>NW_027202616.1:1201000-1801500 GCF_024711535.1 Dipodomys merriami | reverse complement strand
GGCTTTTAATTAGTGCTTTGCCGTGAACTTGCTCCAGTGGGAAACAGACCCCCTTTTCTTTTTCTTATTTAGAAAATCTTTCTTCTTATTCGTAACTTCTGACCATTCAACGGGCAAGACCTATTGCCATAAGGGACAGGTTCTCCCCTCCTCCTATAGGCCCCTCCGCTTGGGGGAGGATGCACCTATGGGAGGAAGAAGAAATGCTATAATCAAGGGTGCAGGTAAGACTGCAGGGGGATGGATCCGCGAGATCCCAAAACGCAAGACCCCTGAGTGTCAAGTTCTGGTGCTTAACGGTTGGCATGCATAAACAAGAGCCGTCTCCTCAAAAAACATGCCAAGGCCTGTAAAACTCCCCTCCCCGAGTGAGGACGCTCGCTCGGGAGCGGAAAAAAACCCTGGGCCCTTAGAGGAACATAGCCTCTGTCACCCCCTTAAAAAGAGCAGCCAACAATTGATGGTCAATTTTCTAAATAAGAAAGGGGGATTTGTTGGAAGCCAAGAAAGTGTATGGAAAGATAAGATTCCTCCAGCCCTAAGCAAACTACATTTGGCTAACCATAGATATTCCTCCAGCCCTAAGCAGACAACATTTGACTAACCATAAACATTTCTCTTATCTCCAGCACTCAGCAAATGGCGCCTGACTAACCATAAATATTTCTTAGAATGACTAGCACAACGGCCAAAGGAAAAGCATGACCCAGCCCTGACCCCGGGACTTCTCACCCTTGCTTCTGCAAAGTTTTTTTCATTCTTTCCCTTCCCCTGTCCCTTCAGGTATATAAAACCTGCCTCACTTTAATAAAGCAGACCTTGACGCAACTCACACTTACTTTGTCTTTCTTTATGCGCTTGGTCTCGTTTCTCTTTCACCCCCATGGTTCTTAGGAGGTGCCTCCTCGAGTCTAACGAATAACTGAACCTGCTGGACGGATCAGGTTAGGGTGAGGAAAAGGGTTTGGGTGAGGGTCAGGGTAAGGGTTAGGGTTAGGGTGAGGGTGATAATTACGTTTAGGTTTAGGGTAAGGGTTAGCTTTAGGATTAGGGTGAGGGTTAGGTTTAGGGTAGAGGTGAGGGTTAGGGGGATGGTGAGGGTTAGGGTTAGGGTTAGGGTTAGGGTGAGGGTGACAGTGTTAGGGTTGGGGTTAGGGTTAGTGTTAGGTGAGGGCTAGTGTTAGGGTTATGGTTAGGGTTAGGGATAGGGTCAAGGTGAGGGTTATGTTAGGGTGAACGTTAGTGTTAGGGTTAGGTTTAGGGTGAGGGTTAGGAAGAGGGTTAGGGTTAGATTTAGAGTTAGGGTGAGAATGAGGGATAGGTTTAGGATTAGGGTTAGGGTTAGGGTGAGGCTGAGAATGAAGGTGAGGGTGAGGGTGAAGGCTAGTGTTAGGGTGAGGTTTAGTATTAGGGTTAGGGTGAGGTTTAGAGTTAGTGTGAGGTTTAGAGTTAGTGTTAGGGTTAGGGTTAGGTTGAGGGTAAGGGTTAGGTTGAGGGTTAGCGGGAGGATGAGGGAAAGGGTTAGGTTTAGGGTTAGGGTGAAGGTTAGGGTTAGGATTAGTGTTAGGATGAGGATTAGGTGAGGGGTAGGTTTAGGGTTAGGTTGAGGACTAGGGTGAGGGTGAGGGTGAGGCTAGGGTTAGGGTTACAGTGAGGGTTACGGTGAGAGTAAGGGTTAGGGTGAGTGTTAGTGTTAGGATTAGGGAGGGATAGGGTGAGAGTTAGGGTTAGATTTAAGGTTAGGGTTAGGGTGAGGGTTAGGGTTAGGGTTAGGGTGAGGGTGAGGGTTAGGGTTAGGTTTAGGGTTACGGTTAGAATGACGGTGACAGAGAGCATTAGGTCTAGGATTAAGTTTAGGGTTAGTGTTAGGCTTAGGGTCAGGGTGAGGGTGAGGATAAGGGTTAGCATTCGAGTTAGGGTTAGAGTTAGGGTGATGTTTAGGGTGAAGGTGAGGGTTAGGGTGAGGGTGAGGGTTAGGTTTAGGGTGAAGGTGAGGGTTAGGGTGAGGTGAGGGTTAGGGTGTGCGTGAGGGTTAAGGTTAGGGTGAGGGTTTGGGGGAAGTTTAGGGTTACGGTTCCGTTTAGGGTGAGGTTTAGGTTGGGGTTTAATGTTAGGGTTATTGTAAATATTAGGGTTAGGGTTGGGTTTAGGGTTAGGGGGAGGGTAAGATTTAGGGTGAGTTTTAGGTTGAGGGTGAAGGTTAGGGATAGTGTTAGGGTTATTGTGAGGGTTAGATTTAGATTTAGGTTTACAGTAAGGGTTACAGTTAGCATTCGGGTTGGTTAGGGTGAGGGTTAGGGTGAGGGTTATCGTGAGGGTGAGGGTTAGCTTTAGGGTTAAGGTGAGAGTGATGTTTAGGGTGAGGGATTGGGTTCCTTTGAGGGTTAGGGTTAGGGTGTGGGTGAGGCTTACTGGTAGGGTGAGGGTTATGGTTAGGGTGAGTGTTAGGGTGAGGGTGATGGTTAGAGTGAGGGTTAAGGTGAGGTTTAGAATTAGGGTTAGTGTGAGGGTTAAGGTTAGGGTTAGGGTTAGGGTGTGCGTAAGGTTAGGGTGAGGCTTAGGGTGAGGTTGATTGTTAGGGTTAGCTTTAGCATGCAGGTTATTGTTAGGGTGAGGTTTAGGGTTAGGTTTAGCTTTAGGGTTAGGTTGAGGTTTAGGGTTAGGGTTAGGGTTAGAATGAGGGATCGGGTGAAGGGTAGGGTTAGGGATAGGGTGAGGTTTGGTTTAGTGTGAGGGTTAGGGTTAGGGTGAGGGTTAGGGTTAGGGTTAGGATGACCTATAGGGTTACGGTGAACCTTAGTGTTAGGGTAAAGGTTAGGGTTAGGGTGAAGATATGGGTTAGAGTGAGGTTTAGGGTGAGCGTTAGGTTAGCATTGGGGTTAGGATGAGGTTTAGTGTGAGAGTTAGGTTTAGTGTTATGTTTAGGGTCAGAGTGAGGGTGAGGGTTAGGGTTAGGGTAAGGCTTAGGGTTAAGGTGAGGTTTAGGGATAGTCTTAGGGTTAGGGTGAGGGAGAGGGATATGATTCGGTTTAGGGTTAGAGTACGGGTGAGAGTGAGGGTTAGCGTTAGGATTAGGGTTAGGGTTAGGGTTAGGCTGGGGTGTGGGTAAGTGTGATGGTGAGGGTTAGGGTTAGGTTTAGGGTTATGGTAAGGGCTAGGGTGAGGGTGACAGTTAGGGTTAGGTTTAAGGTGAGGTTTAGGGTTAGGGTGAGGGTTAGGGTTAGTGATAGGGTGAGGGTCAGCGTGATGGTGTGGTTTAGGGTGAGGGTGAAGGTTAGGGTTAGGTTTAGAAATAGGGTGAGGATTAGGGGTGGGTTTAGGGTTAGGGTGAGGGTTAGCGTGGGGTTAGGGTTTCGGTTACGGTGAGGGTTAAAGTTAGTGTGAGGGTTATGGTTAGGCTTAAGGTTAGGGTGACTGTAAGTGTTAGGGTGAGGGTTATAGTTCGTGTGGGCGATCGGTTTAGGGTTAGGGTTAGGGTGAGGAAATACCTTAGGGGGAGGGGGAGGTTTAGAGTGTGGGTGAGGGTTAGGGTGAGGATTAGGGTAAGGGTGAGGATTAGGGTTAGTGTGAGGGTTAGGGTGAGGGTTAGGTTGAGGGTTAGGGTGAGGGTAAGGGTAAGGGTGAGGTTTACGGTGAGGGTTAGTGTTAGGTTTATTATGAGGGTTACGGTGAGGGGAAGGGTCAGGTTTATGGTGAGCGTTAGGGTTATGGTGAGGCTTGGGGTGAGGGTTAGGGTTAGGGTTAGGGTTAAGATGAACGTTAGGGTTAGGTTTAGTGTGATATTTAGGGTGAGGGTCAGGGTTAGGGTTAGTGTGAGTGTTCAGGTGAGGGTGAGGGTTAGGGTGTGGTTGAGGTTTATGGTTAGGGTGAGGGTTAGGGTGAGTGTTAGGGTGAGGGTGATGTTTACAGTTTGGGTTGGGGTGAGGGTGAGTGTTAGTGTTAGGCTTAGGATGAGGGTTTGATTTAGGGTTAGTGTTAGGTTAGGTTTAGGGTTAGGTTTAGAATTAGGGTGAGGGTGAGGGTGAGGACTACGGTTAGGATTAGTGTTAGGGTTAGGGTTAGGCTGAGGGTGAGGGTGAGGGTGAGTGTTAGGTTTAGGATTAGGGTTAGGGTTAGTGTTAAGCTCAGGGTGAGGGTGAGGGTTAGGGTGAGGGTTAGGTTTAAGGTTAGGGTGAGGGTTAGGATTAGTGTGATATTTAGGGTGAAAGTGAGGGTTAGGGTTAGGGTGATGTTTAGGGTTAGTTTTAGGGTGAGAGTAAGGTTAGTGTGAGGGTTAGCGTGAGGTTGAGGGTAGGATTAGCTTTTGCGTGAGGTTTAGGGTTAGGGTGAGGATTAGGTTTAGTGTTAGTTTTACGGTGAGGGTTAGGGTTAGGGTTAGGGTTAGAGTTAGGGTGAGGGTGAGGGTGAGGGCTAGGTTTAGGATTAAGTGTAGGGTTAGGGTTAGGCTGAGGGTGAGGGTGAGGGTGAGGGTGAGTGTGAGATTTAGGATTAGGGTTAGGTTTACTGTTAGGCTTAGGGTGAGGGTGAGGGTGAATGTGAGGGTTAGGGTTCCGGTTAGGTTTAGGTTTAGGGTGTAGGTTAGGGTTAGTGTGATGTTTAGAGGGAGGGTGAGTGTGTGGATTTTGATTAGGGTGAGAGTGAGGTTTCAGGTTATGGTGAAGGTTAGGGTGTGTGTGAGGGTTAAGGTTAGTGTGATGGTTAGGTTGATGGTGAGGTTTAGGTTTAGGGCTAGGCTTAGGGTTACGGTGATGTTATGGTTAGGGTTAGGGTTTGGGTGATGGTTAGGGTATGGGTTAGGGTTTCGGGTTAGGGTTAGTGTGAGGATTAGGCTTAGGGTTACGGTTACGGTTAGGGTTAGTGTGATGATTAGGTTGAGTGTGAGGTTTAGGGTGAGTGTGAGGGTTCGGATGAGGGTGAGGGTGTGGGTTAGGGTGAGGGTTAAGTTTAGTGTTAGCGTTAGGGTGAGGGTGAGGATTAGGTTGAAAGATATGGTTAGGGTTATATTTAGGGTTAGGTTAAGGGTGAGGGTGAGTGTGAGGGTTAGGGTTAGGGTTAGTGTGAGGGTTAGGGTTAGGGTGTGGGTTAGGGTTAGGGATAGGGTTAGGGTGAGGGTGAGGGTTAAGGTGAGGGTTAAGGTGAGCATTAGGTTTAGGGTTAGGGTAATGGGAAGGGTGAGTTTTAGGGTTAGGGTTAGTGATAGGGTGAGGATTAGGGTTAGATTTAGTGTTAGGGTGAGTGTTAGGCTGAGGGTTAAGTTTAGGGTTAGGGTGACGGTTAGCTTAGTGTGAGGGTGAGGGTTAGTGTGAGGGTGAGGTTTAGGGTTTGGTTTAGGGTTAGAGTAAGGGTTAGGGTGAGGGTTACAGTGAGTGTGAGGGGTAGCGTTAGAGTTTGCGTGAGGTTTTGGGTTAGGGTCAGGGTTAGATTTAGGATTAGAGTTAGCTTAAGGGTAAGGGTTAGGGTTAGGGTTAGAATTAGGGTGAGGGTGAGGGTGAGGGCTATGGTTAGGATTAAGGTTAGGGTTAGACTGAGGATGAGTGTGAGGTTTAGTTTTAGATTTAGGATAAGGGTTAGGTTTAGTGTTAGGCTCAGTGTGAGGGTGAGGGTTTAGGTGATGGTTAAGGTGAGGGTTAGGGTTAGGGTTAGGGTGAGGGTTAGTGTTAGAGTCTGTGTGAGGGTTTGGGTTAGGATGATGGTTTTGTTGACGGTGAAGGTTAGGGTTAGAGTTAGGGTTATCGTTAGGGTGATGGTTAGGGTTAGGGTTAGGGTTAGTTTGATGGTTAGGGTTAGGGTTAGGTTTAGTGTTAGTGTAAGGGTTATGGTGAGGTTTAGTGTGAGGGTTAGGGTTGGTGATAGGGTTAGGGTGAGGGTTAATGTTAGTGTTAGGATTAGGGTGAGGGTGACGGTTAGGGTGGATTTTTGGCAAGGGTTAAGATTACGGTGAGGGTGAGGGTTAAGGTTAGGGTTATCGTGAGTGTTCGGGTTAGGTTGAAGGTTAGGATTAGAGTTAGGCTTAGCGTGAAGTTGAGGGTGTGGGTTAGATTTAGGGTTAGGTGTTGGTTAGCGTTAAGGTGAGGGTTAGGGTTTGAATGAACCTCAGGGTTAGGGTGAGGAAATGGGCTTGGGTGAGAGTCAGGGTAAGGGTGAGGTTTAGGGTGAGGGTGAGGGTTAGGTTTAGCTTTAGGTTAAGGGTTAGCTTTAGGATTAGGGTGAGGGTTAGGCTTAGGGTACAGGTGAGGATTAGGGTGATGGTGAGTGTTAGGGTTAGGGTTAGGGTGAGGGTGACGGCTAGGGTAAGGTTTGGGGTTAGGGTTAGTGTTAGGTCAGGGGTAGTGTTAGGGTTAGGGTTAGGGTTAGTGTTAGTGTCAGGATGAGGGTTAGTGTGAGGATTAATGTTAGGGTTAGCATTAGGATTACGGTGAGGGTTAGGGTGTGGGTGAGGGTTAGTGTTAGGGTGAAGGTTTGGGTTAGAGTGACGGTTAGGGTTAGGGTTAGTGTGAGGCTGAGGGCTAGAGTGAGTGTGAGGGTTACGGTTAGGGTTAGTGCTAGGGTGAGGATTAGGGTTAGAGTTAGGATTAGTGTGAGGCTTAGACTGAGGTGTAGACTTTGGTGTAGTGTGCGGGTCAGGGTGAGGGTTAGGTGTAGGATTAGGGTTACGGTTAGGGTTAGGCATAGGGTGAGGGTGAGGGTAAGGGTTAGGGTGAGGGTAAGGGTTAGGGTTAGGGTGACGGTTAGGGTTAGTGTGATGATTAGGGTAAGAGTGAAGTTTAGGGTGAGCGTGATGGTTCGGGTGAGGGTGAGGGTTAGTGTGTGGGTGAGGGTTAGGTTTAGGTTGAGGGTTAGTTTTTTGGTTTGTTTTAGAATGAGGGTGAGGATTAGGGTTAGGGTTAGGGTTACAGTTAGGTGAAGGTGAGGGTCAGGGCCAGGGTTAGGGTGAAGGTTAGACTGAGTGTGAGGGTGAGTGTGAGGGTGAGGGTGAGTGTTAGGTTTAGAATTAGGGTTAGGGTTAGGGTTAGGCTTAGGGGGAGGTTGAGGGTGACGGTGAGGTTTAGGGTGAGGGTTAGGGTTAGGGTTAGGGTGAGGTTTAGGGATAGTGTGATGTTTAGTGTGAGGGTGAGGGTTAGGGTGTGGTTTAGGGTGAGGGTTAGTGTTAGGGTTAGGGTTAGGGTGAAGGTTAGGGTGAGGGTTAGGGTAAGGGTTAGGGTGAGGGTTAGGTTTAGGGTTATGGTGAGGGTTATTTTTATTGTTAGTGTTAGGGATAGGTTTAGGGTGAGAGTGAGGGTGAGGGTCAGGTTTAGCATGAGGGTTAGGGATAGGGTTAGTGTTATTTTGAGGGTGAGGGTTAGGGTTAGGGTTAGAGTTATGTTGAGGGTGAGGGTGAGGTTTAGAGTTAGCGTAAGGGTTAGAGTTAGGGTGAGGTTGAGCGTGAATTTTAGGGTTAATATGAGAGTTAGGTTTAGAGTTAGACTGAGGGTGAGGGTGAGGGTGAGGGTTAGGGTTAGGGTGAGGGTTAGGATTAGGTTTTGATTTCGGGTAAGGTTTAGGGTGAGGATTAGGGTTAGGATTAGGATGAGGTTTAGGCTGAGGGGTATGGTTAGGGTTAGGGTGAGGGTTAGGGTTAGTGTGAGGGTTAGGGTTAGGGTTAGGGTGAGGTTTAGAGTTAGGGTTAGGGTTAGGGTTAGCGTTAGTGTTAGCATTAGGGTCATTGTTTGGGTTAGGGTGAGGGTGAGGGTAAGGGTGAGGATTAGGGTTAGGGCTAGGTTTAGGGTGAGGTGAGGGTGAGGGTTATGGTTAGGGTTAGGGTGAGGGTTAGGGTTAGTTTTAGGATGAGGGTTAGGCTGAGTGGTAGAGTTAAGGTTAGGGTGAAGGTTCGGGTGAGACTGAGGGTTAGGGTTCAGTTGAGGGTAAGGTTTATGTTTAGGTGTAGCGATAGAATGAGGCTTATGGTTAGGGTTAGGGTTAGGCTTAGGGTTACGGTAAGGGTTAGGGTTAAGGTTAGGGAGCGGGTTAGAGTGTGTGTTAGTGTTAGGATTAGGGTTAGGGTGAGGGTGAGGGTGAGGGTGAGGGGTAGGTTTACGGTTAGGGTGAGGTTTAGTTTTAGTGTAAGTGATAGGGTTAGGTTTAGGGTTAGGGTGAGGTTTAGAGTGTGGGAGAGGGTTAAGTTTATGGTTTGGGTGACGGTAAGGGTGAGGCTTAGTGTTAGGGTGAGGGTTAGGTTGATGGTTAAGGTTAGGGTTAGTCTTAGCTTGATGAGGGTTAGGGTTACGGTTAGCGGTAGGGTGAGGGCTAAGGTGTGGGTTTGGGTGAGGGTGAGAGTGAGGGTGAGGGTTTCAGTTAGGTAATTGTTTACTTAGAGTTAGGGTGAGGATTATGTTGGGCATTAGGGTTAGGTTGCAGATTAGGTTTAGGGTTAGGGTTAGGGTTAGGGTGATATTTAGGGTTAAGGTGAGGGTTAGGGTTAGGTTTAGAGTGAGGTTTAGGGTGATTGTTAGGATTAGGGTGACGATTAGGGTTAGGTTTGGGTCAGGGTGAGGTTAGGGTGAGGGTTAGGGTTAGGGTTAGGTTTAGGGTGGCGGTTAGGGGTAGGGTGAAGGTTAGGTTTAGGGTTAGGATTAGGGTTAAGGTGATGGTTTGGGTGAGGGTTAGGGTTAGGTTTATTGTGAGGGTACGGCTAAGGGTTAGGGCGAGGTTTAGGGTGAGGGTGAGTCTTAGGGTTAGCATTAGGGTTAAGGTGAGGTTTAGGGTTATGGTTAGGTTTAGGTTTAGGATGAGGGTGAGTGTTAGGATTAGGGTTAGGTTTAGGATGAGGGTGAGTCTTATGGTTAGGGATAGAGTTAGTGTGAGGTTTAGGGTGAGGGTTAGGGTTAGGGTGAGAGTTAAGATGAGGCTTATGTTTAGGTTTAGGTTTAGGGTGAGGGTTAGGGTTAGGGTTAGGGTTAGCTTTAGGATGAGGGTGAGAGTTAGGGTTAGTGATAGAGTTAGTGTGAGGGTGAGGGTGAGGGTTAGTGTTAGGGTGAGAGTTAGGCTGAGGCTTATATTTAGGGTTAGGGTGAGGGTGAGGGTAAGGGTGTGGTTGAGGGTTAGAGTTAGGTTGTGGGATAGGGTTAGGGTGTGGCTTAAGTTTAGTATTAGGGTTAGGGTATGGTCTAGGGTGAGGGTGAGGTTTAGGGATAGTGTGAGGGTTAGGGTGATGGTTAGGGTGAGGTTTAGGTTTAGTGTAAATGTTAGGGTTAGGGTTAGGTTTAGGGTGAGGGTGAGGGTTAGGGTGTGGGAGAGGGTAAAGTTTAGGGTTCAGTTGAAGGTTAGGGTGACGGTTAGTTTTAGGGTGAGGGTTACTGTGCGGGTGAGGGTGAGGGTTACATTTAGGTTTAGGGTTAGGGTCAGGGTGAGGGTGAGGGTTAGGGTTAGGATTAGGGTTAGGGTTAGGGTTAGGCTGAGGTGAGGGGGAGGGGGAGAGGGAGGATGAGGGTTAGAGTTAGGGTTATGTTTAGGGTGAGGGATAGGGTGTGGGTTTGGGTGAGGGTGAGGTTTTCGGTTAGGTAAGGGTTCAGTTAGGGTTAGAGTGAGGATTAGGTGGAGGGTGAGGGTTATGGTGCAGGTTAGGGTTAATGTGAAGTTTAGGGTTAGGGTTAGGCTGAGGGTAAGGTTTAGTGTGAGGATTATGGAGAGAGTGAGGTTTAGGGTTAGTGTGATTGTTAGGGTGAATGTTAAGGTGAGGGTTAGGATTAGGGTTAGGTTTAGGGTGAGGGTGAGGTTTAGGGTTAGGGTTAAGTTTTCAGTTAGGGTTAGGGTTAGGGTGAGGTTTAGAGATAGGTTTAGGGTTAGGGTTAGTGTTATTGTTATCATTAGGGTTATTGTTTGGGTTAGGGTGAGGTTGAGGATGCCGGTGAAGATTAGGTTTAGGGCTAGGTTTAGGGTGAGGGTGGGAGTGAGGTTTAGGGTTAGGGTGAGGTTTATTTTTAGTGTAAGTGTTAGGGTTAGGGTTGTGGTTAGTGTTAGGGTTAGGGTGAGTATAAGGATTAGGGTGAGGGTTAGGGAGAGAGTGAGTGTTAGGGTGCCAGTGAGGATAAGGTTTATGGTTAGGCTTAGCGTTAGCGTGAGGCTTATGGTTAGGAATAGGCTTAGGCTTAGGCTTAAGGTTAGGGTTAGGGTTAGGGAGAGGGTTAGAGTGAGTGTTAGGGTTAGAGTTAGGGTGAGGGCTAGGGTGTGGGTTTGGGTGAGAGTGAGTGTGAGGGTGTGGAGTAGGGACAGGATTAGGTTGAGGTTTAGGTTTAGTGTAAGTGTTAGGGTCAGGGTTAGTGTTAGCGTGAGGGTTTGGTTGAGGGTGAGGGTTAGTTTGTGGGAGAGGGTTAAGTTAGGGTTAGGGTGACGGTTATTTGAGGGTTAGTGTTAGGGTGAGGGTTTGGGTGAGGGTGAGGGTGAGGGATATGGTTGTGTTAGGGTTAGGGTGAGTGTGAGGGTGAGGGTTAGGGTTAGGATTAGGGTTAGGGTTAGGGTTAGACTGATGTAAGGTTTGGGTTAGGGTTAGGGTTAGGGTTAGGGTTAGGGTGTGGGTTTGGGTCAGGGTGAGTATGAGGTTGTGGGATTCAGTTAGGTAAGGGTTTAGTTACAGTTAGAGTGAGGATTAGGTTGAGGGTGAGGGTTAGGGTGCGGGTTAGGGTTAGGGTGAGGTTTAGGGTTAAGTTTTGGTGATGTTTAGGTGAGGGTGAGGGTTAGGGTGATGGTGAGGGTCTGGGTGAGGTTGAGGGTTAGGTTGTGGGTGAGGGTTAGGTTTAGGGTGTGGTTTAGGGTGACTGTGAGTATTAAGTTGAGGGTTAGGGTTAGGGTTAGGCTGACGGTAGGGTGAGGGTTAGGGTTAGGGTTAGGGTGAGGGTTAGGGGTAGGGAAGGTTAGGTTTACGGTTAGGATTAGGGTTATGGTGAGGATTACTGTGAGGATTAGGTTTAGGGTTAGTGTGAAGGTAAGGGTAAGTGTTAAGGGGAGGTTTAGGGTGAGGGTGAGACTTAGGGTTAGCATTAGGGTTAGGGTGATGGTTAGGGTTAGGGTTAGTGTTAGAGTTAGGATGAGGGTGAGTGTTAGGGTTAGGGTTAGTGTTAATGTGAGGTTTAGGGTGAGGGTTTGGTTAGGTTGAGAGTTAGGGTGAGGCATATGGTCAGGTTTAGGTTAGGGTGAGGGTTAGGTTGAAGGTGATGGTTAGTGTTATGGTGAGGGTTAGGGTAAGGTGAGGCATAGGTTTAGGATTAGGGTTAGGCTGAGAGTAAGTGTTAGGATTAGGGTTAGGGTGAGATTTAGGGTTAGGCTTAGGGTTAGGGTGAGGGTTAGAGTTAGGGTTAGGGTTAGGGTTAGTGTTAGGATTATTGTTAGGGTTAGGGTTAGGGTTAGGGTGAGGGTGAGGGTGAGGATTATGGTTAGGGTTAGGTTTAAGATAAGGGTTAGTGTTTGTCTCACACAGTTAGGGTGAGGCAAAGTGTTAGGTTGAGATTTAGGGTGAGGATTAGGGTTAGGGTGAGTGTTAGGTTTAGAATTAGGGTTATAGGGTTAGGATTAGGCTTAGGGTGATGTTGAGGGTTAGGGTTAGGTTGAAGGTTATGGTGAGGGTTTTGGTTAGGGTGATGTTAAGGGTGAGGGTGAGGGTTAGGGTGAGGGTGAGGGTTTGGGTGAGTGTGAGGGTTTGCGTGAGGGTTAGTGTTAGGGTTAGGGAGAGGGTTAAGGTGACGGTGAGGGTTAGGGTGAGGGTGAAGGTGAGAGTTAGGGTTACGGTTAGCAATAGGGTGAGATGTAGGGTTAGGTTAGGTTTAGGGTGAGGGTTAGAGTTAGGTTGAGGGTGAGGTTGGAAGTTAGGGTTAGGGTTAGGATTAGGGTTAGAGTGAGGGTTAGGGTGAGGGTTAGGGTTAGGTTTAGGTTTAGGGTGAGGTTTAAGGTTAGGTTTAGGTTTAGGGTTCATGTTAGGGTTCAGTTTACGGTTAGGGTTAGGGTTATAGTAAGGGTTGGGGTGAGTATCAGGGTTAGGATTAGGGTTAAGTTGAGGGTGAGGGTGAGGTTGAGGGGTAGGGTTAGTGTCAGGGTGAGGTTTAGGTTTAATATATGTGTTAGGGTCAGGGTTAGGGTTAGGGTAAGGGTAATGTTTATAGTGAGGGTTAGTGTGAGAATGAGTGTTAGTGTTAGCGTGAGTGTTAGGGTGAGGGTTAGTGTCAGGGATAGGGTTAGGGTTAGGTGTAGTTTTAGGGTTAGAATGAGGGTGAGGGTTAAGTTTAGGTAATGTTCAGGGTTAGAGTTAGGGTGAGGTTAAGGTTGACTGTGAGGGTTAGTGTGCGGGTTAGGGTTAGGGCGATGTTTAAGGTGAGGGTGAGGGTTAGGGTGAGAATGAGGGTTCGGGTGAGGGTGGGGGTTTGGGTGTGGGTGAGGGTTAGGTTTACGGTGAGTGTTAGGGTGACTGTGAGTATTAGGCTGAGGCTGAGGGTTAGGTTAAGGTTAGGGTTAGGGTGAGGGTTATAGTGAGGGGTATGGTTAGGGTTAAGGTGAGGGTTAGGTTTATTGTGAGGGCTATGGTTAGTGTTAGGGTGAGGGTGTGGGTTAGGTTTAGGGTGACAGTTTGGGTTAGGGTGAGGGTTAGGGTGAGTGCGAGTGTTATGGTTAGGGTTAGGGTTAGGGTGAGGTTAGGGTGAGGGTCACAGTTAGGGTTAGGGTGAGGTTGGGTGAGGGTCACGGTTAGGTTTATGGTGAGGTTAGGTTGAGGGTTAGGGTTTGTGTGAGGGTTAGGATTAGGGTTAGGTTTAGGGTGAGGGTTAGGGTAAGGGTTAGGGTGATGGTGAGGGTAAGTTTTAGGCTGAGCGTTAGGGTGAGGTTGAGACTTCGGGTTAGCACTAGTGTTAGGGTGACAGTTGGGGTGAGGGTGAGGGTTAGGGTTAGGGTTAGGGTTAGCGTGAGTGTTAGGGTGAGGGTTAAGGTGAGGTTTAGTATTTGGGTTAGGATTAGGGTGAGGGTGAGTTTAAGGTTAGGGTTAGGGTGAGTGTTAGAGTTAGGGTTGAGTTAGGGTTAGGGTTATGGTGAGGGTGCGGGTGAGGGTGAGGTTTAGTGTTAGGGTTAGGTTTAGGGTTTCGGTTAGGCTTAGGGTTAGGGTGAGGGTTAGATTTAGGGTTAGGCTGAGAGTGAGGTTGAGGGTGAGGGTGAGGCTTAGGGTTTTGTTCAGGGTTAGGGTTAGGTTTTGTGTTAGGGTTAGTGTGAAATTTGTGGTTAGGTTTAGGGTTAGGGTGAGGGTTATTGTTCCCGTTAGGGTTAGGGTGAGGGTGAGGGTGAGGGTTAGGATTAGTATTAGGGTTAGGTTTAGGGTTAGGCTGAGGGTGAGTTTGAGGGGGAGGTTGAGGGTTAGGTTTAATCTTAGGATTAGGGTTAGGGTGAGTGCTGGGTGAGAGTGAAGATTAAGGGGAGGGGGAGGTTTTCAGTTTGGTAAGGTTTAGGGTGAAGGTTAGGGTTAGTGTGATGTTAAGGGTGAGGGTGAGGGTTTGGGTTAATGTTAGGGTTAGAGTTCAGCTGAGGGTGTGGGTGAAGGTTAGGGTCAGGGTGAGGGTTAGGGTTAGGGTGAGGTTTAGGGTTAGGTTTCGGGTTAGGTTAAGTGTGAAGATTAGGGTTAGGTTAAGGATGAGTTTTAGGCTGAGGAGTAGTGTTAGGGTAACGGCGAAGGTTAGGCTTAATGTGAGGGTTAGGATTTGGGCTAGGTTGAGGGTAAGGTTTTGGATGAGGTTTAGGGTGAGCGTGAGTGTTAGGGTTAGGGTTATGGTTAAGGTGAGGCTTAGGGTGAGAGTTAGGATTAGGGTAAGGTTTAGGGTGAGGGTGAGAGTTTGGGTTAGATTTAGGTTTTGGGTGAGGGTTAGGGTTAGATTTTGGGATGAGGTGAGGGTTAGGGTTAGGTTTACATTTAAAGTTAATGTTAGAGTTAGGGTTAGAGTGAGTGTTAGGTTTAGGATTAGGGTTAGAGTGAGGGTGAGGGTGAGGGATAGGGTTAGGGTCAGGGTGAGGTTTAGGTTTATTGTAAGTGTCAGGGTTAGGTTTAGGTAAGTGTAAGGTTTAGGGTGAAGATTATGGTGAGAGTGAGGGTTAAGGTTAGGTTGAGTGTTAGGGTGAGGGTTAGTGTGAGGGTTAGGGTTAAGAGTAGGTTTAGTGTTAGGGTTAGGATGAGGATGAGTGTTAAATTTAGGTAAGGGTTTGGGTTAGAGTTAGGGTGAGGACTAGGTTGAGGGTGAGTTCTAGGGCGCGGGTTAGGGTTAGGGTGAGGTTTAGGCTTATGGTTAGGGTTTGGGTGATGTTTAAGTTGGGGGTGAGGATTAGGGTGAGGGTGAGGGTTCGGTTGAGGGGGAGGGTTAGGGTGTGGGTGAGGGTTCGGTTTAGGGTGAGGGTTAGGGTTACTGTGAGTGTTTGTCTGAGGATGATAGTTAGGTTTAGGTTTAGGTTTAGGGTGAGGGTTAAGGTGAGGGGTATGGTTAGGGTTAGGGTGAGGTTTAGGGTTACTGTGAGGGTTAGGGTTAGGGTTAGGGTGAGGGTGAGGTTTAGGGTTAGGGTGAGGGTTAAGATGAGGGCTAGGGTGAGGGTCATAGTTAGGTTTAGGGTGAGGGTTAAGGAGAGGGTGAGGGTTAGGTTTAGGGTGAGAGTTGGGGTTAGGGTGAGGGTTAGGGTGAGTGTGAGAGTTATAGGGTTAGATTTAGGGTTAGGGTGAGGGTAGGGTGAGGATTAGGGTTAGGGTTAGGGTGAGGGTGAGGGTGAGGTGTAGAGTGAAGTTTAGTTTTAGTTTTAGGTTTAGGTTTAGGGTTATGATGAGGGTTGGGGTGAGGGTTAGGTTTACGATTAGGGTGAGGGTTGGGGTGAGGGTGTGGGTTAGGGTAAGGGTGAGTGCTGTGTTTAGATTTAGGGTTAGTGTGAGGGTTAGGGTGAGGGTTATGGTTAGCCTAAGTGTTAGGTGAGGTTTAGGGTTAGGGTTAGGTTGAGGATTAGGTTTAGGGTTTTGGTTAGAGTTAGGGTTAGTGTGAGGGTAGGGTGAGGATTCAGGTTAGGGTTAGGGTGAGGGTGAGGGGTAGAGTGAAGTTTAGTTTTAGGTTTAGGTTTATGGTTAGGGTTATGATGAGGGTTAGGGTGAGGGTTGGGTTGAGGGTTAGGGTGAGGGTTGGGTTGAGGGTGTGGGTTAGGGTAAGGGTGAGTGCTGTTTTTAGATTTAGGGTTAGTGTGAGGGTTAGGGTGAGGGTTATGGTTAGCCTAAGTGTTAGGGTGAGGTTTAGGGTTAGGGTTAGGTTGAGCATGAGGGTTAGTGTTTTGGTTAGGGTTAGGGTTAGGGTGAGGGTTAGAGTTAGGGTTAGGGTCAGGGTTGGGTTTAGGCTTCGGTTGAGTTTTAGGGTTACGGTTAGGGTTAGGGTTATATTGAGAGTGAGGTTGAGGATGAGGGTGAGGATTAAGGTAAGGTTGAGGTTTAGGGTAAGCGTTAGGGTTAGGGTGAGGGTGAGGTTTAAGGTTAGGGTGAGGGTGAGGGTTAGGGTTAGGATTTGGGTAAGGGTTAGTGTGAAGTTTAGGGTTAGGGTTAGGGTGAGGTTGAAGGTTAGTGTTAGCGGTAGGGTTATGGTGAGGATTAGGGTGAGGGTTAGGGTTAGAGTTAGGTTTAAGGTAAGGATAAGGGTTAGGGTTAGGTTTAGAGTTAGGGTGATGGTGAGGGTGAGGTTTAGCGTGAGGATGAGGGTTAGGTTTCGGGTTCAGGTTCGGGTGAGGGTTAGGGTTAGGGTTAGGTTGAAGTTTAGGGTAAGGGTGAGGGTTAGAGTTAGGGTTAGTTTTAGGGTGAGGCTAAGGGTGAGGGAGAGTTTTAGTTTTAGGATTAAGGTTAGGGTTAGGGTTATATTTAGGGTGAGGGTGAGAGTTAGCGTGAGGGTGAGGTTTCTGGTGAGGGTGAGGTTTAGGGTATGGTTGAGTTTTAGGGTTAGGGTGAGGGTTTGGGTGACGGTGACGGTTAGGGTGAGAGTGAGGGTTAGGGTTAGGGTTAGCATTAGGGTGAAGTTTAGGGTTAGTTTTAGGGTTAGGGTGAGGGCTAGGGTGAGGGTTACGGTTAGGTTTAGCATTAGGGTTAGGGTTATTTTTAGGCTGAAGTTTAGGTTTAGGGTTAATGCTTTAGGTGAGGGTTAGGGTTAGGTTTAGGGTGAGGGTTAGCGTTAGGGTGAGGGTTTAGGGTTAGGGTTAGGGTGATGGTGAGGATGAGGGTTAGGGTGAGGATGAGGGTGAGGGTTAGGGTTGGGGTTAGAGTTAGGGTGAGGCTGAGGGTGAGAGTTAGTGTTTGGATTACGGTTAGGTTTAAGGTTAGGAAGAGGGTGAGGTGAGTGTTAGGGTTAGGTGAGAGTGAGAGTGAGGTTTAGGGTGAGGATGAGGGTTAATGTGAGATTTAGGGTTAGGATTAGGGTTAGGGTGAAGGATAGGGTGAAGGTGAAGTTTAGGGTTAGGGTTAGGGTGAGGTTGATGGTTAGGTTTAGTGTGAGGTTTAGGGTTAGTGTTAGGGTGATCATAAGCGTAAGGGTGAGGGTTAGGCTGAGAATCAAGGTTAGGGTTAGCATGAGTGTTAGGGTCACGATTAGGTTGAGAGTTAGTGATACGGTTAGGTTTAGGGTTAGGGTGAGGGTGAGGATGAAGGTTAGCTTTAGGGTTAGCGTGAGGTTTAGGGTTACGTTTAGGGTTAGGGTGATGGTTAGGGTTTTCTGAAGTTTAGGATGAGGTTGACGGTTTGGGTTAGGGTCAGGGTTAGGTTGAGGGTGAGGTTGAGGTTTAGGGTTAGTGTGAGGGTTAGAGTAAGGGTGAGGGTTAGGATTAGGGTTAGGGTGAGAGTGAGGTTTAGGTTTAGGGTTAGGGTTAGCTTTAGGGTGAAGGTGAGGGTTAGGTTTAGGATTAGGGTTAGGGTTAGATTTTGGCTGAGGGTGAGGGTGAGGGCTAGGGTGAGGGTTAGTTTTAGGTTGAGAGTGAGGATGAGGTTGAAGGTGAGGGTTTCGGGTAGGTAAAATTTAGGGTTAGGGTTAGGGTGATGATTAGGATGAGGTTGAGCCTTAGTTTGAGGGTGAGGGTTAGGGTGAGGTTTTGGGTTTGGGTTAAAGTGACTGTTAGGGTTAGGGTGATGTTAATGGTGAGGGTGAGGTTTAGATTGAGGATGAGGATTCTGGTGAGAGTGAGGGTTAGTGTGTGCGTGAGGGTTAGGGTTAGGTTGAGGGTTAGGGTGCGGGGTAACTTTGGGTTAGGGTGAGGGTTAGGCTTAAGTTTGGGTTTAGTGTGAGCATAAGGGTTAGGGTGAGGGTTAGTGTGAGCATAAGGGTTAGGATGAGGTTTAGGGTGATGGTGAGGGTTAGGGTTAGCGTTAGGGTTAATGTGAGGGATAGGGTGAGTGTTATGGTTATGGTTAGGGTGAGGGTTAGTGTTAGGGTGAGGTTTAGGGTTAGTGTTAGGGTTAGGGTGAGGGTGACGGTTAGGGTGAGTTTTACGGTTTGGGTGAGGGTGAGGGAGAGCTTTAGGTTTAGTTTTGGGGTTAGTGTTAGGGCTAGGCTTAGAGTGAGTTTAATGGTTAGGGTTGGCTGAGGGTTATGGTTAGAGTTAGGGTGAGGGTTAAGGTTAGGGTGATGTTTAGGATGAGGGTAAGTGTTGGGGTAAGGGTGAGGGTTCTGTTGAGATTTAGGGTTAGGGTGTGGTTGAGTTGTAGGGTTAGCGTGAGGGTTTGGGTGACGGTGACGGTTAGGGTGATGGTGACAGGGTTAGTGTTAGCGTGAGAGTGAAGTATAGGGTTAGGGTTAGGGTTATGGTGAGGGTTAGGGTAAGTTTTACGGGTAGGGTTAGCATTAGGATTAGGGTTATTTTTAGGTTGAAGTTTAGGTTTAGGGTTAGTGTTAGCTTGAGTGTGAGGCTTAGGATTAGGTTTCCATTGAGGGTTAGCGTTAGGGTGAGGGAGAGGGTGAGTGTTAGGGTGAGGTTGAAGGTGAGGGTGAGTTTTAGGGTTCGGTTTAGAGTTAGGGTGAGGTTGGGGGTGAGGGTTAGGGTTAGGGTTATTGTGAGGTTGAGGTTTCCGGTTAGGATGAGTGTTAAGGTTAGGGTGAGAGTTAGGGTTTGGTTGTGGGTTCGGGTGAGGGCTACACTGAAGGTGAGGTTTAGGGTTAGGGTTAGATTTAGGTTGAGGGTTAGGTTTAGTATGAGGGTTAGGGTTAGTGTTAGTGTGAGCGTAAGTGTTAGGGTGAGGGTTAGGGTGAGAGTGAAATTTAGGGTTAGCGTGAGTGTAAGGGTGACTGTTAGGGTGAGATTTAGGGTTAGGGTTAGGGTTAGGTTGAGTATTAGGTTTAGGGATAGGGTGAGGATTAGGGTTAGGTTTAGGGTTAGGTTTAGGATTAGGCTGAGGGAGGGTGAGGGGTAGGATTTGGGTGAGGTTTAGTTTTAGGGTGAGGGCTAGGGTGAGGGTGAGGGTTAGGGTGAGGGTAAAGGTGAGGGTGAGGGTGAGGATGATGGTTAGGGTGAGGGTTAAGGTTAGGGTTATTGTGAGGTTTACGCTTACGGTGATGTTTAGTGTGAGGGTGAGGCTTAGGGTGAGTGTGAGGGTTCGGGTGAGGATGAGGGTTAGGGTGTTGGAGAGTGTTATGTTTAGTGTCAGGGTGACGGTTTGGGTTAGGGTGATATTTAGGGTGAGGGTGAGGGTTAGGGTGAGTGTGAGGGTTAGGGTGTGGGTGAGGGTTAGGGTTACAATGAGATTTAAAGTGAGGGTGAGTGTGAGGGTTAGCGTTAGTGTTAGTGTGAGGTTTAGGGTAAGTGTTAGGGTTAGGGTTAGGGTTACTGTTAGGGTGAGGGTTAGGGTTAGGGTTAGGGTGAGTTTTAGGGTTAGGGGGAGGTTTAGGGACAGAATTAGGATTAGGGTGATGGTGAGGGTGAAGGTTAGGATTAGGTTTAGGGTGAGGGTTAGGGTTAGTGTTAATGTTAGGGTTATTATTAGTGCTAGGATTAGGTTGATGTTTAGGGTGAGGGTGAGGATGTGGGTGAGGGTTAGGGTTAAGGTTAGGTATAGGGTAAGGGTTAGGCTGAGGGTTCAGGTTAGGATTAGGGTGAGGGTTATGGTTAGGGTGAGGGCTAGGTTAAGGTTGAGTTTTAGGTTGAGGGTGAAAGTGAGGGTGAGGGCGAAGGTGAGGTTTACAGTGAGAGTTAGGTTTAGGGTAGTGTGAGGGTTAAGTTTAGGGTGATGTTTAGGGTGAGCATGAGGGTTAGTGTGAGTGTGAGTGTGAGGGTGAGGATTAGGTTTAGGGTGAGGGTGAGGGTGAGGGTGAGGCTTAGGGTTAGGGCTCAGGTTAGGTTTAAGTTTAGGGTGAGGGTTAGGTTTAGGTTGATGTTTAGGATGAGGGTGAGTGTTAGGGTGAGGGTGATGGTTCGGGCGAGGGTGAGGGTTAGGTTGTGGGTGAGGGATAGATTTAGGGTGAGGGTTAGGGTGACGGTGAGGGTTAGGGTGAGGGTGAGTGTTAGGGTTAGGGTTAGCGTTAGGGTGAAGTTTAGGGTTACGGTTACGGTTAGGTGAGGGTGAGGATGAGGGTTACTGTTAGGTTTAGTGTGAGGTTTAGGGTTAGTGTTCGGATGAGGGTGAGGGTAAGGTTTAGGGTCAGGTTTAGGGTGAGGGTGAGGATGAGGGTTAGTGTTAGGGTTATCGTGAGGGGGAAGTTTAGGGTGAGGGTGATGGTAAGGGTTAGGTTTAGGGTTAGCGTGAGTGTAAGGGTGACTGTTAGGGTGAGATTTAGGGTTAGGGTTCGGATAGGGTTAGGTTGATTGTTAGGGTTTGGGTTAGGGTGAGTATTAGAGTTATTGTTAGGGTGAGGTTTAGGGTTAGGTTTAGGGTTAGGATTATATTTTGGGTTAGGTTTAGGGTTAGGGTGAGGGTGAGGGTTAAGTTTAGGGTTAGGTTTAGGATTTGGCTGAGGGAGGGTGAGGGGTAGGTTTAGGGTGAGGTTTAGTTTTAGGGTGAGGGCTAGGGTGAGGGTGAGGTTTAGGGTGAGGGTGAAGGTGAGGTTGAGGATGAGGGTTAGGGTTTGTGTTAAGGTTAGGTTTAGTGTGAGGTTTACGTTTACGGTGATTTTTAGGGTGAGGGTGAGGCTTAGGGTGAGTGTGAGGGTGAGGGTGAGGGTGAGGGTTAGGGTGTGGGAGAGGGTTATGTTTAGGTTTAGGGTGATGTTTAGGGTGAGGGTGAGTGTTAGTGTGAGTGTGAGGGTTAGGGTGTGGGTGAGTGTTAGGGTTACGATGAGATTTAAAGTGAGGGTGAGTGTGAGGGTTAGCGTTAGTGTTAGGGTGAGGTTTAGGGTAAGTGTTAGGGTTAGGGTTAGGGTCACTCTTAGGGTGAGGGTTAGGGTTAGGGGTAGGGTGAGTTTCAGGGTTAGGGGGATGTTTAGGGACAGAGTTAGGATTAGGGTGAGGGTGAGGGTGAAGGTTAGGGTTAGGTTTAGGGTTAGAGTTAGTGTGATGGTGAGGGTGGGGTTTAGCGTGTGGGTGAGAGTTAGCATTACGGTGAGGTTTAGAGTGAGGTTGAGAGTTAGGTCTAGCGTTAAGATTAGGGTGAGGGTAAGGGTGAGGTTTTGCGTCAGGTTTAGAGTTAGGGTTAGGGTGAGTTTTAGGGTTAGGATGAGGGTTCAGGTAAGGATTAGGGTAAGAATGAAGTTTAGGCTGAAGGGTATGGTTAGGGGTAGGCTGAGGGTTAGGGTTAAGTTTAGGGAGAGTGTTAGGGTTAGGGTTAGGGTGAGGATTAGGGTGAGGGTTAGGGTTAGATTTAGGAATAGTGTTAGGGTGAGGGTGAGGGTTAGGTTTAGGGTTAGGTTTAGGATGAGGGTGAGGGTGAGGGTTAGGGTGAGGTTGGGGGTTAGGTTGAGGGTGAGGGTTAGGATGAAGGTTAGGGTTAGGGTTAGAGTGAGGGTTAGGATGAGGGTTAGGGTGAGGGTGAGGGTTAATGTGAGGGTGAGGGTTAGGGTTAGGGTTAAGTTTAGGGTGAGGGTTAGGGTTAATGTGAGGGTGAAGGTTAGGGTGAGGGTAATGGTGAGGGTGAGATTTAGGGTTATTTTTAGGGTGAGGGTTAGGGTTAGGGTTAGAGTGAGTGTTAGGTTTATGGTGAGATTTAAGATTAGGGTAAGTGTTAGGGTTAGCGTTATTGTTAGGATGATATTTAGGATGAGTGTTAGGGTTAGGTTTAGGGTTAGTGTGAGGGTGAGGTTTCGGGTTAGGGTGAGGTTTATGGTTAGGTTGAGGTTTAGGGATAGAGGTAGGGTTAGGGTTAGGGTGAGGGTGAGCGTTAGGTTTAGGGTTAGGGTGAGAGTTAGTGTGTGGTTGAGGATGAGTGTTAGGGTGTGTGTGAGGGTTAGAGTTAAGGTGAGGTTTAGTGTGAGGGTCAGAGTTAGGGTTAGCGTTATGGTTAGTGTGAGCATTAGGGTTACGGTTAGGGTTAGTGTGAGAGTGAGGGTTACTGTTACAGTGAGGGTGAGGGTTATGTTTAAGGTTATGTTTAGGGTGAGGGTGAGGGTTAGGGTTAGGGTGAGGGTTAGGGTGACGGTTAAGGAGAGGGTTAGTGTTAGACTTAGGTTTATAGTTAGTGTTAGGATAAGGGCGAGGGTGAGGTTGAGGTTTAGGATGAGGGTTATGGTGAGGGTGAGGTTTAGAGTTAGGGAGAGGGTTAGGGTTAGTGTGTGGGTTAGGGTTAGGTTTAGGATTAGGGTTAGGGTGAGGGCTAGGGTGAAGGTGAGATTTTGGGTTAGGGTTAGGGTTAGGGTGAGTGTTAGGGTTAGGTTTAGGGTGAGGGTCAGTGTTAGGGTGAGGGTTAGTGTGAGAGTGAATTTTAGGGTTAGCCTGAGTGTTAGTGTGAGGGTTAGATTTAGGGTTATGTTTAGGGTGAGGGTGAAGGTGAGGGTTAGGGTAAGGTCTAGGGTGAGCGTTAGGGTGAAGGTTAGGGTGAGGGTTAGGTTTAGGCTTAGGCTGATTGTGAGGGTTAGTGTTAGGTTGAGGGTTAAGGTTAGGGTGAGGGTTAGGGTGAGGTTTAAGGTTAGGGTGAGTGCTAGGGTGTGGGTGTGGGTAAGGCTGAGGGTGATGGTGAGGGTGAGGGTGAGGACTAGGGTGAGGGTTTGGGTTAGGTTGAGAGTGAGGGTTATGGTTAGGGTTCTGTTTAGGAGAGGATGAGGGCTAGGGTGAGTGTGAGGGTTCAGGTGAGGGTGAGGGTTAGGTTTAGGGTGAAGGTGAGGGTTAGGGTTTGGGTTATGTTTATGGTGAGGGTTAGGGTGAGGGTTAGGGTGAGGGTTAGGGGTAATGTGAGGGTTAGGGTTGGGGTGAGGTTTAGGGTTAGTGTTAAGGTTAGGGTGAGGGTTAGGGTTACAGTTAGGTTTAGGGTAAGAGATAGGGTTAGGGTTTGAGTTAGGGCATGGGTGAGGGTGAGGTTTAGGGTGAGGGTGAGGGTTAGGGTTAAGGTTAGGGTGAGGGTTAGGGTTAGTGTTAGGATGAGGGTTAGGCTGAGGGTGAGGCTGAGGGTGAGGGTGAAGATAAGGGTGAGGGTTAGGGTTAGGGTGAGGGTTAGGGATTGTGTGAGGATTAGGATTAGGGTAATGGTTATGGTGAGGGTTAGGCTGAGGGGTAGGGTTAGGTTTAGGGTGAGGGTTATGATTTCTGTGAAGGTTAGGGTTAATGTTAGGGTAAGGTTAAGGGTTAGGGTTAGTGTTAGGGTGAGGGTGAGAGTTAGGTTTTGTTTTAGGGCGAGGGTTAGCTTTATGGTGAGGTTTAGAGTTAGGTTTACGGTGAGGGTGAGGGTGAGGTTTAGGGTTAGGGTTAGGGTTAATGTTTGGTTTATGATTATGGTTAGGGTTAGGGTTAGCGTTAGCGTTAGGGTAAGGGTATGGCTGAGAGTGAGGGTGAGGTTTAGGGTTAGAGTGAGGGTTAGGGGTAGGTTAGGGTTAGGCTGAGGGTGAGGGTGTGGGTTAGGTTTAACGTGAGGGTGAGGTTTAGGTTAGAGTTTGGTTGAGGGTTAGGGTTTGGTTTAGGTTTAGTTTGAGGGTTAGTGTTCGCGTTAGGATTGGGGTGAGGATTAGAGGGAGTGTTAGATTTAGTATTAGGGTTAATGTTAGGATTAGGCTGAGGGTGAGGATGAGGTGAGGGTGAGGGTTATGGAAATGGTTAGGGTTAGGTTTAGGGTTAGTGCTATGGTGAGGGTGAGTCTTATGGTGAGGGTGAGGATGAAGGTGAATGTTTCGTTTAGGTAAGGTTTAAGGTTAGGGTTAGGGTGTGGTTAGTTTTAGGGTGATGTGTATGGTGAGGCTGAGGGTTAGGGTGAGGGTGAGGTGAGGGTTAGGGTTAGGGTTAGGGTTGGGGATAGGTTTAGGGTGTGAGTGAGGGTTAGGGTTCGGGTTCGGGTTAGTGTAAGGGTTAGGATGAATGTTTAGCTTAGGGGTATGTTTAGGGTTAGGCTGAGGGTTAGGGTTCGGGATAGGGTGAGTGTTAGGTTTAGGGTAAATTTAGGAATAGGGTGAGGGTTAGGTATAGGTTTAGGGTTAAGGTGAGGGCTAGGGAGAAGGTGAGGGTTAGGGTTAGGGTTAGCATTAAGGTTAGGGTTAGGGTTAGGGTGAGAGTGAAGGTTTGGGTTAGGGTGAGGGTTTTTGGTTAGGGTTAGGTTTAGGGTTACTGTTATGGTTAGGGTTAGAGTGAGGTTTAGTTTCAGGGGCAGGATTAGGGTTAAGTTTAGTGTGAGGGTTAGGGTTAGGTATAGGGTTAGGGTGAGGGTAAGGGTTAGGGTGAGGGTTAGGGTGAGAGTGAAGTTTAGGATTAGCGTGAGTGTTAGGGTGAGGGTTAGGTTGAGGGTTAGGTTTAGGGTTAGGTTTAGGATGAGGTTGTGTGTGAGGGTTAGGGTTACGGTGAGGTTTAGGGTGAGGTCAGAGTTAGGGTTAGCGTTAGGGTTAGGGTGAGCTTTAGGGTTGGGCTTAATGTTAGTGTGAGAGTGAGGGTTAAGGTTAGGATTAGGTTGAGGGTTGAGTTTAGGTTTAGGTTTAGTGTGAGTGTGAGGGTGAGGGTTAGGGTTAGGGTGAGGGTTAGGATGACGACTATGGTGAGGGTTATTTTTAGATTTAGGGTTAGGGTTATAGGTATTGTTAGGGTTAGGGTTAGGTTTAGGTTTAGGCTGAGGTTGAGTGTTAGGTTTAGGATGAGGGTTATGGTGAGGGTGAGGTTTAGATTGAGGGAGAGGGTTAGGGTTAGGGTGTGGGTTAGGGTTAGGATTAGGATTAGGGTTAGGGTGAGTGCTAAGTTGAAGGTGAGGTTTTGGGTTAAAGTTAGGGTGAGGGTTAGGGTTAGGTTTAGGGTGAGGGTTAGTTTGAGGTGTAGTGTTAGGTTTAGGGTGAGTGTTAAGTTCAGTGTGAGGGTTAGGGTTAGGTTAAGGGTTAGGGTGAAGGTCAGCGTTAGGTTGAGGGTTAGGGTGAGATTGAAGATTAGGGTTAGCATGAGTGTTAGGGTTAGGGTTAGTGTGAGTGTAAGTCTGAGGGAGAGGGTTAGGGTTAGGGTGAGGTTTAGGGATAGAATAATGGTTAGGGTGAGGGTGAGAGTGAGGGTGAGAGTTAGGGTTAGGGTTAGAGTTAGTGTGAGGGTGAGGGTGAGGGTTAGGGTGTGGGTGAGTGGTAGGGTTATGGTGAATTTTAGGGTGAGGGAGAGAGTTACGGTTAGCGTTAGGGTTAGGGTGAGGGTTAGGTTTAGGGTTAGGTTTATTGTGAGAGTGAGGCTAAGGGTTAGGATTAGGGTAAGTGTTAGAGTTAGGGTGAGGTTTAGGGATAGAGGTAGACTTAGGATGAGGGTGAGGGTGATGGTTAGGGTTATTGTAATGATTAAAGTTAGTGTGAGGTTGATGGTGTGGGTTAGGGTTAGGATTAGGATTAGGATTAGTGTTAGACTGATGGTGAGGGTGAGGGTGAGTTTACGGGTTAGGATTTGGGTTAGTGTGAGGATTAGGGTGAGGGATAGGTTTAGGGTTAGGGTGAGGGTTAGGGTGAGGGTGAGGGTTAGGGTTAGGGTTAGGGTGAGGGTTAGGATTAGGATTAGGGTGAGGTCTAGGGTGAGGGTGAGTATTAGGGTTGAGGTGAGGTTTAGTGTTAGGGTGAGGATTAGGTTTAGTGTGAGGATTAGCATTAGGGTTACGGTTAGGGTGAGGGTAATATTAGGGTGAGGATTCGGGTAAGAGTGAGGTTTAGGGATAGCTTGAGTGTTGGGGTGAGTGTTAGAGTGAGGGTTATGGTTATGTTTAGGGTTAAGGTGAGGATGAGGGTCAGGGTTAGGGTTAGGGTTAGGGTTAGTGTTTGGTTTATGGTTAGGGTTAGGTTTAGTGTTAGGGTTAGTGTTAGGGTTAGGGTTAGGGTTAGGCTAAGACTGAGGGTGAGGTTGAGGTTTAGGGTTAGGTTGAGGGTTGGAGGTAGGTTAGGGTTAGGCTGAGGCTGAGGGTGAGGTTTAGGGTTAAGGTGAAGATGAGGTTTAGGTTTAGAGTTATTTTTAGTGTTTGGTTTAGGGTCAGGGTTAGGTTTAGGGTTAGGTTCAGGGTTAGTGTTCGGGTTAGGATTGGGCTGAGGATTAGGGTGAGTGTTAGATTTAGTATTAGGGTGAGGATTAGGATTAGGCTGAGCGTGAGGATGAGGTGAGGGTGAGGGTAAGGGAAATGGTTAGGGTTAGATTGAGGGTGAGGTCTAGGGTGAGGGTGAGGGTTATGGTGAGAGTCAGGTTGAAGTTGAGTGTTTCGGTTAGGTAAGGTTTAGGGTTAGGGTTAGGGTGTGGTTAGTTTTAGGGTGATGTTTATGGTGAAGCTGAGGGTTAGGGTGAGGGTGAAGGTGAGAGTTAGGTTTAGGGTGAGAGTTGTGGATAGGTTTAGTGTGAGGGTGAGGGTTAGGGTTCGGGTTCGGGTTAGAGTAAGGGTTAAGATGAATTTTAGGCTGAGGGTTATGGTTAGGGTTAGGCTGAGGGTTAGGGTTCGGTATAGGGTGAGTGTTAGGTTTAGGGTTAGGGTTAGGAATAGTGTTAGGGTTAGGGTTAGGTTTAAGCTTAAGGTGAGGGCTAGGGAGAAGTGAGGGTTAGGGTTAGGGTTAGCGTTAAGGTTAGGCTTAGGGTTAGGGTGAGCGTGAAGGTTTGGTTTAGGGTGAGGATTTTTGGTTAGGGTTAGTTTTAGGGTTATTGTTAGGGTTAGGGATAGAGTGAGGTTTAGTTTGAGGGGTATGGTTAGGGTTAGGGTGAGGATTAATTTTAGTGTGAGTGTTAGGGTTAGATTTAGGGTTAGGGTGAGGGTAAGTGTTAGGGTGAGGGTTAGGGTGAGAGTGAAGTTTAGGGTTAGAGTGAGTGTTAGGGTGAGGGTTAGGTTGAGGGTTAGGTTTTGGGTTAGGTTTAGGATGAGGGTGAGGGTTAGGGTTAGGGTTAGGGTGAGGTTTAGGGTGAGTGTTATGGTGAGGGTTAGGGTTAGACATAGGTTTAGGGTTATAGTTAAGTTTAGGTTGAGGGTGAGGGTGACGGTGAAGGTGAGAGTTAGGTTTAGGGTTAAGCTGAGGGTGAGGGATAGAGTGTGTGTGAAGATTAGTGTTAGGGTGAGGTCTAGGGTGAGGGTAAAGATTAGGCTGAGGGTGAAGGTGAGGATGAGGGTGAGGGCGCGGATTACGGTGAGGGTTAGTTTTAGGGTTAGTGTGAGGGTTTTAGTGAGGGTGAGGTTGAAGGTGAGGGTTTCCTTTAGGTAAGGTTTAGGTTTAGGGTTAGTGTGAAGGTTAGTTTTAGGGTTAGGTTTAGGGTGAGGCTGAGGGTTAGGGTGAGGGTGAGGGTGAGTGTGAGGGTGAAGGTTAGGGTAAGGGTGAGTGTTGGGGATAGGTTTAGGGTGAGGGTGAGGGTTAGGTGAGGGTTAGGCTGACGGGTATGGTTAGGGTAAGGCTGAGGGTTAGGTTTAGAGTTAGGGTGAGTGTTAGGTTTAGGGTTAAGATTACGATTAGGGTGAGGGTTAGGGTTAGGTTCAGAGTTAAGGTGAAGGCTAGGGAGAAGTTGAGGGTTAGGTTTAAGCTTAGCCTTAGTGTTAGTGTTAGTGTTAGGGAGAGGGTGGGTGTTCGGTTTAGGGTGAGGGTTTGCGTTAGGGTTAGGGTTATTGTTAGGGTTAGGGTTAGTGTGAGGGTTAGTTTGAGGGGTAGGGTTAGGTTTTGGCTGAGGGTTAATTTAGTGTGAGGGTTAGGTTTAGGTTTAGGGTTAGGGTGACGGTGAAATTTAGGGTTAGCGTGAGTGTTAGGATGAGGGTTAGTGTGAGGGATAGGGTTAGTGTTAGGGTGAGTTTTAGGGTTAGGGTAAGTTTTATGGATAGAATTATGGTTAGGGTGACGGTGAGGGTGAGGGTTAGGGTTAGGGTTAGAGTTAGTGTGAGGGTGAGGGTGAGTGTTAGGGTGAGCATTAGGGTTAATGTTAGGATTATTGTGAGAGTGAGGGTTAGGGATAGGGTTAGGTTGAGTGTTAGAGTTAGAGTGAGTTTTAGGGATAGAGTTAGAATTAGGGTGAGGGTGAGGATGAGGGTTAGGGTAAGGGTAGGGATTAGAGTTAGTGTGAGGTTGAGGGTGTGGGTTAGGGTTAGGATTAGGATTAAGGTTAGACTGATGGTGAGGGTGAAAGTGAGGTTTCGGGTTATGGTGAGGGTTAGGGGTAGGTTTTGGTTTAGGCTGAGGGTGAGGGTGAGTGTGAGGGTTAGGTTTAGGGTGAGGGTGAGACATCGGTTTAGCATTAGTGTTAGGTTGAGGGTTAGGGTGAGGGTTATGGTTAGGGTGAGTGTGAATTTATGGGTTAGGGTTAGGGTTAGTGTGAGGTTTAGGGTGAGGGGTGGGTTTACAGTTAGATTTAGGTTTAGGGTTAGGGTTAGGGTGAGGGTTAGGGTCAGGGTTAGGGTGAGTCGAGGGTGAGGGTGAGTATTAGGTTTAGGGTGAGGGTTAGGGTGACCGTTAGTGTTAGTGTTAGGTTGAGGATTAGGTTTAGTGTGCGGATTAGGGTTAGGGTTAGGGTTAGCGTGAGGGTAAAGATTAGGGTGAGGATTAGGGAGAGAGTGAGGTTTAGGGTTACCGTGAGTGTTGGGTTGAGTTTTAGGGTGAGGGTTAGGGTTATGGATAGGGTTAAGGTGAGGATGAGGTTAGGGTTAGGGTTAGGGTGAGGGTTAGGGTGAGGGTTTCACTTAGGGTTAGGGTTAGAGTTAGGCTGTGGTGAGGGTGAGGGTTAGGGTTATCGTTAGGGTTAGGGTGAATGTTAGGGTTAGTGTGAGGGTTAGGGTTAGGATTAGGTTGAGGGTAAGGGTTAGGGTTTGGGTAAGGTTGAGGGTTAGGTTTAGGGTGAGTGTTAGGGTTAAGTTTAGGGTAAGGATTAGGCTGATGTTGAGGGTTAGGGTTAGGGTGAGGTTGACTGTGACGCTGAGGGTTAGGATTAGGGTTAGGGTTATTGTGAGTGTGAGGGTGAATGTTAGGGTTAGGATTAGGGTTAGGGTTTTGGTTAGGATGAGGGAGGGGGTGAGGTTGAGGGTGAGGGTTACGGTTAGGGTGAGGTTGAAGAAAAGGGCTATGGTGAGGGTGAGCTTTAGGGTGATGGTTAGGGTGAGGGTGAGGGTTAGGTTTAATGTTTGGGTTAACGTGAGGGTGAAGTTTAGGTTTAGGGAGAGGATTAGGGTTTGGGTGAGGGTTAGGCTGAGTGTAAGTGTTAGGGTTTGGGTGAGGGTTAGGGTTAGGGTGAAGCTGAAGGTGAGGGTTTTGTTTAGTTAATGGTTAGGGTTAGGGTTAGTGTTAGGGTTAGGTTTAGGGATATGTTGTAGGTTAGAATGAGGGGCAGGTTTAGCGTTAGGGTGAGGGTTAGGGTTAGTGGGAGGGTTAGGTTTAGGGATAGGATGAGGGATAGGGTGATGGTAAGGGTTCAGGTGAGTGTTAGGATGAGGGTGAGGTTTACTGTTAGTGTTAGGGTTATTGTGTTGGTAAGGGTGAGTGTTAGGGTCAGGTTTAGGTTGAGGGTGAGGGTAACGGTTAGGTTTAGGGTGAGGGTGAGGTTTAGGTTTACGGTTAGGGTGAGGGTGAGTGTTAGGTTTAGGATTAGTGTTAGTGTTAAGGTTAGGGTGAGGGTTTCGGTTAGGGTTAGGGTGAGAGTTAGGGTTAGGTTTAGGGTTAGGTTGAGGGTGAGTGAGGGTTAGATTTGGGGTTAGGTGTAGGGTGAGAGTGAAGTTAGGGTTAGGATTAAGGTTTGGGTTAGGGTTAGGCTGAGGATGAGGGTGAGGGTTAGGGTTAGCTTGAGGGTTAGTTTGAGGGTGAGGTTTAGGTTGAGGGTTATGATGGAGGTTAGATTTATGGTTAGGTTGAGGGTTTGGGTGAGGGTAAGGTTTAGGGTGGTGGTTAGGTTAGGGTTAGGTTTAGGTTGAGGGTTAGGCTGAGGGGTATGTTTAGGGTTAGTTTGAGCCTTAGTGTTAGTGTGAGGGTTAGGGTTAGGGTTAGGGTTAGGGTTACCGTGAGGGTAAGGGTAAGGGTGAAGGTTAGGATGAGGGTGAGGGTTTGGAATAGGGTTAGGGTGAGGGTGAGTGTTAGGGTGAGGATGAGGTTTACGGTTAGGATTAAGGTGGGGGTTAGGGTTAGGGTGAGGCTTAGGTTTAGGTTTAGGTTTAGGGTGAGGGTGAGGGTTACGGTTAGGTTAAGGGTTAGGGTGAGGGGTAGGATGAGATTTAGGGTTAAGGTTTTGATTAGGGTTAGGGTGAGGGTGAGGGTTAGGGTTAGGGTTAGGGTGAGTGTGAGGGTGAGGTTAATGATAGGTTTAGAGTTAGGGTGAGGGTGAGTGTTAGGTTTAGGATTAGGGTTAGGGTTAGTGTTAGGTTTAGGGTTGGGGTGAGTGTGAGGGTTAGGGTTAGGGTGAGAGTAAGGGTTAGGGTTAGGGAGCGGGTTAGGGTTAGGGTGATTTTTAGTGTGAGGGTGAGGGTTAGGGTGAGGGTTAGGGTTCAGTGAGTGTTTGGGTTAGGGTGTGGGTGAGGGTTAGGCTTAGGGTGAGTGTTAGTGTGGCGGTGAGTTTTAGGGTTAGGTTTATTCTAAGTGTTAGGGTGAGTGTTAGGTTGAGCGTGAGGGTTAGGTTTATGTTTAGGTTTGGTGTTAGGTTTAGGCTTTGGGTGAGTGTTAGGATTAGGGTTTGGGTTATGGTTAGGGTAGGTTGAGGGTTATGATTACTGTTTGGTTTAGGCTGAGGGCTAGGGTGAGGTTGAGGGTAAGGGTGAGTTTGAGGGTGAGGGTTAGAATGTCGGTGAGGGTTACGGTCGGTTGAGAGTTAGGGTGTCAGTGAGGATTAAGTGAGGGTGAGGTTTAGGTTGATGGTTAGGGTTAGGGTGAGGTTAAGGGTGAGGGTGATGGTGAGGTTTAGGGTTAGGATTAGGATTAGGGTGAGGGTAATTGTTAGGGTGAGGGTTGGGATGAGGGTGAGGTTTAGGGTTAGGGTGAGGGTTAGGGTGATGTTTAAGGTTAAGTTTAGGGGATGGGTTAGGGTTAGGGTCAGGATGAGAGTTACGGTGAGGGTAAGGGTTAGGTTGAGTGTGAGGATTAGGGTGAGGATTAGTGTTAGGGTTAGGGTTAGGTTTAGGGTGTGGACTAGGGTGAGGGTGAGTGTTAGGCTGAGGGTGAGGGTGAGCCTTAAGTTTAGGGTATGGGTGAGGGTTAGGGTTAGGGTGAGGGTTACCGTGAAGGTGAGGGTTAGGATGAGGGTGAGTGTTAGGGTTAGTGTTAGGGTTAGGGTGAGGATTAGGTTTAGTGTAATGGTTAGGATGAGGGTTAGGTTGAGTGGTAGGGTTAGGGTTAGGGTGAGGGTTAGGGTTAGTGTGAGGGTTAGGTTTACGTTTAGAGTTAGGGTGAGGGTCAGGGATAGGTTGAGGCTTAGGATGAGGGTGAGCGATAGGGTTATTGTGAGGGTCAGAGTGATGTTTAAGGTTAGGGTTAGGGTTAGGGTTAGGGTGAAGTTGAAGGTGAGGGTTATGGTTAGGGTGAGAGTGAGGGTTAGGTTTCGGGATAGGGTGAGGGTGAGAGTTAGTTTTAGGATTAGTGTTAAGTTGAGGATTAGGCTTAGGGTGAGGGTGAGGGGTAGGGTGAGGGTTTGGGTTAGGGTTAGGGTTAATGTGAGGTGAGGGTTAGGGTGAGGGTTAGGGTTAGGTTTGGGGTGAGTGTCAGGGTGCGGGTGAGGTTTAGGGTTAGGGTTAGGGTTAGGGAAGGGTGAGGGTAAGGGGTATGGTGAGGTTTAGCTTTAGGCTAAGGTGAGATTTATTGTTAGGTTTAGGATTAGTGTGAGCGTTAGGGTTAGGGTTAGGATGAGGGTCAGGGTGAGGGTTAGGGTTATGGTTAAGTTGAGGGTGAGGGTGAGGGTGAGGTTTAGGGTTAGCTTGAGGGTTAGGGTTAGGGTTAGGGTGAGGGTGAGGGTTAGGGTGAGGGTTAGGATGAGGGTGAGCGTTAGGGTTAGGGTGATGTTTAAGGTTAAGGTTAGGTGTAGGGTTTGGGTTAGGGTCAGGGTGAGATTTAGGGTGAGGGTAAGGGTTAGGTTGAGGGTGAGGATTAGGGTGAGGATTAGTGTTAGGTTTAGGACTAGGTTTAGGGTGTGGACTAAGATGAGGGTGAGGGTTAGGGTGAGGGTGAGGGTGAGGCTTAAGATTAGGTATGGGTGAGCGTTAGTGTTAGGTTGAGGGTTACCGTGAAGGTGAGGGTTTGGATGAGGGTGAGGGTTAGGGTTGGTGTTAGGGTTAGGGTGAAGATTAGGTTTAGGGTTATGGTTAGGATGAGGGTTAGGTTGAATGGTAGGGTTTTGTTAGGGTGAGGGTTAGGGTTAGTGTGATGGTTAGGTTTAAGTTTATAGTTAGGGTGTGGGTAAGGGTTAGGTTGAGCGTTACGATGAGGGTGAGGGATAGGGTTAGGGTGAGGTTTAGGGTGATTTTTAAGGTGAAGGTTAGGGTTAGGTTTAGGGTGAGGGTGAATGTGAGGGTTATGGTTAGGGTGAGAATGAGGGTTAGGTTTAGGGTTAGGGTGAGAGTGAGAGTTAGGTTTAGGATTAGTGTTAGGGTTAGGATTAGGCTTAGGGTGAGGGTGAGGGGTAGGGTGAGGGTTTGGGTTAGGGTTAGGTTTAATGTGAGTTGAGGGTTAGGGTGAGGGTTATTGTTAGGGTTTGGGTGACTGTTAGGTTGCGGGTGAGGTTTAGGCTTAGGGTTAGGGTTAGGGAAGGGTGAGAGTTAGGGTTATGGTGAGGTTTAGTTTTAGGCTGGGGGTGAGGTTTAGGGTTAGGTTTAGGATTAGTGTGAGCATTAGGGTTAGGGATAGGGTTAGGATGACGTTTAGGGTGAGGGTTAGGGTTAGAGTTAAGTTGAGGGTGAGGGTGAGGGTGAGGTTTAGGGTTAGCGTGAGGGTTAGGGTTAGGGTTAGGGTGAGGGTGAGGGTTATGGTTAGGTTTAGGGTTAGGGTGAGGGTACTTGTTAGGGTGAGGGTTAGGATGAAGGTGAGGGTTAGGGTTAAGATGAGGAATAGGGTGATGTTTAAGGATAAGGTTAGGGGTTGGGTTAGGGTTAGGGTCAGGGTGTGAATTAGTGTTAGGGTTAGGGTGTGGACTAGGTTGAGCGTGAGGATTAGGGTGAGGGTGAGGGTGAGGCTTAAGTTTAGGGTAGGTATGAGGGTTAGGGTTAGGGTGAGCGTTAGGGTAAGGTTTAGGATTAGGGTTAGGGTGAGGAGTAGTGTTAGGGGTAGAGTTAGTGTGAGGGTTAGGGTTAGTTTGTGGGTTAGGGTTAGGGTGAGGTTTATTTTGAGGGTTAGAGTTAGCGTTAGGGTTAGGCTGAGGGCTAGGATGAGCGTGTGGGTTAGGGTGAGGGTGAGGGTGAGGGTTAGATTGTCGGTGAGGGTTAGGGTAGGTTGAGGGTTAGGGGGACCATGAGGATTAGGGTGAGGGTGAGGGTTAGGTTTATGGTTTGGGTTAGGGTCATGTTGAGGATTAGGGTTACAGTTATGGTTAGGATGAGGGTTAGCGTGAGGGGTAGCTTTAGGGTTAGGTTAAGGGTTAGCATGAGGGTAAAGATTAGGGTGAGGGTGAGGTTTAGGGTTAGGGTTAGGGTTAGGGTGAGGGTAAATTTTAGGGTTAACATTAGGATGAGGGTGAGGGTTAGGGTTAGGGTGATGTTTAAGGTTAAGTTTAGGGTTAGGGTTAGGGTTATGGTGTGGGTGAGGGTTAGGGTGAGGTTGATGGTTAAGGTTAAGGTTAAGGTTAGTGTTAGGGTTAGGGTGAGGGTTAGCGTAGGGCAAGGGTAAGGGTTAGGTTGATGGTGCGGATTAGGGTTACGGTTAGGGTTAGTTTGAGGGGTAGGGTTAGGGTTAGTGTGAGGGTTAGGTTTAGTGTGAGGGTTATGGTTAGGGATAGGGTTAGGGTGAGTGTTGGGCTGTGGTTCAGGGTTAGGGTAAAGTTGAGGGTTAGGTTGACGGGGAGTTTTAGAGTGAGGGCGAGGGTTAAGGTTAGGGTTAATGTGATGGTTAGGGTGAGGGGTATAGTTAGGGTGAGGGTGAGGGTTAGGATTAGTGTGAGGGTAAGGGTTAGTGTTAAGGTTAGGGTGAGGGTAAGGGTTAGTGTTAAGGTTAGAGTGAGGGTAAGGGTTAGTGTGAGGTTATGGTGAGGTTTAGGGTTAGTGTGAGAGTTAGGGTTAGATTGATGGTTAGGGTGAGATTTAGAGTTAGGGTGAGGGTGAGGGTTAGGGCCAGGATAAGGGTGAGTGTTAGGGTTAGGTTGAGAGTTACAGTTTGGGTTAGGGTGAGGGTGAGGGTTAGGGTTAGTGTTAGGGTTAGAATTAGGGTGAGGGTGAGGGTGAGGAATTGGGTTAGGATTAGGTTTAGGGTTAGGCTGAGGGTGAGGGTGAGTGTTAGGGTTAGGGTTAGGGTTAGGGTGAGTGTTAGGGTTAGGCTTAGGGTTAGGATGAGGGTTAAGTTGAGGGGTAGGGTTAGAGTTAGAGGGAGGGTTAGGGTTAGGATGAGGGTGAGGTTTAGAGTTAGATTTAGGGTTTCTGTGAGTGTGAGGGTGAGTGTTAGTGTTAGGGGGAGGGTTAGGGTGAGGATGAGGGTAAGATTTAGGTTGAGGGTTAGGGTGAGGGTGAGGGTTAGCGTTAGGGTTAGTGTTAGGTTGAGGGTTAGAGTGATGGTTAGGATTAGGCTGAGGTTGAGCGTGAGGGTGAGGGTGAGGTTAGTGTTAGGGTTAGGGTGAGTGTTAGGTTGATTGTGAGGGTTAGGGTGAGGATGAGCGTAAGGATTATGTTGAGGGTTAGGATGAGTTGGAGGGTTAGCGTGAGGGTGAGGGATAAATTTAGGGTTCGCTTTAGGGTTCGGGTTAGGGTTAATATTAGGGTTAGATTTAGGGCAAGGGTTAGGTTAGGGTGAGAGTTACGGTTAGGTTTAGGGTGAGTGTTAGGGTTAGGGTGAGGGTTAGGTTTAGGTTTAGGGGTAGGTTGAGGGTGAGGGTGAGGCTTAGGTTTAGGGTTAGGGTTTGGGTTAGGATGAGAATGACGGTGAGGGTGAGGCTTAGGGTTAGGATTAGAGTTTGGATTAGGGTTAGGCTGATGGAGAGTGTGAGGGTTAGGGTTAGCGTGAGGGTTAGGGTTAGGGTTAGGTTTTGGTTGAGGGTTAGGGTGAGGGCCAGGTTTAGGGTGAGGGTGAGGGTGAGGCTGAGGGTGAGGGTTAGGGTTAATGATAGTGTTAGGGTGAGGGTTAGGGTGAGGGTTAGGGTTAGGGTTAGGGTTAGGTGTAGGTTGAGGGTTAGGATGAGGGGTAGGTTTAGGGTAAATGTGAGCCTTAGTGTTAGTTTAAGGGTTAGGGTGAGGTTTAGGGTTAGGATTACCGTGAGGGTAAGGGTAATGGTGAGGGTTAGGATGAGGGTGAGGTTTAGGGATAGGGTTAGGGTGAGGGTGAGTGTTAGTGTGAGGATGAGGATTAGTGCTAGGTTTAGGATGAGGGTTAGGGTTAGGGTGAATGTTAGGGGTAGGTTTAGGGTTAGGGTGAGGGTGAAGGTGAGGCTTAGGGTTAGGGTTAGTGTTAGGGTTAGGTTAAGGGTTAGGGTGAGGGGTAGGGTTTGGGATAGTGTTAGGGTTTTGGATAGGAGTAGGGTGAGGATGAGGGTTGGGGTTAGTTTGAGTGTGAGGGTGAGTTTTAGGGATAGGTTTAGGGTAAGGGTGAGGGTGAGTGTTAGGTTTAGGATTAGTGTTAGGTTAGGGTTAGGCTAAGGGTTAGGATGAGAGTGAGGGTTAAGGTTAGGGTGAGGGTTAGGTTTAGGGTTAGGGTGCGGGTTTGGGTTAGGGCGATGGTTAGTGTGAGGCTGAGTGTTAGGGAGAGGATGAGGGTTAGGATGAGGGTTCGGTTTAGGGTGCGGGTGAGGGTTAGGTTTAGTGTGAGTGTTAGGGTGACAGTGAGTGTGAGGGTTAGGTTTAGGGTAAGGGTTAGGGTGACTGTTAGGTTGAGGGTGAGGGTTAGGGTTAGGTTTAGTGTTAGTGTTAGGGTTAGAGTTTGGGTGAGTTTTAGGGTTAGGGTTACGGTGAGGATGAGTGTAAGGTTTAGGTTGAGGGTTAGGGTGAGGGGGAGGGTTAGGGTTAGGGTTAGGGCTAGGGTGTGGGTTTGGGTTAGGCTGAGGGTGAGCGTGTGGGTGTGGTTGAGGGTTAGTGTTAGGGTTAGGGTGAGGGTTAGGTTTATTGTGAGGGTTAGGGTGAGGGGGAGGATTAGGGTTAAGTTTAGGGTTAGTGTTTGGGTTAGGGTTAGGCTGAGGGTGATGGTGAGGGTTAGTGTTAGCTTGAGGGTTAGAGTAGGGTTAAGTTTAGGTTGAGGTTTAGTGCGAGGGCTAGGTTTAGTGTTAGGGTGAGGGTGAGGATGAGGTTGAGGGTGAGGGATAGGGTGAGGGTTAGTGTTAGGGTGAAGGTTAGGGTTAGGGTTAGGTTTTGGTTGAGGGTAATTGTGAGGGGTAGAGTTAGGCTTAGTGTGATCCTTCGTGTTAGTATGAAGGTTAGGGTTAGGGTTAGGGTTAGGGTTACCGTGAGGGTAAGTGTAAGGGTGAGGGTTAGGATTTGGGTGAGGTTTAGGGATAGGGTTAGGGTGAGGGGTAGTATTATGGTGAGGATGAGGGTTAGGGTTAGGGTTAGGATGATGGTAAGGGTTGGGTTGAGGGTTAGGGTTAGGTTTAGTGTTAGAGTGAGGGTGAGGGTTAGGGTGAGGTTAAGGGTTAGGGTGAAGGGTAGGTTGAGGTTGAGGTTTAGGGTTTTGGTTAGGGTAGGGTGAGGTTGCAGGTTAGGGTTAGGGTTAGGGTGAGTGTGAGGTTGAGTTTTAGGGATAGGTTTAGGGTTAAGGTGAGGTTGAGGGTGAGTCTTAGCGTTACGATTAGAAATTGGTTAGGGTTAGGCTGAGAGTGTGGTTGAGGCTTTGGTTTAGCCTGAGGGTTAGGTTTAGGGGTAGGGTGCAGGTTAGGGTTAGGGTGATAATTAGTGTTAGGGTGAGGTTTAGGGTGATGATGAGTGTTCGGGTGAGGCTGAGGGTTAGGGTGTGGGTGAGCGTTAGGGTTAGGGTGAGGGTTACGGTGACGGTGAGTTTGAGGGTTAGGTTTCCGGTAAGGGTTACAGTGAGTGTTTGGGTGAGGGTGAGGGTTAAGTTTAGGTTTAGGGTTAGGGTTAGTGTTAGGGTTTGGGTGAGGGTTAGTGGTTGGGTTGGGTAAGGTTTAGGGTAGGATGAGGGTAAGGTTTAGGGTGAGGGTTAGGGTTAGGCTGAGGGTGAGGGTGAGGGTGAGGTTTAGGGTTAGGTTTAAGATTAGAGTGAGGGTTAGGGTGAGGGGTATAGTTAGGGTTAGGGTTAGGGTTAGAATTACAGTGAGGTTGAGGAATACTGTTAGGATTATTGTTAGGGTAAGGGTTAAGATGAGGTTGAGGGTTAAGGTGATAGTTAGGGTTAGGGTGAGGGTTAGGATTAGGGTTAGGGTTAGGGTAAGTGCTAGGTTGATGGTGAGGTTTAGGGTGAGGGTGAGGGTTAGGTTGTGGGTTAGGGTTAGAGTTAGGTTCAGGGTAACGTTTAGGGTGAAGGTTCGGGTTAGGCTTATGGTTAGGGTGAGGTTGAGGCTGAGGCTGAGGTTTAATTTGAGGGTCAGGGTGAATGTGAGGGTGAGGGTTAGGGTTTGGGTTAGGTTTAGGTTGAGGGTGAGGGTGAGGTTTAGTGTTTCGATTAGGATTAGCGTTAGGGTTAGGCTGAGGGTGAGCATGAGGGTGATGATGAGGGTTAGTGTTAGGATTAGGTTTAGGGTTAGGGTGAGGGTTAGGGTTAAATTTAGGGTAAGTTTTAGGGTGAGAGTTAGGGTTAATTTTAGGGTTATGTTTAGGGTAAGCGTTAGGGTGAGGGTGAGGGTTAGGGTTAGGGTGAGGTTGAGGGTTAGGGTGAGGTTTAGGGTTAGGATTAGGGTTAGGGTGAGGGCTAGGGTGAGGGTGAAGTTTAGGATTAGGCTTAGGGTTAGTGTGAGTTTTAGGGTTAGGGTTAGGTTAGGTTAAGGGTAAGGGTAGGGTTACAGTGGGGGTTAGGTTTAATGTGAGGATTATGGTTAGGGGTAGGATTAGGGTGAGGGTAAGGGTTAGGATGAGGGTAGGGTGAGAGTGAGGCTTAGGGTTAGCATGAGTGTTAGGGTGAGGGTTAGGGCGAGGGTTAAGGTTAGGGTTAGGGTGATGGTTAGCGTTCGTATTAGTGTTAGGGTGATAGTTAGGGTGAGGGTTATAGTTTAGGTTATAGGTTTAGGGTGAAGGTTAGGATTTTTGTGCGGGTTAGGGTTAGGGTTATTGTTAGAGTGAGGGTAAGGGTTAGGGTGAGATTTAGGGTGAGGTTTAGGGTTAGGGTTAGAATTAGGGTTAATTTGAGGTTTAGGGTGAGGTTTAGAGATAGGGTGAGGGTGAGAGTTAGGGTTAGGGTGAGGGTGAGGGTTAGGGTTATGGTGAGGCTTAGTGTTAGGGTGAGGGTGAGTGTGAGGAATAGTGTTGGTATTAGGGTTAGGGTTAGGGTTAGGCTGAGGGTGAGGGTGAGTGTTAGGGTTAGGGTTAGGGTTAGGGTGAGTGTTAGGGTTAGTCTAAGTGTTAGGATGAGGATTAAGGTGAGAGTTGGGTTTAGGGTTAGGGTGAGGGTTAGTGTTGGGTTGAAAGTAAGTGTTAGTTTGAGGTTTAGGAAGAGGGTGAGGGTTAGGGTGAGGGTTAGAGTTACGGTGAGAGTTACGGTTAGGTTTACGGTGAGGGCTAGGGTCGGAGTGTTGGTTAGTTTGAGGGTGAGGGTGAGGGTTAGGGTGTGGGTTAGTTTTAGGGTTAGGGTCAGGCTAACGGTTAGTGTGATGGTTAGGGTTAGACTTAGGGTGAGGTTGAGGGTCAGGCTGAGGTTTAAGATGAGGGTAAGGGTGAGTGTGAATGTGACGGTTAGGGTTCGGGTTAAGGTAAGGTTGAGGGTGAGTTTGAGGGTTAATGTTTGGATTAGTGTTAGGGTTAGTTTTAGGCTGAGTGTGAGGGTGAGGGTGAGGGTTAGGGTTAGGTTTAGGGTTAGGGTGAGTGTACCGGTTAGGGTTAGGGTTAGGATTAAGGCTAGGGTGATGGGCAGGATTAGGGTTAGGGTGACGGTGAGGGTGAGTGTTAGGGTTAGGGTGAGGGTTAGGCTAAGTGTTAGGGTAAGGGTTAGGGTTAGTGTTAGGTTTAGGATGAGGGTTAGTGTGAGGGTTCGCGTTAGGGTTACCTTGAGGGTATGTGTAATGGTGAGGGTTAGGATGAGGGTGAGGGTTAGGGTTAGAGTTAGGGTTAGGGTGAGGGGTAGGGTGAGGGTTAGGGTTAGGGTTATGGTTAGGGTAAGGTGAGGGTTAGGGTGAGGTTTAAGGTTAGTGTTAGGGTTAGGCTGAGTGTTAGGGTTAGTGTGAGGGTTAGGGTTAGGTTTAGGTTTAGGATTAGGGTGAGGGTATAGGTTAGGGTGAGGGTTATAGTGAGGGTTAGGGTTAGGGTAAGGTTTAGGTTTAGGATTACGATAATGGTGAGGGTGAGGGTTAGGGTTAGTGTGACGGTTAGGCTGAGGTGTAGGATAAGTTTTAGGGTGAGGTTGAGGGTGAGGGTTTCGGTTACATAAGGGCTAGGTTTAGTGTTAGAGAGAGGATTAGGCTTTGGGGAAGGGTTATTGTGAGGTTGAGTGTTAGGGTTTGGGTGAGGGTTAGGGTTAGGGTGAAGCTGAGGGTGAAGTTTTTTTTAGGGACGGGTTAGGGTTAGGGTTATGGTCAGGTTTAGGGATAGGTTGAGGGTTAGCGTGAGGGGTAGGATTAGGGTTATGGTGAGGGTTAGGGTTAGGGTGAGGGTTAGGTTAAGGGATAGGTTTAGGGTTAGTGTGAGGGTAAGTGTTAGGGTGAGTCTTAGGATGATGGTGAGGGTTAGGGTTAGCGTTAGGTTTAGGGTGTCGTTTAGGGTGAGGTTTAGGGTTAGGTTTAGGGGGAGGGTGAGTATGATGGTTAGGGATAGGGTTAGGGTGAGCATTAGGTTTAGGGTTAGGGTGAGGGTGAGTGTTAGGTTTAGGATTAGTGTTAGGGTGAGGGTCAGGCTTAGGGTGAGGGTGAGGGGTAGGGTGAGGGTTTGGGTTAGGGTTAGGTTTAGGGTGAGTGTGAGGGTTAAGATGAGGATTAGGGTTAGTGTTATTGTTAGGGTTTGGGTGAGTGTTAGGGTGAGGGTGAAGGTTAGTTTTAGGGATAGCTTTAGGGAAGGGTAAGAGTCAATGTTAGGGTGAGGGTTAGTGTTAGACTGAGGGTGAGGGTGAGGGTGAGGTTTAGGATTAGGTTTAGGTTTAGTGTGAGTGTTAGGGTTAGGGTCAGGTTTATGATGAGTGTTAGGGTGAGGGGTAGGTTTAGAGTGAGGTTGAGGGTGAGGGTGAGTGTGAGATTTAGGGTAAATATGAGGGTTAGGTTTAGGGTTATGGTTAGGGTGAAGGTTAGGTTTAGGTTTAGCATGATGGTTAGGGTGAGGAGTAGGATTAGGTATAGTGTGAATGTTAGGGTTAGTGTGAATGTTAGGGTTAGGTTTAGGGTTATGGTTACCGTGAGTTTAAGGGTAAGTGTGAGGGTTAGGATGAGGGTCAGGGTTATTGTAAGGGTGATGGTGAGAGCTAGGGTGAGGTTGAGGGTTAGCATTAGGGTTAGGGTTAGAGTTATGGTTATGGTGAGGGTTAGGATTAGGTTTAGGGTTAGGGTGAGGGTGAGGATTACTGTGAAGTTAAGGGTTAGTGTGAGGGTTAGGTTTACTGTTAGGTTGAGGGTAAGGATTAGGGTGAACGTTATTATGAGGGTGAGGTTTAGGGTGAGGGTTAGAATTAGGGTGCGGGTTATGGTTAGGGTTTGGGTTAGGCTGAGGGCTAGGTTGAGGGTGAGGTTGAGGGTGGGTGTGAACATGAGGGTTAGGGTTAGGGTTAGGGTTAGGTTTAGGTCAGGGTGAGGATTACGGTTAGAGTTAGGGTTAGGATGAGGGTTAGGCTGAGGGTAAGTTTAGGGTTTGGGTTAGGGTGAGGGTAAGGGTTAGGGTGAGAGTGAGAGTTAGGGTTAGTTTTAGGGTTAGGGAGAGGGTAATTGATGGGGTGAGGGATAGGATGAGGGATAGGTTTTTGGTAAGGGTTAGGGTGATGTTTAAGGTTAAGGTTAGGGGTTGGGTTAGGGTTAGGTTCAGTTAGGGTGAGTGTAAGTGTTTGGTTGAGGGTGAGGATTAGGTTGAGGTTTAGGGTTAGTGTTAGATTTAGGTTTAGGGTGAGGACTAAGGTGAGGGTGAAGTGTATGGTGAGAGTGAGGGTGAGGCTTAGGTTTAGGTTATGGGTGAGGGTTAGTTTTAGGGTGAGGGTTACCATGCAGGTGAGGGTTAGGATGAGGGTGAGGGTAAGGGTTAGTGATAGGGTTAGGGTGAGGATTAGGGTTAGGGTAAATGTTAGGATGAGGTTTGGGTTGAGAGGTAGGGTTAGGTTTAGGGTGAGGGTTAGGCTTAGTGTGAGGTTTAGGTTAAGGGTTAGATTTAGGGTGAGGGTAAGGTTTAGCGTGAGGTTTAGGATGAGGGTGAGGGTTAGGGTTAGTGTGAGGTTTAGGGTGATGTTTAAGGTTAGGTTAGGGTTAGGTTACGATGAAGGTGAGGGTGAGGGTTAGGGTTAGGTTTCGGGTTAGGGTGAGGTTTAGGTTTAGGGATAGGGTGAGGGTGAGGGTTAGGTTTAGGATTAGTCTTAGGTTTAGGGTTAGTCTTATGCTGAGGATGAGGGGTAGGGTGAGGGTTTGTTTTAGGGTTAGTTTTAGGGTGAGGGTGAGGGTTAGGGTGAGAGTTAGGGTTAGTGTTGTGTTTGAGTTTGGGTGAGTGTTATTTTGAGGGTGAGGTTTAGGGTTAGGGTTAGGGTTAGGGAAGTGTGAGGGTAAGGGTTAGGGTGAGGGTTAGTTTTAGGCTGAGGGTGAGGTTTATGGTTAGGTTTAGGATTAATGTGAGTGTTAGGGTTAGGGTTAGGGTTAGCATGAGGGTTATGGTGAGGGGTAGTGTTAGGTTTAGGATGAGCGTGAGGTGAGGGTGAGGTTTAGTGTTAGGTTGAGGGTTAAGGTTAGGGTTAGGTTGAGGGTGTGGTTTAGGGTGAGGATTAGGATGAGGGTTAGGGTGAGGGGTAGGGTTAGGGTTAGTGTGAGGTTTAGGGTTAGTGTGAGGGTTGGGTTTAGGGTTAGGATTAGGGTTAGGATGAGGGCTAGGGTGAGGGGTTAGGGTTAGGGTGAGGGTGAGCGTGTCAGTGAGGGTTAGGTTAGGGTGAGGCTTCGGGGGACGTTGATTGTTAGGGTGAGAGTGAGGGTTAGGGTTATGGTTAGGGTTAGGGTTAGGGTCAGGTTGAGGATTATGGTTACGGTTAAGGTTAATGTGAGGGTTAGGGTGAGGATTAGGTTTAAGGTTAGGGTTAGGGTTATGATGAGGGTGAGGTTTAGCGTGAGGGTGAGGGTTAGGGTTAGGGTTAGGGTTAGGATGAGGGTAATTGTTAGGGTGAGAGTTAAGGTGAGGGTGAGGGTTAGGGTTAGGTTTGTGTTTAAGGTTAAGGTTAGGGTTAGGGTTAGTTTTAGGGTGAGTGTGAGGGTTTGAGTGAAGGTAAGGTTTAGGTTGAGTGTGCGGATTAGGGTTAAGATTAGGGATAGTGTGAGGGGTAGGGTTAGTGTGAGGGTTATGGTTAGGGATAGGGTTAGGGTGAGGGTAAGGTTTAGGATGAAGTTAGGGTGACAATGAGTTTTAGTGTTATCATGAGTGTTAGGGTGAGGTTTAAGTTTAGGTTTAGGAATATGGTGAGGGTTGGGTGAGGGTGAGCGTTGGGTTGTGGGTGAGGATTAGGGTAAAGGTGAGGGTTAGGTTGACTGGGAGGGTTAGAGTGAGGGCAAGAGTTAAGGTTAGGGTTAGGGTGATGGTTAGGGTTCGTATTAGTGTTAGGGTGAGGGTTAGACTGAGGGGTATAGTTAGGGTTAGGGTGAAGGTTAGGATGACTTTGAGGGTTAGGGTTAGGGTTATTTTTAGAGTGAGGGTAAGGGTTAGGGTGAGGTTTTGGGGTTTAGGGTTGGGGTTAGGTTGAGGGTTAGGGTCAAGTTTAGAGTTAGGGTGAGGGTGAGGGTTTGGTTTAGGTTAAGGGTGAGTGTTAGGGTTAGGGTGAGAGTTAGAGTTAGGTTTAGGGTGAGGGTGAGGGTTAGGGTTAGTGTTAACGTTAGAATTAAGGTGAGGGTGAGTGTGAGGAATAGGGTTAGGATTAGTGTTAGGGTTAGGGTTAGGCTGAGGGTGAAGGTGTGTGTTAGGGTTAGTATAAGGATTAGGTTGAGTATTAGGGTTAGACTTAGAGTTAGGATGAGGGTTAAGGTGAGGGTTAGGGTTAGGTTGAGGATAAGCGTTAGGTTGAGGGTTAGGATGAGGCTGAGGTTTAATGTGAGGCTTGGTGTTAGTGTGAGGTTTAGGGTTATTTTTATCGTTAGAGTGAGGGTGAGGTTGAGGGTTAGGATTGGGGTTAGGGTTAGGGTGAGTGTGAGGCTTAGGGTTAAGTTTCGGTTTTGGGTTAGGGTTAGATTGAGGTTGAAGGTGAGGGTTAGGTTTAGCGTGAGGGCTAGGGCTAGGGTTAGGTTTAGGTTGAGGGTTAGGCTGAGGGTGAGCTTGAGGGTGAGGGTGAGGGTTAGGGTGAGGGTAAGGGTAAGGGTTAGGGTGAGGGTTAGTGTTAGGGTTAGGTTTAGGTTGTGGGTTAGTGTTCGGGTTAGGGTGCCGGTTAGGAGTAGGGTGATGTTTAGTGTGAGAGTGAGTGTTTGGGTGAGGGTGAGGGTGAGGATGAGGGTGAGGGTTAAGGTGTGGGTGAGGGTTAGGGTTAGGGTGTGGGTTAGGGTTAGGGTTAGGGTGAGTGTTAGGGTGACGGTGAGTTTATGGTTAGGTTTAGTGTAAGGGTTAGGGTGATTTTTAGGGTGAGGTTGAGGGTTAGGATTAGGTTTAGGGTTAGGCTTAGGGTTAAATTTTGTGTGATTGTTAGGGTTAGGGTTAGGGTAGGGTGAGGGTAAGGTTTAGGGTGAGGGTTAGCATTAGGCTGAGGGTGAGGGTGAGGGTGAGGTTTAGGGTTAGTTTTAGGGTTAGGGTGAGGGGTATACTTAGGGTTAGGCTTAGGGTTAGAATTAGGGTGAGTGTGAGGGTTAGGAATAGGGTTAGGATGAGTGTTAGGGTTAGGGTTAGGCTGAGGGTCAGGGTGAGTGTTAGGGTTAGGTTTAGGATGAGTGTTAGGGTTAGGCTTAGGTTTAGGATGAGTGTTAAGGTGAGGGGTAGGGTTAGGGTTAGTGTGAGGGTTAGGGTTAGGAAGAGGATAAGGGTTAGGATGAGGTTTAGGATGAGGGTGAGGGTTAGGGTGAGGGTTATTGTAAGGGTGAGTGTTAAGTTTAGAGTTAGGATTAGGGTGAGTGCTAGGGATAGGGTGAGGCTTAGCATGAGGTTGAGGGTGAGGGTGAGGGTTAGAATATGTGTTAGGGTTAGGGTTAGGGTCGGGGTAGGGTTATGGTGAGGGTTAGGGATAGGGTTAGGGTGAGGGTGAGGTTGAGGGTGAGGGTTAGGTTTAAGGTTGGGGTTAGGAATAGGGTAATGGTTTGTGTGAGGTTTAAGTTGTGTGTGAGGGTTAGGGTAAAGTTGAGAGTTAGGTTGACAGGGAGGGTTAGAGTGTGGGCGAGGGTTAAATAAGTGTTAGGGTGATGGTTCGGGTTTGTATTAGTGTTAGGTTGAGGCTTATGGTGAGGGGTATAGTTAGGGTTAAGGTGAGGGTTAGGATTAGTGTGAGGGTGAGGGTGAGGCTTTGGGTTAAGATTTAGGGTTTGGGTTAGGGTTATGCTGAGGGTGAGGTTGAGGGTTAGGGTTAGCTTGAGGCTTATGGTTAGGGTTAGGTTTAGGTTGAGGGTTAGGGTGAGGGCTATGTTTAGGGTTTGGGGGAGGGTGAGGATGAGGGTGAGCGTTAGGATTAGGGTTAGGTTGAGGTTGAGGGTAAGGGTGAGGGGTAGGGTAAGGGTTAGTGTGAGCCTTAGTGTTAGTTTGAGGGTTAGGGTTAGGTTTAGGGTTAGAGTTAATGTGTGGGTAAGGGTAATGGTGAGGGTTAGGATGAGGGTGATGGTTGTGTTTAGGGTGAGTGCTAGGGTGAGTATGAGGGTTAGGTTTAGGGTCAGGGTGAGGGTTAGGTTTAGGGTGAGGTTTAGGGTTAGATTATGGTTAGGGTGAGGGTGAGGGTTAGTGTTAGTTTAAGGGTTATTTTGAGGGGTAGGGTGAGGGTGAGTTTTAGGGATAGGTTTAGGGTTAGGGCGAAGTTGAGTGTTAAGTTTAGGATTAGTGTTAGGGTTAGGCTTAGGCTTAGGGTTAGGGTGAGGGTGAGGGTTAGGGTTAGGATGAGGGTTAGGGTTAGGGTTAGGGTGCGGGTTAGGGGTAGGGTGATGTTTAGTGTGAGGGTGAGTTTTAGGGTGAGGGTGAGGTTTCGGGTGAGAGTGAGGGTTAGTGTGTGTGTGACGGTTGGATTTAGTGTGAGTGTTAGGGTGACGGTGAGTTTGAGGTTTAGGTTTAGGGTAAGGGTTAGGGTGAGTGTTATGGTGAGGTTGAGGGTTAGGATTAGGTTTAGGGTTAGTGTTAGTCTTAGGGATAGGGTTTGGGTTACCGTGAGGGTAAGTGTAGCGGTGTGGGTTAGGATGAGGGTGGGGTTAGGATTAGGGTTAGGTTTAGGGTTAGGGTGAGGGTAGGGTGAGGTTTAGGGTTAGGCTTAAGGTTAGTGTTAGGGTGAGGGTTAGGGTTTGTGTAAGGTTAGGGTTTGGTTGTGTGTTAGGGTGAGGGTTTGGGTTAGGGTTAGGGTGAGGGTGAGGGTGAGGGTTAGTTTGAGGGTTAGGGTTAGTGTTATGGTTAGGGTTTGGGTTAGGCTGATGGCTAGGATGAGGGTGAGGGTTAGAGTCATGGTGATGGTGAGGGTGAGGGTTAGGTAGTCGGTGAGGGTTAGGGTCGATTGAGGGTTAAGGTGAGGGTTAGTGTTAGGCTGAGGGTGAGGGTGAGGGTGAGGTTTAACGTTAGGTTAAGGATGAGTGTGAGTGTTAAGATTAGGGTTAGGTTTAGTATGAGGTTCAGGTTGAGGGGTAAGGTTAGGGTTAGGGTTAGGGTTAGGGTGAGGGTGAGGGTTAGGGTTAGGTTTAGGATGAGGGTTACCGTGAAGGGTATGGTAAGGATTAGTGTGAGGCTTAGGCTTAGTGTGAGGTTTAGTGTTAGGTTTAGGGTTAGGTTGAGGCTTAGGTTTAGGGTTAGTTAGGCTGAGGGCTAGGGTGAGGGCTAGGGTGAGGGTGAGGTTGAGGGTGAGGTTGAGGGTTAGAGTGTCGGTGAGGGTTACTGTAGGGTGAGGGTTACGGGGACTGTGAGGGTTAGTGTGAGGGTTAGGGTTAGGATTAGGGTGAGGATTAGGTTTAGGGATAGGGGGAGGGGGAAGGTTTGATTTAGGATTAGTGTTAGGGTTAGGGCTAGGCTTAAGGTGAGGGTGAGGGTTAGGGTCAGGTTTTGGGATAGTTTTAGGGTTATGGTGAGGGTGAGGGTTAGGGTGAGGGTTAGTGTTAGGGTGAGGTGTAAGGTGAGGGTTAGGGTTAGGGTTATGTATAGTGTAGGGTGAGGTTTAAGGTTAGTGTTAGGGTTAGGGTAGGGCTCAGTGTTAGGGTTAGGTTGAGGTTTAGGGTTAGGGTTAGGTTTTGCTTAGGGTGAGGGTAAGGATTAGGGTGAGGGTTAGAGTGAGGGTGTGGGTTAGAGTAAGTGTGAGGGTTAGGCTGAGGAGTAGGGTTAGGGTTCGGGTGAGGGTGAGGGTTAGGGTTTGGGTGAGGATTACGGTGAGGGTTAGGTTTAGGGTTAGGTTGAGGGCGACGGTTAGGGTGAGAGTTAGAGTTAGGGTTAGAGTGAGGGTGAGGCTTAGTATTAGGGTTAGGGTGAGGGTAGGGTGAGGATGAGGGTAAGGTTTAGGTTGAGGGTTAGGGTGAGGGTTAGGGTTAGGCTGAGGGTGAACGTTACGGTGAGGGTTAGTATTAAGGTTTTGGTGAAGTTTAGGTTTATTGTGAAGTTTAGGTTGAGGATGAAGGTAAGGATTAGGTTGAGGGTTAGGGTGAGGGGGAGGTTTAGGGTTAGGGTGAGGGTTGGTTAAGTTTAGGGTTAGGTTTTGGTTGAGGGTTAGGGTTAATGTTAGGGGTAGGTTTAGGGTAAGGGGTAAGAATAGGGTTAATGTTAGGGTTAGGTTTAGGGTTACGGTTAGGTTTAAGGTTAGGGTTTGGGTTAGGGTAAGGTTTAGGTTTAGGTTTAGGGTTAGGGTGAGGGTGAGGGTGAGGGTTAGGGTGAGGGTTAGTGTTAGGGTGAGGGTAACGGTTAGTGTTAGGTTTGGGTTGAGGGTAAGGGTGAGGGGTAGGGTTAGGGTTAGTGTGAGTCTTAGTGTTAGTGTGAGGGTAAGGGTTAGGGATAGGTTTAGGTTTACCGTGAGGGAAAGGGAAAGGTTGAGGGTTAGAATGAGGGTGAGGGTTAGGGATAGGGTTAGGGTGAGGTTTAGGGTTAGGGTTAGGGTGAGTGTGAGGGTTACGGTTAGGTTTAGGATGAGGGTTATGGTGAGGGGTAGGGTTAGTGTTAGTGTGAGGGTTAGGCTTAGTGTGAGGTTTAGGGTTAGGTTTAGGGTTAGGGTGAGGGTTAGATTTAGTTTTGGGGTTAGGCTGAGGACTAAGGTGAGGGTGAGGGTTAGGGTGCGGGTGAAGGTTAGGGTGAGGGTTAGGGTGTCGGTGAAGTTTAGTGTCGAATGAGGGTTAGGGTGACCGTGAAGTTTAGTGTCAGGGTGAGTTTTAGGTTTAGGGTTAGGGTGAGGATTAGGTTTAGGGTTAGGGGGAGGGGGAGGGTTTGGTTTAGGATTAGTGTTAGGGTTAGAGTTAGGCTTAGTGTGAGAGTGAGGGGTAGGGTGAGGGTTTGGATTAGTTTTAGGGTTAGGCTGTTGGTGAGGGTTAGGGTGAGGTTTAGGTTTAGGGTGAGGCGTAGGGTGAGGGTTATGGTTAGGGTTATGGTTAGGGTAGGGTGAGGGTTAGGGTGAGGTTTAAGGTTAGTGTTCGGGTTAGGGTTAGGCTGAGGGTTAGGGTTTGGTTGAGGTTTAAGGTTAGGGTTAGTGTTAGGTTTAGACTTAGGGTGAGGGTAAGTGTTAGGGTGAGGTTTAGAGTGAGGGTGAGGTTTAGAGTTATTGTGAGTGTTAGGCTGAGGGGTAGATTTATGGTTCGGGTCAGGGTTAGGGTGGGGTTTAGGGTTAGGGTGAGGGTTAGCGTGAGGGTTAAGTTTAGGGTTAGGGTGAGGGTGAGGGTTAGGGTGAGAGTTTGAATTAGGGTTATTGTGAGGGTGAGGCTTAGTGTTAGGGTTAGGGTGAGGATGAGGGTAAGTTTTAGGTTTAGGGATAGGGTGAGGGGGAGGGTTAGGGTTAGGGTTAGGTTTAGGGTGAGGGTTAGTGTGAGGATTAGGTTTAGGCTGAGGGTGAGCGTGAGGGTGAGTGTTAGTGTTAGGGTCATGGTGAGGGTTATGTTTATTGTGAGGGTTATGGTAAGGATGAGGGTAAGTATTAGGTTGAGGGTTAGGGGGAGGGGCAGGTTTAGGTTTAGGGTGAGGGTTATGGTTAAGTTTAGGGTTAGGTTTAGGTTGAGGGTTAGGGTTAATGTTAGGATTAGTTTTAGGGTCAGGGTTAGGGTTAGCGTTAATGTTAGGGTTAGGTTTAGGGTTAGGTTTAGGGGTAGGGTTAGGTTTAGGATGAGGGTTAGTGTTAGGTTTAGGGTTAGGGTTAGGGTGAGGGTGAGGGTGAGGGTTACGGTGAGGTTTAGGCTGAGGTTCAGGGTTAGGGTAAGGGTTACAGTTAGGGTTAGGTTTACGCTGAGGGTAAGGGTGAGGGGTAGATTTAGGTTTAGTGTGAGCCTTAGTGTTTGTGTGAAGGTTAGTGTTAGGTTTAGGGTTACCGTGAGGTTAAGGGTAAAAGTGAGCGTTAGGATGAGGGTGAGGGTTAGGGATAGAGTTTGCGTGAGAATCAGTGTTAGCGTGAGGATGAGGGTTTAGTTTAGGGTCAGGGTGAGGGTTAGGTTTAGGGTGAAAGTTAGGGTTATGTTTAGGGTAAGGGTGCGGGAGAGGGTAAGGGTTAGGTTAAGAGTTGTGGTGAGGGGTACGTTGAATGTTAGGGCTACGGTTTTGGTTAGGGTAGGGTGAGTGTGAGGGTTAGTGTTAGGGTTAGGGTGAGTGTGAGGATAGTGTTAGGGATAGGTTTAGGGTTAGGGTGAGGGTGAGTGTTAGGTTTAGGATTAGTGTTAGGGTTAGGCTTAGGCTTAGGGATAGGGTGAGGGTGAGGGTTAGGGTTAGCATGAGGGTTAGGGTTAGGTTTAGGGTTCAGGTTAGGGTTAGGGTGATGTTTAGAGTGAGGGTGAGGTTTCGGGTGAGAGTGAGGGTTAGTCTGTGTGTGAGGGTTAGTGTTAGGGTGAGTGTTATGGTGACAGTGAGTTTGAGGTTTAGGTTTAGGGTAAGGGTTAGGGTGAGTGTTAGGGTGAGAGTGAGGGTTAGGGTTATGTTTAGGGTTAGTGTTAGATTTAGGGTGAGGCTTAGGGTTACCGTGAGGGTAAGTGTGACGGTGAGGTTTAGCATGATGGTGAGGGTTACGGTTAGGGTTAGGGTTAGTGTTAGTGTGAGGGGTAGGGTGAGGGTTAGGGTTAGGGTTATGGTTAGGATAGGGTGAGGGTTAGCGTGAGGTTTAAGGTTAGTATTAGGGTTAGAGTTAGGTTGAGTGTAAGGGTTAGTGTGAGGTTTAGGATTAGGGTTAGGTTTAGGGTTAGGGTGAGGATAAGGGTTAGGGTGAGGGTTAGAATGAAGATGATGGTTAAGGTGAGGTTTATGTTTAGGATTAGGGTCAGGCTGAGGGTGAGGGTTAGGGATAGTGTGAAGGTTAGGCTGAGGGGTAGGGTTAGGGTTCCGGTGACGGTGAGGGTTAGGGTGACGGTTAGGTTTACATTGAGGCTTAGGGTTAGGGTTAGGATGAGGGTTAGGTTTTGTTTTAGGGTGAGGGTGAGGGTTAGGTTTAGGATTAGTGTTACAGTTAGGGTTAGGCTTAGGGTGAGGGTAAGGAGTAGGGTGAGGTTTTGGGTTAGGGTTAGGGTGAGGGTAAGTGTTAGGGTTTGGGTGAGGGTTAGGGTTAGGGTGAAGCTGAGGGTGAGGGTTTTGTTTAGATTTTTTTTAGATTAGGGATAGGGTTAGGGTTAGGGTTATGGTTAGGTTTAGAGATAGGTTGAGCGTTAGCGTGAGGGGTAGGATTAGGGTTAGGGTTAGGGTTAGGGTTATAGTGAGGTTTAGGTTTAGGGATGGATTAGGGTTAGGGTGAGGGTAAGGTTTAGGGTGCGGGTTAGGATGAGGGTGAAGTTTAGGGTTAGCGTTAGGGTTAGGGTGTCAGTTAGGGTGAGGTTTAGGGTTATGATTAGGGTGATTTTGATGGTGACCGTTAGGGTTAGGGTGAGGGTGACAGTTAGGTTTAGGGTTAGGGTGAGTGTGAGGTTTAGGTTTAGGAATAGTGTTAGGGTTAGGGTTAGGCTTAGGGTGAGGGTGTGTGGTAGTGTGAATGTTTGTGTTAGGATTAGGTTTAGTGTGAGGGTAAATGTTAGGGTGAGGGCTAGTATTAATGTTAGGTTTAGGTTTTGGGTGAGTATTAGGGGAGGGGGAGGTTTAGGGTTAGGTTTGGGGTTAGGGAATGGTGAGGGTAAGGGTTAGGGTGAGGTTTGGTGTTAGGCTGAGGGTGAGGTTTAGGGTAAGGTTTAGGTTTAGTGTGAGTGTTAGGCTTACGGTTAGGTTTATGATGAGATTTAGGTTGAGGGGTAGGTTTTGGGTTAGGTTGAGGGTTAAGGTGAGGGTTAGGTTTAGGCTTAGGGTGAGGGTGAAGGTTAGGGTTAGGTTTAGGATGAGGGTTAGGGTAAGGGGTAGGGTTAGGGACAGTGTGAGGGTTAGGGTTAGTGTGAAGGTTAGGGTTAAGTTTAGGTTTACCCTGGGGGTAAGGGTAAGGGTGAGGGTTAGGATGTGGTTGAGGGTTAGTGTTATTGTGAGAGTTAGGTTTAGGGTGAGGGTTAGGGTGAGGATGAGGTTTAGATTTAGGGTGAGGGTTAGGGTGAGGGTTAGGTTTAGGATTAGGGTGAGGCTGAGGGTTAGGGTTAGGGTGAGGGTTAGGTTTAGGATTAGGGTTAGGTTGAGGTCTAGTTTGAGGTTGAGGGTGAGGGTGAGGGTGAGGTTTACGGTGTCGGTGATTGTTAGGGTACTGTGAGTGTTAGGGTGGCAGTGATGGTTAGGGTTAGGGTTAGGGTTAGGGTTAGAGTCAGGGTAAGAATTAGGGTTACGGTTAGGGTTAGGATTGGGGTGAGTTTGAGGATTAGGTTTAAGGTTAGGGTGAGGATAAGGGTTAGGGTGAGGGTGAGGGTTAGGGTTAGGTTTAGGGTTAAGGTGAGGGTAATTGTTAGGGTGAGGGTTAGGATGAGGTTGAGGGTGAGCGTGATGTTTAAGGTTAAGGTTAGGGGTTGGCTTAGGGTTGGGTTCGGCATGAGGGTTAGGCTGAGGGTAAGGGTTAGATTGAGGGTGAAGTTTAGGGTGAGGATTAGTGTTAGGGTTAGGGCTAGGTTTGGGGTGTGGACTAAGGGGAGGGTGAGGGTTAGCGTGAGGGTGAGTGTATGGCTTAAGTTTAAGGTTAGGGTTAGGGTTAGGGTTAGGGTTAAGGTTAGTGTGAGGGTTAGGGTTACGGTGAGGGTGAAGGTTAGTTTTAGTGTGAGGTATATGGTTAGGGATAGGGTTAGGGTGAGGGTAAGGGTTAGGATGAGGGTAAGGTGAGAGTGAGGTTTAGGGTTGGCATGAATGTTAAGGTGAGCGTTAGGGTGAGTGTTAGGGTTAGGGTTAGGGTGAAGGTGAGGTTGAGGGTTAGGTTAGTGTTAGGTTTATGGTCTGGGTTAGGGTTAGTGTGAGGGTTAGGGTTAGGGTTAGTGTGAGGGTGAGTTTGCGGGTAATGGTTAGGTTTAGGTTTAGGGTTAGGGATAGGGCGAGTGTTTGTGTGAGGGTGAGGGTTGGGTTGTGGTTGAGGGTTAGGACAAATTTGAGGGTTAGGTTGACGGGGAGGGTTAGAGTGAGGGCGAGGGTTAAGGTTAGGTTTACGGTGATGGTTAGGGTTTGTATTAGTGTTTGGGTGAGGTTTAGGTTTAGGGGTATTTTTAGGGTTAGGGTGAGGGTTAGGATTAGTGTGAATGTTAGGGTTAGAGTTAGAGTGAGGGTTAGGGTTAGGGTGAGTGTTAGGGTTAGGCTTAGGTTTAGGATGAGGTTTAAGTTGATGGTTAGGGTGAGGTTTAGAGTTACGGTGAGGGTGAGGGTTAGGGATAGTGTTAGGGTCAGAGTTAGGGTTAGGGTGAGAGTTAGAGTTAGGGTTAGGGTGAGGGTGAGGGTTAGAATTAGGATTAGGGTTAGAATTAGGGTGAGGGTGAGGGTGAGTAATAAGGTTAGGATTAGGAATAGGGTTAGGGTTAGGCTGAGGGTGAGGCTGAGTGTTAGGGTTAGGGTGAGTGTTAGGGTTAGGCTTAGGGTTAGGATAAGTTATAAGGTGAGGGGCAGGTTTAGGGTTAGGTTGAGGGTTAGGATTAGTGTGAAGTTTAGGATTAGGGTGAGGGTAAGGGTTAGGGTGAGGGTTAAGATGAGGCTGAGGGTTAGGGTGAGGCTTATAGTTAGAGTGAGGTTTAGGGATAGGGTTAGCGTTAGGGTGAGGGCTAGGGTGAGGTTTAGGGTGTGGGTGTGGGTGAGGGTTAAGTTTAGGGTGTGTGTTTGGGGTAGCGTTAGGGTCAGGGTTATGGTTAGTGTAAGGGTTAGGGTTGGGGTTAGGGTGAGGTTGAGGCTGAGGCTGAGGTTTAAGGTGAGGGTGAGGGTGAGTGTGAGGGTGAGCGTTAGGGTTCGGGTTAGGGTTAGCTTGAGAGTGAGGGTGAGGGTAAGTGTTTGGATTAGTGTTAGTGCTATGCTTAGCCTGAGGGTGAGCGTGAGGGTGAGGATGAGCGTCAGGTTTATTGTGAGGGTTAGCCTGAAGATGACGGTAAGGGTTAGGTTGAGTGTTAGGGTGAGGGAGAGGGTTTGGGTTAGGGTTAGGGTGAGGGTTATGGTTAAGTTTAGGTTTACCTTTAGGGTGAGGTTAGGGTTAATGTTAGGGCTATGTTTTTTTTTAAGGGTTAGGGTTAGGGTTAGTGTTAGAGTGAGGTTTAGGGTTAGGGTGAGGGTTAGGTTTAGGTTTAGGGTTAGGGTGAGGGTGAGGGTGAGGGTTAGGGTTGGGGTTAGGGTTAGGGTGAGGGTGAGAGTGAGGCTTAGGCTTAGCATTAGGGTTTGGGTTATTTTTAGGCTGAGAGTGAGGGTGAAGGTTAGCGTGAGTGTTAGAGTTAGGTTAAGGTTTAGGGTGAGGAGTAGGGTGAGGGTTAGGTTTAGGGTTTTTTATGGTTAGGGTGAATGTGAGGGTTAGGGTTAGTGTTAGGCTGAGGGTTACGGTTAGTGTTAGGGTTATGGTTAGGGTTAGGTTTAGAGTGAGGGTGAGGGTTTGGGTTAGGGTGAGGGTTAGGGTTAGAGTTAGGTTTAGGGTGAGGGTGAGGGTTAGGGTTAGGGTTAGTGTTAGGTTTGGGATGAGGGTTAGGGTGAGGGGTTGAGTTATGGTTAGGGTGAGGTTTAGGGTTAGGGTTAGGGTTAGGGTTAGGGTTAGGGTTAGGGTAAGGGTGAGGGAAACGATTAGGGTGAGGCTGAGCGTTCAGGTTAGGTTTAGGGTGGGGGTTAGGGTTTATTTTAGGTTTAGGATGAGGGTTAGGGTGAGGGTTAGGGTTAGGATTAGGGATAGGGTGAGGGTGAGGGTGAAGGTAAGGTTAAGGATGAGGGTTAGGGTGAGGCTGAGTGTTAGGTTTAGGGTTAGGGTTAGGGTGAGTGTTAGGGTTAGTCTTAGGGTTAGGATGAGGGTTAAGGTGAAGAGTAGGGTTTCGGTTAGGGTGAGGTTTAGGGTTAGGGTGAGGTTATGCTTTAAGTTGAGGGTTAGGATGAGGGTGAGGGTTAGGTTGAGGGTTAGAATTAGGGTGAGGGTTAGGGTTAGGGTGAGGTCCAGGGTAAGGGTGGGGGTTGGGGTTAGAGTTAGGGTTAGGTTGAGGGTTAGGGTGAGCTTTAGAGTTAGGGTGAGTATGAGAGTTATGGTTGGGGTTAGGTTGAGGTTGAGGCTGAGGCTGAAGTTTAAGGTGTCGTTGAGGGTGAGTTTGAGGGTGAGGATTAGGTTTCGGATTAGGGTTAGCTTGATGGTGAGGGTGAGGGTTGGGTTTTCATTATTGTTAGGATTAGTGTTAGGCTGAGGGTGAGCAAGAGAGTGACGGTGAGGGTTAGTGTTAGGATTAGGGTGACGGTTAGGTTTATTGTGAGGGTTAGGGTGAGCATGAGGGTAATGGTTAGGTTGAGGCTTAGAGGTAGGGGTAGGGGTAGGGTTAGCGTTAGGTTTAGGGTGAGGGTTAGGGTGAGATTTAGGGTTAAGTTTAGGTTTAGGTTTAGGGTCAGGTTTAGGGTTACTGTTAGGGTTAGGATTAAGGTAAGGGTTAGGGTTAGGTTTAGCGTTAGGTTGAGGGTTAGGGTTAGGTTTAGGGTAACAGTGAGAGTGAGGGTAAGTGTGAGGGTTAGGTTTAGGGTTAGGTTTAGGTTGAGGGTTAGGGTGAGGGGTAGGTTTAGTGTTAGGGTTAAGGTGAGATTGAAGGTGAGGTTTAGGGTTAGGGTGAGTGTTAGGATTAGGTTTAGGTTTATGTTGAGGGTTAGGTTGAGGCATAGCATTAGGGTTAATGTGAGCCTTAGTGTTAGTGTGAGGGTTAGGATTAGGCTTAGGGTTCAGGTTACCGTGAGGGTAAGGGCAAGGGTGAGGATTAGGATGAGGGTGAGGGTTAGGGATAGGTTTAGGGTGAGGGTGAGTGTTAGGGTGATGATGAGGCTTAGGGTTTGTGTTAGGGTGAGGCTTAGGGTTAGGGGGAGATTTAGGGTTAGGTTTAAGGTTAGGGTGAGGGTGAGGATTAGGGTTAGGTTAATGGTTAGGTTGAGGAGTAGGGTGAGGGTTAGGGTTAGTGTTTTGTTTAGGGTTAGGGTGAAAGTGAGTGTTAGGGTTAGGGTTAGCGTGAGCGTTAGCCTGAGGGTTAGGGTTAGGGTGAGGGTTAGGTTTAGGGTTAGGTTTACGGTGAGGGTGAGCATGAGGGTGAGTGTTAGGGTAAGGATTAGGTTTAGGGATAGGGTTAGACTGAGGGTGAGGGTGAGGGTGAGGTTTGGGTTAGGTTGAGGGTTAGGGTTAAGGTTTGGTTTATGGTGAGGGTGAGGGTTAGGATTAGGGTTAGGGTTAGGATGAGGGTTAGGTGAGGGGTAGTTTTATTGTTAGGGTGAGGGTTAGGGTTAGTGTGTGGGTGAATGTTAGGGTTAGGGTGAGGTTAAGGGTTAGTTTGAGTGTTAGGCTGAGGGTGAGGGTTAGGTTTAGGTTTAAATGGAGGGTTAGGGTGAGGGTTATGGTTTGGTTTAGGGTTAGGATGAGGGTTAGGGTGAGGGTTAGGGTTAGAATTAGTGTTAGGGTGAGGGTGATTGTGAAGGTAAGTGTAAGGATGAGGGTTAGGAGGAGGGTGAGTGTTAGGTTTAGTGTTAGGTTTAGGGTAAGGGTTATGTTTAGGGTTAGGTTGAGGGTTAGGTTTAGGGTGATGTTAGTGTGAGGGTGAGAGTTATTGTGAGGGTTAATGTGTTGTTGAGGGTTAGGGTTAGGTTGAGTGTTAGAGTGATGGTGAGTTTGAGAGTTAATTTTAGGTTAAGGGTTAGGGTGAGTGTTAGGGTGAGACTGAGGGTTAGGGTTAGGTTTAGGGTAAGTGTTAGGAATAGGGTTTGGGTGAGTGTTAGTGTAAGGGTTAGGGTTAGGTTAGGGTGAGGGTAAGGTTTAGGGTGAAGGTTAGGGTTAGGCTGAGGGTGAGGGTGAGGGTGAGTGTTAGGGTTAGGTTTAGGGTTATGGTAAGGGTTAGAGTGAGTGGTACATTTAGGTTTAGGGTTAGGGTTAGAATTAGGGTGAGTGTCAGTGTGAGGAATAGGGTTAGGATTAGGGTTAGGGTTAGGATTAGGCTGAGGGTCAGTGTGAGTGTTATGGTTAGGCTTAGGGTTAGGGAGTGTGTTAGGGTTAGGCTTAGGGTTAGGAAGAGGGTTAAGGTGAGGGGTAGGGTTAGTGTTAGGGCGAGGGTTAGGTGTAGTGTGAAGTTTAGGGTTAAGATGAGGGTAAGTTTTAGGGTGAGGTTTAGGTTGAGGGTGAGGGTTAGGTTGAGGGTTATGTTTAGGGTGAGGGTTAGGGTTCGAGTTAGGATTAGGGTGAGGGCTAGGGTGAAGTGGAGGGTTAGGGTGAGGTTTAGGGTTAGGGTGAGTGTGAGCGTGAGGGTGAGGTTGAGTATGTGGGTAAGGGTAGGCTTAGGGTCAGGGTTACGTTTAGGGTGAGTGTTAGGGTTAGGGTTAGGTTTAGGTTGAGGGTGAGGCTGAGGCTGTGGTTTAAGTTGAGGGTGAGATTGAGTGTGAGGGGAGGGTTAGTTTTTGGGTCAGAGTTAGGTTGAGGGTGAGGGTGAGTGTTAGTGTTTGGATTAGGGTTAGGTTTAGGGTTAGGCTGATGGTGAGGGTGAGGGTGAGGGTGATGGTTAGTGTTAGGGTTAGGGTGAGGGATAGGTTTATTGTGAGGGTCAGGTTGAGGATGAGGGTAAGGATTAGGTTTAGTGTTAGGGTGAGGGGATGGTTAGTGTTAGGGTTAGGGTTATGGTGAGGGTTATGGTGAGGGTTAGGGTTAAGTTAAGGGTTAGGTTTAGGGTGAGAGTTAGGGTTAATGTTAGGGTTATATTTAGGGAAGTGTTAGGGTGAGGGCGAGGGTTAGGGTTAGGGTGAGGTTTAGGGTTAGGGTGAGGGTTAAGGTTAGGATTAGGGTTAGGGTGAGGGCTAGAGTGAGGGTGAGGGTTACTATTAGGCTTAGGGTTAGGGTGAGGTTTAGGGTTAGGGTTAGGGTTAGGGTTAGTGTGAGTGGTAGGGTTTGGGTAGGCCTGAGGGCTAGGTTTAGTGTGAGTGTTGTGGTTAGGGATAGTGTTAGGGTGATGGTAAGGGTTAGGATGAGGGTAGGCTGAGAGTGAGGTTTAGGGTTAGCATGAGTGTTAGGTTGAGGGTGAGGTTGTGGGTGAGGTTTAGGTTGAGGGTGAGGTTGTGGGTGAGGGTTAGGGTTAGGGTTAGGCTTAGGAATAGGGTGAGGTTTTGGGTGAGGGTGAAGGTTGGGTTGTGGGTGAGGATTAGGGTGAAAGTGAGTATTAGGTTGACAGGGAGGGTTAGAGTGAGGGCGAGGGTTAAGGTTAGGGTTAGGGTGATGGTTAGGGTTCATATTAGTGTTAGGATGAGGGTTAGGGTGAGGGGTATAGTAGGGTTAGTTTGAGGGTAAGGATTAGTGTGAGGGTTTGGGTTAGGGTTAGATTGAGGGTAAGGTTTAGGGTGAAGTTTAGGGTGAGGTTTAGGGTTAGGGTTAGAGTTAAGTTTAGGTTGAGGGTTAGCGTGAGGTTTATAGTTAGGGTGAGGGTGAGGGTGAGGGTTAGGTTTAGGGTGAGTGTTAGAGTTAGGGTGAGAGGTAGAGTTAGGGTTAGGGTGAGGGTGAGGATTAGGCTTAGGTTTAGGGTTAGAATTAGGGTGAGGTTGAGGGTGACGTATAGGGTTAGGATTAGGGTTAGGGTTAGGGTTATTCTGAGGGTGATGGTGAGTGTTAGGGTTAGGGTTAGGTTTGTGGTGAGTGGTAGGTTTAGGCTTAGTGTTAGGATGAGGCTTAAGGTGAGGGATAGTGTTAGGGTTAGGGTGAGAGTTAGGGTTAGGGTGAGGGTAAGGGTTCGGGTGAGGGTTAGGATGAGGGTGAGGGTTAGGGTGAGGGTTAGAGTTAGGGTGAGGTTTAGGGTTAGGGTGTGGGCTAGGTTAAGGTTGAGGGTTAGGGTGAGTGTGAGGGTTAAGGTGTGGATTAGGGTTAGTGTAAGGGTCAGGGTTACGCTTAGGGTGAGGGTTAAGGTTAGGTTTAGGTTGAGGGTGAGGCTGGGGATGAGGTTTAAAGTGAGGGTGAGTGTTAGTTTGAGGGTGAGTGTTAGGGTTCCAGTTAGGGTTAGGTTGAGGGTGAGGGTGAGGATTAGTGTTTGGATTAGGGTTAAGGTTAGGGTTAGGCTGAGTGTGAGCTTGAGGGTGAGGGTGAGTGTTAGTGTTAGGTTTAGGGTGAGGGTTAATTTTATTGTGAGCGTTAGGGTGAGGATGAGGGTAAGGTTTAGGTTAATGGTTAGGGTGAGGGGGAGGGTTTGGGTTAGGGTTAAGGTTAGGGTGAGGATTAGGGTGAGGGTTAGGGTAAAGTTTAGGGTTAGGTTTAGTGTGAGGGTTAGGATAACGTTAGGGTTAAGTTTAGGTTAAGGGTTATGGTTAGGGTTTATGTTAGGTTTAGGGTGAGGGTTATGGTTAGGTTAGGGTGAGGGTTAGGGTTATGTTTAGGGTTAGGGTGAGTTTTAGAATTAGGGGTAGTGTGAGGGTTAGGGTGTGGGGAAGGCTAAGAATTATGGTGAGGGTTAGGGTTAGGATTAGTGTTAGGTTGAGGGTTAGGGTCAGGGTGAGGGTTAAGCTTAGGGTGAGGGTTAGGTTTAGGTTTAGGGTTAGGGTTAGGGTGTGGGCTAGGGTGATGGTGAGGATGATGGTTAGGCTTAGGGATAGGGTTAGGTTAGGGTAAGGGATAGCCTGAAGGTTAAGGTTAGCTAAGGTTTAGTGTGAGGGTTAGGGTGATGGTGAGGGTTAGGGTTAGAGATAGGGTGAGCTTTAGGGTGAGGGTTAGGGTTAGGTTTAGGGTTAGGGTGAGGGTTAGGGTGAGGGTTCGTGTTAGGGTTAGGGTTACAGTGAGGGTTAGGGTGAAGGTAAGGGTAAGGGTGAGGGTTAGGCTGAGGATGAGTGTTAGGTTTAGGGTTAGGGTTAAGGTGAGTCTTAGGGTCATGGTGAGGGTTAGTGTTAGTGTGAGGTTTAGGGTTAGGGTGAGGGTTAATGTGAGGGATAGGGTTAGGGTGAGGGTTAGGATGAGGTGTAGGGTTATGTTTAGGGTGAAGTTTAGGGTTAGTGTGAGGGTGAGGGTTGGGGTTCGGTGAGAGTATGAGTTAGGGTGAGGTTTAGGGTTAGGGTTAGGTAAGGGTTAGAGTTAGGGTGAGGGTGAGGGTGAGGGAGAGTGTTAGGGTTATGATTAGGGTTAGGGTTTGGGTTAGGATTTGGGTTAGAGTTAAGTTTAGACTGAGGGTGAGGTTGAGGTTGAGGGTGAGGTTTTGGGTTAGGGTGAGGGTTAGGTTTAGGGTTAGGGTTAGCCTGAGTGTTAGGATGAGTGTTATGGTGAGGGGCAGACTTACGGTTAAGATGAGGGTTAGGGTTAGTGTGAGGGTTAGGGTTAGGGTTAGCGTTAGGTTTAGGCTTAGGGTCAGGGTGAGGGTGAGGGTTAGTGTGAGGGTTACGTTTAGGTTTAGGGTTCGGGTTAGGGTGTGGATTAGGGTGAGGATAAGGGTTAGGTTTAGGGTTAGGGAAAGGGTGAGGATTAGCGTTAGTATTAGGATTAGGGTGAGGTTTAGGCTGAGTGGTAGGGTTTGGGTTAGGGTGAGGGTTAGGCTGAGTGTTAGGATTAGGGTTAGGTTTCAGGTGAGTGTTTGGCTGAGGGTGAGGGTGAGGATGAGGGTTAGGAGGGTTAGGTTTAGGGTGAGGGTTAGGGTTAGGGATAGCTTGAGGGTTAGTGTGAGGGATAGGTTTAGGTTTAGTGTTCAGGTTAGGGTGAGTGTAAGGGTTAGGTTGAGGGTGAGGATTAGGTTTAGCCTTTGGGTTAGTGTGAGGGTTAGGGTTAGGTTTAGGGTTAGGGGGGTTAAGGGTTAGGCTTAGGGTTAGTGTTAGGTTTGGGTGAGGGTGAGGGTGATGGTTAGGGTGAGGGTAAGTTTTAGTGTGAGAGTTAGGGTGAGGGTGAGGGTTAGGGTGAGTATTAGTGTGAGGGTAAGTTGAGGATTAGGTTAGGTTTAGGGTTAGGGTGAGGACTAGTGTGAGGGTTAGGGTGAGGGTTAGGGTGAAGGTAAGAGTAAGGGTTGGGGTTAGAGCGAGGGTTAGGTTTAGGGTGAGGGTTAGGGTTAGGGTTAGTGTGAGGTTTAGAGTTATGGTGAGGGTTAGGGTTCGATTTATGGTTAGGGTGAGGGTTAGGGTGAGGTTTAGGGTTAGATTTATTGTGAGGGTGAGGTAGAGATTTAGTGTTAAGGTTAGCGTAAGGGTGAGGGTTAGGGTGAGGATTAGGTTAGGTTTAGGGTTAGGCTGAGTGGTAGGATTAGGGTTAGGGTGAGGGTTATGGTTAGCGTTAGGTTTAGGGTGAGTGTGAGGGTTATGGTTAGGGTTAGGGTTAGGTTTAGTTTTAGGGTGAGGGTTAGGGTTTTATTTATGGTTAGGGTGATGGTTAGGGTGAGGTTTAGGGTTAGGGTTAGTGTGAGGGTGAGGGTGAGATTTAGTGTTAAGGTAATGGTAAGGGTGAGGTTTAGGGTGAGGTTTAGGGTTAGGTTTAGGCTGAGTGTTAGGAATAGTGTTAGGGTGAGGGTTAGGGTCAGGGTGAGACTTAGGTTTAGGGTGAGGGTTTGGATTAGGTTGAGGGTTAGGGTGATGCTTATGGTGAGGTTTAGGGTTAGGATGAGGGTCAGGGTGAGTTTTAGGGTTAGGGTGATGGTTAGGGTTATAGTGAGGGTTTTGGTTAGGTTTAGGGTTTGTATTAGGTTTATCGTTATGTTTAGGGTTAGGGTTAGGGTTAGTGTGAGTGTTAGTGTTAGGGTGAGGGTTAGGGTTAGTGTGAGGGATAGGGTTAGGTTTAGGGTTAGTGTTTGGCTGAGGGTTAGGGTAAGGTTTAGGGTTAGGGTTAGGGTTATTGTTGGTGTTATTTTGAGGGTGAGGTTTAGGATTAGATTTTGGTTTAGGGTGAGTGTGAGATTGAGGGTTATGGTTAGGATTAGGATTAGGTTTAGGGTTTGGCTGAGGTTGAAGGTGAGTGTGAGGGGGTGAGTAAGGGTTAGTGATAGGGTTAGGGTGAGGGCTAGGGTGAGCTTGAGAGTTAGGGTTAGGTTTAGGGTTAGGCTGAGGGTTAGGGTTACTGTTAGGGTTAGGGTAAAGGGTAGGTTTAGGATTAGGGTGGGGGTTAGCTTTAGTGTGAGTGTTAGGGTTAGGGTGAGTGTTAGGTTTAGGTTTAGGGTTAGGGGGAGGGGGAGGTTGAGTGTGAAGTTTAGGGTTAGGGTTAGGGTGAGGGTCAGGGTTAGGGTGAGTGTTAGGGTTAGGATTACGGTTAGGGTGAGGGTGATGGTGAGGCTGAGGGTTAGGCTGAGGGTGAGTGTGAAGGTGAGGGTTAGGGTTAGGGGTAGGGGTAGGGTGAGGGTGGGCGTTAGGGTTAGGGTTAGGGTTAGGGTTAGGCTGAGGTTGAGGGTGAAGGTGAGGTTTAGTTTGAGTGTTAGGGTTAGGGTAAGGGTTACGGTGAGCTTTAGGGTTAGTGTGAAGGTTTGGGTTAGGGTTAGGGTTAGGTTTAGGGTTAGGGTGATGGTTAGTGTTAGTGTGACGGTTAGGGTTAGGGTTGGGCTTACGGTTAGGGTGAGAGTAATGGTTAGGTTGAGGGTGAGAGTTAGGTTGAGGATGAGGGTTAGGGTTAGGGTGAGTGTTCCAGTGAGGTTGAGATTTAGGGTGACGTTGAGGGTTAGAGTGAGGGTGAGGATTAGTGTTAGGGTTAGGGTTAGGGTGAGGGTGAGGGTTAGGGTTAGGATTAGGTTTGGGTGACTGCTAGGGTGAGGGTGAGAGTTAGGATTAGGTTTAGGGATAGCGTGAGGGTTAGGGTTACTGTTAGGGTTAGGGTGAGTTTTAGGGTTACTGTTAGGGTTAGGGTGAGGAGTAGGTTTAGCATTAGGTTGGGGGTTAGCTTTAGTGTGAGGGTTAGGGTTAGGTTTAGGGTTAGGGTTAGTGTTAGGGTTAGGATTACAGTTAGGGTGAGGGTGATGGTGAGGCTGAGGGTTAGGCTGAGGGTGAGCGTGAATTTGAGGGTTAAGGTTAGGGTTAGGGTTAGGGTGAGGGTGACTGTTAAGGTTAGGATTCGGGTTATTGTTAGGCTGAGGCTGAGGGTGAGGGTGAGGGTGAGTTTGAGGGTTAGGTTGAGGGTTATGGTAAGGGTTAGTGTGAGGTGTAGGGTTAGTGTGAAGATTTTCATGAGGGTTAGGGTTGGGTTTAGGGTTAGGGTGATAGATAGGTTTTGTGTGAGGTTTAGGGTTTGGGTTGCGCTTGGGGTTAGGGTGAGGGTAACGGTTAGGGTGAGCATAAGAGTTAGGTTGAGAGTGAGGGTTAGGGTTGGGCTTAGGATTAGAGTGAGGATAAGGGTTAGGGTGAGGTTTACGGTGAGGGTGAGGGTGAGGTTGAAGTTGAGGGTTAGGGTGAGGGTTAGGGTTAGGGTTAGGGTAAGGGTTAGGGTTAGTGTGAAGTTTAGGGTGATGGTGGTGCTTAGAGTTAGGGTGAGTGTTCAGGTGAGGGTGAAGTTAAGGGTGTGGATGAGGGTTAGGTTTAGGTTGAGGGTTAGGGTGACGGTGAGGGTTACTGTGAGAGTGAGGGTTAGGGTTTGGGTTAGGATTATTGTGAGGGTTGGGGTTAGGTTAAGATTAGGGTTAGTGTAAGGGTTAGGGAGAGGTTTAGGGTGAGGGTGAGGGTGAGAGTTACCCTTTGGGTTAGGGTTAGGGTTAGGGTGAGGGTTAGGGTTTGTGTGAGGATTAGGGTTAGGGCTAGGGTTAGGCTTAGTGTGAGGGTAAATGTTAGGGGGAGGGTTATGGTTACGGGGAAGGTTAGGGTTAAGGTGAGGGTAAGGGTCAGGGTTAGGGTTAGGGTGAGGTTTAGGGTTAGGGTGAGGGTTAGCTTTAGGGTGATGTTTATGGTGAGGTTGTTTTTTAGGGTTAGGTTGAGTGTTCCATTGAGGGTGAGGGTGAGGGTGTGGGTGAGGATTAGGGTTAGGGTTAGGGTTAGTGTTTGGGTGAGTTTTAGGTTTAGGGTTAGGGTGAGGGTTAGGGTGAAGTTGAGATTTAGGGTTAGTGTTAGGATTAGTGTCACGGTTAAGTTTAGGGTTAGGATAAGTTTAGGGTTAGTGTAAGTGTTAGGGCGAGGTTTATTGTCACGACCGCCTCGACCAGCAAGGAAGACGCGACACTGAGCTCTTCTCTCTGAAGTTTATTCTGTACCTTTGAGCAATCTTCTGACCCCAACCCCGGGGAGAATTCCCCACAGCCTTAAGTACCCGCTGGGTAGCCAACCCTGATACGCCACGTGGGAACCACCAATAGGTTCAGGTGCGCAGAAACAAGCCAGATTCTTTGCTTTAGCCATATAAGGAGTTGTTTACCACAGAGAGCACTCGCCATTGGGAAGGCGGAGGGCGGAAGCCAGCACCATCTTTCAGATGCGGCTGCACGCAGCTCTCTAGAGTTTATGGTGAGGGTGAGGGTTAGAGTTAGCCTCCGGGTTTGGGTGATGTTTACGGTGAGGGTTAGGGTTAGCTTTAGAGTTTGGATGAATGTGAGGGTTAGGGATAGGTTTAGGGTTAGGTTGAGTGTGAGGGTGGGGCTTGGGGTTCGGTGAGGTTTAGAGTTAGGGTGAGTTTAGGATTAGGTTTGTGTAAGGGTTAGAGTTAGGGTGAAGGTGAGGGTGAGGGTTAGGGTTAGGATTAGGGTTAGGGTTAGGGTTAGCATTAGGATTAGGGTTAGGGTTAGGCTTTGACTGACGGTGAGAGTGAGGGTGAGGGTGAGGGATTGTGTTACGGTGAGGGTTAGGGTTAGGTTTAGGGTGAGGGTTAGGTTTAGGTTTAGGTTTAGGGTTAGGGTTAGTATGAGTGTTAGTTTAAGGGGTAGGATTACCGTTAGGGTGAGGGTTATATTTAGTGTGAGGGATAGGGTTAGGGTTAGGTTTCAGGTTAGGGTGAGGGTTAGGGTGAGGGTGAGGGTTAGGGTTAGGGTTAGGGTAAGGTTTAGGTTGAGGGTTAGGTTGAGCGTTAGGGTGATGGTTAGGGTTAGGTTGAGGGTGAGGGTGAAGGTAAGGGTACGGGTGAGGGTTAGCGTGAAGTTGAGTGTTAGGTTTAGGGTTAGGATTAGGGTGAGGGTTAGGGTCAGGGTGAGGTTTAGGGTTAGGGTTAGGATGAGGGTGAAGGTTAGGGTGAGGGTTAGGGTTAGCATTAGCGTTATAGTGAGGGCTAGGTTGAGGCTGAGGGTTAGGTTAGGATTAGGAATAGGGTGAGAATTAGGGTTAGGTTTAGTGTTAGGGTGACAGTTAGGCTGAGGGGTAGGGTTAGGGTTGGGGTGAGGGCTTGGTTTAGTCTGAGCATTAGGGTAAGGTTTAAGGTTACGCTTAAGGTATGGGTAAGGGTTCTGATGAGGGTTAGGGTGAGGGTGAGGTTTAGTGTTAGCATTTCGGTTAGGGTGAGGGTTAGGGTGAGTGTGAGGGTGAGTGTTAGGGTTAGGGTAAGGGTGAGGGTGAGGGTTAGGGTTAGGGTTAGGGTGAGAATTAGGTTTAGGGTGAGGGTTAGTGTTATGACTAAGGTGAGGGTGAGGCTGAGGATGAGGGTTAGGTTGAGGGTGAGGGTGAGGGTGATGTTAAGTGTTAGGGTTAGTGTTAGGGTTAGCGTTAGGGTTAGGATTAGGGTTAGGGTTAGGCTGAGGGTGAGGGTGAGGGTGAGGGTAAGTGTTAGAGTGAGGTTTAGGATGAGAGTGAGGGTTAAGGTTAGCCTGAGTGTTAGGGTGAGGGTTAGGGTGAGGGTTAGGCAGAGGGGTGGATTATGGTTATGGTAAAGTGTAGGTTTAGTCTAAGGGTTAGGGTTAGGGTTAACATTAGGGTTAGGGTGAGGGTGAGAATTAGGGTTAATGTGAAGATTGGGTTAGGGTTAAGGTGAGGTTTAGGGTTAGGGTGAAGGATAGGTTTAGGGTTAGTGTTAGGGTTAGTTTGAGGTTTAGGATTAGGGTTGGGGTTAGGGTTACGGTGAGTGTAAGTGTTAGGCTGAGTGTTAGGGTTAGGGTGAGGGTTAGGTTTAAGTTGAGGGTAAGGGTTAGGTTGAGGGTGAGGGTGAGGGTTAGGGTTAGGGTTAGGGTGAGATCTAGGGTGCGGGTGAGCATTAAGGTTAGTGTTAGGGTTAGGGTAAGAGTTAGGGTGAGGGTGAGGGTGAGATGTAGTTTTAGGACTAGTGTTAAGTTTAATGATAGGCTTAGCGTGAGTGTGACGATGAGGTTGAGGGTGAGGGTTAGGGTGAGCGTTAGGGTTAGGGTTAGGGTGGGGGTTAGGGTTAGTGTGATGATTAAGGTGAGGGTGAGGTTTAGTGTTTGGGTGAGTGTTCCCATGAGGGTGAGGATTAGGGTGTGGGTGAGGGTGAGGTTTAGGGTGACAGTGAGGGTTAGGGTGAGGCTGAGGTTTAAGGTTATGGTTAGGGTTAGGTTGAGGGTTAGGTTGCAATTTAGGTTTAGGCTGAGCGTTAGGTTTAGGATTAGGGTTAGGGTGAGGTTCAGGGTCCGGGTGAGGGATAGGATTAGGGTGAGGGTTAGGTTTAGGTTTAGTGTTGATGTTAGGGTTAAAGTTAGTGTTCGGGTGAGGGTTAGGGTAAGGTTTAGGGTTAGGTTTAGGGTTATTGTTAGGGTGAGGGTAAGGGTTAGGGTGAGGGTGAGGTTTAGTGTTAGGGTTAGGTTTGGGGTGAGGGTGAGACTCAGAATTAGGGTTAGGATTAGGATTAGGTTTAGGGTTATGCTGAAGTGTGGGAGGGGGAGGGGTGTTTTAGGCATAGGGTTAGGTTTAGTATTAGGGTTAGGGTGAGGGTTAGGGTTAGGGTTACTGTTATTGTAAAGGTTAGGGTGAGGGTGAGAGTGAGGGGAGGGTTAGAGGGAGGGCGAGGTTTAGGGTTAGGTTTAGGCTTAAAGTGAGGGTGAGAGTGTGGGTTATGTTTAGGATTTGGATTAAGGTTAGGGTTAGGCTGAGGGTGAGGCGAGGGGAGGGTGAGTGTTAGGTTTAGGGTTAGGGTTAGGGTTAGGGGGAGGGGGAGGGGAGGGTGAGTGTTAGGTTTAGGGTTAGGGTTAGTGTTTGGGTGAGGGTTAGGGTTAATGTTAGGGTTATTGTTAGGGTTATGGTGACAGTGAGTTGAGGTTGAGGGTGAGGGTCAGGTTTAGTGTGAGGGTGAGAGTGAGGGTTAGGGTTCGGGTTAGGATTAGTGTGAGGGTTACTGTTAGGGTTAGGGTTAGGGTGAGAGATAGGGTCAGGGTGAGTGTTAGGTTGAGAGCTAGGGTGAGGAAAAGGGTTAGGGTTAGGGATATGGTTATGGTTAGGCTGAGAATTAGGTTAGGCTTAGGTTTAGGGTGAGGTTGAGAGTGAGGGTTAGGGTATGGATTAGGCTTAGTTTTAAGGTTAGGCTGAGGTTGAGGTTGAGGAAGAGGGTTAGGTTTAGGGTTGAGGTTAGGGTTAGGGTTAGGGTTAGGGTGAGAGTAAGGGTTAGGGTTAGGGTTAGGGTAATTTTCAGTTAGTATGACAGAGAGTTTGAGGGTGAGGGGGAGATTTAGCGTTAGGTTTACGTTTAGGTTGACGATGAGAGTGAGGGTTAGGGTTAGGCTTAGGATTAGGGTTAGGTTTAGGCTCAGGGTTAGGGTGAGGGTGAAGGTTAGGGTTAGGCTTAGGGTTAAAGTAATGGTTAGAGTTAGGATGAGAGTTAGAGTGAGGGATAGGTTTAGGGTTAGGGTTAACATTAGGATCAGTTTAAGGATTAGGGTTAAGGTTAAGGTTAGGTTGAGGGTAAGGTTTAGGGTGAGGTTTCGGGTGAGTTTGAGGGTTAGGGTGAGGGTTAGGTTTGGGTTAGGTTTAGGTTTAGGGTGAGGGTGAGGGTTAGGGTGATGGTTACGATTTGGCTTAGGGTTAGGGTTAGACTGAGGGTGAGGGTGAGGGTTTAGGTTAGGATGAGGCTTAGGGTTAGGGTTAGGTTTAGGGTGAGGTTGAGGCTGAGGGTTAGGGTTAGGGTTTGGGTTAGGATGAGGGTTAGGGTGAGGGGTAGGGTTATGTTTAGTTTGAGGATTAAGATTATGGTTTGGGTGAGTGTTAGGGTTAGAGTTAGGGTGAGGGTTTGGGTGAGTTTAAGGGTTAGCTTGAGGGTTAGGGTGAGGTTTATGGTTATGGTTATGGTTTGGATTAGGGTGAGGAGTACACTGAAGTTTAGGGTTAGGGTGAGAGTGAGGGTTAAGGTGAGGGATAGGGATAGGGTTAGGGTTATGGTGAGTGTAAGGGTCAGGGTGAGGGTTAGGTTTAGGGTGAAGGTAAGGGTTAGGGGAAGGGTTAGGTTTAGGGTTAGGTTTATCTTGAGGGTGAGGGTTATGTTTAGTGTTAGCGTTAGGGTGAGTGTTAGGCTGAGGGGTAGGGTTAGGCTGAGGGGTAGGGTTAGGGTAAGGGTGAGTGTTAGGGTTAGTGTGAGGGTTAGGGTTAGGGTTATTTTTAAGGTTAGGGTGAGGTTAAAGGTGAGGGTGATTGTGAATGTGAGGGTGAGTTTTAGCGTTAGGGTTAGGTTCAGGGTGAGCGTGAGAGTGAGGGTTAGGGTTAGGATTAGCATTAGGGTTAAGGTTAGGCTTAGGGTGAGAGTGACGGGGAGGGGGAGGGTTAGGGTTAGTGATGGGGTTAGGGTTAGGGTGAGGTTTAGTGTTAGGGTTAGGGATAGGGTGAGAATTAGGTTTAGGGTTAGTGTTAGGGTGAGGGTTAGGGTTAGGTTGAGGGTTAGGTTGAGGGTTAGGCTGGGGGGTAGGTTTAGGGTTAGGGTGAGGGTTAGGTATAGTTTGAGGGTTAGTGTTAAGTTTAGGGTTAGGTTTAGGGTGAGGTTAAGGGTGAGGGTAAGTGTGAGAGTGAGGGTGAGGCTTAGGGTTAGCATTAGGGTGAGGGTTAGGGTTAGAGTGAGGGTTAGGTTTAGGTTTAGTTTGAGGGTGAAGGTGAGGGTTAGATTAAGGGTTGGGGGAGGTTTTGGTTTAGGGTGAGGTATCAGGTTAGGGTTAGGGTTCAGGTGAGGGTGAGGATGAAGTTTAGGGTGAGAGTGAGGGTGTGAATTAGGGTTAGTGTTAGGTTTAGGGTGAAGGTGAGATTGAGGGTAAAGGTTAGGATTAGGGTTAGGTTTTGGGTTAGGCTGAGGGTGAGTGTGAGGGTGAGGGTGGGGGTTAGGGTTAGGGTGATTTTTAGAGTAAGTGTGAGGGTTAGGGTGAGGGCGAGATTAAGGGTAAGGTTGAGACTTAGGGTTAGGGTGAGGGTTAGGGTTAGGGTTAGTGTTAGGGGGAGGGATCGGGTTAAGGTTAGGGTTTTGTGTAAGGGTCAGGGTTAAGGTTAATGTTAAGTTTAGGATTAGGGTGAGGGTTAGGGTTAGTGTGAGGGTTAGAGTGAGGGTGAGTGAAAGGTTTAGGTTGAGGGTTAGGGGGAGGGGAGGGTTAGGGTCTGGGTTTGGTTTGGTGTGAGGGTTAGGTTGAGAGTTAGGGTTAAGTTTAGGTTTAGGGTTAAGGTGATGGTTATGGTTAATGTTAGGGTTAGGGTTAGGGTAAGGGTTAGGATGAGGGTGAGCTTTAGTGTTAGGGTGAGGGTTAGGGTTAGGGTGAAGTTTAGGTTTAGGATTAGGGTTAGGGTGTGTGCTAGGGTGAGGGTGAGGTTTAGTGTTAGGCTTAGCCTTAGGGTGAGTTTTAGAGTTACTGTTAATGTTAGGGTGAGGGGTAGGTTTAGTATTAGGGTGAGGGTTAGCTTTAGTGTGAGGGTTAGGTTTGGGATTAGGGTAAGTGTTAGGGTGAGGGTAAGGGTTAGGTTGAGGGTTAGTGTGAGAATGAGGGTTAGAGTTAGCGTGAGTTTTAGGGTGAGGGTTAGGGTGAGGGTTAGGGTTAGGATTAGGGTTAGGGTTACAGTTAGGTTAAGGGTGAATTTTAGGGTTAGGGTTAGTGTGAGGGTTAGGGTTAGGGTTAGGTTGAGGGTGAGGTTTAGGGTTAGGGTAAGATTTATTATTAGGGTTAGGTTTAGGCTTAGGCTGAGGGTGACGGTGAGGGTGAGGGTTAGGGTTCGTTTTAGGGTGAGGTTGAGGGTGAGGTTTACGGTTAGGATTAGGATTAGTTTTAGGGTTAGACTGAGGGTGAGGGTGAGGATGAGGGTTAGGGTTAGTGTTAGGGTGAGGTTTAGGGTTAGGGTGAGGGTGAGGGTTTGAGTTAGAGTTAGGGTGAGGGTGTGGGTGAGGGTTCGGGTTCAGGTTAACTTTAGGGTTAAGGTGAGGTTGAGGGTGATGGTTAGGGTTATCATTAGGGTTACGGTGAGGTTTAGGGTTAGGGTGAGGGTTAGGGTTAGGGTTAGAATTAAGGTGAGGGTGTGGGTGAGGGTGAGGTTTAGGGTTAGGTTTAGGGGTAGGGTGTGGGTGAGGTTGAGGGGTAGGGTTAGGATTAGGTTTAGCGTTAGGCTTAGTCTGAGGGTGAGGGTTTGGTTTAGGGTTAAAGTTGGGGTGACAGTAAGGGTGAGGGTGAGGGTTAAGGTTAGGGTGAGGGTTAGGAATAGGTTAGGGTGAGGGTTGGGTTAGGGTGATGTTTAGGGTGAGGGTGATGGTTAGGGTGAGTTTGAGGGTAAGGGTGAGGGTGAGGGTTAGGGTTAGAGTTAAGTGAGGGCTAGGGTTAGGGTAAGGGTTAGCGGTAGTTTTAGGGATAGGGTTGGAATTAGGGTTAGGGTTAGGGTGTGTGTTAGGGTTAGGGTTAGGTTTAGGGTAAGTGTTAGGGTGAGGGTGAGGGTTAGGGTTAGTGTGAGGGTTAGAGTGAGGGTGAGGGTAAGGGATAGGTTGAGGCTTAGGGTGAGGGGGACGTTTAGGGTTAGGGTTTGGGTTAAGGTGAGGCTTAGGTTGAGGGTTAGGATTAAGGTTTGGGATAGGTTTCGGGTGAGGGTTAGGGTTAATGTTAAAGTTAGGGTTCGCATAAGGGATAGGGTGAGGGTTAGGGTTAGGGTTAGGCATAGAGTTATGGTGAGAGTTAGCGTTAGTTTTAGGGTTAGGTGAGGTATAGGTTTAGGTTTAGGGTGGGGGTTAGGTTTAGTGTGAGCGTTACGGTTCGAGTTTGGGTTAGGGTTAGGGTGAGGATAAGCTTTCGGGTGAGGGTTAGTGTGAGAGATAGGGTTAGGGTTAGCGTGAGTGTTTGGGTGAGTGTTAGGGTGAGGGTTAGTGTGAGGGTTAGGTTTAGGATTGTGGTGAGGGTGAGCGTTAGGGTATGTGTTAGGGTTAGTGTTAGATTTAGGTTTAGGGTTAGGCTTAGTGTTAGTGTTAGGGTTAGGGTTATTTTTAGGGTTAGGGTTAGGCTGAGGGTGAGGGTGACGGTGAGGGTGAGGGTGACGTTTCGGGTTAGAGTTAGGTTTAGTCTGAGGGTGAGGGTGAAGGTTAGGGTTAGGGTTAGTGTTATGCTTAGGTTTAGGTTGAGGGTTGGGTGTGTCAGGGTTAGGTTTATGGTTAGGTTTAGTTTGAGGGTAAGGGTTAGTGTGAGTTTTAGGGTGAGGGTGAGGTTTAGGCTTAGGGTTAGGGTTAGGAGTAGTGTGTAGATGTGAGTGAGGGTTAGGGTTAGGATGAGGTTTAGGGTTAGTTTAAGGGTTAGGGTTAGGGTTAGGGTGAGGGTAAGGCATAGGGTGAGGGTGAGGGTTAGGATTAGGATTAAGGTTAGGGTTAGGGTGAGGGTTACGGATAGGTTTAGGGTTAGTGTTAGGGTTAGGCTGAGGGTGAGGTTGAGGGTGAGGGTTAGGGTTAGGGTGAGGGTTTGGTTTAGGGTTAGGTTTTAGGGTAAGGTGAGGGTTAGGGTTAGAGTTAGGTTTAATATGAGTTTTAGGTTGAGGGTTAGGCTTAGGGTTCATGTGATGGAAAGGGTTAGGTTGAGTGTTAGGTTGAGGGTGAGGGTTAGGCTTAGGCTTAGGTTTAGGGGGAGGGTTAGTGTTATGGTAAGGGTTAGGGTGAGTGTTAGGGTGAGGGTTAGGGTTAGAGTGAGGGTTAGGGTTTGGGTTAGTGTTAGGATTAGGGTTAGGGTTAGGGTGAGGTTTAGGATGAGGGTAAGGTTTAGGGTAAAGTTTAGGGTGACGGTGAGGTTTAGGGTGAAGGAGAGGATTAGGTTTAGGGTTAGGGTGAGGGTTATGGTTAGAGTGAGGGCTAGTGTGAGCGTGAGGGTTAGGGTGAGTATGAGGGTTAGGTGTAGGGTTAGGTTTAGGGTTAGGGTTAGGCTGGCGTTTTGGTTAGAGTGAGTGTGAGGGCTACTTTTAGCATTAGGGTTAGGGTTAGGGTTAGGGTTAGGCTGAGGGTGGGGGGGGAGGGTGATGGTGAGGGTGAGGGTTAGGTTTAGTTTTAGGGTGAGGGCTAGGGTGAGTGTGACGGTTAGGGTGACGGTTATGGTAAGCGTGAGAGTTTCCGTTAGGAAAGGCTTAGGATTAGGATAAGGGTGAGGATTAGGGTGAGGGTGAGTTTTAAGGTGAGTGTTAGGTTTAGGGTGAGGATTAGGGTTAGGGTTAGGGTGAGGGTTAGGATTAGGGTGATGTTTAGGGTGAGGGTGAGTTTTAGGGTGAGGGCAAGTGTGAGGGTTAGGGTTTAGGTGAGGGTTAGGTTTAGGGTGAGTGTTAGCGTGATGGTGAAGATTAGGGTTAGGGTCAGGGTTAGATTTAGGGATAGGGTGAGGGGTTGGATGAGGGGTAGGGTAAGGGTTCGGGTGAGGGTTAGGGTTATTGTGAGGGTTAGGGTTAGGGTTAGGGTTAGGGTGAAGTTTAGGATTAGGGTTAGGTTTAGGGTGAGGGTTAGTGTGAGGGCTAGGGTTCGGGTTGGGGTGAGAGTTAGGGTTAGTGTGAGGGTTACGGTTAGGGATAGGGTTAGGGATAGTGTGAGGATAAGGTTTAGGTTGAGGGTTAGGTTGAGGGTGAGGGTTAGGTTTAGTGTTAGGGTTAGGGTGAGGGTTAGGGTGAGTTTTAGGGTTAAAGTCAGTGTTAGGGTTGGGGTTAGGGTGAGGGTTAGGGTTAGGGTGAGGATTCGTATTAGGATTGGTGTTAGGGTGAGTTTTAGGGTTAGGTTTAGGGTTAGTGTCAGGGTTAGGTTTAGGAATAGGGTTAGGGTTAGTGTTAGGATTATTGTTAATGTTTCCGATAGGGTTAGGGTGAGTGTGAGAGTTAGTGTTAGGATTAGGGTGAGTGTTAGGGTGAGGTTTAGGGTTAGGGTGAGTGTTAGTGTTAGTGTTAGGGTAAGGGTGAGGGTGGTGTTGAGGGGTAGGTTTAGGAATAGGGTTAGTGTTAGGGTTAGGGGGAATGGAAGGGAAGGGGGAGGGTGAGGTTTAGAGTTAGGGTTAGGGTGAGGGCTACCATGAGGGTGAAAGTTAGTGTGAGGGTGAGGGTGAGGTTGAGTGTTTCGGTTAGGAAAGGGTTAGGGTTATTGTTAGGGTGAGGATTAGGTTGAGCTTGTGGGTTAGTGTGAAATTTAGGGTTGGGTGAGTGTAAGGGTTAGGGTTTTGGTGAGTGTTAGGATTAGTGTGAGGTTTAGGGTGAGGGTGAGGTTTAGGGTGATGGTTAAGGTTCGGGTGAGTTTGAGAGTTAGGGTGTGGGTAAGGATGAAGGTTAGGTTGAAGGTTAGGTTTAGGGTGACAGTAAGGGTGACTGTGAGGTTTAGGGTTAGAGTTAGGGTTAGAGTTAGGGTGATGGTTAGGGTGAGGGGTAGGGTTAGGTTTAGTGTTAGGGTGAGGGTTAGGGTTAGTGTGAGGGTGAGGTTTAGGTTAGGGTTTGTTTGAGGGTAAGGGTTAGAGTGAGTTTTTGGGTGAGGGTAAGCCATAGAGTTAGCATTAGTGTTAGGGTGCGGGTTAGGGTGAGGCTTAGGGTGATGGTTAGGGTGAGGGGTAGGGTTAGGTTTAGGGTTAGGGTGAGGTTTAGGGTGAGAGTGAGGGTGAGGGTTTCAGTTAGGTAAGGTTAGTGTTAGGGTTAGGGAGAGGATTAGGTTGAGGATGAGGGTTAGGTGGACGGTTAGGATTAGGGTGAGGGTTAGGGTTAGGGATAGATTGTGGGTTATGGTTAGGGTGAGGTTTCCGGTAGGGTTAGGGTTAGGGTTAGGTTAGGGTTAGGGTTAGGGTTAGGGTTAGGGTTAGGATTATTTTTAGGGTTAGGGATAGGTTTAGGGTGAGGGTGAGGGTTATCCTTAGGGTTAGGGTGAGGGTTAGGTTTAGAGTGAGGTTGAGCCTTAGCGTGTGGGTGAGGTTGATGTTTAGGTTGAGGGTTAGGTTGACTGTGAGGCTTAGGGTGACTGTGAGGGTTAGGGATAAGTTTAGGATGAGGGTTAGGGTTAGGGTAAGGGTTAGGGTTAGGGTAACGCTTAGGGTGAAGTGTAGGGTTAGGATTAGGTTGAGGTTCAAGTTTAGTGTTAGTGTTAGGGTTAGGGTTAGGTTGAGGGAAAGGGTTAGCGTGAGTGTTAGGGTGAGGGTAAGCGTTAGGTTTAGCATTAGGGTTAGGGTTAGGGTTAGTGTGAGCGTTACTGTTAGGATTAGGTTTAGGTTTATGGTTAGGGTGAGAGTGAGGGTGAGTGTTAGGGTTAGGGTTAGGGTTTGGCTGAGGCTGAGGGTGAGGGTGAGGGTTAGGGTTTGGGTTAGGCTTACAGTGAAGGTGAGGGTTCGGGTGAGGCTGAGCTTTCGGGTGAGGATGAGGGTTGGGTGTGGGTGAGGGTTATGGTTCGGGTGAGTTTTTGGGTGACGGTGAGGGTAAGGGTGAGGATGAGTGTTAGTGATAGGGTTTGGGTTAGAGTTAGGGTGAGAGTGAGGGTGAGGTTTAGAATTAGGATTAGGGTTAGGGTTAGAGTTAGGGTGAGGGTGAGTGTGAGCGTGAGGTTTATGTTTAGGATTAGGTTTTGTGTGAGGTTGAGGTTTAAGGTTAGGGTTAGGGTTAGTGTGAGGATCAGAGTTAGGGTGAGGTTTAGAGTGAGGGTGAGGATGAGGGTTAGAGTGAGCTTGGGGGTTAGGGTTAGGTGAGGGTTTGGGTCAGTGTTAGGTTTAGGGTTAGTGTTAGGTATAGGTTTACGGTAAGGGTTTGATTTAGGGTGAGGGTGAGGGTTAGGTTTAGAGTTAGGGTGAGAGTGAGGGTGAGGGTAAGGGTTAGTGTTAGGGTTAGGAGGAGGGTGGGGCTGAGGGTTTGGTTTAGCATTAGAGTTAGGGTAAGGGTTAGGCTTAGGTCGAGTCTGAGGTTGAGGGTGAAGTTTAGGGTTAGGGTGAGGATAAGGGTGAGGGTGAGTGTTAGGTTCAGTGTTAAATTTAGGGTGAGGGTTAGTGTTGGGGTTAGGGTGAAGGTTATGTTTAGGGTGAGGTTTAGGTTGAGTGTGAGGGTTAATGTGAGGGTTCGCGTTCGGGTTAGCGTGAGCATGAAAGTTAGGTTGAGGGTTAGGTTTAGGGTTCGGGTGAGTTTTAGGGTGACGGTGAGGATTAGGGTGAGGGTGAGGGTTAGGATTAAAGTTATAATTAGGGTGTGTGTTAGCGTTAGGAGTAGGGTTAGGGTGAAGTTTAGGGTGAGGGGTAGGTTTAGGGTTAGGGTGAGGGTTAGGGTTAGTGTGAGAGTTAGGTTATGTATAGGGTTATTATTAGTGTGAGGATAAGGGTTAGGGTTAGGGTTAGGATGAGGGTGAGGGTTAGGGTTAGCTTTAAGTTTAGGGTGCTGTTTAGGATGAGGGTTAGTGTTAGGGTTAGGGTGAGGGTTAGGGTGAGGGTTAGGGTTAGGATGATACTTAGGGTTAGGGTGCGGGTTAGGGTGAGACTGAGGTTTAGGGTTAAAGTTAGGGTTAGGGTTAGGGTTAGGGTGAGTGTGAGTGTGAACGTGAGGGTTCTGGTGAGGTTGAGTGTTATGTTGTGTTTAACGGTTAGGGTTAGGGTGAAGATTAGGGTTAGGGGTAGGTTTAGGGTTATTGTTAGGGTAAGGGTTAGGGTGAGGGTGAGGGTGAGGGTTAGGCTTAGCAATAATGTTAGGGTGATGGTGAGAGTTAGCAATAAGGTTAGACTTTTGGTGAGGCTGAGGTTTAGGTTTATGGTTAGGGTTAGGATTGGGGTTAGGTTAAGGTTAGGCTGAGGCTGAGGGTGAGGATGAGTGTTAGGGTTTTGAGTGAGGGATAGGGTTAGGGTTAAGTTTAGGATGAGCGTTAGGCTGAGGGTTAGGTTTAGGTTTAGTGTGAAGATTAGTGTTAGTGTTAATGTTAGGGTGAGATTAAGTGTTACGGTGAGGGTTAGGGTGAGTTTCCGGTTTAGGGTTAGGGTGAGCTTTAGGGTTAGTGTTAGGGTTAGGGTTAGGTGGAGGTTTAGGGTGAGGGTTAGGGTGAGGATTAGGGTTAGTTTTAGGGTGAGGGTTCGAGTGAGGGTAAGGGTTAGAGTGAGGGTTATGGTGAGGGTGAGAGTTAGGGTTATGGTGAGGGTAAGATGTAGGGTGAGGGTGAGGGTGAGGGTTAGTTATAGGGTTAGTGTTAGATTTATTGTGAGTGTTAGGGTGAGGGTTAGGTTGAGGTTGTGGGTTAGGGTTAGCCTTAGGTTTAGGGTGAGGGTTAGTGTTAGGGTTAGGGTTAAGGTGAGGGTTAGGGTGAGGCTTAGGATTAGAGTTACGGTAAGAGTTAGGGTTAGGGTGAGAGTTAGGGTTAAGGTTAGTGTTAGAGTGAGGGTGAGGGTTACGGTTAAGGTTAGGGTTAGGGTGAGATTGAGGGTTAGTGTTAGGGTTAGGGTTAGGGTAAGGGATAGATTTAGGGTGAGGGTTAGGGTTAGGGTTAGGGTAAGGGATAGATTTTAGGGTGAGGGTTAGGGTTAGGGTTAGGGTGAGGGTGAGGCTTAGGGTTAGGGTTAGGGTTAGTGTTAGTGTGAGGGCTACCGTGATGGTGAGGGTTAGGGTGAGGGTGAGGGTGAGGGTGAAGTTTTCCCTTAGGTAAGGGTTAGCGTTAGGGTTAGGGTGAGTATTAGGTTTAGGTGAGGGTTAGGTTGAGGGTTAGGGTTAGGGTGAGGGTTAGGGTGAGGGTGAGGGTTCAGTTGAGGGTGAGGGTGAGGGTTCAGTTGAGGGTGAGGGTGAGGGTGAGGGTGAGGGTTAGGTTGTGGGTTAGGGTTAGGTTTAGGGTGAGGATTAGAGTGATGATGAGGGTTAGGGTGAGGGTGAGGGTTAGGGTTAGGGTAAGGGTTAGGGTTAGGTTTAGAGTTAGGGTGAGGGTTAGAGTGAGGGGTAGGGTTAGGTTTAGGGAGAGGGTTAGGGCTAGTGTGAGGGTTAGTGTTAGCTTTAGAGTAAGGTTTAGTCTGAAGTCAATGTTTAGGGTGAGGGTTAAGGTTAGGTTTAGGTTTAACGTTAGGGTTATCGTGATGTGTAGGGTTAGGGTGATATTTAATGTGAGGGTGAATGTTAGGGTGAGGTTGAGGTTGAGGATGAGGGTTAGGTGTGGGTGAGGGTGAGGTTGACGGTGAGGGTTATGTTTATTTTGAGGTCGAGGGTTAGGTATAGGATTCGGGTTAGGTTTAGGGTTAGGCTGAGGGTGAGAGTGAAGGTGCGGGTTAGGGTTATGGTTAGGCTGAGGTTTAGGGTTCGTTTGAGGGTTAGGGTGAAAGTGAGTTTGAGGGTGAGGGTTAGGGTGAGGGTGATGGTGAGGTGAGGGTTAGGTTTAGGATTAGGGTTAGGGTAGGGTGAGGGTTAGGGTTAGGGTTCGGGTTAGGGTGAGGGTGAGGTTGAGGGTTAGGGTTAGGGTTAGGTTTAGGGTTAGGGTAAGGTTTAGCGTGAGGGTTTGGGTTAGGGTTAGGGTTAGTGTGAGAATGAGGGTTAGGATTAGGGTTAGTTTTTGTGTTAGGGTTAGGGTGAGGGTTAGGCTTAGGTTGATATTTAGGGTGAGGGTCAGGTTTAGGGTTAGGATTAGGGTGAGGGTGAGGGTGAGGGTGAGGGTTAGGTGTATTGTTAGTGTTAGGGTTAGGGTTAGCGTGAGTGTGAGCATGAGGGTGAAGTTGAGGGTGAGGTTGAGTGTTAGGGTGAAGTTGAGGGTTTGGGTTAGGGTGAGGATTAGGGTTAGGTTTAGGGTTAAAGTGAGCTTTATAGTTAGAGTGAGGTTTAGGGTGAGGGTGAGGTTTAGGGTTAGCAATAGGGTTAGGGTGAGGATTAGTGTAAGGGTTAGGTTTAGGGATAGGGTGACGATGATGGTTAGGTTTAGGATTAGGGTTAGGGTTAGAGTTTTGGTGAGGCCGAGGGTGAGGCTTAGGGTTATGATTAGCGTTAGGGTTAGGGTTAGGATGAGGGTTAGGGTTAGGGCGAGAGTTAGGGTTAGGGTGAGTGGTAGTGTGAGGTTGAGGGTTGATGTTAGGGTTAGGGTGAGGGTTAGGGTTACAGTGAGGTTTAGGGTTAGGGTGATATTCAGGTTGAGGGTGAGGGTTAGGGTTAGTGTTAGGGTTAGGCTGAGGGTGAGGTTGAGCGTCAGTGTGAGGGTTAGGGTAAGGTTGAGGGTTTGGTTTAGGGTTAGAGTTAGGGTTAGGGTTAGGATGAGGGTTAGGGCTAGGGCGAGGGTTAGGTTTAGTGTGATGGCAAAGGTTAGGTTGAGGCTTAGGCAGAGTTTGAGAGTTCGGCTTAGGGTGAGTTTTAGGGTGAGTTTTAGGTTTAATGTTAGGGTTGGGGTTAGGGTGAGGTTCAGGGTTAGGGTTAGGGTTAGGTTTAGGGTGCGGGTTAGGGTGAGGGTTATCGTTAGTTTTAGGCTTAGGGTTAGGGTGAAAGTAGGGTTAGGGTGAAGTTTAGGGTGATGGTGAGGGTTAGGGTGAGGTTGAGGTTGAAGGTGAGGATTAGGGTGAGGGTGAGGTTGAGGGTTTTGGTGAGAGTTATTGTTAGTGTTAGGGTTAGGGTGAGTGTGAGGGTTAGGGTTAGGATTAGGGTATGGTTAAGGGTTACGCTGAGTGTGAGGGTGAGGTTGTGGGTTAGGCTTAGCGTTATAGTGAAGGTTAGGTTTAATGTGAGGGTTAGGGTTAGGGTGAGCTTGAGGGTCAGGATTAGGGTGAAGGTGACAGTGTGTGCGAGGGTTAGGGTTGGGATTAGGTTTAGGGTGAGTTTTAGGGTTAGGGTTAGGTTCAGTGTGAAGGTTAGGATTATGATTAGTGTTAGGGTTAGGTTTAGGATTATTGTTAGGGTTAGGGTTAGTGTTAGGGTGAGAATGAGGTTTATGGTTAGGGTTAGGATGAGGTTTAGGTTTAGGGTGAGGGCTACGATGAGGTTGAGGTTTAGGGTGAGTGTGAGTGTGAGGGTGAGGGTAATGGTTAGGATTTGGGTTAGGGTTATGGTTAAGGTGAGGATGACGGTGTGGGTGAGGGTGAAGGTTAGGGAAAGGGTTAGGGTTAGGGTTAGTGTGAGTGTTAGGGTTAGTGTTAGGGTTAGTGTATTGGTTAGGTTGAGGGTTAGGGTGAGGGTGAGGGTTAGGGTTAGCGTTAGGGTTAATGTGAGGGTTAGGGCTAGGGTTAGGGTTAGGGTGAGGATGAGGTTTAAAGTGAGGCTTAGACAGGGTTAGGGTGAGGATGAGGGTTAGGCTTAGCATTAGGATTAGGTTGAGGGTGAGGGTTAGGGTGAGGTTTAGGGTTAGGGTTAGGGATAGGGTGAGGATTAGGGTTAGTGTGAGGGTGAGGGTGAGCGTTAGGTTTAGGGTTAGGGTTACATTTAGGGTGAGGGTGAGGGTTAGAAGTAGGATTAGAGTTAGGATTAGAGTTAGGATGAGGGTGAGGGTGAGGGTGAGGGTTAGGGTTTGGATTAGGGTGAGGATTAGGGTGAGGTTTAGGGTTAGGGTGAGGGTTAGGACTAGGGTGAGGTTTAAGTTGAGGGTGAGGGTGACAGTGTGGGTTAGGTTGAGCTTTAGGTTTAGGTTTAGGGTGAGGGTTACGTGAGGTTTAAGGTTAGTGTGAGGATTAGAGCTAGGGTGATGTTTAGTGTGAGGGTGAGGGTTAGGGTGAGGGATTTGGTAAGGGTTTGGGTTAGGGTTAGGGTGAGGCTTATGGTAAGGATTAGGTTTAGTTTTAGGTTTAGGGTGAGGGTGAAGGTGAGGGTTTGTGTTAGGGTTCAGGTTCGGGTTAAGTTTAGGGCAAAGGCTAGGGTAAGGGGGAGGGTTAGGGTGAGGGTGAGCATTTCGGGTAGGAAAGAGTTTCGCTTTGGGTTATGGTGAATATTGGGTTCAGGGTGTGGGTTAGGTTGAGGGTTAGGTTTAGGGTGAGGGTTAGGGTTAGGGTTAGGGTGAGGGTTAATGTTAGGGTGATGTTTAGGGTGAGGGTTCGGGAGAGGGTTCAGGTGAGGGTGAGGGTTAGTGTTAGGTTTAGGGTTTGCGTGAGGGTTAGGATTAGGTTTAGGTTTAGGGTCAGGGTTAGTATGAGGGGTAGGGTTAGTTTTAGGGTGAGGGTTAGGGTTAGTGTGAGGGTTAGGGTTAGGGTTAGGTTTAGGGTTAGTGTGAGGATAAGGGTTAGGGTTAGGTTTAGTTTGAGGGTGAGGGTTAGGGTTAGCTTTAGGGTTAAGGTGAGGGTTAGGGTGAGTGTTATGTTTAGGGTGAGCGTTAGGTGTAGGGTTAGAGTGAGGCTTAGTGTAACGGTGAGGGTTAGGGTTAGGTTTAGGGTTAGGGTGAGTTATAGGGTTAGTTTTAGGATTAGTGTGAGGGTTAGCATTATGATTAGGTTTAGGGTTAGGGGTACCGTTATTGTTAGGGTGAGGGTTAGGGTTAGGTTGAGGGTGAGGGTGAGGGTTAACATTAGGGTTATGGTTAGTGTAAGTGTGAGTGAGGGGGTGATGGTTAGTTTTAGGGTTAGGGTTAGGTTTAGGGTTAGGCTGAGGCTGAGAGTGAGGCTGAGGGTGATGGTAAGGGTGATTGTGAGGGTTATTTTTAGGATTAGGGTTAGGGTGAGTGTGAGGGTTAGGGTTTGGTTAAGGGTTAGGCTGAGTATGATGGTGACGCTGAGGGTTAGGGTGAGGGCTTGGGTTAGTGTGAGGTTTTGGGTGTGGGTGGTTTTGAGGGTCAGGGTTAGGGTGACAGTTACAGTGAGGGTGAGGTTTAGGGTTAGGTTTAGGGTTAGGGTGAGTTTTAGGTTTAGGGTTAGGTTTAGTTTGAGGGTTAGGGTTAGGATTAGGGTTAGGGTTGGGGTTATTGTTAGGGTTAGGTTTAGGTATAGGGTTAGGGTAAGAGTGAGCTTTAGGGTTAGGTTTAATATGAGGTTTAGGTTTAGGCTGAGGGCTATGGTGAGGGTGAGGTTTAGGGTGAGTGTGAGTGTGAGGGTGAGGGTAAGGGTTACGATTTGGGTTAGGGTTATGGTAAGGCTGAGGGTGACAGTGTGGTGACGGCGAAGGTTAGGGTTAGGGTTAGGGTTAGGGTTAGGCTGAGCGTGATGGTGAGTGTGAGGGTGAAGTTTAAGTTTAGGGTTAGGGTTAGGGTTAAGGTGAGGGCCAGGGTGTGTGTGCAGGTTAGGGTGAGAATGAGGGTTAATGTGAGGGTTTTGGTTAGGTAAGTGTTAGGTTTATTGTTTGGGTGAGGTTTAGGTTGAATGTGAGGTTAGTGTGAGGGTTAGGGTTATGGTGAGGGTTAGGGTTAGGGTTAAGGTTAGGGTGAGGGTGAGGTTGAGGGTGAGGGTGAGGGTGAGGGTGACAGTGAGGGTTAGGTTTAGGGTGAATGTGAGGGTTAGGGTTAGAATAGGGTTAGGTTTTGGGTTAGGCTGAAGTTGAGGGTGAGGGTGAGGGTTAGGTTTTGGGTTAGGGTGAGTGTTACAGTTACTTTGAGGGTTAGGGTTAAGGTGAGTTTGAGAGTGAGGATTAGGGTGAGGGTGACAGTGAGGGTGAGGGTTAGGGTGAGGGTTACGGTAAGGGTTAGGGTGATGGTGAGGGTGAGGGTTATGGTTAGGTTTAGGGTAAGGATTAGGGTTAGGGTGAGGTTAGGTTTAGAGTTAGTTTGAGGTTTAGGGTTAGGGTTAGGTTTAGGGTTAGTTTGAGGTTTAGGGTTAGGGTTAGGTTTAGGGTGAGGGTTAGGGTTAGGGTTAGGGTGAGGGTGAGGGTGAGGGTGAGGGATAGGTTTAGGTTTAGGGTAAGGGTAAGTGTTAGGGTGAGGGTTAGGGTTAAGTTTAGGGTTAGGTTGAGGGTGATGATGAGCGTTAGGGTTAGGGTTAGGAATAGGGTGAGGGTTAGCGTTAGGTTTAGGGTTAGTGTGAGGTTTAGGGTGAGGGGTATGGTTAGTGTTAGGGTGAGGGTTAGGTTAGTGTGAGTGTTAGGGTCAGGTATAGGGTTATTGTTAGTGTGAGGATTAGGGTTACGGTGAGGGTGAGGGTTTGGGTTAGCGTTAGGGTTAGGCTGACGTTACGATGAAGGTTAGGGTTAGGGTTAGTGTTAGGGTTAGGGTGATATTTTGGGTGAGGGTGAGGATTAGGTTCTAGCGTTAGGGTTAGTGTGAGAGTGAGGTTGAATTTTAGGGTTAGAGTTAGGGTTAGGTTGAGGGTAAGGGTTAGGTTTAGGGTTACGGGAAGGGTTAGGTTTAGTGTGAGGTTTAGAGTTAGGGTTAGGGTGAGGGTTAGGTTTAGGGTTAGGGTTAGGGTAAGAGTTAGGGTGAGGGTTTGTGTTAGGGTTAGTTTGAGTGTTATGGTGAGTGTGAGGTTTAGAGTGAGGTTTAGGGTTACGTTTAGGGTGAGGGTGAGGGTTAGGGTGAGGTTGAGGGTTCGGTTTTGGGTAAGGGTTGAACGACCCTAGTCCCCTAGGATACTTTCGTCAGTGGGAGGGCGCCCCAGAAAACTCAGACTCCAGGCCGGGAGATGCAATAAGCAAGAGGAGTTTATTTGACGTTTGTGCAAACGGACTCTCTGTCCCGAGCAGACAGGAAGCCCCGAGCAGCGGTTACAAGCATTCTTTTAAAGGCAAAAACCACAAGATTAATGCATAAAACAAAGCATCCCAAGATTGGTCCATTTAAAGGTCATCATATACGCCAACAATCACTTTGCCACGCGGGAAATTTTGTAACACTCTTTGTAAAATGACTGGCCCATGGTTGGTTTAAGGGGGGGTTTACATGGTTACAGGCCCATGATTGGTTGACACTTGGCTCAGCTTGTGGTCTTGCCAGGTGGTCGTTATCTCAAGGTCCTGTCTGTGGAATTTCTAAATGGGAACTGAGGAACACGTACTGTCTGTTCTTTATATATGACCACTGACCTTGTCCTGGGGCCGGCATCTGGTCCCTGAAACTTCTTAACTCATTTCTGGGAAGGGAAGGGTCAATGCTAGCGTAAGCAAGTTTACAGAATCAGAATCAGCAGTTAGCAAGTTATTAATGGTAATGGTCAATTTTTAATCTTTCATTTTCCCCACTTCTTCTCTGAACTAATTTTAATCTTAAAATTTGGGTGTCTCTATATTATTTTGTGGGGTGTCAGTTATTCTTAGTGCTTGGTAATGAGACCCAAGAACTAATAGACGGACTGCGCTGATGTTTTGTTTTTTTTTTTTTACAAAAGACATCAGTCTGTTGAATATACAAGGTCCGATTGTAACAAAAGTAACTGTACCAGAGCCCCTTACATTTTTTTTACCAGTCCTGCGTCCATGTATCACAGTTAACTTAATTTTATACCAGTTGTACTTGTAAGCTCCAATTTTGAGACATACTCATACTATTTGCGACATACTCATACCATTTGCGACATACTCATACCAGTTGCTGCATACTTAAACTTTCTGAGGTTTGTCTTCTTTCCCTTTTCCAAACAATTAAAGACAATCCTTACTTTTTAAATCCTTTCTTATCTAAAGGGGATACCAATTTTTCCCCAATTCCCTTCCCAAGGCTTTCTTAACTACCCCCCTCTCCTTTATAATTCCTTTTCCAAGGCTTTCTTTACTACCCCCCTCTCCTTTACAATTTTCATTGATAACACACTCAGGTTATTACCATACCAGAGCCAAACTAGGCTGTGACCACAGAGTGGATTTTCAGTCACTATGCACTGAAGTGCCTAAGACAAGCAAGCCACCGATATCCTTTTCCTCAATATCCACTGTGGGAAGAGAGGGTTTCTGGATATCACCCAAAAGAATGTCCCACAAGAACTTAGATTTAGCAGCAGTCAACCAGGAAGCAGACTCAGGTGATGGAATCAGGCAGGAGTTCCTCCAGGTGGCTGTCAGGCCGTCGTTGAACTTTACCCATTAGGGTATGCAGCATCAGCAGCAACAGCACCAGCAGGGTCTCTCAGTGGCTCCAAGGGACTGTCACACCTCATGCTCGGCTTTCAATTCCTACACAGACTGGTTAAAAATACATTGCATAGGCTTGGCAGGCTTTGATCCTGCTGATTTTTAAGATCTTTAAACAATAGTCCAGGACAATTTACCAAAATCACAACTTTGTACTAACCAGATATTTTTGTAAATAGATACAGAAGGCTCAGAAGGCTTAGTCTTGTAGCCATCTCTGACAGATGCAGTCTTTACACCTTATACACTGACAACTGTTAACACTATTTTTTATGCCATCTATTTTGTCTCATTTTTTTCAAAACTGACTCTGGACCCTTGATCTTAAAATGGGGAAGAAGGGCGAAGTTCCATCTTCTTTAACTTCTTCAATCTGACTTCAGGGGCGTTGATCCTACCTAGCCAGGAACCTATAAACTTAGCCTATTTTACAAAGAGGCCATCAGGGTTAGATGTCATTAAGAACAATATTTAACTGTTGACAACTGCACAGAACTTTTTTCCGGCTACAGCAGTGTAGCTTCTTTAGCACTCTGGTTTGCAAAAGCATCTTTCTAGATGGCTTAGGAATGTGATCTCTAATGATCCCAAACAATGCATAAGTTACCTTTGCAGGCCTTTAGACAGGTATCAAATAGAAACACACTCTCAGGTTTACAAACTTTTTCCTGAGCAGATGAACTTCATGTAACTAGTGTCAGCTCAATTAGAGCTTTTGGCACATAAAGGGGTTGAGATTTAAACTATCCCCCACATTTTATTATATTGGCTTTTACTGTCACAGAGGACTGGCAAGTTCCTGTCCCTTACAAGGTAGATAGTCATGGACATTTGGCATGCTTATAAACTCTTTTTATGACCTCCCGGCTCCGACCAGTTTTGAAGGGCCATGCACAAGTGACTCTAGGATCTGACATTTCTGCCATCCAAGCAGTAGCTTACTGCCTCTGGATGCTCCTCCATTGCTTTTGTCCCAGGAGTGTCTTCTCCACATTGGGAAAAATGCCTCATTGGCATTTCCCTTTAGCTGGTCGCTGGACTTGAACTCGGGGCCTGAGCACTGTCCCTAAGCTCTACAGCTCAAGGCTAGCACTCTGCCACTTTGAGTCCCAGACTGGGGGCTTGAATGCTGTCCCCTAACTCTTCAGTCCAGGGCTAGTACTCTGCCACTGTGAGTCTCGAGCTTGGGGCTTGAGTACTGTCCCCTGACTCTTCAGTCCAGGGCTAGTACTCTGCTGGCTGAATAGAGGTGACGGTCTCACAGGAACCTTTTTGTGCCCGGGCTGGCTTTGAACCAGTTTGCAGATCAGTGAGTCTTATAAAAGGCCATTTTACTCCAATTAAAAGCAACAAGGTGGTCAACATAGAAGTAGCTTTTAAGCATGCTCTTACCTGAAACTTATTAAGAGTCAAAGTTACATCTGACAAACTTTTAAGCATCCTCTGTGCTTTCCTCTGGGCTTGCTGGAAACTTAAAAAAAAAACAACCTATAAGAGCAAACTGTAATAGCAATTATTTTGGTAATCCTAATTTTTTCCTTTGTGTACCCTGAGGCCAATGTTAAGAACAATTTTACATTTAAACTTTATATCCAAAAATCCATTCCTAATTATTTTTAAAACCTCTTATTTGCATTTTGAAAAGATCCCTTAAAATCTTGAGGCCAAGTTTCACTCATTGCCTCTTAGATGCTTGTTTTAAAACAGACACACATTAAGATTTTTAAACTGAAATGACAATTTTTCCTTAATGAGAAAATAACAATCATCATAACTGAACCAAAAAGCCAGACTTAGTGTCTTTATGACCTTTAATCATCCTAATTGTAAAACATTAAAAGCAAGTCACATTATACAAATAACTTTTTAGCCCTCTTTTTAAGGCCTTCCTAATTTTAATGTTAACATATCCAAGGGGAAGTTTTAGCAATACTAATCAGATCATCACATCTCTTATTTTAACCATCATGTTTTCAGTGTCTATCTGCAGGGAAAAGAGAGAACAAAGATGGGCCACACACCCAATCCGACTCTTTAGGGTTAGATGAACTGCGTTTGTGCCAGCTTGCCCTCTTTCACCATGCATGGACTCTTCCCAGGACCTGTCCCACCATGCATGACTAGCTGAACTGCACTTCTGCTTGTTCACCCCTTATCCCTAAAGATAGGTATTCTGTTGGCTTCTAAGTTTTTCCCCGTCTCTTTTCTTGGTTCTTGAATGAAATACACAGTTTTTAGACAGACAGAACAGGTAACATCTTTGACATTGTTAAACTAACTTTTACATTTAAATTTTTAATATTTATCCCAAATTTTAGCCAAGGGAACCAGATCCTAAACAGCCAATGCATTTTGTTAAGCCAGATAACTTATTACAGTATAAACAGTCTTATGCATTTAAAATATTAGTTTTTTAAAATACCAGATTTTCTAATTTGCAAGTTAAAAAAAAATCTTTAAAAAGCCATTTAAAACAATGTGAAGATTTTTTTAGAATTTTTGGTAATGTCCAAACCTCATAACCTTTTGAATTTTAAATTTAAACTCACCCAATTGTTAAAGCATGCTGACAATTCTTATCTTTGAACACGTTCACAGACACACACAAAACACTCACACAGATAGAAAAGAGCACTTTACAAATCGTTACATTGTCAGGACTAGCTGAAAAAGTCTAAACAAGGCACACAGCCTTCTACACCCTCCCTGCTGGCAGCCTCCACAAGGAGAAAATGCAGCCTGAGGCTTGAAGGGAACCAAACTAGCCCAGTAACCTTCCATGCCTCGGGGGGTGGGGGTGGGGGGTGGGCATAGCAGGTCTGTGACTGAGCCCAGCTGGAACTTTTATTTCCCCAGAGATGTTCAAATAAATAACAAAAACACAGATAAACACAAAAACCAAGGATCCACATTTAAAACTGGTACCAATTCTAAAACAGAACTAGACAAGAACTGAAGGCTGAGTTGGGGACTAATGGGCACCAGTTTATCCCTACCAGAACTCTGTGCTGTTCTCACTCAGCAAGCTGAATCCAGAGTCTGCTGGGTGAGCCTGCCACACTCACCCAGAACTTCCCTATCCCAGAAAACAAAACAAACACACACACTAAAGTAAACAAGACAAACAAGTGGCCACAAAGACAAAATCAGGTCTCAGTGAATGGGGCGACATCTCACCACCATTCACTTACCAGGGGACTCAACACCACTACTCACCTCCGGAGGATTTTTCTCTTAGATTCCTGCAGACGTTGACCCAGAGGCCTTCCAAGGTGGAGGAGAATTGCCAGTCATCTTGGGGCAAGGGAAAGAAGTCCCTAGCGGCCATCTCCTCAGACTGACAGGTTCTCCCCCACGTTTAGACCCCCCCAAGGCAAGGCCCGAGGCTGAGATCTAACTGAGGCCACTCGCAGGTGGTCAGTGGCAGCTTCATAATTGACAAACAAGCAAGTTACAAAAGCAGAACCAGCGGTTTTTGTTTTTAAATGAACTAGGACAAGGTCTCAGGTGTCCTAGGAGTAGATTCGATTGTTGACCCATTTCCTTGAAAGTCACAAAACAAACACCAAAGACAATTAACGTCAGACAGACACAGACAAGACTAGACAAACGCCGTGCGGTCCCCGAGTGAGCACAAATGAGGAGAGAAACTTCAGAAGGGAGAGGCCGGCCGTGCCTTAACTCCCCCGAGCACAGAGACACTCGGACCTCGTCCCCCCTCCACACGATCCTGGAGTAGGACTCCATGGCGGGACTAGGGTAGTGGCCACGTCTGCTTTTCCCTCTAGTACACCACAAATTCATGCACCCTGGGGTAGAACCCCAGGGCGGGACCAGGGTAGTGGGCACGTCTGCATTTCCCTCTTTTCCACCACACAGGTTCTGTACAGGCACTTTTGGATCCCCAAAACATAAAACGAACACGACAAACATGAAAGACAAGAGCTCTATCTTACCTCCTGCCGGTCCTGGAATCTGGGGTTTGGGGGCGCCTGGTTCCCGGCCAATGCACCAAATGAAAGACCCTAGTCCCCTAGGATACTTTCGTCAATGGAAGGACGCCCCAGAAAACTCAGACTCCAGGCCGGAAGATGCAATAAGCAAGAGGAGTTTATTCGACGTTTGCACAAACGGACTCCCTGCCCCAGGTGGTCAGGGAGCCCTGAGCAGCGGTTACAAGCCTTCTTTTAAAGGCAAAAACCACAAGATTAATGCATAACACAAAGCATCCCATGATTGGTCCATTTAAAAGTCATCATATATGCCAACAATCACTTTGCCAAGCGGGAAATTTTGTAATACTCTTTGTAAAATGACTGGCCCATGGTTGGTTTAAGAGGGGGTTTACATGGTTACAGGCCAATGATTGGTTGACACTTGGCTCAGCTTGTGGTCTTGCCAGGTGGTCGTTATCTCAAGGTCCTGTCTGTGGAATTTCTAAATGGGAACTGAGGAACACGTACTGTCTATTCTTTATATACGACCACTGACCTTGTCCTGGGGCCGGCATCTGGTCCCTGAAACTTCTTAACTCATTTCTGGGAAGGGAAGGGTCAATGCTAGCGTAAGCAAGTTTACAGAAGCAGAATCAGCAGTTAGCAAGATAGTAATGGTAATGGTCAATTTTTAATCTTTCAGGGTTTGGGTTAGGGTGAGGGTTAGAGTTAGGGTTAGGGTTAGGATGAGGGTAAGGGTGAGGGTGAGGGTTAGGGTTAGGGTTAGGGTGAGGGTGAGGGTGAGGGTTAGGTTTAGGTTTAGGGTGATGGTGAGGTTGAGGGTTAGGTTTAGGGATAGGGTTATTATGAGGATAAGGGTTAGGTTGAGGGTTAGGGTTAGATTTATGGTTAGGCTTAGAGAGAGGGTGAGGGATAGGTTTAGGGTTAGGGTGAGGGTTAGAGTTAGTTTGAGGAATAGGGAGAAGGCGAGGTTGATGGTGAGGGTTAGGGTAAGGGTGACAGTGAGGGTTTGGGTTAGGGTTAGGATTAGGGTTAGGGTGAGTGTGAGAGTTAGGGTTAAGTTTAGGGTCAGGGTCAGGGTTAGGGTTAGGGTTAGGGTGAGGGTTATGTTGAGGTTTAGGTTTAGGTATAGGTTTAGGTTATTGTTAGGGTTAGTGTTAGGTTTAGGGTTAGGGTTAGGTTTAGTGTTAGGGTTAGGGTTAGGTTTAGGGTTAGGTTTAGGATGAGGGTGAGGGTCAGGGTTAGGGTTAGGGTTACTGTGAGGGTTAGGGTGAGAGTGAGGGTGAGGGTTTCAGTTAGGTAAGGGTTAGGGTTAGGGTTAGGGAGAGAATTAGGTTGAGGGTGAGGGTTAGGTGGACTGTTAGGATTAGGGTGAGGGTTAGGGTCAGGAATAGAGTGAGGGTTGTGGTTAGGGTGAGGTTGAGGGTTAGGGTTATGTTTTGGGTTAGTGTGAGGATACGAGTTAAGGTGAGGGTTAAGTTGAGGGTGAGGGTTAGTGTTAACATTAGTGTTAGAGTGAGGGTTAGGGTTAGGGTTAGGTTTAGGGTGAATGAAAGGTTTTGGGTGAGTGTGAGGGTTAGTGTTTGGGTGAGGGTTAGCATTAGGGTTAGGGTTAGGCTGAGGGGGAGGGGGAGAGTGTAGGTGAGGTTTAGGGATAGTGGGAGGACTAGGGTGAGTGTGATGTTTTTGGTGAGGGTGAAGTTTTGGGTGAGGGTGAGGGTGAGGTTAAGGGTTTCTGTTAGGTAAGTGTTAGGGTGAGTGTTAGGGTTCGGGTGATGTTGAGCGATCGGTTGTGGGTGCGGTTTAGTTTAAGGATGAACGTTAGGGTGACGGCGAGTGTTAGGGTGATTGTGAGGGTTAGGGTTAGGGTTAGGGTCAGGTTGAGGTTAAGGGTTAGTGTGAGGGTTAGGGTGAGGGTAAGGGTTAGGGTTAGCGTTAGGGTTATGGTGAGGGTTAGGGTGAGGGTTAGGGTTAGGTTTAGGGTGAGGGTTAGGGTGAGGGTTAGGGTTAGGTTTAGGGTGAGGGTGAGGGTTAGGTTGAGAGTGAGTGTAAGAGTGAGGGTTTCGGTTAGGTAAGGGTTAGGGTTAGTGTTCGGGTGAGGATTAGGGTGAGGGTGAGGTTTAGGTTGAGGGTTAGGTTTAGGGGAAGGGTTAGGGTTAGTTTGAGAGTGAGGGTTAGCGCTAGGGTTAGGTTTAGGGTGACGGTGAGGGTGAGGGTGAGGGTGAGGGTTAGGGTTGGATTAGGGTTAGGGTTAGCGTTAGGCTGAGGGTGATGGTGAGGGTGAGGTTAAAGTTTAGGGTTAGGGTGAGGGTTAGGATGAGGGTGAGGGTTAGGGTTTGTGTAAGGTTTACGCTTAGGCTGAGGCTTAGGGATTGGGTTAGGGTTAGGGTGAGTGTGAAGGTGAGGTTTAGGGTTAGGTTTATGGTGAGGTTTAGGTTTAGGGTGAGGGCTATGGTGAGGTTGAGCTTTAGGGTGAGGGTGAGTGTGAGAGTGCGATTTTCGGTTAGGTAAGCATTAGGGTTAGGGTTAGGGTGAGGATTAGGTTGAGGAAGAGGGCTAGTTTGAGGGTTAGTGTTAGGGTGACATTTCAGGTGAGGCTGAGGGTTAGGGTGAGTGTGAGGGTGAGGGTGAGGATGAGGGTTCGGGTGAGGGTGAGGGTTAGTGTGTGGGTTAGGATATGGATTAGGGTGAGGGTTAGGGTGACGGTCAGGGTTAGGGTTAGGGTGAGGATTGGAGTTAGGGTGAGGGTGAGGTTAAGGTTAGGGTTAGGTTTAGGATGAGGGTTAGTGTGAGGGGTAGGATTAGGGTAAGGGAAAAGTTTAGTGTTAATTTGAAGGTTAGGTTTGGTTGATAGTTAGGGTTAGTATGAGGATAAATTTAGGGTGAGGTTTATGTTGAGGGTGAGGGTGAGGGTTCAGGTGAGGATGAGGTTTCGGGTGAGAGTGAGGGTTACGGTGTGGGTTAGGGTTAGGGTTAGGGTTATGGTGAGGGTAGGGTTAGGGAGAGGTTGAGGGTTAGGTTTACTGTGAGGGTTTGGGTTAGGGTTAGAGTTAGGGTTAGTGTGCGGTTAAAGGTTTGGGTGAGGGTTAGGGTGAGGGTGAGGGTTAGGGTAAGGGTTAGGGTTTGGATTAGGGTGAGGGTGAGGGTGAGGGTGAATGTTAGGGTTAGGGTTAGGATTAGGCTGAGGACGAGTGTGAGGTGAAGGTAAGGGTTAGGTTTTGGTTTAGGGTTAGGGTGAGGGTAGGTTGAGGGTGAGGGTGAGGGTTTCGGTTAGGTAAGTGTTAGGGTTATTGTTAGTGTGAGGTTTAAGTTGAGGGTGAGGGTTAGTGTGAGTGTTAGGGTTAGGATGAGAGTTAGGGTTAGAGTTAGGGTAGGTGGTAGGATTAGGGTGATGTTTATGGTGACGATAAGGGTTAGGGTGAGGTTTAGGATTAGGTTGAGAGTGAGCATTAGGGTGTGGGTAAGGGTTAGGTTTAGGGTGAGGTTTAGGGTGACGGTGAGGGTTAGGGTGAATGTGCGGGTTATGGTGAGGTTTCAGGTGAGGGTTAGGTTTAGGGTAAGGGTGAGGGTGAGGTTTAGGGTGAGGGGTAGGTTTAGGGTTAGGGAGAGGGTTAAGGTTAGTGTGAGGGTTAGGGTTATGGTTATGATTAGGTTTAGTGTGAGCATAAGTGTTAGGATGAGGGTTAGAGTGAGGGTGAGGGTTAGGGTTAGTGTTAGTATAGGGTGACAGTTAGGTTGAGGGTTAGGATTAGGGTTAGGGTTAGGGATAGGGTGAGAGTGTGTTAGGGTTAGGGTAAGGTTTAGAGTTAGGGTGAGGGTTAGTGTTAGGGTTAGGGTTAGGGTGAAGTGAGGGTTAGGGTTAGCGATAGGGTTAGGGCGAGGGTTAGGGTAAGGGTTAGGTTTAGCGTGAAGGTCAGAGTTAGGGTTAGGGTTAGGGTAAGGTTTAGGGTTAGGGTGAGTTTTAGGGATAGCGTGAGGATTAGTGTGAGGATGAGGGTTAGGTTGAGGGTTAGGGTTAGGGTTAGGTTTATGGTTAGGTTTAGAGTGAGGGTTAGGTTTAGGGTGATGTTTAGGGTGAGGCTGAGGTTTAGGGTGAGGGTGAGGGTTCAGGTGAGGTTGAGGGTTTGGATGAGGGTGAGGGTTAGGGTGTGGGTTAGGGTTAGGTTTAGGGTGGGTTTAGGGTAACGGTGAGGGTTAGGTTAAAGACGAGGGTAAGGGTTAGGTTTAGGTTGAGTGTTAAAGTGAGGGTTAGGTTGAGGGGCAGAGTTAGGGTTTGGGTGAAAGATCGGGTTAGTGTGAGGGTTAGGGTTAGGGTTAGAGTTCGGGTTAGTTTGAGGTTAAAAGTTAGGCTGAGTGTTAGGGTGACGGTGAGGGTTAGAGTTAGGATTAGGGTTAGGGTTAGGATTCAGTTGATGGTGAGGGTGAGCGTGAGCGTGAGGGTTAGGGTTAGGTTTAGGGTGAGGGATAGGGTTAGTGTGAGGTTTAGGGTGAGGTTTAGGGTGAGGGTTAGGGTTAGGGTTAGGGTGAGGGTAAGGGTAAGTTTTAGAGTTAGGGTGAGGGTTAGGTTTAGGTTTAGGGATAGGTTGAGAGTGCGGGTGAGGGTTACGTTTTGGGTTAGGGTGAGGGTGAGCGTGAGGGTTTGGTTTAGGATTAGGGTAAGGGTTAAGTTTAGTCTTAGGGTGACATTGAGGGTGAGGTTGAGCGTTAGGGATAGGGTCACGGGTAGGGTGAGGGTGAAGGTTAGGTTGAGGGTTAGGGTTAGGGTGAGGGTTAGGGTTGGGGTAGGGTGAAGGTTAGGGTTAGGGTGAAGTTTAGGTTGAGGGTTCGGATTCAGGTGAGTGTGAGGGTTTGGTGAGGATGAGGGTTAGGGTGTGGGTTCTCGTTAGGGTTCGGGTGAGTTTTAGGGTGAGGGTGAGGATTAGGGTGAAGGTGAGGGTTAAGGTTAAGTTTATGTATAGGGTTAGTATTAGTGTGAGGATAAGGGTTAGGGTGAGAGTTAAGGTGAGGTGACCGTTAGGCTTAGCATTAGGGTAAGGGTGTGATTTGCGGTGAGGGTTAGGGTTAGGGTGAGTGTTAGGGTTAGGATTGGGGTTAGGGTTAGGGTTAAGGTTATTTTTAAGGTTAGGTTTAATGTTGGGGTGAGGGTGAGGGTGAGTATTAGGGTTTTGGTTAGGGTTAGTGTGAGGGTTAGGTTTAGGGTTAGTGTTAGGGTTAGTCTGAAGATAATGGTTAGGGTGAGATTTAGGGTTAGGGTTAGGGTTAACGTTAGGGTGAGGGTGAGGGTTAGGGTTAGGGTGAGGTTTAGGGTGTTGGTGAATATTAGGGTGAGGGTGAGTTTGAGGATGAGGGTTAGGGTGAGGGTGACGTTGAGAGTTATGTTTAGGTTGAGGGTGAAGGTTAGGGTTTGGATTAGGTTTAGGTTTAGGGTTAGGCTGAGGGTGAGAGTGAGGGTGGGGTTTAGGTTTAGGTTTAGGGTGAGGGTTAGGGTTCGTTTAAGGGTTACGATGAAGGTGAGATTGAGGGTGAGGCTTAGGGTGAGGTTGATGATGAGGGTGAGGGTTAGGTTTGGATTCGGTTTAGGGTAGGGTGAGGGTTAGCGTTAGGGTTAAGGTGAGGGTGAGGTTGAGGGTTAGGTTTAGGGTGAGGATTAGGGTTAGGTTTAGGGTTAGGGTAAGGGTTAGAATTTGGGTTAGGGTTAGGGTTAGGGTGAGGGTTAGGTTGAGGGTTTGGGTTAGGGTGAGGATGAGGGTTAGGGTTAGGGTGATATTTAGGATGAGGATGAGGGTTAGGGTTAGGTTAAAGGTGAGGTGAGGGTGATTGTGAGGGTTAGGTGTAGGGTTAGTGTTAGGATTAGGGTTAGAGTGAATGTGAGCGTTATGGTGAGGGTGAGGTTGAGGTTGAGTGTTAGGGTGTGGTTGAGGTTTAGGGTTAGAGTGAGCATTAATGTTAGGGTTAGTTTGAGGGTTATAGTGAGCTTTAGAGTTAGAGTGAGGTTTAGGGTGAGTGTGAGTTTTAAGGTTAGCAATAGTGTTAGGGAGAGGATTAGGATAAGGGTTAGGTTTAGGGATAAGGTGAGGGTGAGGGTTAGGTTTAGGATTAGGGTTAGTGTTAGAGTTTTGGTGAGGCAGAGGGTGAGTGTTAGGGTTACGATTAGAGTTAGGTTTAGGATTAGGCTGAGGGTGAGGGTGATCGTCAGTATGAGGCTTAGGGTAAGGGTGAGGGTTAGGTTCAGGGTTAGAGTTAGGGTGAGGTTAGGATGAGGGTTAGGGTTAGAGCGAGGGTTAGGTTTAGGGTGATGGCAAGTGTTATGTTGAGGTTTAGGGTGAGTTTGAGGGTTAGGGTTAGGGTGAGTGTTAGGGTGAGTTTTAGGTTTAATGTTAGGGTTAGGGTTCGGTTGAGGGTTAGAGTTAGGGTTAGGGTTAGGGTTAGTGTGAGGATCAGGGTTAGGGTGAGGGTTAGGGTAAGGGTGAGGATGAGGGTTAGCGTGAGCTTTAGTTTTAGAGTTAGAGTGAGGGTTAGGGTGACGTTTAGTGTGAGGGTGAGGGTTAGGGTTAGAGTGAGGGATAGGGTGTGGGTGAGGGTTAGGGTGGCGGTTAGGGTGAAGGTTAGGTTTAGGGTTAGGTTTAGGGTGAGGCTGAAATTGAGGGTTAGGGTTAGGGTGAGGGTTAAGTATAGGGTGAGGGCTAGGGTGAGGATGAGGGTTAGGGTGAAGGTGAGGATGAGGGTGAGGGTTTCTGGTAGGTAAGTTTTAGTGTTTGGTTACGGTGAGGATTGACTTGACAGTGAGGATTGGGGTTGAGGGTTTGGGTTAGGGTGAGGGTTAGGGTTAGGGTTAGGGTTAGGGTGAGGTTTAGTGTTAAGGTGATGTTTAGGGTGAGGTTTCGGGTGAGGGTGAGGGTTCCAGTGAGGGTGAGGGTTAGGATTAGGGTTAGGGTTATTGTTTAGTTGAGTGTGAGTGTGAGGGTTAGCGTTAGGTTTATGGTTAGGGTTAGGGTGAGGGAGGCGTTGAGGGTTAGGTTTAAGATTAGGGTTAGTCTTAGGGTTAGGCTGAGGGTGAGGGTGAGGGTGAGGTTGAGGGTTAGGGTTAGGGTGAGGTTTAGGGTTAGTGTTAGGATGAGGATTCGGGTGAGGGTAGGGTTAGGGTTAGGGTGAGGGATAGGGTGAGGTTTAGGGTGAGGGTTAGGGTTAGGTTTAGGTTTAGGGTGAGGGTTATGGTTAGGTTTGAAGTTTAGGGTGACGGTGAGTGTTAGGGTGAGGGTGAAGTTGAGGGTGAGGTTAGTGTGAGAGTGAGGGTGATGGTGAGGGTTATTGTTAGGGTTAGGGTTAGGGAGAGTGTGATATTTAGGGTTAGGATTAGGGTTTGGTTACAGGTTAGGCTGTGTGTGTGGTTGAGGGTGAGGGTTAGGCTTAGGATTAGTGTGAGGGTTAGGTTTAGTGTGAGGGTTAGGGTTAGGGTGAGGTTGAGGTTCAGGGTTAGGGTGACGGTGACAGTGAGGGTGAGGGTTAGGGTTAGGATTAGGGTTAGGGTGAGTTTTATTGTTAGGGTTAGGGTTAGGGTGAGGGTTAGGGTTAGGATCATGGTTAGGGTTAGGGTTATTGTTAGGGTGAGGTTTAGGGTTAGGGTTAGGTTTACGGTCATGTTTAGGTTGAGGGGTAGGATTAGTGTTAGGGAGAGGGTTAAGGTTAGTGTGACGGTTAGCGTTAGGGTTAGAGTTAGGTTTAGTATGAGGAGAAAGCTTACAGTGAGTTTTAGGGTGAGCGTGAGGGTAAGGTTTATCTTTAGGTTTAGGGTGAGGGTTAGGTTTACGCTTAGGTTTAGGGGAAGTTTTAGGGTTAGGGTGATGTTTATGGTGAGGGTGAGGGTTAAGGTGATGGTGAAGTTGTGGGTGAGGGGTAGGGTTAGGGTGAGGGTGAGGGTGATGGTGAGGGTTAGGTTTAGGGTGTGGATGAGGATTAGGGTGAGGATTAGGGTTAGTTTTATGGTTAGGGTTAGAGAGAGGGTGAGGGTTAGGTTTAGGGTTAGGGTGAGGATTAGGGTTAGAGAATTAACGTGAAGGTGAGGTTGAAGGTGAGGGCTAGGGTGAGGGTGCCAGTGAGGGTGTGGGTTAGGGTTAGGTTTAGGGTTACTGTGAGTGTGAGAGTTAGGGTTTAGTGTTAGGTTTAGTGTTAGTATGAGGATAAAGATTAGGGTGAGGGTTAGGGTTAGGGGTAAGGTCAAGGTTAGGTTTAGTGTGAGGGTTAGGTTTAGGGTGATGTTTAGGCTGAGGGTGAGTGTTAGGGTGAGGGTGAGTTTGAGGGTGAGGGTGAGGGTGAGGATGACAGTGAGGCTTAGGTTTAGGGTGAATGTGAGGGTTACGGTTGTGATTAGGGTTAAGTTTAGGTTTAGGCTGAAGTTGAGTGTGAGGGTGATGGTTAGGGTTAGGGTTAGGGTGAGGGTTAGAGTTAGGTTGAGGGTTAGGGTGAAGGTGAGTTTGAGGGTGAGGATTAGGGTGAGGGTGACGTTGAGGGTGAGGGTTAGGATTAGGATTAGGGTTAGTGTTAGTGTTAGTGTTAGGGTGAGGGTGAGGGTGAGGGTTAGAGTTAGGGTTATTGTTAGTGTGAGGGTTAGCGTTATGGTTAAGGTAAGGATTAGGGTTAAGGTGAGGGTTAGGGTTAGGGTTAGGTTGAGGTTTAGGGTTAGGGTTACATTTAAGGTGAGTGTTAGGGTTAGGATTAGGGTGAGGGTGAGGGTTAGGGTTAGGTTTAGGGTTAGGTTGAAGGTGAGGCTTAGAGTTAGGTTTAGGTTTGTGCTGAGGGTTAGGGTAAGGGTTAGGGTTAGGGTGAGTTTTAGGATTAGTTTTAGGTTTAGGCTGACTGTGATGGTGAGTGTTAGGGTTAGGTTTAGGTTTAGCGTGAGGGTTAGAATTTGGGTGAACGTTAGGGTTAGGGTGACCATGAGGGTTAGGGTGACTGTGAGGGTTAGGGTGAGGGTGAGGGTCAGGGTTAGGTTTAGGGTGAGGTTTAGTGTTATGGTTAGGTTTAGGGTTAGGGGGAGGGTTAGAGTTACGGTGAGGGTTAGTATTAGTGTGAGGGTTAGGATTATATTTAGACTTAGGGTTAGGGTATGGTTAAAGGTTCGGTTGAGGGGTAGGGTGAGTGTTAGGGTTAGGGTTAGATTTAGGTTGAGGGATAGGATGAGGTTTAGGGTTAATCTTAGGTTTAGGGTGAGGGTGAGAGTTAGTGTTACGGTTAGGGTGAGTGTTAAGTTTAGGGTGAGAGCTAGTGCCCTGGACCGGCACTGTTTGGACGACTGATGATACTTAGGGGAGGAACCTGGCATGGGGGGGGAGATGGCAAACAGACAACTCACACCCAAGAGGAGTGGATGCTGAGTGCGATTTAATGCAGAGGATAACAAACTTTTATAGCAGAAAGTCTCCATAAGAATAGGGCAAAAGTTTCCACAATCTTGCTACAGGGTTTCATTCTTGGATGGTCACCAGCTGGTCGCCTGAAAGTGCTAAAGTTTACACAATCTTGCTGCAGGGCTTCATTCTTTGGTGGTCACCCCAGCTGGTCGCCTGAAAGGCACTTGTTTCTGGCTTATCTCTAAGAAATATAATGGGTTTTGACGTTTGTCACCATCTATAGAGGCCTTAATTGTCCCATAAGATTTTTCCTGTTCCTTCTTTAATAGTAAGGTCATGGAGGCCTACATCTAGCAAGTCTCTTAGTAAATGAAAGAGAATAACAGGAAGTTCTTTCTCCCAAGTAGTTATCTCAGCAATTGCCATACATTCTTTCTGTTCTAGCCGCACCTACAGCTTCTTGTAAATCTCTTACAGACAATTCCTTCTGCTGAAGTGACTTGGTGAAACCCCCAATACTTTTATATTTGCTTATGACTTGTCTACTAGCATCCATAAGAGGGCTTCCAGGGTAGCACTTAACTCTGGTGAGTTAGTCATATTTTTAAGAAATTCATCATATATTGGAGTCGTCAACACTCTTAAGAAAGAGCTTTGACTAAGGGAACGTTGACAATGAGTAAGTACAAAGAGCAGTAGAACAGTAAAAGATTAATAGGCACTCTTATACAGTGAGGAAAAGAAAGGCAGAAACACATCTTTCCCAGGGGTTTGCCAGCCTTTCCAGGAGTAGGCCTCTTAGAAGCCCTATTCTCCGAGGTAGAATTCGGTGAAATCCCAATACTCGGAGATAGGTCTCTGTAAAACCCCATTCTCTGAGGTAGACTTCAGTGAAGTCCCAATACTCAGAGATGGGTCTATGAAGTCCCATTAGCAGGTCTGAAAGCTGGTTTCCCATCCTAAGAATACTCCTCTGGAGTAGGCATGGCAGGCTAGGGTGAGGGTGAGGGTTAGGTGGGGGTGAGGGTGAGGGTGAGGGTTTCAGTTAGGTAAGAGTTAGGGTTAGGTTTAGGGTGATGTTTAGGGTGAGGGTGAGGGTTAGGTGGAGTGTTAGGGTTAGGGTGAGGTTTAGGGTTAGGGTTAAGGTGAGGGTTAGGTTTAGGGTGATGTTTAGGGCGAGGGTGAGGGTTAGGGTGAGGGTTAGGGTTATGGTGAAGGTTAGCATAAGGTTAGAGTTAGGGTCAGGGTTAGTGTGATGGGTAGGGTTAGGGTTAGGGTGAGGGTTAGGGTTAGTGTGAGGTTTAGGGTTAGGGTTAGGGTTAGTGTAAGGATAAGGGTTAGGGTGAGGGTTAAGTTGAGGATGAGGGTTAGGGTTAGCGTCAGGGTTAGGGTGAGTGATAGGGTGAGGTTTAGGGTTAGGGTGAGTGTTAGGGTTAGGGTTAGGGTGAGGGTTAGGTTTAGGGTGAGGGTTAGGGTTAGGATTCTTGTTAGGGTGAGTTTTAGCGTTTGGTTTAGGGTTAGGGTGAGTTTTAGGGATAGGATCAGGTTTAAGGTTGGGGTTAGTGTTATTGTTAGGGTTAAGGTTAGGGTTAGGGTTGGGGTGAGGGTGAGTGTTAGGGTTAGGGTTAGGGTGAGGGTTAGGTTTAGGGTGAGGGTTAGGGTTAGGATTGGTGTTAGGGTGAGTTTTAACGTTAGGATTAGGGTTAGGGTGAGGGTAAGGGATAGGATAAGGTTTAAGTTTAGGGTTAGGGTTATTGTTAGGGTTAGGGTTGGGGTGGGGGTGAGGGTGAGGGTTAGCGTTGGGGTTATGGTCAGGGTTAGGGTTAGGGTTAGTGTGAGGGCTAGGGTGAGGGTGAAGTTTTGGATGTGGGTGAGGGTGAGGGAAAGGGTTTCATTTAGGTAAGGGTTAGGGTTATTGTTAGGGTGAGGATTAGATTGAGGGTGAGGTTTTGTGTGAGGGTTAGTGTTAGGGTGAGGGTTAGCGTTACTATTTTGGTGAAGGTTGGAGTTCGAGTGAGGTTTAGAGTATGGGTGAGGATTAGGGTGAGTGTTAGGGTGAGTGTTAGGGTTTGGGTGATGTTGAGCGATCGGGTGTGGGTGAGGTTTAGGGTAAGAATGACGGTTAGGGTGACGGTGAGGGTTAGGGTGACTGTGAGAGTTAGGGTTAGGGTTAGGGTTAGGTTGAGGGTAAGGGTTAGGCTGAGGTTAAGGTTTAGGGTTAGCGTTAGTGTTAGGGTGAGACTTAGGGTTAAGGTTAGGGTTAGAGTTAGGTTGAGGGTTAGGGTGAGGGTTAGGGTTATGGTTACTGTGAGGGTGAGGGTGAGCGTGACGGTGAGGGTTAGGGTTAGGGTGAGGGTGAGGGTTAGGGTGAGAATGAGGGTGAGGGTGAGGGTTTCAGTTAGGTAAGGGTTATGGTTAGGGTTAGGGTGAGGATTAGGGTGAGGGTGATGTTTAGGTTGAGGCTTAGGGTTAGGGTGAGTGTTTGGTTAGGGTTAGAGTGAGGGTTAGGTTTAGGGTGATGTTTAGGGTGAGGCTGAGGGTTGGGGTGAGATTGAGGGTTCGGGTTCGGATAAGGTTTCGGGTGAGGGTGATGGTTAGTTTTTGGATTAGTGTTACGGTTAGGTTGAGGGTTAGGGTGAGAGTGAGGGTTAGGGTGAGGGTGAGGGTTAGTGTTAGGTTGAAAAGGAGGGTTAGGGTTAGGGTGAGGGTGAGGGTAAGGGTTAGGGTGAAGGTGAGGGTTAGGGTGAGGATTAGGGTTAGTGTGAGGGTTAGGGTTAGGGTTAGAATTAGGGTTAGTGTGAGGTTAAAATTTAGGGTGGCGGTTAGGGTGATGGTGATGTTAAGTGTTATGGTTATGGTTAGTCTGAGAGTTAGGGTTACGATGAGGGTTATGGTTAGGGTTAGGGTGAGGGTTAGGGTGCGAGTACTGCTTAGGGTGAGGGTGAGGGTTAGGGTGAGGGTGAGGTTGAGGGTGAGTGTTAAGGTGACTGTGAGGGTGACTGTGACGGTGAGGTTTAGGTTTAGGGTTAGGGTGATATTGAGGGTGAGCATTAGGTTTAGGATTAGGCTTAAGTGTTTGGTAAGGCTTAGGGTGAGTGTGAGGGTGAGGGTCAGAGATAAGTTTAGGTTGAGGGTTAGGGTTAGGGTTAGGGTTAGGTTAAGGGTGAGGGTGAGGTTTAGGTTGAGGGTGATGGTGAGGGTGAGGGTGGGGGTTAGGTTTCGGGTAAGTTTTAGGGTTATGTTTATGGTTAGGGTGAGGGTGAGGGTGAGGGGTAGGGTGAGTGTGATGATGAGTTTGATGGTGAGTGTGAGGGTTAGTGTTTGGGTGAGGGATAGTGTTAGGATTACGGTTAAGGTTAGGGTGAGGGTTAGGGTTAGGGTTAGGATTAAGATGAGGGTTAGGCTGAGGGTTAGGGTTAGGGTTAGGGTAAGGGTTTGGGTAAGGGTGAGGGTTAGGATTAGGATTAGGGTTAGGGTTTGGGTGAGGGTTAAGGATAGGTTTAGGGTTAGGGTGATGGTTTTTTTTAGGGTTAGGTTTAGACTTAGGGTAATGGTGAGGGTGAGGGTTAGGGTTTGGATTAGGGTTAGTGTTAGGGTAAGGCTGAGGGTGAGGTTGAGTGTGAGCATGAGGGTTAGGGTTAGGGTGAGGGTTAGGTTTAGGGTTAGGGTTAAGGCTAAGGTGAGGGTTAGGTTTAGGGTTAAGTTTAATATGAGGGTTAGGCTGAGTTCGTGTGAGGGTAAGGGAAAAGGTGAGTGTTAGGGTGAAGGTTAGGTTTAGGGTTAGGCTTAGGATTAGGGTGAGGATTAATGTGAGGGTGAGGTTTAAGATGAGGGTTAGTGTTAGGGTATAGGTGAGGGTTAGATTTAGGGTGAGGGTTAGGATTAGGGTGATGTTGAGGGGGAGGGGGAGAGTTAGGGTGAGGGCGAGTGTGAGGGTTCGGCTGTAGGTGAGGGTTAGTGTTAGGGTGAGGGTTAGGGTGACGGGGAGTGTTAAGTCAAGGTGAGGTTTAGGGTTAGGGTTACGGTGAGGGTTAGGGTTAGGGTTAGGGTGAAGTGTTGGGTGAGGGGTAGGGTAAGGGTTAGGGTGAAGGTTAGGGTTAATGTGAGTTTTAGGGTTAGGGTTAGGGTTTGTTGAGTATAAGGGATAGGGTGAGTGTAAGGTTGAGAGTGAGGGTTAGGGTTAGCTTTAGGGTTAGGGTGAGGTTTAGGGTGAGGGCTTATGTGAGGGTTACGGTTAGGGTTAGTGTTAGTGTGAGGATAAGGGTTAGGGTGAGGGTAAATTTGAGGGTGAGGGTTAGGGTTAGCGTTAGGGTTAGCGTGAGGGTTAGGGTGAGCTTTAGGGTTAGTGTGAGTTTTAGGGTTACGGTTAGGGTGAGGATTAGGTTTAGGGTGAGGGTTAGGGTTAGGATTGGTGTTAGGGTGAGTTTTAGAGTTAGGTTTAGGTTTAAGGTGAGGGTTAGGGATAGGATTAGGGTTAGGGTTAGGTTTAGGGTTATTGTTAGGGTTAGGGTTAGGGTTAGGGTTGGGGTCAGGTTTAGGGTTAGGCTGAATTGGAGGGGGAGATTGTGGGTGAGGTTTAGGGTTAGAGTTAGTGTTAGGGTTAGTGTGAGAGCTAGGGTGAGTGTGAAGTTTTGGGTGATGGTGCGTTGAGGGTAATGGTTTCGGTTAGGTAATTGTTAGGGTTACGGTTTTGGTGAGGGTTAGGGTTAGAGTGATGTTTAGAGTATGGGTTAGGGTTAGGGTGAGTGTTAGGTTTCGAGGGATGTTGAGCGATCGGGTGTGGGTGAGGTTTAGGGTAAGGATGAGGGTTAGGGTGACGGTGAGGGTTAAGGTGATTGTGAGGTTTAGGATTAGGATTATGGTTAGGTTGTGGGTAAGGGTTAGGGTGAGGGTTATTGGTGAGTGTAAGGGTTAGAATTAGCCTTAGTGTTAGGGTGAGGGTGAGGGTGAGGTTTAGGGTTAGGGTTAGGTTTAGAGTGAGTGTTAGTGTGAGGGTTAGGGATAGAGTTAGGGTTACTGTGAGGGTGAGGGTGAGGGTTAGGGTTAGGGTTACGGTGAGGTTTAGGGTGAGAGTGAGGGTGTGGGTGAGTGTTTCGTTTAGGTAAGCGTTATGTTTAGGGTTAGTGTGAGGATTAGGGTGAGGGTGAGGTTTAGGTTGAGGGTTAGGGTGAGGGTTTGGGTTAGGGTTAGAGTGAGGGTTAGGGTTAGGGTGATGTTTAGGTTGAGGTTGAGTGTTGGGGTTAGATTGAGGGTTCGGTTTTGGGTGAGGTTTGGGGTGAGTGTGATGGTTAGTTTGTGGGTTAGGGTTTGGCTTAGGGTGAGGGTTAGGGTGACAGTGAGTGTTAGGATGAGGATGAGGGTTAGGGTTATGTTGAGGGTGAGGGTTAGAGTTAGGGTGAGGGGGAGTGGGAGGCTTAGCGTGAGGGTGAGGGTTAGGGTTAGGGTGAGGGTTAGGTATAGGGTTAGGATTAAGGGTAAGTTGAGGGTTAGGGTTAGGGTTACGTTTAATATGTAGGTTAGGCTGAGTGTTATGTTTAGGGTTCTTGTGAGTGTAAGGGTTAGGGTGAGTGTTAGGGTGAGGGTGAGGGTTAGGGTTAGGGTTAGGTTTCGGTTTAGGGTGAGGGTTAGTGTTAGGGTTAGGTTTCGGTTTAGGGTGAGGGTTAGGGTGAGTGCAAGGGCTAGGACGAGTTTTAGGGTAACGGTGAGTGTTAGGGTGAAGGAGAAGGTTAGGGTTAGTTTTAATGTGAGGGTTAGGGTTAGGGTGATGGCTAGTGTGAGGGAGAAGGTTAGGGTTAGGGTGAGGGTTAGGGTTAGACTGAGGGTTAGGGTTAGTGTGAGGGTGAGGGATAGTTTTAGCATTAGGGTTCGGGTTAGGGTTAGGGTGAGGTTGAGGGTGAGGGTGAGTTTGAGGTTAGGGTTAGGGTTAGAGTTAGGTTGAGGGTGGGGGTGAGGGTGAGTGTGAGTGTGAGGGTTAGGGTTAGTTTTCGGGTGAGGGCCAGGGTGAAGGTGAAGGTTAGGGTGACGTTTATTGTGAGGGTGATTGTTTCTGTTAGGAAAGGCCTAGGGTTAGGATTAGAGTGAGGATTATGGTGAGGGTGAGGTTTAAGGTGAGGGTTAGGTTTAGGTTGAGAATTAGGGTTGGGCTGAGGGTTAGGGTTAGGGTTAGGGTTACGTTAAGGGTTAGGGTGAGGGTGAGGTTTAGGATTAGTATTAGGTTTAGGGTTAGAGTGAGGTTTAGGGATAAGTTTAGGGTTAGGGTGAGGCTTTTGTTTAGGGTTAGGTTTAGAGTTAGGGTGAGGGTGAGGGTGAGGGTTAGGTTTTGGATTAGGGTTAGTATTAGGGTAAGGCTGAGGGTGATGTTCAGGGTGAGCATGAGGCTTAGGGTTAGGGTGAGGGTTAGGTTTAAGGTTAGGGTTAAGAGTAAGGTGAGTGTTAGGGTTAGGGTTACATTTAATATGAGGGTTAGACTGAGTGTTAGGGTTAGGGTTCCTGTGAGGGTAAGGGTTAAGATGAGTGTTAGGGTGAGGGTGAGGGTTAGGGTTAGGCTTAGGGTTAGGGTGAGGGTTAGGGTGAGGGTTAGTGTTAGGGTTAGGGTTAGGTAGGGTGAGGGTTTGGGTGAGGTTAAGGGTATGGGCGAGTTTTAGGATGACGGTGAGGGTTAGGGTGAAGGAGAGGTTTAGGATTAGGGTGAGGGTGAGGGTCAGGTTTAGGGTGAAGGCTAGTGTGAGGGAGAGGATTAGGGTTGGGTGAGAGTTAGGGGTAGAGTTAGTATTAGGTTGAGGTTTAGGCTGAGGTTTAGGGAGAGTGTGAGGGTGAGGGCTAGTTTTAGCATTAGGGTTCGGGTTAAGGTGAAGGTGAGGGTGAGAGTGAGGGTGAGGTTGAGGTTAGGGTTAGGGTTAGGGAAATGCTGAGGGTGGGGGTGACGGTGAGGGTGAGGGAGAGTGTTAGGGTTAGTTTTAGGGTGAGGGCTAGGGTTAGGGTGAGGCTTAGGGTGACGGTTAGGGTGAGGGTGAAGGTTTCGGTTAGGAAAGGCTTAGGGTTAGGATTAGGGTGAGGATTAGGGTGAGGGTGAGGTTTAAGGTGAGGGTTAAGGTTAGGGGGAGGATTAGGGTTAGGGTTAAGGTGAAGGTTAGGATTAGGGTGATGTTTAGGTTGAAGGTGAGAGTTAGGTGAGGGCGAGTGTGAGGGTTAGGTTGTAGGTGAGTATTAGGTTTAGGGTGAGGATTAGGGTTTGCGTGAGGGGTAGGGTAAGGTTTAGGGGGAGGGTTATCGTTAATGTGAGGGTTAGGTTTAGGGTTAGAGTTATTGTGAGTATAAGGGTTAGGGTGAGGGTTAGGTTGAGAATGAGGGTTAGGGTTAACTTTAGGGTTAGTGTGAGGTTTAGTGTGAGGGATAAGGTGAGGTTTAGGTTTAGTATGAGGGTGAGGGTTAGAGTTAGTTTTAGGGTGAGGTTAGGGTTAGGGTGAGGTTTAGGCTAGGGTTAGCATGAGGGTGAACGTTCGGGTGAGTGTGAGTTTTTGGGTGTGGGTGATGGTTAGGGTTAGGGTGAGGGTTAAGGTTATGGTGAGGATTAAGGAGAGGGTGAGGGTTAGGGTTACTGTCAGCATTAGGGTGAGGGTTAGGATTAGGGTTAATGTAAGGATTAGGGTTAGGTTTAGGGTTATATTGAGGGTAAGGTTTAGGTTGAGGTTTAGGGTAGGGTGAGTGTTAGGGTTAGCATTAGGTTTAGGATTAGGGTTTGCGTTAGGATTAGGGTGAGCGTTAGCATGAGGGTTAGGTTTAGCTTGAGGGTTAAGTTTAGGGTGAGGGATAGGGAGCGGGTGAGGGTGAGAATGAGGGTGAGAATGAGGGTGAGGCTTTTGTTCAGGTAAGGGTTAGAGTTAGGGTTATGGTGAGGATTATGCTGAGGGTGAGATTTAGGTTGAGGGTTAGGGTTAGGGTGAGGGTTACTGTTAGGTTTAGGGTGAGGGTTAGGTTTAGGCTGATGTTTAGAGTGAGGGGGAAGGTTAGGGTGAGGGTGAGGGTTTGGGTAAGGGTGAGAGTTAGGGTTAAGGTTAGCGTTAGTGTGAAAGTTAGAATTAGGGTTAGCGTATGGGTGAGGGTTAGTGTGAGGGGTATGGTTGGGGTTAGGGTGAGGGTTAGGGTTAGTGTGAGGGTTAGGGTTAGGGTTAGGGTGAGAGTGAGGTTTAGGGTTAGCATTAGGGTGAGGGTGAGGTTAGGGTTAGCGTTAGGATTAGGGTGAGTTTTAGAGTTAGGGTTAGGGTTTAGAGGGTTAGGGTTAGAGTTAAGGTTAGGGTTAGGGTGAGGGTTAGGGTGTCGTGAGGTTGAGGGTGGGAGTGAGGGTGACTGTTAGGTTTAGGGTGAATGTGAGGGTTAAGATAAGGATTAGGGTTTGGTTTAGCGTTAAGCTGAAGTTAAGGGTGAGGGTGATGGTGAGGCTTAGTGTTAAGGTGAGGGTTAGGGTTACTTTGAGGGTTAGGGTGAAGGTGAGTTTGAGGGTGAGGATTAGTGTGAGGGTGACGGTGAGGATGAGGTTGAGGGTTAGAGTTAGGGTGAGGGTTAATGTTAGGTTGAGGGCTAGTGTGAGGGTGAGATTTAGAGTGAGGGTGAGGGTTTCGGTTAGCTAAGGGTTAGGGTTAGGGTTAGGGTGAGGATTAGGTTGAGTGTGAAGGTTAGGTTGAGGGTTAGGTTTAGGGTGAGAGTTAGGGAAGCGGTTAGGGTGAGGGTTAGGGTTAGGTTGATGTTTAGAGTGAGAGTGAGGGCGAGTGTTAGGGTGTGGGTGAGGGTTAGGTTTCAGCTGTGTGTTAGGGTTACGATGAGTGTTAGAGTGAGTGTGAGGGTTATGGTTATGGTTAGTGTTAGCGAGAGGGTTAGGGCTAGGGGTAGGTGTTAGGGTGAGGAGTAGGGTTAGGGTTAGGATCAGGGTTAGGGTGAGGGTTAGGTTAAGGGTGATATTAAGGGTGAGGGTGAATGTTAGGGTGAGGGTGATGGTTAGGGTTAGGGTAATGGGTAAGTTTAGGGTGAGGGATAGGTATAGGATTAGGGTTAGGTTTAGGGTTAGGGTAGTGTAAGGGTTCGGTTGAGGCTTCGGGTGACCTTGAGTGTTAGGGTTTGGGTGTGTGTTAGCGTTAGGGTTCATATTAGGGTTAGGGTTAGGGTCAAGGTTTTGGTGAGTTTAAGGGTTAGGGTGAGGTTTAGGGTGAGGGTGGGTGTTAGGGTTAGGGTTAGGGTTAGGGTGAGGGTTAGGGTGAGGATTTGGGTTAGGGTTAGGGTAAGGGTGAGGGTGAGGCTTAGGATTAGGGTTATGGTTAGAGTTAGGTTGTGGCTGAGTGTGTGGGTTAGGGTAAGGATTAGGGTTAGGGATAGGGTTAGCCTGAGGCTGAGGGTGAGGGTGAGGGTTAGGGTTAGGGGGCGGTTCAGGTTTAGGGTTATGTTTAGGGTTAGGAAGAGGGATAGGCTGAGGGTTAGGTTTAGGGTTAATGTGAGGGTTAAGCTTAGTTTTAGGTTTAGGGTTAGGGTGAGGGTCAGGGTTAGAGTGAGGGTGAAGGAGAGTTTGAGGGTTAGGGATAGGGTGAGGTTTAGGGTTAGGTTGAGGTTTAGGGTTAGGGTGAGGGTTAGGGTTAGGTTTAGGTTTAGGGTTTGGGTGGTGGTTAGGGTGAGGGTAAGGGTTAGGCTGAGGGTTAGGGTTAGATTTAGGGTTAGGGTGAGGATTAAGATTAGTGTGATCGTTAGGGTTAGGGTTAGGATTAGGGTTAGGATTAGGGTTAGGGTGAGGGTGAGAGTGAGGGTTAGGGTTAGGGTTAGAGTTAGGGTGATGGTGCAGGTGAGGGTTAGTGTTAGAATTAGGGTTAAGGTTAGGGTTAGGGTGAGAGTAACGGTGAATATTAGGGTTAGGGTCAAGATAAGGGTTACAATTAGTGTGAGGATAAGGGTTAGAGTGAGGGTTAGGGTGATTGTGAGGTTGAGGGTGAGGGTTAAGGTGACATTGAGGATTAAGTTTAGGTTGAGTGTTAGGGTGGGAGTTAAGGTTAGGGTTAGATATAGGTTCAGGAATAGGATGAGGTTTAGGGTTAAGCTTAGGTTTAGTATGAGGGTGAGAGTTAGTGTTTGGGTTAGGGTGAGGGTTAAGTTTAGGGTGAGGGCTAGGGTGAAGTTGAGGGTTTCTGTTAGGTAAGAGTTAGGGTTAGCATTATGATGAGGGTTAGGGTGAGGGTGAGGGTTAAGGTTAAGGTGAGGTTTAGGGTGAGGTTTAGGGTTAGGGTGAGTGTTTGGGTTAGGATTAGGGTGAGGGTTAGGTTTAGGGTGAGGGTTAGGGTTAGGATTGGTGTTAGGGTGAGTTTTAGCATTACATTTAGGGTTAGAGTGAGGGTTATTGATAGGATTAGGTTTTGGGTTAGGGTTAGGTTTAGCGTTAGGTTTAGGGTGAGGTTGAGGGTTAGCGTTAGGGTTAGGGTCAGGGTTACCGTTAGGCTTAGGGGGAGGAGGAGAGTGTAGGTGAGGTTTAGGGTTAGGTTGAGGGTAAGGGTTAGGGTGAGGGCTAGGGTGAGGGTGAGGTTGAGGGTGAAGGTGAGGTTGAGGGTAAGGGTTTCGGTTAGGTAAGGGTTAGGGTTATTGTTAGGGTGAGGATTAGGTTGAAGGTGATGATTTGTGTGTGGGTTAGTGTAAGGGTGAGGGTTAGCGTTATGGTTTTGGTGAGGGTTAGGGTTAGAGTTAGGTTTAGAGTATGGGTAAGGGTTAGGGTGAATGTTAGGGTTTGGGTGATGTTGAGCGATCGGGTTTGGGTGAGGTTTAGGGTAAAGATGAGGGTTAGGGTGACGGTGAGGGTTAGGTTGATTGTGAGAGTTAGGGTTAGGGTTAGGTTGAGGGTAAGGGTTAGGGTGAGGGTTAGTGTGAGAGTGAGGTTGAAGGTGAGGTTTAGGGTTAGGTTTAGGTTTACTGTGAGGGTGAGGGTTAGGGTGAGTTTTAGGGTTAGGGTTAGGGTGAGAGTTAGGTTGAGAGTGAGGTTGAGGGTGAGGGTTTAAGTTAGGTAAGGGTTATGGTTAGGGTTAGGGTGAGGATTAGAGTGAGGGTGAGGTTTAGGTTAAGGGTTAGGTTTAGGATGAGGGTTAGGGTTAGGGTTAGAGTGAGGGTTAGTGTTAGAGTGAAGTTTAGGTTAAGGATGAGGGTTGTGATGAGATTGAGGGTTCTAGTGAGGGTGACTGTTAGTTTGTGTGTTAGTGTTAGGGTTAGGGTGAGGTTTAGGGTGACAGTGAGCGTTAGGGTGAGGGTGAGGGTTAGGGATAGGTTCAGGGTGACGGTTAGGTTTAGGGTGAGGGTGAGGGTTAGGGTCAGGTTGAGTGTGAGGTTCAGGGTTAAGGTTAGGTTTAAGCTGAGGGTTAGGGGAGGGGTAGGGTTAGAGTTAGGGTGAGGGTAGGGTTAGTGTGAGGGTTATGGTTAGGATTAGAGGGTTAGTGTGAGGTTAAAGGTTAGGGTGGTGGTTAGTGTGAGGGTGAGAGTAAGTGTTATGTTTAGGGTAAGGGTGAGGGTTAGGGTGAGGGTGAGGGTTAGGATGAGGGTTATGGTTAGGGTTAGGGTGAGGGTTCGTGTGAGAGTACTGCTTAGGGTGAGGGTGAGTGTTAGGGTGAGGGTGAGGTTGAGGGTGGGTGCTAAGGTGACGGTGACGGTGACGGTTAATGTTAGGTTTAGGGTTAGTTTTAGGGTGAGGGTGAGGGTTAGGGTTAGGATTATATTTACGCAGAGTTTTAGAGTTAGCGTTAGGGATAGGGTTAAATTTAGGGTGAGGTTGAGGGTTAGGGGTAGGGTTAGGGTTAGGGTTAGGATGAGTGTTAGGCTGAGGGTTAGGGTTAAGATTAGGGTGAGGGTAAGGGTTAGGGGGAGTGTGAGGGTTAGGATTAGGATTAGGGTTAGGGTTAAGATGAGGGTTAGGGATAGGTTTAGGGTTAGGGTGAGCGTTTTGTTTAGGCTTAGGTTTAGAGTTAGGGTGAGGGTGAGGGTGAAGGTTAGGGTTTGTAATAGGGTTAGTGTTAGGGTTAGGCTGAGGGTGAGGTTGAGCGTGAGGGTGAGGGTTAGGGTTAAGGTGAGGGTTTGGTTTAGTGTTAAGGTTAAGCTAAGGTGAAGGTTAGGGTTTCGGTTAGGTTTAATATGAGGTTTAGGCTGAGGGTTAGGGTTAGGTTCGTGTGAGGGTAAGGGTTAGGGTGAGTGTTAGGGTGAGGGTGAGGTTTAGGGTTAGGCTTAGGGTTAGGGTGAGGTTTAGGGTGAGGTTTAGTGTTATGGTTAGGGTTAGGGTGAGGGTTAGGGTAAGGGTTAGGTTGAGGGTTAGAGAGAGAGTTAGGGTTAGGGTTAGGGTGAGGGTAAGGTTTAGGGCGAGGTTTAATGTAACGGTGAGGTTTAGGGTGAAGGAGAGGGTTAGGGTTAGGGTTATGGTTAGGGTGAGGTTTAGGGTTAGAGTGAGGGCTAGTGTGAGGATGAGGGTTAGGGTGAGGTTGAGTGTTAGGGTAGGGTTGGGGTTATGGTTAGGGTTAGGCTGGGGATTTGGTTAGTGTGAGGGTGAGGGCTAGTTTTATCATTAGGGTTAAGGTTAGGGTTAGGGTTAGGGTGAGGATGAGGTTGAGCGTGAGGTTGAGGTTAGGGTTAGGATTAGGGTTAGGCTGAGGGTGGGGGTGAGGGTGAGGGTTAGGTTTAGTTTTAGGGTGAGGGCTAGGGTGAGGGTGACAGTTAGTGTGATGGTTAGGGTGAAGGTGAGGGTTTTGGTTAGGAAAGGCTTAGGGTTAGGGTTAAGGTGAGGATTAAGTTGAGGGTGAGTTTTAAGGTGAGGGTTAGGGTTAGGGTGAGGATTAGGGTTAGGGTTAGGGTGAAGGTTAGGCTTAGGCTGATGTTGAGGGTGAGGGTGAGTGTTAGGGTGACGACAAGTGTGTGGGTTAGGGTGTAGGTGAAGGTTAGGGTTAGGGTGAGGGTTAGCGTGACGGTGAGGGTTAGTGTAGGGTGTAGGTGAAGGTTAGGGTTAGGGTGAGGTTTAGCGTGACAGTGAGGGTTAGTGTTAGGGGGAGGGTTAGGTTTAGGGATGGGGTGAGGGGTTGGATGAGGGGTAGGGTAATGGTTGGGGTGAGGGTTAGGGTTAATGTGAGGGTTAGGGTTAGTGTTAGTGTGAGGATAAAGTTTAGGGTGAGGGTTAGGTTGAGATTGAGGGTTAAGGTCAGTGTTAGGGTTAGGGTGAGGTTTAGGGTGAGGGATAAGGTGAGCGTTAGGGTTAGTATGAGAGTTAGGTTTAGAGTTAGTTTTAGGGTGAGGGTTAGGGTTAGGATGAGGTTTAGGGTAGGGTTAGCGTGAAGGTGAGGGTTCAGGTGAGGGTGAGGTTTAGGGTGTGGGTGATGGTTAGGGTTAGGGTGAGGTTTAAGGTTAAGGTGAGGGTTAGGGTGAGGGTGAGGGTTAGGGTTATGGTGAGCGTTAGGGTGAGGGTTAGGGTTAGGGTTATTGTGAGTTTTAGGGTTAGTTTTAGAGTTATGTTGAAGTTAATGGTTAGAGTGAGGTTTAATGTAAGGTGAGGGTTAGGTTTAGAGTTATGTTTAGGGTGAGGTTGAGGGTGCGTGTTAGGGTTAGGGTGAGGGTTAAGGTTAGGGTGAGGGATAGGGAGAGGGTGAGTGTGATTGTGAGGGTGAGGGTCAGGTTAACGATTTTGGTAAGTTAAGGTTAAGGTTAGGGTTATGGTGAGGATTAGGGTGAGGGTGTGTGTTAGTTTGAGGGTTAGGGTTAGGGTGAGGGTTAGGGTTAGGTTTAGGGTGAGGGTTAGGGTGAGGGTGATGTTTAGGGTGAGGGGGAAAGTTAGGGTGAGGGTGATGGTTTGTGTGAGGGTGAGGGTAAGGGTTAGTGTTAGGGTTGCGGTGAAGGTTAGGATTAGGGTTAGGGTTAGGGTTAGGGTTAGTGTGAGGGGTAGGTTTTGGGTTAGGGTGAGGGTTAGGGTTAGGTTTAGGGTTAGAGATAATATGAGGATAAGGTTAGGGTGAGGGTTAGGTTGAGGGTGAGGTTTAGGGTTAGCGTTAGGGTTAGGATGAGGGGTAGGGTGAGTTTTAGGGTTAGGGTGAGTGTTACGGTTAGGGTGAGGATTTGTGTTAGGATTTGTGTTAGGGTGAGATTTAGGGTTAGGTTTAGGGTTAGGGTGAAGGTTAGGGTTAGGATTAGGGTTAGGGTTAGTGTTAGGTTATTGTTAGGTTTCTCGTTAGGTTTAGGGTGAGGGTGAGGTTCAGGATTAGGGTTAGGGTGAGGGTTAGGGTGAGGTTTAGGGTTAGGGTGACTGTTAGTGTTAGGTTTAGGGTTAGGGTGAGGGTGGGGGTGAGGGTTAGGTTTAGGATTAGGGTTAGTTTTAGGGTTAGGATGAGGGGGAGGGGAAGGGAAGCATGTGGTTTAGAGTTAGGTTTAGGGTGAAGGCTAGCATGAGGGTGAAACTTAGGGTGAGGGTGAGGGTGAGTGTTTCGCTTAGGAAAGGGTTAGGGTTATTGTTAGGTTGAGGATTAGGTTGAGCTTGAGGGTTAGTGTGAGATTTAGGGTTGGGTGAGTGTTAGTGTTAGGGTTTTGGTGAGTGTTAGGATTAGGGTGAGGTTTAGGGTTAGGGTGAGTTTTAGGGTGAGGGTTAGGGTACGGGTGAGGTTGAGCATTAGGGTGTGGGTGAGGATGAGGGTTAGGTTGAGGGTTAGCGTTAGGGTGAGGGTTAGGGTGACTGTGAGGTTTAGTGATAGGTTTAAGGTGAGGGTTAGGGTTAGAGTTAGGGTTAGGGTTAGGGTGATGGTTAGGGTGAGGGGTAGGGTTAGGTTTAGTGTTAGGGTGAGGGTTAGGGTTAGTGTGAGTGTGAGGGTTACGGTTAGGGTTAGGGTTAGTTTGAGGATAAGGGTTAGAGTGAGTGTTAGGGTGAGGGTAAGCCTTAGGGTTCGCGTTAGGGTTAGGGTGAGGGTTAGGGTGAGGCTGATGTTTAGGGTTACGGTTAGGGTGAGGGTTAGGGTGAGAGTGAGGGTGAGGGCTTCAGTTATTTAAGGGTTAGGTTTAGGTTTAGGGAGAGGATTAGGTTGATGGTGAGGGTTAGGTGGACGGTTAGGATTAGGTTGAGGGTTAGGGTTAGGGATAGAGTGAGGGATATGGTTAGTGTGAGGTTTAGGGTAGGGTTGGCATGAGGGTGAGGTTTTGGGTGAGGGTGAGTGTTAGGGTGTGGGTGAGGGTTAGGGTGAGTGTGAGGGAGAGGGTGAGGTTTTTGGTTAGGTAAGGGTTAGGGTCAGGGTTATGGTGAGGATTACCGTGAGGGTGAGGATTAGGTTGAGGGTTAGGGTTAGGGTGAGGTTTAGCGTTAGTTTTAGGATGAGGGTTAGGGTTAGGGTAATGTTTAGGGTAAGGGGGAGGATTAAGGTGAGGGTGAGGGTTAGGGTTAAGGTTAGGGTTTGGGTGAAGATTAGGATTAGGTTTAGGTTTAGGGTGAGGGTTAGTGTGAGGGGTAGGGTTGCGTTAGGGTGAGGGTTGGGGTTAGTGTGAGGGTTAGGGTTAGGGTTAGGGCAAGAGTTAGTTTGAGGATAAGGGTTAGGGTGAGTGAGGGTTAGGTTGAGGGTGAAGGTTAGGGTCAGCGTTAGGGTTAGGGTGAGGTTTATGTTGAGGTTTAGGTTTAGGGTGAGTGTTAGGTTGAGGGTTATGATTGGTGGTAGGGTGAGTTTTATGGTTAGGTTTAGGGTTAGGGTGAGGATTAAGATTAGGGTTAGGATTATTTTTAGGGTTAGCTATAGGGTTAGGGTGAGTTTCAGGGTTATCGTTAGGGTTAGGGGAGGGTTATGGTTTGAGTGAGGTTGAGCATTAGCATGTAGGTGAGGTTTAGGTTTAGGTTGAGGGTTAGGGTGACGGTGAGGCTTAAAGTGACTGTGAGGGTTAGGGATAGGTTTAGGATGAGCGTTAGTTTTAGGGTAAGGGTTAGTGTGAGGGTTAGGGTTAGGATTAGGGTTAGGGTTAGGGTTATTGTTAGGGTTATGGTTAGGGTTAGGGTGAGAGTGAGGTTTAGGGTTAGCATTAGGGTGAGGTTTAGGATTAGGGTGAGGGCTACGGTGAGGTTGAGGTTTAGGGTGAGTGTGAGGGTGAGGTTAATGGTTAGGATTTGGCTTAGGGTTATGGTTAAGCTGAGGATGATGGTGTGGGTGGGGGTGAAAGTTAGGGTTAGGGTTAGTGTGAGGGTGAGGGATAGTGTGAGGGTTAGGGTTAGTGTTAGGGTTAGGCTAAGGGTTAGGTTGAGGGTTAGGGTGAGGGTGAGGGTTAGGGTTAGTGTTAGCGTTAATGTGAGGTTTAGGGCTAGGTTTAGGGTGAGGGTGAGGTTGAGGGTTAAGGTGAGGTTTAGGTTTAGGTTTAGGGTGAGGACGATGGTTAGGGTTAGCATTAGGGTTAGGTTGAGGGTGAGGGTTAGGGTGAGGTTTAGGCTTAGGTTTAGGGATAGTGTGAGGATTAGGGTTAGTGTGAGGGTGAGGGTGAGGGTTAGGTTAAGGGTTAGGTTTAGATTTAGGGTGAGGGTGAGGGTTAGAAGTAGGATTAGAGTTAGGGTTAGAGTTGGATGAGGGTGAAGGTGTGGGTTAGGGTTTGGATTAGGGTGAGGGTTAGGGTGAGGTTTAGGGTTACGGTGAGGGTTAGGTCTATGGTGAGGTTTAAGGTGAGGGTTAGGGTGTGATTAGGGTGAGCTTTAGGGTTAGGTTTAGGGTGAGGGTTAGGGCGAGGTTTAGTTTTAGGGTGAGGATTAGAGCTAGGGTGATGTTTAGGGTGAGGGTGAGGGTTAGGGTGAAGGATAGGGTAAGGGTTTGGGTTAGGTTTAGGGTGAGAGTTATGTAAGGATTAGGTTTAGGTTTAGGTTTAGGGTGAGTGTGAAGGTGAGGGTTTTTGTTAGGGTTAGGGTGAGGGTTAAGTTTAGGGTGAGGGCTAGGGTGAGGGTGAGGATTGGGGTGAGGGTGAGGGTGAGGGTGAGCATTTCGGGTAGGAAAGTGTTACGGTTTGGGTTACAATGAGGATTGGGTTCAGGGTGAGGCTTACGTTGAGGGTTAGGTTTAGGGTGAGGGTTCGGTTTAGAGTTAGGGTGAGGGTTAATGTTAGGGTGATGTTTAGGGTAAGGGTTCGGGTGAGGTTTCAAATGAGGGTGAGAGTTAGTGTTCGGGTTAGGGTTAGGGTGAGGGTTAGTATTAGGGTTAGGGCTAGGGTCAGGGTTAGTGTGAGGGGTAGGGTTAATATTAGGGTGAGGGGTAGGGTAAGTGTGAGGGTTAGGGTTAAGTTTAGGTTTAGGGTTAGTTTGAGGATAAGGTTTAGCGTTAGCGTTAGTTTGAGGGTGAGGGTTAGGGTTAGCTTATGGTTAGGGTGAGGGTTAGGGTGAGGGTTATGTTTAGGGTGAGGGTTAGGAGTAGGGTTAGGGTGAGGGTTAGTGTTAGGGTGAATATTAGGGTTAGGTTTAGGGTTAGGGTGAGTTATAGTTTTAGGTTTAGTGTTAGAGTCAGGGTTAGCGTTATGATTAGGTTTAGGGTTAGGGTTATCGTTATTATTAGGGTGAGGGCAAGGGTTAAGTTGAGGGTGAGGGTTAACATTAGGGTTTTGGTTAGTGTTAGTGTGAGTGAGGGGGTGAGTGTTAGGTTTAGGGTTAGGGATAGGTTTAGGGTTAGGCTGAGGGTGAGGGTGAGGGTGAGGGTGAGGGTTAGTGTTAGGGTGTGGGTTAGGTTAGGGTTAGAATGAGGGTTAGGTTGAGGGTTAGGTTTAGGATGAGGGTTATTCTTAGGTTTAGGGTGAGGGTTAGGGAGAGGGTTAGGGTGAGGGTTAGGGTGAAGGTTAGGTTTAGGGTTAGGGTGAAGGTTAGGGTTAGGGTGAAATTTAGGTTGACGGTGAGGGTTTGGGTGAGTGTGAGGTTGAGTGTGAGGGTTAGGATGAGGGTGATGGTGAGGGTGATTGTGAGGGTTATTGTTAGGATTAGGGTTAGGGTGAGTGTGAATGTTAGGGTTAGGATTAGGGTTTGGTTAAGGGTTAGGCTGAGTATGAGGGTGAGTGTGAGTGTTAGCGTTAGGTTTAAGGTGAGCGCTAGGGTGAGGGTGAGGTTGAGTGTCAGTGTTAGGATAACGGTTACAGTGAGTGTGAGGTTTAAGGTTAGGATTAGTGTTAGGGTGAGTTTTAGGTTTAGGGTTAGGGTTAGGGTGAGGGTTAGGGTTAGGATTAGGTTTAGGGTTAGATTTAGGGTTAGGGTAAGAGTGAGGTTTAGGGTTAAGATTAATGTGAGGTTTAGGTTTAGGGTGAAGGCTATGGTTAGGGTTTGGTTTATTGTGGGTGTGAGGGTGAAGGTAAGTATTATGATTTGGGTGAAGGTTATGGTAAGGCTGAGGGTGATGGTGAGGGTGAGGGTGAATGTTAGGGTTAGGGTTAGTGTTATGGTGAGGGTTAGTGAGGTTGAGGGTTAGGTTTAGGATTAGGGTTAGGGTTAGGGTTAAGCTGAGCGTGACGGTGAGGATGAGGGTGAAGTTTAGGGTTAGGTTTAGGGTTAGGGTTAAGGTGAGTTCCAGGATGAATGTGTGGGTTAGGGTGAGAATGAGGGTGAAGTTGAGGGTTTTGATTAGGTAAGAGTTAGGGTTATTGTTCGGGTGAGGATTAGGTTGAATGTGAGGGTTAGTGTGATGGTTAGGGTTAGTGTGAGGGTTAGGGTTAGGTTTAGGGTTAGGTTAAGGTTTAGGGTGAGGGTTAGGGTTAGGGTTAGGGTTAGAGTTATTGTGAGGATGAGGATTAGGGTGAGGGTGAGAGTTAGGGTTAGCGTTGGTTGTTAGGTTGAGGGTTACAGTTAGGGTTAGTGTTAGGGTTAGGGTTAGGGTGAGGGTTAGGGTTAGGGTGATATTTATGGTGAGGGTGAGGGTTAGGGTTAGTTTTAGGGTGAGGGTGAGTGTGAGGTTGAATGTTGGGGTGTGGTTGACGTTTAGGGTTAGGATGAGTATTAGTGTTAGTGTTAGGGTTAGGGTTATAGTGAGCTTTAGAGTTAGAGTGAGGTTTAGGGTGAGTGTGAGGTTTAGGGTTAGCAATAGTGTTAAGGAGAGGATTAGGGTAAGGGTTAGGTTTAGGGATAGGGTGAGGGTTAAGTTTAGGATTAGGGTTAGTGTTAGAATTTTGGTGAGGCTGAAGGTGAGTGTTAGGGTTAGGATTAGTAGTAGGGTTAGGATTAGGCTGAGGGTGAGAGTGAGCATCAGTGTGACGGTTAGGGTAAGGGAGAGGGTTAGGTTTAGAGTTAGAGTTAGGGTTAAGTTAGGATGAGGGTTAGGGTTAGGGTGAGGGTTATGGTTAGTGTGAGAGTTAGGGTTAGGGTTAGCTTTAGGGTTAGTGTGAGGATAAGGGTTAGGGTTAGTGTTAGGTTGAGGGTGAGGGTTAGGGTTAGCTTTAGCGTTAGGGTGAGGGTTAGGGTGAGGGTTATGTTTAGGGTGAGCGTTAGGGGTAGGGTTAGGGTGAGGGTTAGTGTTAGTGTGAGGGTTAGGTTTAGGGTTAGGGTGAGTTATAGGGTTAAGTTTAGGGTTAGTGTGAGGGTTAGCGTTATGATTAGGTTTAGGGTTAGGGTTACCATTATTGTTAGGGTGATGGTTAGGGTTAGGTTGAGGGTGAGGGTGAGGGTTAACATTAGGGTTATGATTAGTGTTAGTGTGAGTGAGGGGGTGAGGGTTAGGTTTAGAGTTATGGTCAGGTTTAGGGTTAGGATGAGGCTGACAGTGAGGGTGAAGGTGAGGTTTAGGGTTAGGGTGTGGGTTAGGGTTAGTGTTAGAATGAGGGTTAGGTTGAGGGTTAAGGTTAGGATGAGGGTTATTTTTAGGTTTAGGGTGATGGTTAGGGTGAGGGTTAGGGTGAGGGTTAGGGTTAGGATTAGGTTTAGGGTTAGGGTGGAGGTTACGGTGAGGGTAAGTTTGAGGGTTAGGGTTAGGGTGAGGGTTATTGTTAGGGTTAAGGTTAGGGTGAGTGTGAAAGTTAGCGTTAGGATTAGGTTTTGGTTAAATATTAGGCTGAGTATGAGGGTGAAGTTGAGGGATAGGGTTAGTGTGAGGTTTAGGGTGTGGGTGAGGTTGAGGGTCAGGGTTAGGGTGACGGTTACAGTGAGACTGAGGTTTAGGGTTAGGATTAGGGTTAGGGTGAGTTTTAGGTTTAGGTTTAGGGTTAGGGTTAGGATGAGGGATAGGGTTAGGGTTATTGTTAGGGTTAGGTTTAGGCTTAGGGTAATAGTGAGGTTTAGGGTTAGGGTTAATGTGAGGTTTAGGTTTAGGGTGAGGGTGAGGTTTAGGGTGAGTATGATGGTGAGGGTGAGCGTAAGGGTTACGATTTGGGTGAGGGTTATGGTAAGGCTGAGTGTGACGGTGAGGGTGAGTGTGAAGGTTAGGTTTATGGTTAGCGTTAGGGTGAGGGTGAGGTTGAGTGTTAGGTTTAGGATTAGGGTTAGGTTAGGGTTAGGCTGAGCGTGACGGTGAGGGTGAGGGTGAAGTTTAGGGTTAGGGTTAATGTAAGGGTTAAGGTGAGGTCCAGGGTGAGTGTGCGGGATAGGTTAAGAATGAGGGTGAAGTTGAGGATTTTGGTCAGGTAAGAGTTAGGGTTATTGTTAGGGTGAGGATTAGGTTGAATGTGAGGGTTAGTGTGAGGGTTAGGGTTAGGGTGAGGGTTAGGGTTAGGATTAAGGTTTAGGGTTAGGGTGAGGGTTAGGGTGAGGGTGAGGTTGAGGGTGATGGTGTGTAGCGACCGTCTACTCGACCAGCGAGAAAGAACGACCACCACACCAGGAGTCTTCTCAGATCACGCTTTATTGGAGAGCGTTTTAGTTGATGGGAGAGCTTGGGCGCGAGAGAGCGTGCACCCGAAACATAGCCGCTTATATAGGGAAATAGGAACGCGGGTCGGTCTATTGTTGGTCGCCTGCCTTTCACCGTCACCAGGTGTCATGGGATTGGCTGGGGATTCTACCTGGCTCGCACACGCGCAAAGCCCAGGCGTCCCGCCAAGCACCGTCTAATATGGGGTGGTTACCTCAAAGCTGCAAGGGAGTGGACGGAGTCTCGCCCCGGCTCCCTACAGTTCCCCTTTCTTGTTTTTTGGTGACAGGTAAGAGTAGAGGTTGGGCCTCTGTCTAAAACATTAATGAGAGGACCTTGCCCTGGCCTTCGCCTGAGGGGCACCTTCCCCAGTGATGACCAGGCCCGTCCGATGCCTTTTTTGCAGAGGTGGGATCTTGGGCATCAACCCACTTGCAACCCAGCATGCTCTTCTTGAGGAGATGAGAACCATCTCCTCAAGTGCAGTGCACTTGCCTTGCACCCTGTCCCAAATTGCAAATTGCATACCTGTCCCAGTGCAATGGGATCCCCTGATCCCTCGGGGTGCTAAGGCTATGCAGAATGGTAAGGCTTAACTGCCTCTTAGGGCCGACAGCCAAATCTGGGGTGAGGATCCACTCTCCAAAGCGGCTAATGCTTGCAAGATAACAACCTTTGCAGATTGAGGGTGAGGGTGAGGGTTAGTGTTAGGATTAGATTTAGGGTTAGGATGAGGATTAGGGTTAAGCTAGGGGTTAGGGTTAGTGTGATGTATATTGTGAGGGTGAAGGTTAGGGTGAGAGTGAGTGTTAGGGTGAGGGTGAGGGTTCGGGTGAGTGTGAGGGTTAGGGTGTGGTTGAGGGTTAGGGTTAGGATGAGGTTTAGGGTGATGGTGAGTTTTAGGGTGAGGGTGAGGTTTAGATTTAGCGTTAGGGTTTTGGTCAGGTTTAGGGTTAGTGTGAGGGTTAGGGTTAGTGTTAGTGTTAGGGTGAGGATGAAGTTGAGAGTTAGGCTGAGGGTGAGGTTGAGGGTGAGGGTTAGGGTTAATTTTAGGCTTAGGGTGAGGGTGAGAGTGAGGGTGAGGTTGAGTGTTAGGGTTAGGATTAGGGTTAGGGTTATGCTGAGGGTGAGGGTTAGCATTAGGATTAGGTTTAGGGTTAGGGTGAGAGTGGGGTTGAGTGTTAGGTTTAGGATTAGGGTTAGGGGTACGGTAAGGCTGAGGGGGAAGGGGAGGTTGAGGGTTATGTTAATTGTTATGGTTAGGATTAGGGTTAGGTTATGGTTAGTGTTAGCGTGAGGTTTAGACTGATGGTTATGGTTAGGTTTAGTGTGAGGGTTAGGGTTAGGTTTAGGATTAGGTTTAGGGTGAGGATTAGGGTTAGGTTTAGGGTTATGATAAGGGTTAGGCAGAGGGTTAGAGTTAGGGTTAGTGTGAGGGTTAGGTTTAGGGTTAGGCTACGTGTTAGGGTGAGGGTAAAGTTTAGGGTGAGAGTTAGGGTGAGGGTGAGGCTAAGGTTTCGTTTGAGGTTTAGGGTGAAGGTTAGGTTTGTGGATAGATTTAGGGTGAGTGTTAGGGTGTGGGTAAGTGTTAGGTTGAGGGTTAGGGTGAGGGTGAGTGTTAGGGTTCGGGTGAGGGTAAGGGTAAGGGTGAGGGTTTGGTTGGGAGTGAGGGATAGGGTGAGGGTTTGGGTTAGGTTTAGGGTTAGAGTTAGGCTGAGGGGTAGGGTTAGGTTAAGTATGAGGTTTAGGTTTGTGTGAGGGTTAGGGTTAGGATTAGGGTGAACAGTAAGGGTTAGGGTGAGGGTTAGAGTGAGTGTGAGGTTTAGTGTTAGAATTAGGTTTAGGGTTAGGGTTTTGGATGAGTGTTAGGGTTAGGTTTATGGTTAGGGTTAGGGTGAGGGCGAGGGTTAGGTTTAGGGTTAGGGTGAGGGTTAGTGTTAGGGTGAGTGCTAGGCTGAGGGTGAGGTTTAGGGGGAGGGTATTGGTGAGGGTGAAGTTTTTGGTAAGGTAAGGGTTAGGGCTAGTTTTAGGGTGACTATTAGTGTTAGGGTTTGGGTTAGGGTTATGTTGAGGGTGAGGGTGAGTTTGAGGTTTAGTGTTAGGATGAGGGTTAGGGTGAGGGTGAGGGTGAGGTTTAGGGTTAGGGTTAATGTGCTGGTTAGGATTATGGTGAGGGTTTGAATTAGGGTGGTGTGAGGGTGAAGGTTAGGGTTAGGGTGATGTTTAGTGTGAGGGTTAGGGTGAGCGTGAGTGTTCAGGTCAGAGTTAGGCTTAGGGTCACGTTTATTGATAGTTTTAGGTTGAGGGTTAGGATGAGGGTGAGGGTTAGGGTTAGTGTTAGGTTTAGGGTGATGTTTAGGGTGAGCGTTAGCTTTAGGGTTAGTGTTAGTTTGCGGGTTAGGGACAGGGTAAGCGTTAGGGTGAGTTTTAGGGTGAGGGTTAGGGTGAGGATTAGGATGACTGTGAGGGTTAGGGTTAGGTTTATGGTTAGTGTGAGGATAAGGGTTAGGGTGAGGGTTAGTATCAGGGTGAGGTGTAGGATTAGCGTTAGGGATAGGGTGAGCGTTCGGGTGAGGGTTAGGTTTAGGGTTAGGGTTAGGGTTAGGTTTAGGGTGCGGTTAGGTTTAGGGTGATGTTTATGGTGAGGGTGAGTGGTAGGGTGAGAGTGAGGGTGAGGGTAGGATTAGGTTTAGGGTTAGGGTTAGGGTTAGCGTTAGGGTTAGGTTGAGGGTGAGGGTGAGGGTGAGGGTTCGTGTGAGGGTGATGGTTAGGGTGTGGGCAAGGGTTAGGGTTAGGGTTAGGATTAGGGTTAGAGTTCGGGTTAGGGTTATGGTGAGGGTAAGGGTTAGGGTGAGGTTTAGGGTGAGGGTGAGAGTTAGGGTTAGCATTAGAGTTAGAGTGAGGCTGAGGTTTAGGATGAGGTTTATGGTGAGGGTTAAGGATAGGGTTATGTTTAGGGTGAGGGTGAGGGTGAGGGTGAGGATTAGTGTTAGGATTAGGTTTAGGGTTAGGGTGAGTGTTAAGGTTAGACTGAGGGTTAGTGTTAAGGTGAGGGTGAGTGTTAGGGTGAGGGTGAGGGTTAGATTTAGGGTTAGGGCTATGGTGAGGTTTAGTGTTAGCGTTAGGGTTATGTTGAGAGTTACGGTGAGGTGTAGCGATAGGGTTAGGGTGAGGGTTAGTGTCAGGGTGAGGGTTAGGGTTAGTGTTGGGGATAGGGTGAGTGTTAGGGTCAGTGTGAGGGTGGGGGTTTCGGTTAGGTAAGGATTAGGGTTAATTTTAGCGTGAGGATTAGGTTGAGGTTTAGGGTTAGTGTGAGTGTTAGGGTTAGGGTGAGGGTTAGGGTTAGTTTTTGGGGGAGGGTTAGGGTTAGGGTGAAGTTTAGGGTGACGTTTAGGGTTAGGGTTAGGGTTAGGGTTCGGGTTCGGGTGAAGGTTAGGGTGTGGGTAAGGGTTAGGGTTAGATTGAGTGTTAGGGTGACGGTGAGGGTTATGGTTACGTTTAGGCTGAGGGTTAGGGTTAGGGTGAGGGTTAGTGTGAAGGGTAGGGTTAGGGTTAGGTTGAGAGTTAGGGTTAGTGTGATGGTTAGGGTTAGGGTTAGGGTGAGGGTAAGGGTTAGGGTGAGTGTTAGGGTGAGGGTGAGGGTTTTGGTTAGTTAAGGGTTAGGATTAGGGTTACGGTGAGGGGTAGGTTTAGGGTTAGGGTGAGGTTTAGGGGAGTGTGAGGGTTAGGTTGAGTGTTAGGGTTAGGGTGAGGGTTAGTGTTAGGGTTAGGGTGAGGATTAGCGTTAGGGTGATGTTTAGTAGGAGGGTGATGGTTAAAGTGAGGGTTAGCCTTACGGAAAGTGTTAGGGTTACCATTAGGGTAGGGTGAGCTTTAGAATGATGGGTATTGTTAGAGTTAGGGTTAGGGTGAGGGTTAGGGTTAGGTTGAGGCTTAGGTTTAGGTTTAGGGTTAGGGTGAGGTTTAGTGTTAGGTTGAGGGCTAGGGTGAGGGTCAGGTTTAGTGTGAGGGTGAAGTTGAGGGTTAGGTTTTTGATTAGGTAAGGTTTAGGGTCAGGTTCAGGGTGAGATTTAGGGTGAGGGTGTGGGTTAGGGTTAGGGTTAGGGTTTGGGTGAGGTTGAGGGTGAGGGTGAGTGTTAGAATGAGGGTTAGGGTGAGGATGAGGGTGTTGGTGAGGGTGAGGGTTATGGTTAGGATTAGTGTGAGGGTTAGGGTTATGGTGAGGGTTAGGGTTAGTGTGAGGGTTAGGGTAGGGCTTAGGGTCAGGGTTAGGTTTGGGGTGAAGTTTAGGCTGAGGGGTAGGCTTAGGGTTATGGTTAGTGTTATGGTGAGGGAAAGGGTTAGGGTGAGGTTTAGGGTTAAGTGGACAGTTAAGGTTAGCTTTTGGATTAGGATTAGGGTTACAGTTAGGGTGAGGGTTAGGTTTAGTGTGAGTGTTATGTTTAGGGTTACGCTTAGGGTTAGGGTAAGGGTTAGGGTGAGGGTTAGGGTTAGGTTTAGGTTTAGGTTGAAGGTCAGGGTGAGGGTTAGGGTTAGGTAGTGGGTTAGGGTTTGGCTGAGCGGTAGGATTAGTGTGATGTTTATTGTGAGCGTGAGGGTTAGGTTGAGGGGGAGTGTTAGAGTGAGGGTTAGGATGAGGGTGAGGGGAGGGTTAGGGTTAGGATTAGGGTTAGGATTAGGGTGTGGGTTAGGGTTAGGGTTAAGTTAAAGTTAGCGTTAGGGTGACATGTACGTTTAGGTTTAGGGTGAGGTTTAGGGTTAATGTGAGGATTAGGGTTAGGGTTAGGGTTAGGGTTAAGGTTAGGGTGAAGATGAGGGATAGGATTAAGGTGAGGGTAAGGGTTAGGGTGAGGTTTAGGATGAGGTTGAGGGTTAATGTTAGCATTAGAGTTACGGTGAGGGGTAGGGTTATGGTGAGGGTTAGGGTTATGGTTAGCTATAGGGTGAGGATTAGGGTTACTTTTAGGTTTAGGGTGAAGGTTAGGCAGAGGGGTAGTGTTAGGGTTAGGGTTAGGGTGTGGTTGAGGGTGAGGGTAAGGGTTAGGGTGAGCGTTAGGGTGAGGTTTAGGTTTAGGGTGAACATTAGGTTTAGGGTGAGGGTTAGGGTTAGGATTATGGTTAGGGTTGGGGTGAGTGCTAGTGTTAGCATTAGTGTTAGTGTTAGGGTGAGGGTGAGTGTGACCGTTAGGGTTAGGTTTAGGATTAGTTTTAGGGTTAGGGTTAGGCTGAATTTTGGGGTGAGCTTGAGTGTGAGGGTTAGGGTTAGGGTTAGTTTTAGGGTGAGGGCTAGGTTGAGGGTGAGGGTTAGGGTGAGGGTCACGGTGCGGGTCAGGGTTTCGGTTAGGAAAGGCTTAGGGTTAGGTTTAGGGTGAGGATTAGGGTGAGGATGAGGTTTAAGGTGAGGGTTAGGGTTATGTGAGGATTGAGGTGAGGGTTAGGGTGAGGGTTAGGGTTAGGGTGATGGTTAGGGTGAGGGTGAGTGTTAGGGTGAGGGTGAGGGTGAGGGTGAGGGTGTAGATGAGGGTTAGTGTTGGGGTGAGCATTAGGATGACAGTGAGGGTTAGAGTGAAGGTGAGGGTTAGTGTTAGGGTTAGGGTGAGTGTTAGGGTTATGGTGAGGGTACGGGTTAGGATGAGGCTTAGGGTGAGGGTGAGGTTTAGGGATAGGGTTAGAGTTAGGGTGAGCGTGAGGGTGAGGGTTAGGGTTCAGCTTAGGCTTAGGGTGTGGGTGAGGGTTAGAGTTAGTGCTAGGGTTAGTGTTAGGTTACGGGTAAGTTTTAGGGTGAGGGTTAGTTTTAGGGTGAGGTTTAGGGTTAAGTTGAGGGTTAGGATGAGCGTTAGGGTGAGGGATAGTTTTAGGTTTAGGGTTAGGTTGAGGGTTAGGGTGAGGTTTAGTGTTAGTGTTAAGTTAGGGGGAGGGGGAGGTTTAGGGATAGAAATAGGGTTAGGGTTAGGGTTAGGGTGAGGGTGAGGGTGAGGTTTAGGTTTAGGGTGAGGGTTACGTTTAGGGTTAGGATTAGGGTTAGTTTGAGGGTTAGGGTTAGGATTAGGTTGAGGGTTGGGGTTAGGGTTAGGAAAAGGGTTTAGCTGAAGGTTACTGTTAGGGTGAGGGTGAGGGTTAGAGTTAGAGTGAGGGTTAGGATTATGGTTAGGTTTAGGATTAGGGTGAGGCAAAGGTTTAGGGTCAGTGTAAGGGTCACTGTGAGAGTTTGGGTTAGGGTGAGGGTTAGGGTGAGCGTTAGGGTCATTGTTAGGGTTAGATTTAAGGTTAGGTAGAGGGTTAGGATGAGGTTTAGTTTTAGGGTTAGGGTTAGTGTTAGGGTGAGGGTAAGGATTAGAGTGAGGGTTAGGGTGAGGGTGAGGTTTAGGGATTGCATTAGGGTTTAGGTTAGAGTTAGGGGGAGGATTAAGTTTATGGTTAGGGTTAGGGTGAGGGTGAGGGTGAGGGTTATGTTGAGGGTTAGGGTTAGGGTTACGATTAGGGGTAGGGTGTGGGTTAGGCTTAGTGTGAGGGTTAGGGTTAGGGTTAGGTTTAGGTTGAGGGTAAGGTTTAGGGTGAGTGTGAGGTTTAGGGTTAGCGTTATGTTAGGGTGAGGTTTATGGTGAGGGTTAAGTTGAGGTTAAGTGTTATTATGAGGGTGAGCGTTAGACTTAGGTTTAGGGTGAGGGTTAGGGTTAGGCTGAGGTTTAGTTTAAGTTTAGGGTGAGGGTTCGGGTTCGGTGAGCGTGAGTTTTAGGGTGTGCGCGACAGTTAGGGTAAGGTTGAGGGTTAAGGTGACGGTGAGGGTTAGGGTGAGGGTGAGGCTTAGGGTTGCAATGAGGATTAGGGTTAGGGTTAGGGTTAGGGTTATGGTGAGGGTAAGGATTAGGATGAGAGTTAGGGTAAGGGTGAGGTTTAGGGATAGCGTTAGATTTAGGGTGAGGTTGAGAGTGAGGTTTAGGGCTCAGGTTAGGCTTAGGGTGAGGGTGAGGTTTAGAATTAGGGTTAAGTTTAGGGTTAGGAAGAGGGTTTGGCTGAGGGTTAGGGGTAGATTTAGGGTGAGGGATAGGGTTAGTGTGAGGGTTAGGCTTAGAGTTAGGGTTAGGATTAGGGTGAGGGAAAGGTTTAGGGTGAGGGTTACGGTGACGGTGAGTGTTAGGATTAGGGTGAGGTTTAGGGTGAGCGTTAAGGTGAGGGTTAGGGTTAGATTTATTGTTAGGGTGAGGGTTAGGGTGAGGTTTAGTTTTAGGGTTAGGGTTAGGGTTAGGGTGAGGGTAATGGTTAGAGTGAGATTTAGGGTGAGGGTGAGGGTTAAGGTTAGCGTTAGGTTTAGGGTTAGGGTTAGGGTTAGGGTGAAGGATAGGATGAGGGTGAGGGTGAGTGTTATGTTGAGAGTTACGGTTATGGTTAGGGTTAGGGTGAGGGTTAGGGTTAGGGTTAGGGTTAAGGTGAGGGTTAGGTTAGGGTTAGGGTGAGGGTGATGGTTAGGGTAAGGGTTAGAGTGACGGTGAGGGTAAGAGTTAGTGTGACAGATAGGGTTAGGGTTAGGGTTAGAGTGAGGTTTAGATTTAGTGTTATGGTTAGGTTTAGGGTGAGGGTAACGGTTAGAGTGTGGGTTAGGTTGAGGGTGAAAGTTAGGGATAGCATTAGGTTTAGGGTTAAGTTTCGGGTGAGGATTAGCGTTACCGTTAGGATTAGGTTGAGGGTGAGGGTTATGTTGAGTTGTAGGGTTAGGGTTAGGTTTAGGGTTAGGGTGAGGGTTAGAGTTAGGGTTAGAGTGAGAGTGAGGGTGAGGGTTAGGGTTAGGGTTAGGAAGAGTGTTAGGTTTAATGTGAGGGTTAGAGTAATGGTGAGAGTAAGGTTAGCGTGAGGGCTAGGGTTAGGGTTAGCGTTAGGGTGAGGTTGAGGGTGAGGGTAAGCATTAGGGTGAGCGTTAGGGTGAGGTTCAGGTTTAGGTTTAGCATTAGGTTTAGGGTGAGGGTGAGGGTGAGGGTCCGAGTTAGGATTAGTGTGAGGGTTAGGGTTATGGTAAGTGTTAGTTTGAGGGTGAGGGTGAGAATTAGGGTGAGGATGATGGTGAGGATGAGGGTGAGGCTGAGAGTTAGGTTTAGGGTTAGGGTAATGGTTAGTTTTAAGTTTAGGGTTTGGGTTAGTGATAGGGTGAGACTGAGGTCTAGGTTTAAGTTTAGGATTAGGGTGAGGATTAAGGTTAGGGTGGGTGTTAGGGTGAAGGGTAGGGTTAGCGTTACTGTTAGGGTGACGGTTAGTTTAGTTTGAGGGTTAGGGTTAGGGTTAGGGTGAGGGTAATGGTTAGGGTTAGGTATAGGGTGAGGATTAGGGTAAGGGTTAGGTTTAGGGTGAGGGTTAGGCTGAGGGGTAGGGTTAGGTTTAGGGCTAGTGTCAGGGTTATGGTGAGGGTTAGGTTTAGGGTGAGGGTAAGGGTTAGGTTTAGGGTGAGGGTAAGTGTTAGAGTGAGGGTTAGGGTGAGGGTGAGGATTAGAAATAGCATTAGGTTTAGGGTTTGGGATAGGGTGAGGGTTATGGTTGTTGATAGGCTTAGGGTGAGGGTAAGGGTGAGGGTTAAGTTGAGGATTAGGTTTAGGGTTAGGAATAGGGTTAGGGTGAGTTTTGGGGTTAGGGTTGAGGGTGAGGGATAGAGTTAGGTTAAGGGTTAGGTTGAGGGTTAGGGTTAGGGTGAGGATTAGAGTGACAGTGAGGGTAAGGGTTAGGGTGAGGGCTAGGGTTAGGTTTAGGGTGAGTGTGAGGGTGAGAGTTAGGGTTACGATGAGGGTTAGGTTATGTTAAGGATTAGCGTTAGGGTGATGGTGAGGATAAGGGTTAGGTGAGTGCTAGGGTTAGGCTTAGGCTTAGGCGGGGTTTTAGGTTTGGGTAAGGGTGAGGGTGAGGGTTAGGTTTAGGATTAGGATTAGGTGTAGGGTTAGGCTTAGTGTGACTGTGAGGGTGAGGGTCAGAGTTAGGTTTAGGGTGAGGGTTAGGGTTATGTTTAGGGTTAGGTTGAGGGTGAGGGTGAGGTTTAGGGTGAGGGTCATTGTGAGGGTGAGTGTGATGGTTAGGTTTAGGGTGAGGGTTAGGGTTCGGGTTCGGGTGAGTGTGAGGGAGAGGTTGAGGCTTAGGATGAGTGTGATGGTGAGGTTGATGGTGAGGGTGAGGTTTAGGGTTGGGGTGAGGGTTAGGGTTAGAGTGAGGGTTAGGGTTAGGGTTAAGGTTAGGGTGAGGGTTAAGGTTAGGGTTAGGGTTTGTATGAGGTTTAGGCCGAGGGTTAGGCTTAGGGTCAGGGTGAGGGTAAGGGTTAGGGTGAGGATGAGGGTTAGGTTTATGATTAGGTTTAGGGTTAGGGTGAGAGTTAGGGATAGAGTTTGTGTTAGCCTGAGTGTTTGAGTTAGGGTTAGGTTTAGAGTTAGGGTGAGGTTTAGTGTTAGGGTTTGAGTTAGGGTTAGGGTTAACTGAGGTTGAGCTTGAGGCTGAGGGTGAGGTTTAGGCTTAGGGTGAGGGTTAGGGTTGGGGTGAGGGATAGGTTTTAGAAGAAGGTAAGGTTTAGGGCGAAGTTTAGGGTGAGGTTGAGGGTTAATGTTAGCATTAGATTTATTGTGAGGCTGAGGGTTAGGGTGAGGGTTAGCATTAGGTTTAGGTATAGGGTAAGGATTAGTGTTTGGGTTAGGGTTAGGCTGAGGGTTAGGCTCAGGGGTAGGATTCAGGTTAGGGTTAGGGTGAGGGTTAGGGGAGGGTTAGCATTACGGTTAGTGTTAGGGTTAGGTTGAGGTTGAGGTTGAGGTTAAGGGTTAGGGTGAGGTTTAGGGTGAGGTTGAGGTTTAGGGTTAGCATTGGGTTTAGGTTTAGGGTGAAGGTTAGGGTTAGGGTTAGGGTTAGGTTGAGGGTGGTGGTGAGGTTGACGGTGAGGGTTATGGTGAGGGTTATGGTGAGGGTGAGGGTTAGGGTTAGGGTGAGGGTAGGGTGACGGTGAGGGTTAGGGTGAAGGTGAGGGTTAGGGTTAGGGTTAGGGTGAGGTTTAGGGTTATGGTTAAGTTGAGGGCTAGGGTGAGGAGTAGGGTTAGGGTTAGGGTGATGGTTAGGTTTAATGTGAGGGTTAGGGTTAGGGTTAGGGTTAGTGTGAGGATAAGGCTTAGCTGAGTGTTAAGGTGAGATTGAGGTTTAGGGTTAGCGTTAGGTTTAAGATGAGGGTTAGGGTAAGGGTTAAGGTTAGGGTTAAGGTTAGTATGAGGGTGAGTGTTAGAGTTAGGTTTAGGGTGAGGGATAGGTTTAGGGTGAGGTTTAGGGTAAGGTTATGGTGAGGGTGAGGGTTCCAGTGAGGGTGAGTTTTAGGGTGTGGTTGACGGTTAGGTTTAGGGTGAGGGTTAAGGTGACGGTGAGGTTTAGGGTGAGGGTGAGCTTTAGGGTTGTGGTAGTATTAGGGTTAGGGTTAGGGTTAGGGATACGGTGAGGGTAAGGGTTAGAATGAGATTTAGGGTGAGAGTGAGGTTTAGGGACAGCGTTAGTGTTAGGGTGAGTGTTAGGGTGAGGGTTAGGGTTCAGGTTAGGGTTAGGTTGAGGATTTGGGTTAGAGTTAGGGTTAGGGTTAGGATTAGGGTTTGGGTAAGGTTTAGGGTGAGGGTTAGGGTGAGGGTGAGGGTTAGGGTTAGTTTGCGTGTTAGGTTGGACATTAAGGAGAGTGTTAAGTTTAGGTTTAGGGTTAGGGTGAGGGATAGGGTGAGGTTTAGTGTTAGTGTTAGTGTGAGGGTAAGGGTTAGAGTGAGGGTTAGGGTGAGGGTGAGGGTTAGCATTAGGGTTAGGTTTAGGGTTAGGGTTAGGGTGAGGTTTAGTGTTAGGGTTAGGGTGAGGGTTAGGGTTAGGATGAGGGTTATGGATAGGGTTGGTGTTAGAGTGAAATTCAGCCTTAGGGTTAGGGTTAGAGTCAGGTTGAGGGGGAGTATGAGGCTTAGGGTTAGGATTAGGGTTAAGATTAGGTTTAGGCTGAGGGTGAGGGTGTGGGTGAGGGTGAGGATTAGGTTTAGGGTGAGGGTCAGGTTTAGGGTTAGGGTTAGGCTGAAGTTGAGGGTGAGCATGTAAGTGAGGGTTAGGGTGACGTTGAGGTTTAGGGTTAGTGTTAGGTTGAGGGGTAGGGTGAAGGGTAGTGTTAGGGTTAGGGTGAGGGTTAACGTTAATGTGCGGGTTAGGGTTTGGGTTAGGGTTACACTGAGGATAAGGGTTAGTGTGAGGATTAGGGTGAGAGTGAGGGTTAGGGTTAGCGTTAGGGTTAGTTTGAGGGATAGGGTGAGCTTTAGGTTGTGGGTTAGGTTTAGCTTTAGGGTTAGGGTGAGGGTTAGGGTGAGGGTAAGATTTAGAGTGAGGGTAAGGGTGAGGGTGAGGGTTAGGGATAGCATTAGGGTTAGGGTAAGGGTTAGGGTAAGGGTTAGGGTAAGGTTTAGGTTGAGGGTTAGAGTTAGGTTGAGGGTTAGGGATAGGGTTGTGGTTTGGGTGAGGGTCAGTGTTAAGGTTAGGGTTAGAGTTAGGGTGAGGGTGAGTGTGAGGGTTCGTTTTAGGATTTGGGTTAGGGTTAAGGTTAGGCTGAGGGTGAGGGTGAGGGTGAGGGTGAGGTTTAGGGTTATTGTGAGAATTAGGTTTGGTTTTAGTGTTAGGTTGAGGGTTAGGGTTAGGGTTAGGAAGAGGGTTTGGCTGAGGGTTGGGATAGGGTTAGGGTGAGGCTGCGGGATTGGGTTAGGGTTCGGGGGAGGGTAAGGGTAAGGTTTAGGGTTAGTGTAAGGGTTAGGCTTAAGTTTAGGGTTAGGATTAGGGTGAGGGAAATTTTAGGTTGATGGTTAGGTTGACAGTGAGTGTTAGGGTTATGGTGAGCGTTAGGGTGAGGGTTAGGTTTAGGTTTATGGTTAAGGTGAGGGTTAGGTTGAGGTTTAGTTTTAGGGTTAGGGTTAGGGTTAGGGTGAGGGTAAGTGTTAGAGTGAGATTTAGCGAGAGGATGATGGTTAAGTATAGCATTAGTGTTAGGTTTAGGGTTAGGGTGAGGGTTACAGTTACCGTTAGGGTTAGGGTGAGGGTGAGGGTTATGTTGAGTTGTAGGGTTAGGGTTAGGTTTAGGGATAGGGTGAGGGGTAGGGTTAGGGTGAGCGTGATGGTGAGGCTTAGGGTTAGGGTTAGGGTGAGGGTTAGAGTGACTGTGAGGGTAAAGGTTAGTGTGAGGGTTAGGTTTAGGGTTACTGTTAGGGTGAAGTTTAGGTTTAAGTTGAGGTTGAGGGTGAGGGTTATGGTTAGTTTTAGGGTTAGGGTGAGGGCTAGGGTGAGGTTGAGGTCTAGGGTCAAGTTTAGGATTAGGGTGAGGGTTAGGTTTAGTGTGAGTTTTAGGGTTACTGTTAGGGTGAGGGTGAGGGTAAGAGTTAGGGTGAGGGTGATTGTGAGGGTGAGGGTGAGGGTGAGAGTGAGGGTAAGTGTTAGCCTGAGTGTTAGGGTGAGAGTTACGGTAAGGGTTAGGTTTAGGGTTAGGGTTAGGGTTAAGATTAGGGTGAGGGTGAGGATTATGTTTAATGTTAGGGTGAGGGTTAGGGTTAAGGTGATATTTAGGTTGAGGGTGACGGTTAGGTTGAGGGTTCGGGTTCGGGTTAGGGTGGGGGTAAGTGTTAGGGTTAGAGTGAGGGTTAGGGTGACGGTGATGATTAGGGTGAGTTTTAAGTTTAGGGTTAGTGTTAGGGTTAGGATGACGGTAAGAGTTAGGTTTAGGTTAAAGTTAGGGTTAGGGTGACATGTAAGATTATGTTTAGGGTGAGGATTAGGGTTAGTGTGAGGATTAGTGTTAGGGTTACAGTTAAGCTTAGGGTGAGGGTTAGGGTTAGGGTTAGGGTTAGGATGAGGGTGAGGGTGCGGGTTAGGGTTAGGGTTCGGGGGAGGGTAAGGGTAAAGGTGAGGTTCATGTGAGGGTTAAGGTTAGGCTTAGGGTTAGGGTGAGGATTAGGTTGAGGGTTAGTTTTAGGGTTAGTGTGTGGGTTAAGGTTAGGGTTAGGTAAAAGTTAGGGTTAGTGTGACATGTACGGATAGGTTTAGGGTGAGGTTTAGGGTTAGTGTGAGGATTAGGGTTAGGGTTAGGTTTAAACTTAGGGTGAAGGTGAGGGATAGGGTTAAGGTGAGGGTAAGGGTTAGGGCGAGGTTTAGGGTGAGGGTGAGGGTTAATGTTAGCATTACTGTTATGTTGAGGGGGAGGGTTAAGGTGAAGGTTAGGGTTAGGGTAAGCTGTAGGGTGAGGATTAGGGTTAGGGTTAGGTTTAATGTGAAGGTTAGGCTGAGGGGTAGTGTTAGGGTTAGGGTTAGGTTGAGGGTTAGGGTTGGCGTGATGTTTAGGGTGAGGGTGAGTGTTATGGTGTGGGTGAGGGTGAGGGTGAGGTTGAGGGTGTAGGTGAGGGTTAGGGTTAGGGTGAGCGTTAGGGTGACGCTGAGATTTAGGGTGAAGGTGAGGGTTAGTGTTAGGTTTAGGGTTATGGGGATGGTATGGGTTAGGATGAGGTTTAGGGTGAGGGTGAGGTTTAGGGATAGTGTTAGAGTTAGGGTGAGGTTTAGAGTTCAGGTTAGGCTTAGGGTGAGGGTGAGGGTTAGAGTTAGTGTTAGGTTTAGTGTTAGGGTGTGGATAAGATTTAGGGTGAGGGTTACATTTAGGGTGAGGTTTAGGTTTAAGTTGAGGGTTAGCGTGAGCGTAAGGGTGAGGGTTAGGTTTAGGTTTAGGGTTAGGGTAATGTTTAGTGTTAGTGTTAGGGTTAGGGTGAGGGTGACGGTTAGGCATAGCATTAGGGTTAGGGTTAGGGTTAGGATTAGGGTGAGGGTTAGGCTTAGGGTAAGGGTGAGGTTTAGTGTTAGGTTGAGGGTTAGGGATAGGGTTGGAGTTAGGGTGGGGGTCAGGGTTAGGGTTAGGGTTAGAGTTATTTTGAGGGTGAGTCTGAGGGTTAGGGTGAAGGTAAGGGTTAGGGTTAGGTATAGGGTGAGGATTAGGTTTAGGGCAAGGTTTATGGTGAGGGTTAGGCTGAGGGGTAGGTTCAGGGTTACGGGTAGTGTGAGGGTTAGGGTGAGGGTTAGGTTTAGGGTGAGGGTAAGAGTTAGGGTTAGGGTGAGGATAAGGGGTAGAGTGAGGGTTAGGGTGAGGGCGAGGGTGAGGAGTAGGGTTAGGGTGAGGGAGAGGGTTAGGGTTAATGTGAGGGTTAGGGTTAGGGTTAAGGTTAGTGTGAGGATAAGGGTTAGGGTGAGGGTTAGGGTGAGATTGATTGTTAGGGTTACCGTTAGGGTTAGGGTGAAGCTGAAGGTTAGCATTAGGTTTAGTATGAGGGTGAGTGTTAGAGTTAGGTTTAAGGTGAGGATTAGTTTTAGGGTGAGGTTTAGGGTACGGTTATGGTGATGGTGAGGGTTCGGGTGAGGGTGAGATTTAGGGTGTGGGTGACGGTTAGGGTTAGGGTGAGGGTTAAGGTGTCGGTGAGGGTTAGGGTGAGGGTGAGGGTTAGGATTGCGATAGGATTAGGGTTAGGGTTAGGGTTATGGTGAAGGTCAGGATTAGAATGAGTTTTAGGGTGAGGGTGAGGTTTAGGGACAGCGTTAGAGTTAGGCTGAGAGTTAGGGTGAGGGTTGGGGTTCAGGTTAGGGTTAGGTTGAGGGTGAGGATTAGAGTTAGGGTTAGGGTTAGTTTTAGGTTTAGGGTAAGGTTTAGGGTGAGGGTTAGTGTGAGGGTGAGGGTTAGGGTTAGGTTGAGGCTTAGCATGGGCGTTAAGGAATGTGTTAGGTTTAGGGTTAGGTGAGGTTAGGGTTAGGTTTAGTGTTAGAATTGGGGTTAGAATTAGGGTGAGAGTTAGGGTGAGGGTAAGGGTTAGAGTGAGGCATAGGGTGAGGGTGATGGTTAGGGTTAGCATTACTGTTAGGGTTAGGGTTTGGGTGAGGTTTACGTTTAGGGTTAGGGTGAGGGTTAGGGTTTGGTTGAGGGTTAGGGATAGCGTTGGTGTTAAGGTGAAAGTCAGCGTTAGGGTTAGGGTTAGAGTTAGCATGAGGGGGAGTGTGAGGGTTAGGGTTAGGATTAGGGTTAGGGTTAGGGTTAGGCTGAGGGTGAGGTTGTGGGTGAGGGTGAGGTTTAGAGTTAGGGTGAGGGTCAGGTTTAGGGTTAGGGTTAGGGTTAGGCTGAGGATGAGGGTGAGGGTGTAGGTGAGGTTTAGGTTGAAGGTGAGGGTTAGGGTTAGGGTTAGGGTGAGGGTTAGCGTTAATGTGCGGGTTAGGGTTAGGGTTACTGTGAGGATAAGGGTTAGTGTGAGGATTAAGGTGAGAGTGAGTTTTAGGGTTAGCGTTAGGTTTAGGGTGAGGTATAGGGTGAGTGTTAGGGTGAGGATTAGGTTTAGGTTTAGGGTTACAGTGAGGGTAAGATTTAACGTGAGGGTTAGGGTGAGGGTGAGGGTTAGGGATAGCATTATGGTTAGGGTTAGGTTTAGGGTAAGGGTTGGGTAAGGGTTAGGGTGAGGGTTAGTTTTAGTTTGAGGGTTAGGGATAGGGTTGGGGTTAGGGTGAGGGTGAGGATGAGGGTGAGGTTTAGGGTTAGGGTGAGAATTAGGTTTAGGTTTAGGTTTAGGGTTAGGTTGTGGGTTAGGGTTAAGGTTAGGAAAAGGGTTTGGCTGAAGGGTTAGGGTTAGGGTTAGTGTGAGCGATAGGGTTAGTGTGATCGTTAGGCTTAGGGTTAGGGTTAGGATAAGGGTGATAGAATGTTTTTGGTTGAGGGTTAGGGTGACGGTGAGTGTTAGAGTTAGGTTGAGGTTTAGGGTGAGCGTTAGGGTGAGGGTTAGGGTTAGGTTTAGGCTTAAGGTGAGGGTTAGGTTGAGGTTTAGTTTTAGGGTTAAGGTTAGGGTTAGTGTGAGGGTAAAGTTTAGAGTGAGATTTAGGGTGAGGGTGAGGTTTAAGGATAGCATTAGGTTAGGGTTATGGTTAGGGTGAGGGTTAGGGTTACTGTTAGGTTTAGGGTGAGTGTGAGTTTGAGTGTTATATTGAGGGTTAGAATTACAGTTAGGGTTAGGGTGAGGGTGAGGTTTAGGGTTAGGGTTAGGTTTATGATGAGGGTTATGGTTATGGTGAGGGTTAGAGTGGTGGTGAGGGTAAGGGTTAGGGTGAGGGATAAGGTTAGGTTTTGGGTTAGGGTGAGGTTTAGGTTTAGGGTTAGGATTATGGTTATGGTAAGTGTAAGGTTTAGGGTTAGGGTTAGGTTAGGGTGAGGGTTAGGGTTTGGGTGAGGTTTACGGTTAGAGTGAAGGTTAGGGTGATGATGAGGGTTAGGGTGAGTTTGACGTTTAAGGTTAGGTTAAGGGTTAGGCTGAGGGTTAGTGTTAGGTTTAGGTTAAAGTTAGGGTTACGGTGATGTGTACGGTTAGGTTTAGGGTGAGGGTTAGGGTTAGTGTGAGGATTATGGTTAGGGTTAGGGTTAAGGTTAGGGTAAGGGTTAGGGTTAGGTTTAGGGTTAGGATGAGGGTTAGGCTAAGGGTTAGGGTTAGGGTTCAGGGGAGGGTAAGTTTAAGGGTTAGTGTAATGTGATTGTTAAGGTTAGGGTTAGGTTTAGAGTGAGGATTAGGGTGAGGGTTAGTGTTAGTGTTAGGTTGTGGGTTAGGGATAGGGTTAGGTTAAAGTTAGCGTTAGGGTGACATGTACGGTTACGTTTAGGGTAAGGATTAGGGTTAGTGTGAGGATTACGGTTAGGGTTAGGGATAAGCTTAGGGTGAAGGTGAGGGATAGGGTTAAGGTGAGGGTAAGGGTTAGGGCGAGGTTTAGGGTGAGGTTGAGGGTTAATGTTAGCATTAGGGATACGGTGAGGGGAGGTTTTGGGTGAGGGTTAGGGTTAGGGTTAGCTATAGGGTGAGGATTACGGTTAGGGTTAGTTTTAGAGTGAGGTTTAGGCTGAGGCGTAGTGTTAGGGTTAGTGTGAGGGTGAGGGTTATTGTGAGGGTTAGGGTTTGGGTTAAGATTAGTTTTAGTTTGAGGTTGAGGGTGAGGGTAAGGGTTAGGGTGAGCGTTAGGGTGAGTTTTAGGTTTAGGGTTAGCATTATGTTTAGGGTGAGTGTTAGGGTTAGGATTAGGGTTAGGGTTGGGGTGAGGGCTAGTGTTAGCATTAGTGTTAGTGTTAGGGTTAGGGTTAGTGTGAGGGTGAGGGTGAGGTTTAGGGTTAGGTTTAGGTTTAGGGTTAGTGTTAGGCTGAAGTTGGAGGTGAGGTTGAGGGTGAGGGTTAGGGTTAGGGTTAGTTTTAGGGTGAGGACTAGGGTGAGGGTGAGTGTTACGGTGAGGGTCATTGTGAGGGTGAGGGTTTCTGTTAGGAAAAGCTTAGTGTTAGGTTTAAGGTGAGCATTAGGTAGAGAGTGAGGTTTAAGGTGAGGGTTAGGCTTAGGTGAGGATTAAGGTTAGGGTTAGGGTGAGGGTTAGGGTTAGGGTGATGTTTAGGGTGAGGGTGAGTGTTAGGGTGAGGGTGCGGGTGAAGGTGAGTGTGAAGGTGAGGGTTAGGCTTAGGGTGAGCGTTAGGGTTAGGGTTAGGGTGAGGGATAGGGTGAGACTGAGGGTTAGGGTGAGCTTTAGGGTTAGTGTGAGGGTTAGGGTGAGGGCTAAGGTGAGGGCTAGGATTAATATGAGGGTGAGGGTTAGAGAGGTTTAGGGTCGGGGTTATGTTTACGGTAAGGTTTTGGGTAGGGTTAGGATGAGGGTTCGGGTTCGGGTTAGGGTGAGTTTTAGGGTGTGGGTGGCCCTTAGTGTTAGAGAGAGGATTAAGATAATGGTGAGGGTTAGGGTGAGGGTGAGGGTTAGGGTTTTGGTGAGGATTAGGTTTAGGTTTAGGTTTAGGTTTATGGTGACAGTAAGGGTTAAGATGAGGTTTAGGGTGAGGGTGAGGTTTACAGATATGGTTAGATTTAAGGTGAGGGTTAGGGTTCATTTTAGGCTTAGGGTTAGCATGAGTGTAAGGGATAGGGTGAGGGTGAGGGTGAGGTTGAAGGTTAGTGTTATGGTGAGCGTTTGGGTGGGGGTGAGGGTGAGGTTTAGGGTGAGGGTGATGGTGAGGTTGAGGGTGAGAGTTAGGGTTAGGGTTTGGGTGAGGGTTAGGGTTAGGGTTAAGGTTAGGTTGAGGGTTACGGTTAGATTTAGGGTTAGGATGAGGGTTAGGCTGAGGGTGAGGATTAGGGTTAACCTTAGGGTTAGGGTTAGGGTGAGGGTGAGGGTTAAGGTTAGGCTTAGGGTGAGGGTGAGGGTGAGGGTTAGGGTTAGGGTTAGGGTTAGTGTAAGGGATAGGGTGAGGGTTAGGTTTAGGGTGAGGTGTGTGTAAGGGTTTGGGTGAGGGCTAGGGTTAGGGTTAGGGTTAGTGAGAGGTTTATGTTTAGCGTTGGGGTGAGTGTGATGGTGAGTTTTATTATTAGGCTCAGGTGTAGGGTTAGGCTTAGGGTGAGCTTGAGGGTGAGGGTCAGATTTAGGTTTAGGGTGTAGTTTAGGCTTGTGGTTAGGGTTAGTGTGAGGGTGAGGTTGAAGGTTAGGGTGAGGGTAATGGTGAGGATTAGGTTTAGGGTGAGGGTTAGGTTTATGGTTAGGGTTTGGGTGAGAGTGAGGTTGAGGGTTATGGTGAGAGTGATGGTTTGGTTGAAGGTGAGGGTGAGGGTGAGGGTTAGGGTTAGGGCTAGGATTAGGATTAGGGTTAGGGTTCGCCTGACTGTGGGGGTGAGGTTGAGTGTGAAGGTTAGGGTTAGGGTTAGTTTTAGGGTGAGGGCTAGGGTGAGGGTGAGGGTTAGCGTGAGGGTTAGGGATTCGGTTAGGAAAGGCTTAGGGTTAGGGGTAGGGTGAGGATTAGGGTGAGGGTGAGGTTTAAGGTGACGGTTGTGGTTAGGGTGAGGATTAGGCTTAGGGTTAGGATGAGGGTTATGTTAGGGTGATATTTAGGTTGAGGGTTAGGGTGAGGGTGAGGGTGAGGGTTAGGATGAGGGTTAGGGTGTAGGTGAGGTTTAGGATTAGGGTGACGGATAGGGTGACGGTGAGGGTTACTGTGAAGGTGAGGGTAAGGGTTACTTTTAGGGTGAGTGTTAGGGTGAGGCTTAGTGTGAAGATGAGGGTTAGGTTTAGGGTTATGGAGAGGGTAAGGGTTAGGGTGAGGTTTAGGGTGAGGGTGAGAGTTAGGGCTAGCATTAGAGTAAGGGTGAGGTTTAAGGTGAGTGTTAGGGTTAGGTTGAGGGTGAGGGTTAGGGTTAGGTTGCGGGTTGGGATTAGGTTGAGTGTCAGGGTTAGTGTTAGTGTTAGATTTAGGGTGATGGTGAGGGTTAGGGTTTAGTTTAGGGTTAGAGTTAGGGTTAGCCTGAGGGTTAGGTTGAGGGTTAGGTTTAGGGTGAGGATTAGGGTGAGGATTAGGTTTAGGTTGAGGGTTAGGGTGAGGGTTAGAGTCAGGTTTGGTGTTAGTGTTAGGTTTAGGGTTAGGATGAGGTTTAGGGTGAGGATAAGTGTTAGAGTGTTGGTTAGGTTGAGGGTGAGGCTGAGGATGAGGGTGATGGTGAGGGTGAGGGTCAAGGTGAGTGTTAGGTTTAGTGTTAGGCTGAGGGTTAGGGTTACGGTTAGGGTGGAGGGTAGGGTGAGGGGTAGGTTTAGGGTTAGCGTGAGTGTTAGGGTTAATGTGAGGGTTTGGGTTAGGGTTCGGGTTAGTTTGAGGATAAGTTTTAAGGTGAGGTTTAGGTTGAGATTTAGGGTTAGGGTTAGAGTTAGGTTTAGGGTGAGGGTTAGGGTGAGGGTTAAGGTGAGTTTTAGTTTTAGTATTCGGTTGAGGGTTAGAGTTAGGTTTAGGGTGAGGGTTAGGTTTAGGGTGAGGTTTAGGGTAGGGTTAGGGTGAGGGTGAGGGTGAGGGTGAGGGTGAGTTTTAGTGTGGGCGTGATGGTTATGGTTAAGGTGTGGGTTAAGGTGACGTTTAGGGTTAGGGTGAGGTTGAGGGTTAGGATTACATTAAGCATTAGGTTTAGGGTTAGGGTTAGGGTAATGGTGAGTGTAAGGGTTAGGATGAGATTTAGGGTGAGGGTGAGGTTTAGGGATAACGTTAAAGTTAGTGTGAGGGTTACTGTGAGTGTTAGGATTCGGGTGAGCCTTAGGGTGAAGTTGAGGGTTACAGTTAGTTTTAGGGTTAGGGTTAGGCTGAGGGTAAAGTTTAGGGTGAGGGTTAGGATTAGGGTGAGGTTGAGGGTTAGGGTGAGGATTAGGTTTAGGGTTAGGTTGAGGTTGAGGGCTAGGTTTAGGATTAGGCTTAGGGGTAAGTTTAGGCTTAGGGTGAGGCTGAGGGTGAGTTTTGGGGTGAGGGTGAGGGTTTCGTTTAGGAAAGGTTTATTGTTAGGGTTAGGGTGGGGATTATGGTGAAGGTGAGGTTTAATGTGAGGTTTAGGTTTAGGGTGAGGATTAGGGTTAGGGTTAGGGTGAGGGTTAGGGTGAGGTTTAAGGTAAGGGTTAGGTTTAGTATGAGGATGAGGGTTAGAGTTAGGTTTAGGGTGAGGGTTAGGTTTAGGGTGAGGTTTAGGGTAAGGTTATGGTGAGGATGAGCTTGAGGGTGAGGGTGAATTTTAGAGTGTGGGTGGCGGTTAGGGTTAAGTTGCGTGTTAAGGTGACAGTGAGGGTTATGGTGAGGGTGAGGGTTAGGGTTGTGGTGAGGATTAGGGTTAGGTTTAGGGTTAGGGTTATGGTGAGGACAAGGGTTAGAATGAGGGTGAGGGTGAGGGTGACGTTTAGGGACAGCGTTAGAGTTAGTGTGAGGTTTAGGCTGAGGGTTAGGGTTCAGGTTTCACTTAGGGTGAGGTTGAGGATTAGAGTTAGTGTTAGCATTAGCGTTAGGGTGAGGGTAAGTTTTAGGGTGAGGTTTAGGGTGAGGGTGAGGGTTAGGGTTAGGTTTAGTGTTAGTGTTAGTGTTAGGGTTAGGGTTAGGGTGATGGTTTCGGTGAGGGTAAGGGTTAGAGTGATGGTTAGGGCGAGGGTGAGGGTTAGGGATAGCATTAGGGTGAGGGTTAGGTTTAGGGTTAGTGTGAGGGTAAGGGTTAGAGTGAGTGTTAGGGTGAGGGTGAGGGTTAGGGATAGCATTAGGGTTAGGGTGAGGGTGAGGGTGAGGGTTAGGGTTAGGATTACGGTTAGTGTTAGAGTTAGGCTGAGGGTTAGTGTGAGGGTAAGGGTGAGGTTTAGGGTTACGGTGAGGATTAGGTTTAGGGTTATGCTGATGGTGAGGGTCAGGGTGTTTGTGAGGGTTAGGTTGAAGATGAGGCTTAGGGTTAGAGTTAGGGTGAGGGTTAGGGTTAGGGTTAGGGTGAAGGTTAGGGTTAGGTGTAGGGTTAGGGTTAAGGTGAGGGTTACCGTTAATGTGCGGTTTAGGGTTAGGGTTAGGGTTAGTGGGAGGATAAGGGTTCGGGTGAGTCTTAGGGTGAGATTGAGGGTTAGGGTTAGCGTTAGGGTTAGGGTGATGGTTAGGGTGACGGTTAAGGTGAGTGTTAGGCTTAGTATGTGGGTGAGGGTTAGAGTTAGAATTAGGGTTAGGGTTAGTGTGAGGATGAGGTTTAGGGTAAGTTTAGGGTGAGTGTGAGGGTTCGGCTGAGGGTGAGTTTTAAGTTGTGGGTGACGGTTAGAGTTTGATTGAGGGTTAAGGTGATGCTGAGGGTTAGGGTTAGTGTGAGGTTTAGGGTTGCAGTGAGGATTAGGGTTAGGGTTAGTGTTCGGCTTCCGGTGAGGCTAAGGGTTAGGAATAGCTTTAGGGTGAGGGTGAGGTTTAGGGATACCATTACAGTTAGGGTGAGGGTTAGGGTGAGGGTTAGGGTTCAGGTAAGGCTTAGGGTGAGAGTTAGATTTAGGATTAGGGTAAGGGTTAGGGTGAGGGTAAGATTTAGGATGAGGGTTAGGGTGAGGGTGAGGGTTAGGGTTAGAGTGAGGGTTAGTATGAGGGAGAGGGTTAGGGATAGCATTGGAGTTAGGTTTAGGGTTAGGGTGCGTGTTATTGTTAGGGTTAGGGTGAGGGTTAAAGTTAGTTTGAGGGTTAGGGACAGGGTAGGGGTTAAGGTGAGGGTCAGAGTTAGGGTTAGGGTTAGAGTTAGTGTGAGGGTGAGTGTGAGGTTTAGGGTTAAGATAAGGGTTAGGGTTAGGGTTAAGCTGAGGGTGAAGGTGAGGGTGAGGGTGATGTTTAGGGTTAGGTTGAGGGTTAGGTTTTGGGTTAGGGTTTGGGTAAGGCCGAGGGTGAGGGTGAGGGTGTAGGTGAGGGTTAGGGTGAAGGTGAGGGTTACGGTTAGGTTTATGGTGAGTTTTAGGTTTAGGTTTAGGGTGAGGGGTAGGGTGAGGGGTAGGCTTAAGGTTAGGGTGAGGGTTAGGGTTCATGTGTGGCTTAGGGATAGTGTAAGTGTTAGAGGTAGGATAAGGGTTAGGGTGAGGGTTAGGGTGAGAGTGAGCATTAGGGTTAGTGTTAGGGTTATAGGTGAGGATTAGGGTGAGGGATTAGGTGAGCGTTAGGGATAGTATGAGGGTGAGGGTTAGAGTTAGCTTTAGTGTGAGGGTTAGGGTTAGGATGAGGTTTAGGGTAAGGTTAGGGTGAGTGTGAGGGTTTAGGTGAGGGTGAGTTTTAGGGTGTGGGTGAAAGTAAGGGTTAGGGTGAGGGTTAAGGTGACGGTGAGGGTTAGGTTGAGGGTGAGGGTTAGGGTTGCAGTGAGGATTAGTATTAGGGTTAGGGTTATGGTTGTGGTGAGGGTATGGGTTAGGATGAGTTTTAGGGTGAGGGTGAGGTTTAGAGATAGCGTTAGAGTTAGGGTGAGGTTTAGAGTTCAGGTTAGGCTCAGGGTGAGAATGAGGGTTAGAGTTAAGGTTAGGGTTAGTGTTGAGGTGAGGGTAAGGTTTAGGGTAAGGGTTAGGGTTAGGGTGAGGGTTAGGATTAAGTTGAGGGTTAGGGTGAGCATTAGAGAGAGGGATAGGTTTAGGTTTAGGGTTAGGGTTAGAGTTAGGGTGAGGTTGAGTGTTAGTGCTAGAGTTAGGGTGAGGGTGAGGTTTAGGAATAGCATTAGGGTTAGGGTTAGGGTTATGGTTAGGGTAAGGGTGAGGGTTAGTGTTAGGTTGAGGGTTTAGGGATAGGTTTGGAGTTAGGGTGAGGGTCAGGGTTAGGGTTAGGGTTAGAGTTAGGTTGAGGGTGAGTGTGAGCGTTAGGGTTAAGATTAGGGTTATGTTTAGGGTTAGGATGAGGGTGAGGGTGAAGGTGAGTGTGAGGTTTAGATTTAGGGTGAGCGTTAGGTTTAGTGTTAGGGTTAGGGTTAGGTTGAGGGTTAGGGTTAGGGTTAGTAAGAGGGTTTGTCTGAGGGTTACGGTTAGGGTTAGGGTGAGGGTTAGGTTTAGTGTGATGGTTATGGTTACGGTTAGGGTTAGGGTGCGGGTAAGGGTTAGGGTGAGAGTTAGTGTTAATGTCAGGTTAAGGGTTAGGGTGAGGGATAGGGTTAGCATTAGGGTGAGTGTGAGGGTTAGTGTTAGATTTAAGGTTAGGGTGAGGGTTAGGGTGAGGGTTAAGTTGAGGGTTAGGGTTAGTATGAGGGTATGGGTGAGGGTGAGATTTAGGGTGTGACGTTTAGGGTAAGGTTCAGGGTAAAGGTGACTGTGAGGTTAAGGGTGAAGGTGAGGTTTAGGGTTGTAGTGAGGGTTAGGGTTAGGGTTAGGATTATGGTGAGGGTAAGTGTTAGGTGAGGTTTAGGGTGAGGGTGATGTTTAGGTATAGCGTTAGAGTTAGGGTGAGGTTGAGGGTGAGGGTTAGGGTTAAGGTTAGGCTTAGGGTGAGGGTGAGGCTTAGAGTTAGGCTTAGGGTTAGGGTTAGGAAGAGGGTTTGTCTGAGGGGTAAGGGTTAGGGTTGGGGTGAGGGATAGGTTTAGTGTGAGGGTTAGGCTTAGGGTTAGGGTTAGGATTAGGTGAGGGAAATGTTTAGGGTTAGGGTTAGGGTGACAGTGAGTGTTAGGGTTAGGGTGAGGATTAGGGTGAGCGTTAGGTTGAGGGTTAGGTTTAGGTTTAGGGTTAGGATGAGGGTTAGGGTGAGGTTTAGTTTTAGGGTTAGGGTTAGAGTTAGGGTGAGGGTAATGGTTAGAGTGAGATTTAGGGTGAGGGTGAGGGTGAAGGATAGCATTAGTGTTAGGGGTAGCGTTAGGGTGAGGGTTAGGGTTAATATGATGGTTAGAGTGAGGGTGAGGTTAAGGGTTAGGGTGAGGGATAGGGTTAGGTTTAGTGTTAGGCTTAGGATGAGCGTGCGGTTGAGAGTCAAAGTTAGGTTTAGGGTGAGGGTTAAAGTTATGCTTAGGGATAGGGTGAGGGTGAGGCGTAGGTTGAGGGTGATGGTGAGGATGAGGGTGAGGGTGAGATTTAGGTTTAGGTTTAGGTTTATGGTTAGTTTTAGGTTTGGGTTAGGGTGAGGGCTAGGGTGAGGCTGAGGTATAGGGTTAAGGTTAGGATTAGGGTAAGGATTAAGTTAAGGGTTAGTGTTGGGGTGAGGAGTAGATTTAGCGTTATTGTTAGGGTGAGGGTAAGGTTTAGTTTGAGGGTTAGATTTAGGGTTAGGGTTAGGGTGAGGGTAAGGGTTAGGGTTAGGTATAGGGTGAGGATTAGTGTTAGGGTTAGGTTTAGAGTGAGGGTTAGGATGAGAGGTAGGGTTAGGGTTAGCGTGAGTGTGAGGGTTAGGGGGAGGGTTAGGTTTAGGGTGAGGGTAAGGGTTAAGATTAGGGTGAGGGTAAGGGTTAGAGTGAGGTTTAGGGTGTGTTTTAGTGTTAGAAATAGCATTAGGGTTACGGTTAGGGTGGGGGTGAGGGTTAGGTTTGCAGTTAGGGTTAGGGTGAGGGTAAGGGTGAGGGTTATGTTGAGGGTTGGGTTTGGGGTTAGGAATAGGGTTAGGGTGAGGTTTAGGGTTAGGGTTAGTGTTAGGGTGAGGGTTAGGTTTAGGGGTAGGTTGAGGATTAGCGTTATGGTGAGGGTTAGAGTGACAGTGAGGGTAAGTGTTCGGGTGAGGGTTAGGGTTAGGGTTAGGTTTAGGGTAAGGTTTAGGTTTAGTGTGAGTATGAGGTTGAGGGTTAGGTTTAGGTTTAGGCTTAGGTTTAGGGTTAGGCGTAGGGTTTGGGTGAGGGTGAAGGTCAGAGTTAGTTTTAGGGTGAGGGTTAGGGTTATGGTTTGATTTAGGGTGCGGGTGAGGGTGAGGGTTATGGAGAGGTTGATGGTGAGCATGAGGGTGAGGGTGAGAGTTAAGGTTAGTGTTAGTTTTATGGTTAGTGTTAGGTTTAGAGTTAGGGTGAGTGCTAGGGTGAGGCTGAGGGCTAGGGTTAAGGTTAGGATTAGGGTGAGGTTTATTGTTATGGTGAGTGTTAGTGTGAGGGTTAGGGTTAGCTTTATTGATAGGGTGAGGGTTAGGTTTAGTGTGAGGGTTAGGGTTAGGGTTAGGGTTAGGGTGAGTATAAGGGTTAGGTTGAGTGTTAGGGTTTGGTTGAGGGTTAATGTTAGCATTTGGGTTACGGTGAGGGTTAGGGTAAGGGTTAGGGTTAGGTCTAGGGATAGGTTGAGGATTAGGGTTAGGGTTAGGTTTAGGTTGAGGGTTAGGCTGAGTGGTAGGATTAGGGTGAGGGTTAGGGTGAGGGTTAGGGTGAGGTTTAGGGTTAGGGTTAGATTTATGGTTAGGGTGAAGTTGAGGGTGAGGGTAAGTGTTAGGGTGAGGGTTAGGTTGAGGTTGAGGTTTAGGGTTAGTATTAGGGTTAGGGTGAGTGTTAGGGTTAGAATTAGGGTTAGGGTGAGGGTGAGGGTTAGTTTTAGCATTAGAGTTAGGGTGAGTGTTAGGGTTAGGATTAGGGTTAGGATGAGGGTGAGGGTTAGTTTTAGCATTAGAGTTAGGGTTACGGTTAGGGTTAGGTGAGGGTGAGGGTGAGGGCTAGGGTTAGGGTTAGGATTAGGTTTAGGGTTAGGGTTAGGCTGAAGTTGGGGGTGAGGTTGAGGGTGAGGGTTAGGGTTAGGGTTAGTTTAAGGATGAGGTCTAGTGTGAGGGTTAGGGTTAGGGTGAGGTTTAGGATGAGGGTGAGGGTTTAGGTTAGGAAAGGCTTAGGGATAAGGTTAGGGTGTGGATTAGGGTGAGAGTGAGTTTTATGGTGAGGGTTAGGGTTATGTGAGGATTAAGTTTTGGGTTAGGGTGAGGATTAGGTTGAGGATGAGTGTGAAGGTGTAGTTGAGGGTTAGGGTTGGGGTGAGGGTTAGGGTGACGGTGAGAGTTAGGGTGAAGGAGAGGTTTAGGGTTAGTGTTAGAATGAGGGTTAGAATTAGGGTTAGGGTGAGGGGTAGGTTTAGAGTTAGGATGAGGGTTAGGGTTTATGTGAGAGTTAGGGTTAGGGTTATGGTTAGTGTGTGGAAAAGGGTTAGGGTGAGGTTTAGGGTGAGACTGAGGGTTAGGGTTAGCCCTAGGGTTAGGTTGAGGGTTAAGGTGAGGGTTAAGGTGAGGGTTAGGGTTAGTATGAGGATGATGGATAGATAGATTTCGGGTGAGTTTTAGGGTTAGGGTGAGGTTTAGGGTAGGGCTAGGGTTCGGGTGAGGGTTCGGGTGAGGGTGAGTTTTTGGGTGTGGGTGGCCGTTAGGTTTAGAGTGAGGGTTGAGGTGACGGTAAGGGTTAGGATGAGGGTGAGGGTTAGGTTTATGGTTAGGGTTAGGGTTATGATGATGGTAAGTGTTAGGGTGAGAGTAAGGGTTAGGATGAGTTTTAGGGTGAGGGTGAGTTTTAGGGATAGCGTTAGAGTTAGGGTGAGTTTGAGGGTGAGGTTTAGGTTTCACCTTATGCTTAGGGTGAGGGTGAGGTTTAGAGTTAGGTTTAGTGTTATTGTTAGGGTGAGGGTTAGGGTGAAGGTGACGGTTAGGTTTAGGTCGAGGGTTAGAGTGAGTGTTACGGTGAGGGCTAGTTTTAGGTTAAGTTTAGGGTCAGGATTAGGGTGAGGTTTAGTGTTAGGGTTAGGGTTAGGGTGAGGGTGAGGGTTAGGATGAACGTAAGGGTTAAAATTAGGGTTAGGGTGAGGGTGAGGGTTAGGGATAGCATTAGGTTTAGGTTTAGGGTTAATGTGAGTGTTAGGGTTAGGTTTAGGGTGAGATTTAGGGTTATGGTTAGGGTGAGGTTGATGGTGAGGTTGAGGTTGAGGGTGAGGGTTAGGGTTTGGGTGAGGGTAAGTGTTAGGGTTAAGGTTAGGGTGAGGTTTAGGGTTAGGGTTAGGGTTAAGATCAGGGTTAGGCTGAGGGTTAGACTTAGGGATAGGGTGAGGTTAAGGTTAGGTTGAGGCTGAGGGTTAGGTTTAGGATTAGGATTCCGGTTAGGGTGAGGTTTAGGGACAGGGTTAGGATTAGGTGAGAGTTTTGCTTAAGGGTAGGTTTAGAGTTAGGCTGAGGGTGAGGGTGAGGGTTTTAATTAGTGTTAGGGTTATGGTTAGATTGAGGTTGAGGTTGAGGCTGAGGTTGAGGCTTAGGGTTAGGGTGAGGGTTAAGATTGGGGTTAGGGTTAAAGTTAGGTTGAGGGTTAGGGTTAGGGTTAGGTTTAGCATGAGGGTTAGGCTGATTGTTAGGGTTAGGGTTCAGCGGTGTATGAGGGTTAGTGTGAGGGTTAAGTTGAGGTTGAGGATTAGGGTTAGGCTTAGGGTTAGGGTGAGTATTAGGGTGATGGTTAGTGTTAAGGTTAAGGTGAGGTTGAGGGTGAGGTTAAGGGTTAGAATGAAGGTTAGGGTGAGGTTGAGGTTTAGGGTTAGCATTAGGGTTAGGGTTAGGGTTAGTGTGAGCGTTAGGGTAAGCTTTAGGTTGAGGGTGGGGTGTACTTGAGAGTGAGGGTTAAGGTTAGGGTTAATTTTAGGGTGAGGGCTAGGGTGAGGGTGAGTGTTAGGGTGAAGGTTAGGGTGAAGGTGAGGTTTAAGATGAGGGTTAGGTGTAAGGTGAGGTTAGGGTTAGGGTTAGGGTAGGGTTAGTGATAGGGTGATATTTAGGGTGAGGGTGAGGTTTAGGGTGAGGGTGAGGGTGAAGGAGAGGGTGAGGGTGTAGATGAGGGTTAGGGTTACGGTGAGGGTTAGGGTGACAATGAGGGTTAAGGTGAAGTGGAGTGTTAGGGTTAGGGTTAGGGTGAGGGTTAGGGTTAATGTGAGTGTTCGGGTTAGGTTTAGGGATAGTGTGAGGATAAGGATTAGGGTTAGGGTTAGGGTGAGAATGAGGCTTAGGGTTAGCGTTAGAGTTAGGGTGAGAGTTAGGGTGACTGTTAAGTTGAGGGTTAGATTTAGTATGTGAGTGAGTGTTAGACTTAGGTTTAGAGTGAGGTTTAGGGTTAGGGTGAGTTTTAGGGTAGTGTTAGGGTGAGGGTTCGGGTTCGGATGAGGGTGAGTTTTAGGGTGTGGATGGCAGTTAGGTTTAGAGTGAGGGTTAAGGTGACAGTAAGTGTTAGGGTGAGTGTGAGGTTTGGGTTATGGTGAGGATTAGGGTTAGGGTTAGGGTTAGGGTTATGATGAGCGAAAGGGTTAGGATGAGGTTTAGCGTGAGGGTGAGGTTTAGGGATAGCGTTAGAGTTAGGGTGAGGTTGAGTGTTAGGGTTCAGGTTAGGCCTAGGGTGAGGGTGAGGGTTAGAGTTAGGTTTAGGGTTATTGGTAGTGTGAGGGTAAGGTTTAGAGTGAGGGTTAGGGTTAGGGTGAGGTTTAGGGTTAGGTCGAGGGTTAGGGTGAGCGTTAGGCTGAGGTTTAGGTTTAGGGTGAGGGTTAGGGTTATAGATAAGGTTAGGGTGAGGGTGAGGTTGACGGTTAGGGGGAGCGTGATGGTGAGGTTGAGGGTGAGGTTGAGGGTGAGGGTTTTGGTTAGGGTTAAGTTTAGGGTGAGGTTTAGGGTTAGGATGAGGGTTAGACTGAGGGTCAGGCTTAGGGATAGTGTGAGGGTAAGGTTTAGTTTGAGGGTGAGGGTTAATTTTAGGATTAGGGTAAGGGTGAGGTTTAGGGACAGGTTTAGGGTTAGGGTGAATGTTATGGTTAGAGTTAGGTTTATAGTTAAGTTGAGGCTGAGGGTTAGGGTTTGAATTAGGGTTAGGGTTAGGGTTAGTGTTGAGGTTGAGGTTGAGGCTATGGGTGAGGTTTTTAGGGTGAGGGTTAGGGTGAGGTTGAGGTTTAGGGTTAGGTTGAGGGGGGTGATGTTTAGGGTGAGGGTTAGGGTTATGGTTAATTTTAGGGTGAGGGCTAGGGTGAGGGTGAGGGTTAGGGTGGGGATGAGGGTTTCGGTTAGGAAAGGCTTAGGGTTAGGGTTAGGGTGAGGATTAGGGTGAGGGTGAGGTTTAAAGTGAGGGTTAGGGTTAAGGTGAAGTTAGGGTTAGGGTAAGGGTTAGGGTTAGAGTGATGTTTATTGTGAGGGTGAGGGTTAGGGTGAGGGTGAGGATTTAGGTGAGATTTAGGGTTAGGGTGATGGTTATGGTGACAGTGAGGCTTAGGGTGAAGTTGAAGGTTAGGGTTAGGGTTAGGTTGAGGGTTAGGGTTAGGGTTATCGTGAGGGGTAGGGTGAGGGGTAGGGTTAGGGTTAGGGTTGGGTTTAGGGTTAATGTGAGTGTTAGGGTTAGGGTTAGGGATAGTGTGAGGATAAGGATTAGGGTTAGGGTTAAGGTGAGAGTGAGGGTGATTGTTAGCGTTAGAATTAGGGTGAGAGTTAGTATAAGGGTGAGGGTTAGAGTTAGGTTTAGGATGAGATTCAGGGAAAATTAAGGGTGGGGGTGAGGTTTCAGTTGAAGGTGAGTTTTAGTGTGTGGGTGACGGTTAGTGTTAGGGTGAGGGTAATGTGACGGTGAGGTTTAGGGTGATGTTGAGGGTTAGGTTTGCGGTGACAATAGAGTTAGGGTTAGAGTTAGGGCTATGATGAGGGTAAGGGTTAGGATGAGGTTTAGGGTGAGGATGAGATTTAGGGAGAGAGTTAGAATTAGGGTGAGGTTTAGGGTTTGGATTAGGGTTTAGGTTAGGGTTAGGGTGATGGTGAGCGGTAGGGTTAGGGTTAGGGTTAAGGTTAGGGTGAGGATAAGCTTCAGGTTGAGGTTTAGGGTGAGGGTGAGGGTTAGGGTCAGGTTGAAGGTTAGGGTGAGCGTTAGGGTGAGGGTTATGTTTAGGTTTATGGTTAGGGTGAGGGTTAGGGTGAGGTTTAGTGTTAGTGTTAAGGTTAGGGTTTGGGTGATGGTTAGGGTGAGGGTAAGGGTTAGAGTGAGGGTTAGGGTGAGGGTGAGGTTTAGGTATAGCAATCGGGTTAGGCTTAGGGTGAGGGTGAGGGTTAGGGTTAGGGTTAGCTTGAGGGTTAGGGTTAGGTTGAGGGTTAGGGATTGGGTAGGGGTTAGGGTGAGTGTCAGGATTAGGGTTAGGGTTAGAGTTAGGATGAGGGTGAGTGTGAGGGTTAGGGTTAGGAATAGGGTTATGATTAAGGTTAGGCTGAGGGTGAGGGTGAGGGTGAAGGTGAAGTTTAGGGTTACAGTGAGGTGTAGGGTTACGGTTATCGTTAGGGTTAGGTTGAGTGTTATGGTTAGGGTTAGGAAGACGGTTTGGCTGAGGCTTAGGGTTAGGTTTAGGATTAGGGTGAGGGAAAGGTTTAGGGTTAGGTTGAGGGTTCGGGTTAGGGCAAGGGTCAGGGTTAGCGTTAGGTTTAGGGTGAGGGTTAGGATGAAGTTTAGTTTTAGGGTTAGGTTCAGGTTGAGGGTAAGAGTTAGAGTGAGGGTTAGTGTGAGGGTGAGGGTTAGGGATAGCATTAGGGTTAGGGTTAGGGTGAGTGTGAGGGTGAGGGTTAGGGTTACAGTTAGGTTTAGGGTGAGGGTTTAGGTGAGGGTTATGTTGAGGGTTAGGGTTAGGGTTAGGGTTAGGGTTAGGGTGAGTATTAGGATTAGGCTTAGGGTTAAGGTGAGGTTGAGGGTGAGGGTTAAGGTTAGGTTTAGGGTGAGTGTTAGGGTTACAATGAGGTTTAGAGTGATGGTGAGGGTAAGGGTTAGGTTGAGGGCTATTGTTAGGGTTAGGGTTAGATTGAGGTTTAGGTTTAGGGTTAGGGTTAGGGATAGGGTGAGGTTAAGGTTTAGAGTGAGTGTTAGGGTGAAGGTGAGGATTTGGGATAGCATTAGGTTTAGGGTTAGGGTTAGGGTGAGTTTTAGGGTTACAGTTAGGTTTAGGGTGAGGGTGAGGTTTATGTTGAGGGTTAGAGTTAGGTTTAGGGTTAGGGTGAGGGTGAGGGTTAAGGTTAGGGTTAAGGTGACGGTCAGGGTGAGGATTAGGGATAGGGTAGGGTGAGGGTGAGGGTGATGGTTAGAGTGAGAGTGAGGGTTAGAGTTAGGTTTATGTTTAGTTGTATGGTTAGTGTTACGTTTAGGGTTAAGGTGAGGGCTAGGGTGAGGCTGAGAGGTAGGGTTAAGTTTACGATTAGGGTGAGGGTTAGGGTTAGGGTGAGGGATAGGGTTAGCATTAATGTTAGGTTGAGGGTTAGGTTTAGAGTGAGGGTTTGGGTTAGGCTTACAGTTAAGGTGAGTGTAAGGTTTAGGGTGAGTGTTAGGTTGAGAGTGAGGGTTAGGGTTACCCTGAGTGTTAGGGTGAGGTTTACGGTGAGGGTTAGGTTTAGGGTTAGGGTTAGGGTTAAGGTTAGGGTGAGGTTGAGGTTTATGGTTAGTGTTAGGGTGAGGGTTAGGGTTAGGGTGATGTTTTGTTTGAGGGTGACTGTACGGGTGAGGTTTCATGTTTGGGTTAGGGTGAGGATTAGGGTGTGGGTGAGGATTAGGATTAGAGTGAGGGTTAGGGTGAAGGTGAGGGTTAGTGTGAGTTTGAGGTTTAGGGTTAGGATTAGGGTTAGTGTGAGCATTAGGGTTAAGTTTAGGGTTAGTGTGAGTGTAAGGGTTAGGAAGAGAGTTAGGGTAAAGATGAGGGTTAGGGTTAGCATTAGTGTTAGCGTGAGGTTTAGCGTGAGGATTAGGGTTAGGTTTAGGGTTAGCGTTAGGGTGTGTGTTAATGTTAAGGTGAGGGTTAGGGTTAGGGTAAGGTTGAGGGTGAGGGTGAGGGTGAGGGTTAGGGTTAGGTTTAGGTTTAGGGTTAGGGTGAGGGTTAGGTTTAGGATTAGGTTTAGGGTTAGGGTTAGGCTAAGGATGAGTGTGAGTGTGAGGGTTAGGGTTAGGGTGAGGATTAGTATTAAGGTTAGGATTAGGGTGAGGATGAGGGTGGGGGTTATTTTGAGGTTGAGGCTGAGGGTGAGAGTGAGGGTTAGGGTTAGTTTTAGGGTGAGGGTTAGGGTGACGGTGAGGGTTAGGGTTAGGGTTAGCATTAGGGTGAGGGTTAAGGTGAGGATTAAGTTTATGTTTATGTTTAGGTTTAGTGTGAGGATTAGGGTTAGGATCAGGGTTAGGGTTAGGGTTAGGGTTAGGGTGAAGGTGAGGGTGAGGTTTAGTCTTAGGGTTAGGTTAAGAGTTAAGTTTAGGTTGAGGGTTAGGGAGAGGGTTAGGGTGAGGGTAAGGGTAAGGATGAGGGTGACGGTGAGGGTGAGAGTGAGGGTTAGGCTTTGCATTAGGGTTAGGTTTAGGGTTAGACTTAGGTTTAGGGTAAGTGTAAGGGTTAGGCTGAGGGTTAGGTTGCGAGTGAGGGATAGGGTTAGCGTGAGTGTGAGGGTGAGGGTTAGGGTGAGTTTCAGGGCTAGGGTTAGGGTGAGGGTGAGTGTTATGGTTAGGGTGAGGGTGAGGGTTAGGGTTATGGTGATGTTTAGGGTAAGGGTAAGTGTTAGAGTAACCGTGAGTGTTCGGGTGAGGGTGAGGGTTAGTTTGTGTGTGAGGGATAGAATTAGGGTGAGTGTTAGGGTGACGGTGAGTGTTAGGGTGAGGGTGAGGGTTAGGGTTAGGGGTAGGGTTAGGGTGTGGTTTAGGATTAGGGTTAGGTTTGGGTTGAGGTTTAGGTTGATGGGTAGGGTCAGGGTTAGGATGAGGGTTAGGGTTATTGTGAGGGTTAGGGTTAGGTTTAGGGTTAGTGATAGGATAAGGGTTAGGGTGAGTGTTAGCGTTATGGTGAGGGTCAGGGTTAGCCTTAGGGTTAGGGTGAGGGTTGGTGTGAGGGTGAAGGTTAGCGTTAGTTTTAGGGTGAGTGTGAGGTTAATGGTTAGGTTTAGAGTGAGTGTTAGGGTTAGGGTGAGGTTTACGGTTAGGGTTTGGTTTAGGGTGAGGGTGACGTTGAGGGTTAGGTTTAGGATTTTGGTTAGGTTTACGGCTAGTCTTAGGGTGAGGGTGAGGTTGATGGTGAATATTAGGGTTAGGGTGAGGATTAGGGTTAAGTTTAGGATTAGGGGGAGGGTGAGGTATAGGTTGAGGGTGAGGGTGATGGTGATGGTGAGGTTTAGTGTGTGGGTGAGTGTTAGGGTAAGGTTTAGGGTAAGAGTAAGGGTTAGGGTGAGGCTTAGGGTGAGGGTGAGGGTTAGGGTGAGGGTGAGAGTGAGGGTTAGGGGTAGGGTTGTGTGAGGGTTAGGTTTAGGCTCAGGGCTAGGGTGAGTATGAGAGTTAGGCTGAGAGTGATGTTGAGGTTGAGGGTAAGGTTTTCAATTAAGTAAGGGTTAGGGTTAGGGTTAGGATGAGGATTAGATTGAGGGTGAGGCTTAGTTTGAAGTTTAGAGTTCGGGTGAGGGTTAGGGTTAGGGTAAGGGGTAGGGTTTGGGTAATGTTTAGGGTGATGGTCAGGGTTAGGGTGAACGTGAGGTATCGGGTGAGGGTGAAGGTTAAGGAGAGGGTGAGTGTTACGGTGTGTGTGAGTGTTCGGGTTCGGGTGAGTGTTAGGGTGACGGTGAGGATTAGGGTGAGGGTGAGGGTTAAGGTTAGGATTAGGTTTACAGTGAGGGTTAGGGTTACTGTTGGGTTTAGGGTGATGCTTAGTTTGAGGGGTAGGTTTAGGGTTAGGGTTATGCTAAGGGTTAGTGTGAGGATAAGTGTTAGGGTGAGGTTTATGCTTAGATTTAGGGTGAGTGTTAGGGTTAGGTTGATGTTTATGGTGAGAGTGAGGTTTAGGGTGAGGTTTAGGTTTCGGCTGAGGGTGAGGTTTACCGTTAGGCTTAGGCTGAGGGTTAGGGTGAGTGTTAGGATGAGGGGTATTCTGAGTGGTAGGGTTACGGTTAGGGTGAGGGATAGGGGTAGTGTTAGTGTGATGATAAGTGTTAGGTTGAGTATTAGTGTGATGGTGAGGGTTAGGGTTACAGTTATTGTTAGGGTGAGGGTTAGGTTGAGGGTGAGGGTTAGGATTAGGGTGAGGCTTAGGGTTAGGGTTAGCATTATTGTGAAGGTAAGGATTAGGGTAAGGGTTAGGGTGAGGGAAAGGGTTAGGTTGAGGCTTAGGTTGAGGGTGAGGGATAGAGTGAGGGTGAGAGTGAGGGTTATGATTAGGGTGATGGTGAGGGATAGATTTAGGATTAGGGTTAGGGTTAGGCTTAGAGTGAGGGTGAGGTTGAGGGTTAGGATTAGGTTTAGCATTAGAGTGAGGGTAAGGATTAGGGTAAGTGTTAAGGTGAGGGAAAGAATTAGGCTGAGGCTTAGGTTGAGGGTGAGGGTTAGGGTGAGGGTGAGAGTTAGGGTCAGGTTTAGGGTTAGGGTGAGGGTTAGGTTTAGGGTCAAGGCTAGGGTGAGTGTGAGAGTTAGGCTGAGGGTGATGGGGATGTTGAGTGTGAGGGTTTCAGTACGGTATGGGTTAGGGTTAGGGTTAGGATGAGGATTAGGTTGAGGGTGAGGCTTAGTTTGAGAGTTAATGTTCGGGTGAGGGTTAGTGTTAGGGTAAGGGTTAGGGTTAGGGTGATGTTTATGGTGAGGGTCAGGTTTAGGGTGAAGGTGAGGTTTCGGGTGATGGTGAGGGTTCAGTTCAGGAGAGGGTGAGGTTTAGGTGTGGGTGAGGGTTCGGGTTCGGCTGAGTGTTAGGGTGGCGGTGAGGGTTAGGATGAGAGTGAGGGTTGAGGTTAGGTTTAGGGTTACAGTGAGGGTTAGGGTTACTGTTAGGTTTAGGGTGAGGCCTAGTTTGAGGGTTAGGGTTTGGGTTAGGGTTAGGGTTAGGGTCAGTGTGAGGATAAGTGTTAGGGTGAGGTTTAGGGTGAGGGTGAGTGCTAGGGTTAGGGTTAGGGTTAGGGTGAGGGTTAGATAGCCTGAGGGTTAGGTTTAGGGTGATGTTTAGGGTGAGGATGAGGTTTAGGTGAGTTTTAGGGTGAGGGTTAGGCTGAGGGGTAGGGTTAGGGTAGGGTGAGCATTAGGTTTAGTGTGAGGGTTAGGATTAGGGGTAGGGGTAGGGTTAGTGTGAGGATAAGTGTTAGGGTGAGGGTTAGTGTGATGGTGAGGGTTAGGGTTACCGTTAGGGTTAGGGTGAGGGTTAGGATTAGGGTGAGGGTTAGGGTTAGGGTTAGCATTAGTGTGAGGGTAAGGATTAGGGTAAGTGTTAGGGTGAGGGAAAGGGTTAGCTTGAGGCTTAGGTTGAGGGTGAGGGTTAGGGTGATGGTGAGAGTGAGGGTTAGGGTTAGGGTTAGGGTGAGGGTTAGATTTAGGGTCAAGGCTAGGGTGAGGGTGAGAGTTAGGCTGAGGGTGATGGGGATGTTGAGGTTGAGGGTTTCAGTAAGGTAAGGGTTAGGTTTAGGATGAGGATTAGGTTGAGGTTGAGGCTTAGTTTGAGAGTTAGGGTTTGGGTGAGGGTTAGTGTTAGGGTAAGGGTTAGGGTTAGGGTGATGTTTAGGGTGAGGGTCAGGGTTAGTTTGAAGCTGAGGTTTCGGGTGAGGGTGAGGGTTCGGGAGAGGGTGAGGTTTGTTTTGGGTGAGGGTTCGGGTTCGAGTGAGTGTTAGGGTGACGGTGAGGGTTAGGATGTGGGTGATGTTTAAGTTTAGGTTTAGGGTTACAGTGAGGGTTAGGGATACTGTTAGGTTTAGGGTGAGGCTTAGTATGAGGGGTAGGGTTAGGGTTAGGTTTATGGTTAGGGTTAGTATGAGGATAAATGTTAGGGTGAGGTTTAGGGTGAGGGTGAGGGTTAGGGTTAGCGTTAGGGTTAGGGTGAGGTTTAAGTTTAGGGTGAGGGTTACGGTTAGGGTTAGGGTGAGGGTTAGGTTTAGGGTGATGTTTAGGGTGAGGATGAGGATTAGGTGAGTGTTAGGGTGAGGATTAGGCTGAGGGGTAGGGTGAGGGTTAGGGTGAGCATTAGGTTTAGTGTGAGGGTTAGGGTTAGGTTTAGGGGTAGGGTTAGTGTGAGGATATGGGTTAGGGTGAGGGTTTGGGTGAGGTTGAGCATTAGGTTTAGTGTGAGGGTTAGGGTTATTGATAGGGTAGGTTTAGTGTGATGCTAAGAGTTAGGGTGAGAGTTAGTGTGATGTTGAGGGTTAGGGTTACCATTAGGGTTAGGGTGAGGGTTTGGGGGACGGTGAGCTTGAGGGTGAAGGTTAGGATTAGGGTGAAGGTTAGCATTCGTGTGAGGGTAAGTATTAGGGTAAGGGTTAATGTGAGGGAAAGGGTTAGGGTGAGGCTTAGGTTGAGGGTTATGGTTAGGGTGAGGGTGAGAGTGAGGGTTAGGGTTAGGCTTAGGGTGAGGGTTAGGTTTAGGATCAAGTCTAGGGTGAGGTTGAGAGTTAGGCTGAGGGTGATGGGGATGTTGAGGGTGAGGGTTTGAGTAAGGTAAGGGTTAGGGTTAGGGTTAGGATGAGGATTAGGTTGAGGGTGAGGCTTAGTTTGAGAGTTAGGGTTTGGATGAGGGTTAGTGTTAGGGTAATGGTTAGGGTTAGGGTGATGTTTAGGGTAAGGGTCATGGTTAGGGTGAAGGTGAGGTTTCAGGTGAGTGTGAGGGTTAGGGAGAGGGTGAGGTTTAGGTCTGGATGAGGGTTCGGGTTCGGGTGAGTGTTAGGGTGACGGAGAGGGTTAGGATGAGGGTGAGGGTTAAGGTTAGGTTTAGGGTTACATTGAGGGTTAGGGTTACTGTTAGGTTTAGGGTGAGGCTTAGTTTGAGGGGTAGGGTTAGGATTAGGGTTAGGGTTAGGGTTAGGGTTAGTGTGAGGATAAGTGTTAGGGTGAGGTTTAGGGTGAGGGTGAGGGTTAGGGGTAGCGTTAATGTTGGGGTGAGGTTTAGGGTTAGGATGAGGGTTACCGTTAAGGTTAGGGTGAAGGTTAGGTTTAGGGTGATGTTTAGTGTGTGGTTGAGTGTTAGGGTGAGTGTTTGGGTGAGTGTTAGGCTGAGGGTTAGGGTTAGGGTTAGGGTGAGCATTAGGTTTAGTGTGAGGGTTAGGGTTAGGGTTATTGGTAGGGTTAGTGTGAGGATAAGGGTTAGGGTGAGGGTGAGGGTGAGGTTGAGGGTTAGGGTTTGCATTAGTGTTAGGGTGAGGGTTAGGGAGAGTGTTAGGGTTAGATTTAGGATTAGGGTAAGGGTTTTGGAGAGGTTGAGGTTTAGGTTGTGTGTGAGGGTTCGGGTTTTGGTGAGTGTTAGGGTGACGGTGAGGTTTAGGTTGAGGATGAGGGTTAAGGTTATGATTAGGGATACAGTGAGGGTTAGGGTTAGTGTTGGGTTTAGGGTGAAGCTTAGTTTGAGGGATAGGGTAGGGTTAATTTTAGGGTTAGTGGTAGTGTGAGGATAAGTGTTAATGTGAGGTTTATGGTGAGGGTGAGGATTAGGGTTAGCGTTATGGTTAGGGTGAGGGTTAGGATGAGGGTTAGGGTTAGGGTGAGGGTTAAGTATAGAGTTAGGGTGAGGGTTATGGTTAGGGTTAGGGTGATGTTTAGGGTGTGGATGAGTGTTAGCGTGAGTGTTAGGGTGAGTGTTAGGCTGAGGGTTAGGGTTAGGGTGAGGGTGAGCATTAGGTAAGTGTGAGGGTTAGGGTTAGGGTTATTGGTAGGGTTAGTGTGAGGATAAGGGTTAGGGTGAGGGTGAGGGTGAGGTTGAGGGTTAGGGTTTGCCTTAGTTTTAGGGTGAGGGTTAGGGAGAGGGTTAGGGTTAGATTTAGGATTAGGGTAAGGGTTTTGGAAAGGTTGAGGTTTAGGTTGTGTGTGAGGGTTCGGGTTTTGGTGAGTGTTAGGGTGACGGTGAGGTTTAGGTTGAGGATGAGGGTTAAGGTTATGATTAGGGATACAGTGAGGGTTAGGGTTAGTGTTGGGTTTAGGGTGAAGCTTAGTTTGAGGATAGGGTAGGGTTAATTTTAGGGTTAGGGGTAGTGTGAGGATAAGTGTTAATGTGAGGTTTATGGTGAGGGTGAGGATTAGGGTTAGCGTTATGGTTAGGGTGAGGGCTAGGATGAGGGTTAGGGTTAGGGTGAGGGTTAAGTATAGAGTTAGGGTGAGGGTTATGGTTAGGGTTAGGGTGATGTTTAGGGTGTGGATGAGTGTTAGGGTGAGTGTTAGGCTGAGGGTTAGGGTTAGGGTTAGGGTGAGCATTAGGTTTAGTGTGAGGGTTAGGGTTAGGGTTATTGGTAGGGTTAGTGTGAGGATAAGGGTTAGGGTGAGGGTGAGGGTGAGGTTGAGGGTTAGGGTTTGCCTTAGTGTTAGGGTGAGGGTTAGGGAGAGGGTTAGGGTTAGATTTAGGATTAGGGTAAGGGTTTTGGAGAGGTTGAGGTTTAGGTTGTGTGTGAGGGTTCAGGTTTTGGTGAGTGTTAGGGTGACGGTGAGGTTTAGGTTGAGGATGAGGGTTAAGGTTATGATTAGGGTTACAGTGAGGGTTAGGGTTAGTGTTGGGTTTAGGGTGAAGCTTAGTTTGAGGGATAGGGTAGGGTTAATTTTAGGGTTAGGGGTAGTGTGAGGATAAGTGTTAATGTGAGGTTTATGGTGAGGGTGAGGATTAGGGTTAGCGTTATTGTTAGGGTGAGGGCTAGGGTGAGGGTTAGGGTTAGGGTGAGGGTTAAGTATAGAGTTAGGGTGAGGGTTACGGTTAGGGTTAGTGTGATGTTTAGGGTAAGGTTGAGGGTTAGGGTGTGGTGAGGGTTAGTGTTAGATTTAGGGTTAGAGTTAGGGTGAGGGTGAGTGTGAGGGTTAGGTTTAGGATTAGGGTTAGGTTTAGAGTTAGGGTTAGTTTTAGGGTGAGGTTGAGGGTGAGGGTGAGTGTTAGTTGATGGGTGAGGGTTAGGGTTATGGTGAGGATTAGGTTTAGGGTTAGGGTTTGGGTTATGGTGACGGTAAGGGTTGGCTGAGGTTTAGGGTGAGGGTGAGATTTAGGGATAGCGTTAGAGTTAGGGTGAGGTTTAGGTTGAGGGTTATGTTTCAGGTTAGGCTTACGGTGAGGTTGAGGTATAGAGTTAGGATTAGGGTGAGGGTTAGGGTGAGGTGGAAGGTGTGGGTTAGGGTAAGGGTTAGGTTTAGAGTTACGTTGAGGCTGAGGGTGAGCATTAGGGTTAGGATTAGGATTAGGTTTAGGGTTAAGCTTAGGCTGAGGCTGAGGCTGAGGGTGAGGGTGAGGTTAGGGTTAGGGTGAGGGTTAGGGTTAGTTTTAGGTTTAGGGTCATGGTAAGGGTGAGGTTTAGGTTTAGGGTGAGGGTTAGGCTGCGGGTTAGGCTGAGGGTAATGGTTAGGGTGAGGTTTATGTTCAGGGTGAGGCTTAGGTTTAGGATGAGGGTAAGGGTTAGGGTGAGGGTTAGGGTGAAGGTTAGGGTTTGGTTTAGCATTAGTGTTAGGGTGAGGGTGAGAGTTAGGTTGAGGGATAGGGTTAGGGTTAGGGATAGGTTGAGGGATACGGTTAGTGTGAGTGTTAGGGTTAGTGTGAGGATAAGGGTTAGGGTGCGGGTTAGGTTGAGGCTGAGGGTTAGGTTATCATTCGGGTTAGGTTGAGGGTTAGGCTGAGTGTTAGGGTTAGGGTGAGGGTTAGGTTTAGGGTTAGAGTGAAAGTTAGGGTTAGGGTGATTTTTAGGGTGTGGGTGAGTGTAAGGGTGTGGGTGATGGTGAGGGTGACGTTTAGGGTGAGGATGAGAGTGAGGGTGAGGGTTATGGTAATTGTTAGGGTTAGGGTGAGGGTTAGGGTTAGGGTTAGAGTGAAGGCTAATGCTAGGGTGATGTTTAGGGTGAGGGTGAGTGTAAGGGTGAAGGTTAGGGTGAGGGTGAGATTTAGGGTGAGGGCGAGAGTGAGGTTGAGGATTACGGTTAGGGTTAGGGTTAGGGTGAGGTTTAAGGTTAGAGTTAGGGTGAGTGTTAGGGTTAGGGTGATGTTTATGGTGAGGGTGAGTTTTAGGGTGAGGTTTAGATTTCGGGTGAGGGTGAGTTTTAGGTTTAGGTTTAGGGTGACGGTTAGGGTAAGTGTTAGGGTGAGGGGTAGTCTGAGGGGTAGGGTTAGGTTTCGGTTGAGCATTAGGTTTAGTGTGAGGGTTAGGGTTAGGGATAGGGGTAGGGTTAGTGTTATGATAAGTGTTAGGGTGAGGGTTAGTGTGATGGTGAGGGTTAGGGTTAGCGTTAGGGTTAGGGTGAGGATTAGGTTGAGGATTAGGGTTAGGGTTAGGGTGAGGGTGAGGGTTAGGTTTAGGTTTAGGTTTAGGGTGATTGTGAGGGTTAGATTTAGGATTAGGGTTAGGGTTAGGCTTAGGGTGAGGGTTAGGGTGAGTTTGAGGGTTAGGATTAGGGTGAGGGTTAGGGTCAGGGTTAGCATTAGGGTGAGGGTAAGGGTTATGGCAAGTTTTAGGGTGAGGAAAAGGTTTAGGATGAGGCTTAGGGTGAGGTTGAGGGTTAGGGTTAGGGTGAGAGTGAGGGTTAGGTTTAGGGTGAGGGTGAGGTTTAGGTTTAGGTTCAGTGTTAGGGTGAGGGTGAGAGTTAGGTTGAGGGTGATGGTAAGGTTGAGGGTGAGTGTTTCAATAAGGTATGGGTTAGGGTTAGGGTTTGCATGAGGATTAGGTTGAGGGTGGGGCTTAGTTTGAGGGTTAGGGTTCGGGTGAGGGTTAGGATTAGGGTAAAGGTTAGGGTTAAGGTGATGTTTAGGGTGAGGGTCAGGGTTGGGTGAAGGTGAGTTTTCCGGTGAGGGTGAGGCTTCGGGAGAGTTTGAGGGTTCGGGAGAGGGTGAGGGTTAGGTGGTGGGTGAGGGTTCGGTTTTGAGTGAGTGTTAGGGTGACAGTAAGGTTTAGGTTGAGGGTGAGGGTTAAGGTTAATGTTAGGGTTACAGTGAGGGTTAGGGTTAGTGTTAGGTTTAGGATGAGGCTTAGTTTGAGGGGTAGGGTTATGTTTAGGGTTAGGGTTATGGTTAATGTGCAGATAAGTGTTAGGGTGAGGTTTAGGGTGAGGGTGAGGTTTAGGGTTAGCGTTAGGGTTAGGGTGAGGGTTAGTGTGGGGGTGAGGTTTAGGGTGAGGGTGGGAGTGAGGGTGAGGTTTACGGTTAGGCTTAGGTTCAGGGTGCGGTTTAGGGTTAGAGTTAGGGTGAGTGTTAGGGTTAGGGTGATGTTTATGGTGAGGGTGAGGTTTATGGTGAGGTTTAGGTTTTGGGTGAGGGTGAGGTTTAGGGTTAGGTTTAGGGTGAGGGTTAGGGTGAGTGTTAGGAAGATGGGTAGGCTGAGGTTTAGGGTTAAGGTTCGGGTGTGCATTAGGTTTAGAGTGAGGGTTAGGGTTAGGGATAGGGGTAAGGTTAGTGTGATGATAAGTGTTAGGTTGAGGGTTAGTGTGATGGTGAGGGTTAGGGTTAGCATTAAGGGTTAGGGTGAGTGTTATTGTGAGGGTTAGGGTTAGGTTTAGGGTGAGGGTGAGGGTTAGGATTTGGGTTAGGGTGATGGTGAGATTTAGATTTAGGATTAGGGTTAAGGTTAGGCTTAGGGTTACAGTGAGGGTTAGCGTTACTGTTAGGTTTAGGGTGAGGCTTAGTTTGAGGGGTAGGGTTAGGGTTATTGGTTAGGGTTAGGGTTAGTGTGAGGATAAGTATTAGGGTGAGGTTTAGGGTGAGGGTGAGGGTTAGGGTTAGCGTTAGGTTTTGGGTGAGTGCTAGGGTTAGGATGAGGGTTACGGTTACGGTTAGGGTGAGGGTTAGGTTTAGGGTGAGGATGAGGGTTAGGGTGAGTGTTAGGGTGAGGTTTAGGCTGAGGTGTAGGGTTAGGGTTAGAGTGAGCATTAGGATTAGTTTGAGGGTTAGGGTAATGGATAGGGGTAGGGTTAGTGTGATGATAAGTGTTAGGGTGAAGGTTAGCGTGATGGTGAGGTTTCGGGTTAGCATTAGGGTTAGGGTGAGAGTTAGGGCGAGGGTTAGCGTTAGTGTTAGGGTGAGGGTGAGGGTTATTGTTAGGGTTAGGGTTAGGGTGATGGTGAGGGTTAGATTTAGGATTAGGGTTAGGGTTAGGATTATGGTGAGTGTGAGGGTGATGGTGAGGGTCCTGATTTGGGTGAGGGTTAGGGTTAAGGTTAGCATTAGTGTGAGGGTAATGGTTAGTTTAAGGTTTAGTGTGAGGGTAAGTTTTAGGGTGAGGCTTAGTGTGAGTGTATGGCTTAGGGTTAAGTTGAGAGTGAGGGTTAGGTTTAGGGTTAGTGTGAGGGTTAGGTTTAGGTTCAGGGCTAGGGTGAGTGTGAGAGTTAGGCTGAGAGTGATGGTGAGTTTGAGGGTGAGGGTTTCATTTAGGTAAGGGTTAGGGTTAGGATTAGGATGAGGATTAGGTTGAGGATTAGGCTTAATTTGAGTGTTAGGGTTGGGGTGAGGTTTAGGGTAAGGGTTAGGCATAGGTTTAGGGTGATGTTTACAGTGAGGTTCAGGGTTAGGGTGAAGGAGAGTTATCGGGTGAGGGTGAGGTTTCGGGAGAGGGTGAGGGTTAGGGTGTGTGTGAGGGTTCGGGTTCTGGTGAGTGTTAGGTTGACAGTGAGGGTTAGGGTGAGGATTAGGGTTAAGGTTAGGGTTAGGATTACAATGAGGATTAGGGATAGTGTTGGGTTTAGGGTGAGGCTTATTTTGAGGGTTAGGGTTAGGGTTAGGGTTATTGTGAGGATAAGTGTTAGGGTGAGGTTTAGGGTGAGGGTGAGGGTTAGGATTAGCGTTAGGTTTAGGTTGAGGGCTAGGGTGAGGGTTAGGGTTAGGGTGAGGATTATGGTTAGGCTTAGGGTGAGGGTTATGGTTAGGGTTAGGGTGAAGGTTAGGATTAGTGTGATGTTTAGGGTGAGGATGAGGGTTTTTGTGTTAGTGTGAGGGTTAGGCTGAGGGGTAGGGTTAGGGTTAGGGTGAGCATTAGGTTTAGTGTGAAGGTTAGGGTTAGGGATAGGGGTAGGGTTAGTGTTATGATAAGTGTTAGGGTGAGGGTTAGTGTGATGGTGAGGGTTAGAATTAGCGTTAGGGTTAGGGTGAGGGTTAGGGTGAGAGTTAGGGTTAGGGTTAGGGTGAGGGTGAGGGTCAGGTTTAGTGTTAGGGTGATGGTGATGGTGAGCATTAGATTTAGGATTAGGGTGAGGGTTAGGTTTACGGTGAGGGTGAGGGTGAGTTTGAGGGTTAGGATTACGGTGAGGTTTAGGTCTAGGGTTAGCATTAGTGCGAGGATCAAGGTTAAGGTAAGGGTTAGGGTGAGGCTAAGGGTTACTGTGAGGCTTAGGGTGAGTGTGAGGGTTAGGGTGAGGGTGAAGGTGAGGGTTAGGCTTAGGGTTAGGATGAGGGTTAGGTTTTGCGTCAGGGCTAGTGTGAGGGTGAGAGGCTGAGGGTGGTGATGAGGTTGAGAGTGAGGGTTTCAATTAGGTAAGGGTTAAGGTTAGGGTTAGCATGAAGATTAGGTTGAGGGTGATGCTTAGTTTTAGGGTTAGGTTTCGGGTGAGGGGTAGTGTTAGGGTAAGGGTTAGGGTTAGGGTGATGTATAGGGTGAGGGTCAGGGTTAGGGTGAAGATGAGCTTTCGGGTGAGGGTGAGGTTTCGGAAGAGGGTGAGGGTTAGGGTGTGTGTGAGGGTTCGGGTTCGGGTGATTGTTAGAGTGAGGGTTAAGTTTAGGGTGAGGGTTAAGGTTAGGGTGAGGGTTAAGGTTAGGGTTAGGGTTACAGTGAGGGTTAGGGTTGTTGTTAGGTTAGCGTGAGGCTTAGTTTGAGGATAGGGGTAGGGTTAGGGTTAGGGTTAGGGTTAGTGTGAGGATAAGTGTTAGGGTGAGGTTTAGGTTGAGGGTGAGGTTTAGGGTTAGCTTTAGGGTTAGGGTGAGAGTTATGTTTAGCGTTAGGGTGAGGGTTACAGTTAGGGTTAGGGTGAGGGTTAGGATTAGGGTGATGTTCAGGGTGAGGGTGAGGGTTAGGCTGAGGATGAGGTTTAGGGTTTGGTTTAGGGTTAGGGTTAGTTTGAGGGTGAGCATGAGGGTTAGGTTTAGGATTACGGTTAGGTTTAGAGTTAGGGTGAGTGTTAGGGTGAGGGTGAGGGTGAGGGTGAGTGTTAGGGGATGGGTGAGGTTTAGGGATAGGGTGAGGAATAGGTTTAGGGTTTGGGTTATGGTGAGGGTAATGGTTAGGATGAGGTTTAGGTTGAGGGCGAGGGTTAGGGATAGCGATAGAGTTAGGATGAGGGTTAGGGTGCTGGTTAGGTTTCGGATTAGGCTTACGGTGATGGTGAGAGTTAGAGTCAGGGTTAGGGTGAGGGTTACCGTTAGGGTTAGTGTGAGGGTTACGGTTAGGGGTCTGGTGAGGGTTAGGATGTGGGTGAGTGTTAGGCTTAGGATGAGGGTTAAGGTCACGACGAAAGTGAAGGTGAGGGTGAAGTTTAGGGTTAGGGTTAGCGTTAGTGTGAGGGTAAGGGTTAGGATGAGGGTAAGGTGAGGGTGAGGCTTAGGGTTAGTGTTAGGTTTAGGATTAGGGTGAGGGTGAGGGTTAGGGTTAGGTTCAGTTTTAGGGTTACGGTGAGGGTTAGGGTTAGGGTTAGTGTTAGGGTGAGGTTGAGGGTGAGGATGAGGTTTAGGGTTTGGGTTAGGGTTAGGGTTAGGGTAAGTGTGACGGTGAGGGTTAGGGTTAGGATTAGGGTTAGGTTTAGGGTTAGACTGAGGGTGAGGGTGAGGGTGAGGGTGATTGTTAGGGTTAGGGATAGTGTTAGTGTGAGAGCTAGGGTGGGGGTGAGAGTGAGTATTTCGGTTAGGTAAATGTTAGTGATAGGGTGAGGATTAGGGTGAGGGTTAGGGTTAGGATTAGGGTGAGGCTTAGGGTGAGGGGTATGGTTAAGGTTAGGGTGACGGTTAGGGTTACTGTGAGGGTTAGGGTTAGGTTTAGGGTTAGGGTTAGGGTTAGGGTTAGTGTGAGGATAAGGGTTAGGATGAGGGTTAGTGTGAGGGTGAGGGTTATGGTTAGCGTTAGGGTTAGGGTGAGGGTCAGGGTGAGGTTTAGGGTTAGGATTAGGGTGAGGGTTAGGTTTAGTGATAGGGTTAGTGTTAAGTTGATGGTGAGGGGTAGATTTAGGATTAGGGTTAGGGTTAAGGTTATGCTTAGGGTGAGGATGAGGTTTAGGATTATGGGTTGGGTTAGGGATAGGGTTAGCATTAGGGTGAGGGTAAGGGTTAGGGTGAGGTTTAGGGTGAGGGTTCGGGTTTGGGTTAGCATTAATGTTTGGGTGGGGGTGAGTTTTAGGGTTATTCTTAGGGTTAGGGTGAGGGTTAGAGTGAGGGTTAGTCTGAGGATTAGGGTTAGGGTTATAGTTAGTGTGAGGATGGTGGTGAGTTTTAGTGTTAGGGTGAGGGTTAGTGTGAGAGTTAATTTGAGGGGTAGTGTTAGTGTGAGGGTTAGGGTTAGCGTTATTGTTAGGGTGATGGTGTGGGTTAGGGTTAGCGTTAGAGTTAGGGTGAGGGTTAGGGTGAGGGTAAGGGTTTGGGTGAGGGTACGGTGAGGGTCAGTGTCAGGGTTAGGGTTAGGGTGAGGGTGGGGATTAGATTTAGGATTAGGTTTAGGGTTATGCTTAGGCTTAGGGTGAGGGTGAAGGTGAGGTTGAGGTTTAGGATTAGGGTGAGGGTTAGGATTAGCATTAGAATGAGGATAAGGTTTAGGGTTAGCGTTAGGGTGAGGGTGAGTGTTAGAGTTCAGGGCTAGAGTTAGGATTAGTGATATGGTGAAGATTAGGGTTTGGGTAACGGTTAAGGTGGAGGTTAGTGTGAGGGTTAGGTTGAGGTTTAGGCTGAGGGGTAGGTTTAGTGTTAGTGTGAGTGTTAGGTTTAGCGTCAGTGTTAGGGTTAGGGTACAGGTTAGGGTGAGGGTAAGGGTTTGGGTGAGGGTAAGGTGAGGGTGAGGGTTAGGGTAAGCATTAGGGTTAGGGCTAGTGTTAGGGTGGGATTTAGGCTTAGGGTAAGGGTTAGGGTGAGGGTGAGGGTGAGGGTGAGAATTAGGTTTAGGGTGATGGTGAGGTTGAGGGTGAGGGTTGCAGTTAGGTAAGTGTTACTGTTAGGGTTAGGGTGAGGATTAGGGTGAGGTTGAGTCTTAGTTTGATGGTTAGGGTTAAGGTGAGGTTTAGGATTAGGATGAAGTTTGGGGTGAGGGTGAGGTTTAGGGTGACTTTGTGGTTTCGGGTGAGGGTGAGGTTCAGGAGAGGGTGAGGGTTAGGTTGTGGATGAGGGTTCCGGTTCGGGTGAGTGTTAGGGTGACGGTGAGGGTTAGGGTGAAGGTGTCAGTTAGGGTTAGGGTTAGGGTTAAGGTGAGGGTTAGGGTTAGGGTTAGGTTTAAGGTGAGGTTTAGGTTGAGGGGTACGGTTAGGGTTAGCATGAGGGTTAGTGATAGTGTGAGGGTTAGGTTTAGGGTTAGGGTTATTGTGAGGATAAGTGATAGGGTGAGGTTTAGGGTGAGGGTGAGGGTTAGGGTTAGTGTTAGGATTAGGGTGAGGGTTAGGGTGAGGTTTAGGGTTAGGGTGAGGGTTACGGTTAGGGTTAGAGTGAGGGTTAGCGTTAGGGTTAGGTTTAGGGTGAGGGTGAGCGTGAGGGTTAGGCATAGGATTAGGGTTAGTGTTAAGGTTTGGGTGAGTGTTAGGGTGAGGGTGAGGGTGAGTGTGAGTGTGATGGTGTGGATTAGGGTTAGGGTTAGGGTGAGGATTAGGGTTAGGTTTAGAGTTAGGGTTATGGTGAGGGTGAGGTTTAGGATGAGGTTTAGGTTGAGGTTGAGGTTTAGGTATAGCGTTAGAGTTAGGATGAGGGTTAGGGTGAGGTTTAGAGTTAGGGTTAGTGTGAGGGTTAGATTTAGGGTGAATGTTAGGGATAGGGTTAGGGTGAGGGTGAGGGTGAGGTTGTTGGTTAGTGTTAGAGTTTGGGTGAGGCTGAGTGTCAGGGTTAGGGTTAGGATTATGTTTAAGTTTAGGGTTATGCTTAGACTGAGGCTGAGGCTTAGGGTGAGGGTGAGGTTAGTGTTAGGGTTAGGGTTAGGGTTAGGGTGAGTGTAAGGTTTAGAGTGAGGTTTAGGTTGAGGGTGAGGCTTAGGGTTAGGATGAGGGTAAGGGTTATGGTTAGGGTGAGGGTTAGGGTTATCATTAGTGTTAGGGTGAGCGTGAGGGTTAGGGTGAAGGATAGAGTTAGGGTTAGGGATAGGGTGAGGGTTAGGTCTTGGGTAAGTGTTAAGGTGAGTGTTAGGGTGAGGGTTAGTGTTAGGGTTAGGGATAGGGTGAGGATTAGGGTTAGGATTAGGGTTAGGGTGAGGCTGAGGGTTAGAGTTAGGGTTAGAGTGAGGGTTAGATTTAAGGTGAGTGTTAGGGATAGAGTTAGGCTTAGGGTGAGGGTGAGAGTGTTGGTTAGGGTTAGGGTTAGGGTGAGTCTGAGGGCGAGGGTTAGGTTTAGGATTATGGTTAGGGTTAGGGTTAGGCTTAGGCTGATGTTGAGAATGAGGGTGAGTGTGAGGTTAGGGTTCGGGTGATGGTTAGGATTACGGTTAGGGTTAGGGTGAGGGTAAGGTTAGGGTGAGGTTTAGTTTGAGGATGAGGCTTAGGTTTAGGATGAGGGTAAGGGTTATGGTGAGGTTTAGGGTGAGGGTGAGGATTAGGGTTATCATTAGTTTTAGGGTGAGGGTGAGGGTTAGGGTGAGGGATAGGATTAGGTTTAGGGATAGGGTGAGGTTTACGGTTAGTGTTAGTGTTAGTGTTAGTGTGAGGATAACGGTTAGGGTGAGGGTTAGGGTTAGAGTGAGGTTTAGGGTTAGGGTGATGTTTACCATAAGGGTGAGTGTAAGGGTGAGGGTGAGGTTTAGCTTGAGGGTGAGAGTTACCGTTAGGGTTATGGTTAGGGTGAGGCTTAGGGTTAGAGTAAGGGTGAGTGTTAGGGTTAGCGTGATGTTTAAGGTGAGGGTGAGTTTTAGGGTGAGTTTTAGGGTTCCGGTTCTGATGAAGTTCAGGGTTAGGTTTAGGGTGAGCGTTAGAGTGACTGTTAGGGTGAGGGTTAGAGTGAGGGGTATTGTTAGGGTTAGGGTGAGCGTTAGGGTTAGTGTGAGGGTTAGGGTTAGGAATAGGGTTAGGTTCAGTGTGATATAAGGGTTAGGGTGACGGTTAGTGTGATGGTGAGGGTTAGGGTTAGCGTTAGGGTTAGTGTGAGGGTTAGGGTGATTTTTTGGGTGAGGGTGAGGGTTAGGGTTAGAGTTAGTGTGACGGAGAGGGTTAGATTTAGGATTGGTGCTAGGGTTAGGCTTAGGGTGATGGTGAGGGTTAGGATTATGGTGAGGGTTAGGGTTGGGATTAGCATCAGGGTGAGGGTAAGGGTTAGGGTGAGGGTTAGTGTGAGGTTGAGGTTTAGTGTTAGGATTAGTGATAGTGTGAGGATTAGAGTTTGGGTAAGTGTTAAGGTGAGAGTTAGGGTGAGGGTTAGGTTTCGGGTTAGGGATAAGTTAAGGATTAGGGTTAGGGTTAGGGTTAGGTTGAAGTTTAGGCTGACTGTTAGGTTTAGTCTGAGTGTTAGGGTTAGGGTAAGGTTTAGGTTGAGGGTAAGGGTTAGGGTGATGGTAAGGGTGAGGGTGAGTATTAGGTTTAGCATTAGGTTTAGGGTTAGGTTTAGGGTGTGGGTTAGTGTTAGGCTTTGGTTTAGGGTAAGGGTGAGGGTGAGGGTGAGGGTTATGGTTAGAGTGATGTTTAGGGTTAGCGTGAAGGCTATGGTGAGGGTAAGGGTTAGGTTGAGGTTGAGGGTGAGGGTGAGATATTCACTTAGGTAAGGGTTAGGGTTAGGGAGAGGATTAGGGTGAGGTTGAGGGTTATTTTGAGTGTTAGGGTTAGGATGAGGGTTAGGGTTAGGGTTAGGGTGAGGGTTAGGTTGTGGGTTATGTTGAGAATGAGGGTGAGATTTTGGTTGAAGGTGAGGTTGAGGGTGAGCTTGAGGGTTGGGGAGATTGTGAGGCTTAGGGTGTGGGTGAGGTTTTGTGTTCGGGGGAGTGTTAGGGTGAAAGTGAGGGTTAGGGTTGGGGTTAGGCTTAGGGTTAGGGTTGGGGTGAGATTTAGGGTGAGGGTGAGGGTTAGGATTAGGATTAGGGTTAGGGTTAGGGTGAAGCTTAGGTTGAGGGTTAGGGTGTGGTTGAGTGTTAGGCTTAGGATGAGGGTTAGGGATATGGTGAGGGTTAGGGTGAGGGTGAAGTTTAGGGTTAGGGTTAGCGTTAGTGTGAGGGTAAAGGTTAGGATGAGGGTAAGGTGAGGGTGAGGATTAGGGTTAGGGTTAGGTTTAGGATTAGGGTGAGGGTGAAGGTTAAGTATAGGGTCAGGTTTAGGGTTAGGGTGAGGGTTAGGGTTAGGGTTAGTTTTACGTTTAGGGTGAGGGTGAGGGTGATGGTGAGGGTTATGTTTAGGGTTAAGTTTAGGGTTAGACTGAGGGTGAGGGTGAGGGTGAGGGTAGGGTTAGGTTTAGGGTTAGGGTGAAGGCTAGGGTGAGGGTGAGGTAGAGGGTTTCTGTTAGGTAAGTGTTAGGGTTAGGGTGAGGATTAGGGTGAGGGTTAGTTTAGGGTTAGGCTGAGGGTTAAGGTGAGGGGTAGGGTTAGGATGAGGGTGAGGGTTAGGATTAGGCTGACGGTCAGGGTTATGTTTAGCATTAGGGCGAGGGTAAGGGTTAGGGTGAGGGTTAGGGTAGGATGAGGATTAGGGTTAGGGTTAGCATTAGGATTAGTGATAGGGTGAAGATTAGTGTTTCAGTAAGTGTTGAGGTGAGGGATAGGGAGAGGGTTTGGGTTAGGGATAAGGTGAGGGTTATGGTTAGGGTTAGGTTGAGGTTTAGACTATGGTGTGGTTTAGGGTTAGGGTGATGGTTAGGTTTAGTGTGAGTATTAGGGTTAGGGTAAGGTTTAAGGTGAGGTTTAGGTTTCGGGTGATGGTTAGGGTGAGTGTGAGGATTAGGGTTAGCATTAGGGTTAGGTTTAGGGTTAGGGTTAAGGTTAGGGTTAGGGTAAGGGTTAGGGTGAGGATTAGGGTTAGGGTTAGGATTAGAGTGATGTTTAGGGTTAGCATGAAGGCTATGGTTAGGGTGAGGGTTAAGTTGAGGCTGAGGTTGAGGTTGAGGTTTTCAGTTAGGTATGGGTTAGGGTTAGGTTTAGGGTGAGGATAAGGGTGAGGTTGAGGGTTATTGTGAGGGTTAGGGTTAGGGTGATGGTTAGGGTTAGAGTTATGTTTAGAGTGAGGGTGAAGGTTAGGCTGAGGGTGAGGTTTCGGGTGAGGTTGAGAGTTCGGGAGAGGGTGAGGGTTAGGGTGTGGGTGAGGGTTTGGGTTCAGGTGAGTGTTAGGGTAATGGTGAGGGTTAGGGTGAGGGTGAGGGTGAGGGTTAGGGTTAGGGTGAGGTTTAAGTTGAGGGTGACGAATAGGTTTAGGATTAGGGTTAGGGTTAGGGTTAGGCTTAGGGTGAGGGTTAGGGTGTGGGTGAGGATTAGGCTTAGGATGAGGGTTAGGGATACAGTGAGGGTTAGGGTGAGGGTTAGGGTCAGGGTGAAGGTAAGTGTTAGGGATAGGGTTAGGGTTAGGGTGAGGGTAAGGGTGAGGGTGAGGGTGAGGGTCAATTTTATGGTTAGGGTGTGGGTGATGATTAGGGTGAGGGTTAGTGTTAGGGTTAGGTTGAGGTTGTTGGTAAGTATGAGGGTTAGGTTTAGGGTTAGGGTTACGGTTAGTGTGAGGCTGAGGTTGAGAGTTAGGGTTAGGATTAGGTTTAGGGTTAGGGTTAGGCTGAGGGAGAGGGTGATGGTGTGGCTGAGGGTGAGTTTTAAGGTTAGGATTGGGGTTAGGGTGAGGGCTAGTGTATGGGTGAGGGTGAGGGTTTTGGTTAGGTAAGTGTTAAGGTTCGGGTGAGGATTAGGGTGAGGGTGAAGCTTAGTGTGAGAATTAGGGTTAGGGTGAGGGTCAGGGTGACTATGAGGGTTAGGGTTAGGGTTAGGGTTAGGGTGAGGGTAAGGGTTACGGTGAGGGTTAGGGTGCTGGTGAGGGTTAGGGTTAGCATTAGGGTTAGGGGGACGGTGAGGTTAAGGGTGAGTTTTAGGGTCAGGGATACGGTTAGGCTTAGGGTTAGGGTTGGGGTGAGAATTAGGGTGAGGGTCAGGGTTAGGATTAGGATTAGGGTTAGGTTTAGGGTTAGGCTTAGGTTGAGGGTTAGGGTGTGTTTGAGTGTTAGGCTTAGGATGAGGGTTAGGGATTTGGTGAGTGTTAGGGTGAGGGTGAAGTTCAGGGTTAGGGATAGCGTTAGTGTGAGGGTAAGGGTTAGGATGAGGGTAAGGTGAGGGTGAGGATTAGGGTTAGGGTTAGGTTTAGGATTAGGGTGAGGGTGAAGGTTAAGTTTAGGGTCAGGGTTAGGGTTAGGGTGAGGGTTAGGGTTAGGGTGAGTTTTACGTTTAGGGTGAGGGTGAGGGTGATGGTGAGGGTTAGGTTTAGGGTTAAGTTTAGGGTTAGACTGAGGGTGAGAGTGAGGATGAGGGTGAGGGGTAGGGTTTGGTTTAGGGTTAAGGTGAAGGCTAGGTTGAGAGTGAGGTTGAGGATATCTGTTAGGTAAGTGTTAGGGTTACGGTGAGGATTAGGTTGAGGGTTATGTTAGGGTTAGGCTGAGGGTTAGGCTGAAGGGTAGGTTTAGGATGAGGGTGAGGGTTAGGATTAGGCTGAGGGTCAGGGTTATGGTTAGCATTAGGGCGAGGGTAAGTGTTAGGGTGAGGTTTAGGGTAGGATGAGGGTTAGGGTTAGGGTTAGCATTAGGATTTGTGATAGGGTGAAGATTAGTGTTTGGGTAAGTGTTGAGGTGAGGGATAGGGTGAGGGTTAGGGTTAGGGATAAGGTGAGGGTTACGGTTAGGGTTAGGGTTAGGTTGAGGTTTAGGCTGAGGGGTGGTTTAGGGTTAGGGTGAGTGTTAGGGTTAGGGTAAGTTTAGGGTGAGGTTTAGTTTAGGGTGATGGTTAGGGTGTGGGTGAGGATTAGGGTTAGCATTAGGGTTAGGTTTAGGGTTAGGGTTAAGGTTAGCGTTAGGGTAAGGGTTAGGAGGATTAGGGTTAGGGTTAGGATTAGAGTGATGTTTAGGGTTAGCATGAAAGGTATGGTGAGGGTGAGGGTTAAGTTGAGGCTGAGGTTGAGGTTGAGGTTTTCAGTTAGGTATGGATTAGGGTTAGGTTTAGGGTGAGGATAAGGGTGAGGTTGAGGGTTATTTTGAGGGTTAGGATTAGGGTGATGGTTAAGGTTAGAGTTATGTTTAGAGTGAGGGTGAAGTTTAGGCTGAGGGTGAGGTTTCGAGTGAGGTTGAGGGTTCGGGAGAGGGTGAGGTTTAGGGTGTGGGTGAGTGTTTGGATTCGCGTGACTATTAGGGTAATGGTGAGGGTTAGGGTGAGGGTAAGGGTTAGGGTTAGGGATAGGGTGAGGTTTAAGTTGAGGGTGACGGTTAGGTTTAGGATTCAGGTTAGGGTTAGGGTTAGGCTTAAGGTGAGGTTTAGGGTGTGGGTGAGGATTAGGCTTAGGATGAGGGTTAGGGATACAGTGAAGGTTAGGGTGAGGGTGAAGGTTAGGGTTAGGGTTAGCGTTAGTGTGAGGGTAAGGGTTAGGATAAGGGTAATTTGAGGGTGAGGATTAGGGTTAGGGTTAGGTTTAGGATTAGGGTGATGGTGAGGGTTAGGGTTAAGTTCAGGGTTAGGGTTAGGGTGAGGGTTAGGGTTAGGGTTAGTGTTATGTTTAGGGTGAGGGTGAGGGTGATGGTGAGGGTTAGGTTTATGGTTAAGTTTACTGTTAGACTGAGGGTGAGGGTGAGGGTGAGGTTGAAGGGTAGGGTTAGGTTTAGGGTTAGGGTGAGGGCTAGGGTGAGGGTGAGGGTGAGGGTTTCAGTTAGGGTTAGGGTGAGGATTAGGGTGACCGTGAGTGTTAGATTTAGGATTACGTTTAATGTTAAGGTTATGCTTATGGTGAGGGTGAGGGTTAGGTTTAGGCTGAGGGTTAGGATTAGGGTTAGCATTAGGGTGAGGCTAAGTGTTAGGGTGAGGGTTAGTGTGAGGGTGAGGGTTAGGGTTATGGTTAGGGTTAGGATTAGTGATAGGTTGAGTATTAGGGTTTGGGTAAGGGTTAAGGTGACATGTAGGGTGAGGATTAGGTTTAGGGTTACGGATAGGGTGAGGTTTAGGATGAGGGGTAGGTTTAGGGTTAGGGTGAGGGTTAGCTTTAGTGTGAGTGTTAGGGTCAGGGTAAGGTCTAGGGTGAGGGTGAGGGTTAGGGTGATGTTTAGGGTGAGGGTGATGGTTAGTTGTAACATTAGGACTAGGGTTAGGGTTAGGGTGAGAGTTAGGGTTAGGGTTAGTGTTAGGTTGAGGGTTAGGTTGAGGGTTAGGTTGAGGGTTAGGGTTAGGATGAGGGCTAGGGTAATGGTGAGGTTTAGGTTGAAGGTGAGGGTGAGGGTGAGGGTGAGGGTTTCAGTTAGGTAAATCTTAGGGTTAGGGTTAGGTTGAGCAATGGGGTGAGGGTGAGGGTTAGTTTGAGCGTTAGCGTTAGGGTGAGGGTTAGGGTTAGGGTTAGGGTAAGTGTTAATGTTAGGGTGATGTTTAGGGTTAGGGTTCTGGTGAGTGTTCAGGTGAGGGTGAGGGTTTGTGTTAGGGTTAGGGTCAGGGTTAGAGTTAGGGTCAGTGTTAGTGTGAGGGGAAGGGTTACTGTTAGGGTGAAGGTTAGGGTTAGTTTGATGGATAGGGTTAGGGTTAGGTTTAGAGTTAGTGTGAGGATAAGGCTTAGGGATAGGGTTAGGGTTAGGGTTAGGGTTAGGCTGAGGGAGAGGGTGATGGTGAGGCTGAGGGTGAGTTTTAAGGTTAGGATTGGGGTTAGGTTGAGGTCTAGTGTATGGGTGAGTGTGAGAGTTTCGGTTAGGTAAGTGTTAAGGTTAGGGTGAGGAATAGGGTGAGGGTGAGGGTTAGGGTTAGACTTAGTGTTAAGGTGAGCCTTAGCGTGAGGGTTAGTGTTAGGGTGAGGGTTAGGTTTATGGTTAGGTTGAGGATTATGTTTAGTGTGATATTTATGATGAGGGTGAGTGTTAGTGTGAGGGTTAGGGTTAGGGTTAGCCTTAGGGTTAGGGTTAGGTTTAGGTTTAGGGTGAGAGTGAGTGTGAGGGTGAGGGTTAGGGTTAGCATTAGGGTGAGGATTAGGGTTAGGGTTAGGGTTATAGTGAGGGTAAGTCTTAGGATGAGGTTTAGGGTGAGGTTGAGGTTTAGGTTTAGCGTTAGGGTAAGAGTGAGGGTTGGTGTGAGTGTTAGTGTTAGGGTTAGGGTTTGGATGAAGGTTAGAATTAGGGTTAGGGTGAGGTTTAGGGTTAGGGTTAGGGTGAGTGTAAGAGTTAGGGTGAGGGTTAGGGTGAGGTTGAGTGTTAGGGTTATCATTAGGGTTAGATTGAGGGTGAGAGTTAGGGTGATTGTTAGGGTTAGTGTGTGTTTATTGTGAGGGTGAGTGTTAGGCTGAGGGTGAGGTTGAGGGTTAGGTTTAGGGTTAGGGTTAGGTTTAGGGTTAGGGTGAGAGTGAGGGTGAGGGCGAGGCTTAGAGTTCGGGAGCGGGTGAGGGTGAGCGTTACTGTTAGCGTTAGGGTGAAGGTGAAGTTTAGGGTGAGGGTAAACGTTAGATTGATGGCTCGGGTTGAGTGTTAGGGTTAGGCTGAGGGTGAGTTTGAGGGTTTCGGTTAGGTAAAAGTTAGGGTTAAGCTTATGGTGAGGATTATCGTGATTCTGAGGTTTAGATTGTGTGTTAGGGTTATGGTGAGGGTTATGGTTAGGGTTTTGGTTAGAGTTAGGGTGAGGGTTAGTGTGAGGGTTAGGGTTAGGGGTAGGGTTAGGGTGAGGGTGAGGGTTAGTGTTAGGGTAAGGGTGAGAGTTAAGGTTAGAGTTTAGGCTAGGGTGATAGTGAGGGTTATGGTAAGGGTGAAGGTGAGGGTTTCGGTTAGGTAAGTTTTAGGGTTAGGGCTATAGTGAGGATTAGTGTGAGGGTGAGCATTAGGTTGAGGGTTAGGGTAAGGGTGAGAGTTAGGGTTAGGGTTAGGGTGAGGGTTACGGTTAGGGTGATGGTTAGGGTGCGGTTGAGGGTTAGGTTGAGGATGAGGGTGAGGGTTAGGGTGTGGGTTAGGATTAGAGTGTGTTTATGGTGAAGGTGAGTGTTAGAGTGAGGGTGAGGTTGACGGTTAGGTTTAGGGTTAGTGTTAGGGTTAGGGTTAGGGAGAGAGTGAGGGTGAGGGTGAGGGTTAGGTTTCGGGTGAGGGTGAGGTTGAGCGTTAGGGTTAGGGTGAGGGTGAAGGTTTCGGTTATGTAAGGGTTAGGGTTAGGGTTATGGTGAGGATTAGGGTGAGAGTGAGGGTTAGCTTGAGGGTTAGGGTTAGGGTGAGGGATAGGATGAGGGTTAGTGTGAGGGATTGGGTTAGGGTTAGGGTGATGGTTAGGGTTAGTGTGAGGGTTATGGTTAGGGTTAGGTTTAGGGTTAGTGTGAGGATAATGGTTAGGGTGAGTGTTAGGTTGAGGGTGATGGTTAGGTTTAGCGTTAGGTTTAAGGTAAGCATTAGGGATAGGATGAGGTTTGGGTTAGGGTGAGGTTTAGGTTGAGGGGGAGGGTTAGGCTTAGGCTTAAGGTTAGGGTGAGGGTTAGGGTTAGGTTATGTTTAGGGTGAGGGTGAGGGTTAGTATTTGTGTTAGGGTGAGGGTTAAGGTTAAGGTGAGGGCTAGGGTTAGCGTGAGGGTTAAGGTGAGTGTGAGGGTGTTTCTGTTAGGTAAGTTTTAGGGTTATGGTTATGGTGAAGATTAGGGTGAGGGTGAAAGTTAGGTTGAGGATTAGGTTAAGGGTGAGGGTGAGGGTTAGGATTAGGGTGAGGGTTAGTGTTAGAGTGATGTTTAGCATGATGTTGAAGTTTAAGGTGAGGGTGAGTGTTCAAGTTCGGGTGAGGATTAGGTTTAGGGTTAGGGTTAGGTTTAGGTTGGGGTCTAGGATTAGGTTTAGGGTTAGGGTTAGGGTTAGTGTGAGGGGTCAGGTTAGGGTTAGGGTGAGGGGTAGGGTTAGTGTGAGGGTTAGGGTTAGGGTTAGGATTAGGGTTAGTGTGAGGATAAGGGTTAGGGTGAGGGTTAGGTTGAGGGTGAATTTTAGGGTTAGCCTTAAGTTTGGGTTTAGCATTAGGGTTAGGGTGAGGGTTAATGTGAGTGTTAGGGTTAGGGTGAGGATTAGGTTGAGGGTGAGCATTAGGATTATGTTTAGGTTGATAGGGTTAGGGTAAGGTTTAGTGTGAGGGTTAGGGTGAGGGTTAGAGTGAGGGTTAGTGTTAGGGTGAGAGTTAGGGTTAGGATTAAGGTTAAGGTGTGTTTTAGGGTTAGGGTTAGGGTTAGGGTGAGGTTTAGGGTCAGGGTTGGCGTTAGGGTTAGGGTTCGGTTTAGGGTGATGGTGGGGGTGAAGGGTAGGTTTAGGATTAGGATTATGGTTAGGCTGAGGGGGAGGCAGAGAGGGAGGGTGAGTTTTAGGGTTAGGTTTAGGTTTAGAGTTATGGTGAGGGCTAGGGTGAGGTTGAGGGTGAGGTTGAGGGTTAGGGTTGGGGTGAGGGTTAGGGTTAGGGTTAGGGTTAAAGTGAGGGCTACGGTTAGGTTGAAGTTTAAGATGAGGCTGAGTGTTAGGGTTCTGGTGATGGTGAGGGTAAGGGTGAGTGCGAGGGTGAGAGTGAGCTTTAGGTTGTGGCTCAGGGTTAGGGCTAGTGTGAGGGTTAAGGTGAGGTTTAGGGTTAGGGTTAGGATTAGGTTGAAGATGAGGGTGAGGGTTAGGGTTAGGGTTATGTTGAGGGTTAGGGTTAGGTTGAGGACTAGGGTGAGGGTGGGTTTTAGGGTGAGGGTTAGGTTTAGAGTTAGGGTTAGGGTGAGGGGTAGTGTTAGGGTTAGGGTGAGGGTTAGGGTTAGTGTGAGGGTTTGGGTTAGAGTTAGGGTTAGTGTGAGGTTAAAGTTTAGGGTGAGGGTTAGGGTGAGTGTGAGGGTTAGGGTTATCGTTAGGGTTAGGGTGAGGCTTAGGGTAAGGGTTAGGTTAAGTGTGAGCGTTAGGTTTAGGGTTAGGGTGAGAGTTAGGGTGAGAGTACTGTTTAGCGTGAGGGTGATGCTTAGGGTGAGGGTTAGGCTTAGGGTGATATTTACGGTGAGTTCAGGTTTACGGTGAGGATGAGGGTAAGGGTTAGGGTTAGGGTTAGGGTTCGGGTTCAGGTGAGGGTGATGTTGAGGGTTAGGTTTAGGATTAGGTTTAGGGTAAGGTGAGTGTTAGTGTGTGGGTAAGGATTCGGTTGAGCTTGAATTTTAGGTTGTGGGTGAGGGTTAGGTTTAGGGTGAGGATTAGGGTTAGGTTTAGGGTTATGATGAGGGTAAGTATTAGGGTTAGGTTTAGGTTGAGGTTGTGGTTTTGGGTTAGCGTTAGGGTTAGGGTGAGGGTTAGTGTGAGGGTTAGGGTTAGGTTTATGTATAGGGTGAGGGTGAGGTTTAGAGTTAGGGATAGGGGAGGCTTAGGTTTAGGGTTAGGGTGATGGTAAGGGTTAGGGTGAGGGTTAAGTTTAGGGTGAGAGTTCAGTTTAAGGTGAGGGCTAGTGTGAGGGTGAGGGTTAGGGTGAAGTTGACGGTGTGGGTTAGGTTTAGGGTTAATATGAGGTTAAAGTTTTGGGTGAGGGTTAGGGTGAGGGTGAGGGTTAGGGTTCTCATTAGGGTTAGGGTGAGGGTTAGGGTGAGGGTTAGGTTTAGGGTGAGGGTTAGGTTTAGGGTTAGGGTGAGAGTTAGGGTTAGGTTACTGTTTAGCGTGAGGGTGAGGGTTAGGGTGAGGGTTAGGGTAAGGTTGATGTTTAGGGTGAGATGAGGGTTAGCGTGAGGATGAAGATGAGGGTTAGGGTTAGGGTTAGCATTAGTGTGCGGATGAGGGTGATGTTGGGGTTTAGGTTTAGGATTTTGTTTAGAGTAAGGTGAGTGTTAGGGTGAAATTAAGGATTCGGATGAGGGTGAATTTTAGGTTGTGGGTGAGGGTTAGGTTTAAGGTGAGGATTCGGGTTAGGGTTAGGTTTATGGTGAGGGTAAGTATTAGGGTGAGGTTTAGGGTGAGGTTGAGGTTTTTGGTTCGCGTAAGGGTTAGGGTGATGGTTAGTGTAAGGGTTAGGGTTAGCTTTAGGGTTAGGGTGAGGGTGAGGTTTAGAGTTAGGGTTAGGGGGAGGTTTAGGTTTAGGGTTAGGGTGATGATAAGGGTTAGGGTGAGGGTTATGGTGAGTTTGAGTGTTAGGTTTAGCATTAGGGTTAGGGTGAGAGTGAGGGTTAGGGTGAGGGTTAGCATTTCAGTTTGGTATAAGGTGAGGATTAGGGTTAGTTTGAGGGTTAGGGTTAGATTTAGTGTGAGGATAAGTGTTAGGGGGAGGGTTAATGGGAGGGTGAGTGTGAGAGTTTCCGTTATGTAAGGGTTATGGTTAAGGTTATGGTGAGGATTAGGGTGAAGGTGGGGGTTAGGTTGAGGGTTAGGGTTAGGGTTCCGGTTCGGGTGAGGGTTAGGTATAGGTTTAGGGTTAGGGTGATGGGGGTTGAGGTTTAGGTTTAAGATTAGGGTAAGGGTTAGGCTGAAGGTGAGGGGGAGGGGGAGGGGGAAGTTTAGGTTTAGGGTTAGGTGAGGGCTAGGTTGAGGGTGAGCGTTAGGGAGAGGGTGAGGGTGAGGGTGAGAGAGTGAGGGTTAGGGATAACTTCAGGGTTAGGGTGAGCGTTAGCGTGAGGTTTAGGTTTAGGTTTTGAGTTAGGGTGAGGGCGAGGGTTAGGGTTCAGTTTAGGGATAGATTTAGGATTACGGTTAGGGTGAGGTTTATGGTTAGGGTTAAGTTTAGGTTGAAGGTGAGAGTAAGGGTTAGGGTGAAGTTGAGTGTTAGGGTTAACATGAGAGTGAGGGTTAGGGTGAGGGTTAGGGTAAGAGTCATTGATAGGATGAGGATTAGTGTTAGTGTGAGGGTTAGGGTTTGGTTTAGTGTGAGGATAAGTGTTAGGGTGAGGGTTAGGGTAAGGGTGAGGGTTAAGGTTAGCATTAGAGTTAGGGTGAGCATTAAGGTGAGGGTTAGCGTTAGGGTGAGGGTTAGGGTTAGTGTTAGGGTGATGGTTAGGGTTCGGGATCGGGTTAGCGAGAGGGTGAATATTAGTAATAGGGTTCAGTTGAGCGTTAATGATAGGTTGAGGATTAAGGTTAGGGTGAGATCTAGGGTAAGGGTGAGGTTGAGGGTTAGGGTTAGGGATAGGATGAGGATTAGGGTTTTGGGTGAGGGTTAGGTTTAGGTTTAGGGTGAGGGTTAGGGTTAGGGTGATGTTCAGTTTGAGGGTGAGTGTTAGGGTGATCGTGAGGGTGAGGTTTAGGCTTAGGGTGAGGGTGAGTGTGAGGGTTAGATTAGGGTTAATTTAAGGGTTAGAGTTAGGGTGAGGGTTAGTTTTAGTGTGAGGGTTAGGGTTAAGGTTAATGTGAGGGTAAATATTATGGTAAGGGTTAGAGTGACAGTGTTAGGATTAGAGTGTTAGGATTAGCGTGAGTGTTAGTGTGAGGGTTAGGATGAGAGTTAGGGTGAGAGTGAGGGATAGGGTGAGGGTGAGGTTGAAGGTTAGGTTGAGGGTGAGGGTGAGGGCTTATGGTTACGATTAGAGTTTGGGTTTGGGTGAGGGTGAGGGCTACTGTTAGGTTGATTTTTAGGGTTATTGTGAGGGTTAGGGTTAGGGTGAGAGTGCGGGATAGGTTTAGGGAAAAGATGAGGGTAAGTTTTACCGTGAGGGTTAGGGTGAGGATAAGGTTTAGGGTTAGGCTGAGGGTGTGGGTGTGGGTTAAGGTTAGGGTTCGGATGACGGTGAGTTTTAGGGTTAGGTTTAGGATTAGGATTAGGGTTAGGGTTAGGCTGAGCTTAAGGGTTTGGGTGAGGGTGAGGGTTAGGGTTAGGTTTAGGGGTGAGGGTTAGGGTTAGGTTTAGGTTGAGGGCTAAGGGTAGTGTGAGTGTTAGGGTGAGGGTGAGGTTGAGGGTGATGTTTAAGCTGAGGGTGGGGAAGATGGTAAGGGTTAGCATTAGGTTTAGGGTTAGGGTGAGTTTTAGATTTAGGGTTAGGGTTATTGTTAGGATTAGGGTTAGGATGAGGGCTAGGTTGAAGATGAGGTTTAGGGTTAGGGATAGGATGAGGATTAGGGTTTTGGGTGAGGGTTTGGGTTAGGTTTAGGGTAAGGGTTAGGGTTAGGGTGATGTTTAGTTTGAGGGTGAGTGTTCGGGTGAGGTGGTGTTTTAGGGTGAGGCTTAGGGTGAGGGTGAGTGTGAGGGTTAGGTTTAGGATTAGTGTTAGAGTTCGGGTGAGGGTTAGGTCTAGTGTGAGGGTTAGGGTTAAGGTTAGGTTAATATTAGGCTGAGGGGTAGAGTGAGAGTGAGTGTTAGGATTAGCGTAAGTGTTAGTGTGAGGGTTAGGATGAGAGTTAGGGTTAGGGTGAGGGTGAGGTTGAGGGTGAGGGTGAGTGTTAGGGTTAGGTTTAGTGTGAAGGTTAGTGTAAGGGTGAGGGTTAGTTTTAGGGTGAGGTTTAGGGTTAGGGTGAGGGTTAGGTTGAGGGTTAGAGTTAGGGGTAGGGTGAGGGTCAGGGTGAGGGTTAGGGTTAGGCTGAGGGTTAGGGTTAGGATGAGGTTTCGGTTTAGTGTTAGGGTGAGACTTAGGGTTAGTGTGATGTTTATTGTGAGGGTGAGGGTGAGGGTGAGGGTGAGTGTTTGGGTGATTGTGAGGGTTTGGGTGATGGTGAAATTTAGGCTGTGGTTGAGGCTTAGCGTTAGAGTGATTGTTAGGGTGACGGTGAGGGTTAGGGGAAGCTGAGCGTTAGGCTTAGGGTTATGTTTAAGGTGAGGGTTATGGTTAGGTTTAGGATTATGGTGACAGTTATGTTTAGGTGTCGGGATAGGGATAGGTTTAGGGTTAGGGTTAGTGTGAGGATAAGGGTTAGGGTGAGGTTTAGGGTGAGGGTGAGGGTTAGGGTTAGCCCTAGGGTTAGGGTTAGGATTAGGGTGAGGTTTAGGGTTAGGGTTAGGGTGAGGGTTAGGGTTATGGTGATGTTTAAATTGAGGTTGAGTTTTAGTGTGAGGGTGAGGGTTAGGTTGAGGGTGCGTGTGAGGGTGAGGTTGAGGGTGAGGGTTAGGGTTAGGGTTAGGGTGAGGGTTAGGGTTAGGGTTAGGATTAGGGTTAGGGTTAGGGTTAGGCTGACGGTGAGGGTGAAAGTGAGGGTTAGGGTTAGGGTTAGGTTTTAGGTGAGGGTTAGGGTTAATATGAGCGTTAGGGGAAGGTGAGGGTTAGGTTGAGGGGTAGGGTTAGTGTGAGGGTTAGGGTTATGATTAGGGTGAGTGTTAGCGTTAGTATGAGGGTGAGGGTTACTGTTAGGGTTAGCGTTAGGGAAAGGGTTAAGGTTAGGATTAGGGTGAGGTTTAGGGTGACGGGTAGGTTTAGGGTTAGGGTGAGGATTAAGGTTAGTGTGAGGGTAAGGGTTAGGGTTAGAGTTACTGTTAGTTTGAGGATAATTGTTAGGGTGAGGATTAGGTTGAGGGTGAGTTCTAGGGTTAGGATTAGGGTTAGGGTTAGGGTTAGGCTCATTGTGATGGTGAAAATGAGGGTGAGGGTTAGGCTTAGGGTGAGGGTTAGGGGTAGTGTTAGGTTTAGTGTGATGGTGAGGGTCAGGGTGAGGGTGAGGGTTAGAATGAGGGTGAGGTTGAGGGTGATGTTCAGGGTTAGGATGAGGGTTAGGTTGAGTTTTAGGGTGAGGTTTAGGGTTAGGGTTAGGCTTATTGTTAGGGTTAGTGTTAGGGTGAGGTTGAGGGTGAGGGTTAGGGTTAGCGTTAGAGTGATGGTTAGGGTTAGGGTGAGGGTGGTGTAGAGGGTGAGGGTTAGGATTGGGGTAGGGTTAGGGTAAGGATGAGGGGGAAGGGGAGGTTGAAGGTGAAGGTTAGTGTTAGGATTAGGGTTAGGGTGACGGTGAGGGTGAGGGTTAGGGTGAGGGTGAGGGTTTCGCTTAGGTAAGGGTTAGGGTTGGGTTATTTTTAGGGTGAGGGTGAGGGTGAGGGTTAGAATTAGGAATAGGGATAGCTTTAGTGTTATGCTGAGGGTGAGGGTCAGGGTGAGGGTGAAGATTCTAGTTAGGGTTAGGGTTAGGGTAAAAGTTACGGCTAGTGTGAGGGTTATGGTCAGTGTTAGGGTTAGGGTTAGGGTTAGGATAAGGGTTAGGGTGAGGATGATGGTTAGGATTAGGTTTAGGGTGAAGGTTAGTGTGATGGTGAGGGTTAGGGTGAGGGTGAGGGTAAGGTTTAGGGTTAGGGTTAGGGTGAAGGTTAGGGTTAGCGTTTGGATTAGGGTGAGAGTTAGTGTGAGGTGTCGGGATAGGGTTAGGGTGAGGTTTAGGTTAAGGGTGAGGGTTAGTGTTAGGGTTAGGGTTAGTGTGAGGATTAGGGTTATGGTGAAGGTTAGGGTGAGGGTGAGGGTTAGGGTTAGCGTTAGCGTTAGGGTGAGGGTTAGGGTTAGGGTTTCGCTTAGGGTAAGGTTTAGGGTGAGAGTTAGGTTTAGGGTCATACTTAGGGTGTGGTTGAGGGTTAGTGTGAGGGTGAGGGTGAGGGTGAGGGTGAGGTTGAGGGTTAGGTTGAGGGTGCGGCTGAGGGTGAGGTTGAGGGTGAGGGTTAGGGTTAGGTTGAGGGTTAGGGTTAGTTTTAGTGGGAGGGGGAGGATTAGGATTAGGATTACGGTTAGGTTTAGGGTTAGGCTGAGGGTGAGGGTGAAAGTGAGAGTAAGGTTTAGGGTTAGGGTTAGGGTGAGGATTAGGCTTAGTGTGAGGGTTAGTGTGATGGTGAGGGTCAGGTGAGGTTGAAAATTAGAACGAGGGTGAGGGTGAGGGTGAGGGTTAGGGTTAGGTTTAGGTTTAGGGTGAGTTTTAGGGTTAAGGTTAGGGTTACAGTTTGGGTTATTGTTAGAGTTACGGTTACGGTTACGAAGAGGGTGAGGGCAAGGATTAGTATTAGGATTAGTGTTCGGGTTAGGGTTAGGGTGAGGGTGTGGTTGAGTGTTAGGGTTAGGATTAGGGTTAGGGTAAGGCTGAGGGGGAAGGGGAGGTTGAGGGTGTGGGTTAGTGTTAGGGTTAGGGTTAGGATTAGTGTGAGGGTGAGGGAGAGGGTTAGGCTTAGGGTAGGGGAAGGGTTAGTGTGAGGTTTAGAGTGAGGGTTACGGTGAGGGTGAGAGGTAGGGTTAGCATTAGAGTTAGGGTGAGGGTGAGGGTTAGAATGAGAGTTAGGGTGAGGGTTAGGGCTAGGGTTAGTGTTAGGGTGAGGGTGAGGTTGAGGGTGAGGGTTAGTGTTAGGATTAGTGTTACGGTTAAGGTGACGGTTAGGGTTAGGCTGCGGGTTAGGGTTAGGGTGATGTATATTGTGAGGGTGAGGGTTAGGGTGAACATGAGTGTTGCGGTGAGAGTGAGGGTTCTGGTGAGTGTGAGGGTAAAGGTGTGGTTGAGGGTTAGGGTTAGGGTTAGGATGAGGGTTACGGTGAGGTTTAGGGTTAGTCTGAGAATAAGGGTTAGGGTGAGGGTTAGTTTGAGGGTGAGCATTAGGGTTAGCGTTAGGTTTTTGGGTTAGGGTTAGGGTTAGGGTGAGGGTCAGGTTTAGGGTTAGTTTGAGGGTTAGGGTTAGGGTGATGTTTAAGGTGAGTTTGAGGGTTAGTGTGAGCGTGAGTGTGAGGGTGAGGGTTAGGTTAAGTGTGCGTGTGAGGGTGAGGTTGAGGGTGAGGGTTAGGGTTAGGTTTAGAGTGAGGGTTAGGGTTAGGGTAAGGATGAGGTTTAGGTTCAGGGTTAAGCTGAGGGTGAGGGTGAAATTGAGGGTGAGTGTTAGGGTTCGTGTGAGGGTTAGGCTTAGTGTGAGAGTTAGGGGAAGGTGAGGGTTAGGTTCACGGGTAAGTTGAGGATGAGGGTTAGTGTTATGATCAGGGAGAGGATTAGCGTTAGAGTGATGTTTAGTATGAGGTTGGGTTTTACTGTTAGGGTTAGCGTTTGGGAAAGGTTTAGGTTTAGGGTAAGGGTTAGGGTTAGATTTAGGGTTAGTGTGAGGATAAGTGTTAGGCTGAGGATTAGGTTGATGGTGAGGTTTAGGGTTTGGATTAGGGTTAGGGTTAGGGTGAGGATGAAGGTGAGGGTGAAAGTGAAGGTGAGGGTTAGGGTTTGGGTGAATGTTAGGGTTAGTGTGAGGGTTAGTGTGATGGTGATGGTGAGGGTGAGGGTGAGGGTTAGAATGAAGGTGAGGGTGAGGGTGATGTTTAGGGTTAGTATTAGGGTTAGGTTCAGTTTTAAGGTTAGGTTTAGGGTTAGGATTAGGCTTATTGTTAGCGTTAGCCTTAGGGTGAGGGTGAGGGTGTGGGTGAAGTTTACCGTTAGGGTTAGTGTTAAGGTTAGGGTGAGGGTGGGGTTGAGCGTTAGGGTAACGCTGAGGGGGAAGGGGAGGTTGAGGGTGACGGTTAGGTTTAGGGTTAGGGTGAGGGCTAGGATGAGGTGAGGGTTAGGGTGCGGGTGAGGATGAGTGTTTCGGTTAGGTAAGGGTTAGGGTTAGGGTGCAGATTAGGTTGAGGGTGATTGTTACGCTGAGGTTAGTTTTAGGGTTAGGGTTAGGGTTAGGGTTAGGGTGAGGGTGAGGGTGAGGGTTAGGGTTAGGGTTAGTGTGAGGGTGAGGGTGAGGGTTAGGGTTAGGGTTAGGGTGAGGGTCAGGGTAAGGGTTACGGTTAGGTTGAGGGTTAATTTTAGGGTGAGGGTTAGGGTCAGTGTTAGGGTGAGAGTTAGGGTTAGGGTGATGTTTATTGTCAGGGTGAGGGTTAGGGTGAGTGTGAGGGTGAGGGTTAGGGTTAGGGTTATTTTTTGGGTGAGGGTGAGGTTTAGGATTAGGAATAGGGTTAGGGTTAGGGTTAGGCTGAGGTTGAGTGTCAGGGTGAGGTTGAAGTTTAGGGTTAGGTTTAGGGTTAGGGTTAGGGTTAGGGTGAGGGTTACGGTTAGTGTGAGGGTTATGGTTAGGATTAGGGTTAGGGTGAGGGTAAGTGTTAGGGTGAGGTTTAGGGTGAGTGTGAGGTTCAGGGTTAGGGTTAGGGTTAGGGTGAGGGTTAGGGTTTGGGTGATGTTTAGGGTGAGGGTGAGAGTTATGGTAAGGATGAGGGTTCAGCTGAGGGTGAGGGTTCGGATGAGGTTGAGGTTTAGGGTGTGGGTGAGGATTAGGGTTAGGGTGAGGGTTACCGTTAGGTTTAGGGTTAGGGTGAGGGTTAGGGAGAGGGGTAGGTTTAGGATTAGGATGAGGGCTAGGGTGAGGTTTAGGTTGAGGGTGAGGGTGAGGGTAAGGTTTTCGGTTAGGTAAGGGTTAGGGTTAGGGTTCGGATGAGCTTTAGGGGAGTGTGAGGGTTAGGTTGAGGGTTAGGGTTTGGGTGAGTGTTAGGGTTAGGGTTAGGGTGAGGGTTAGCGTTAGGGTGATATTTAGTATGAGGGTGAGGGTTACATTCAGGGTTAGCCTTCAGGAAAGAGTTAAGGTTAGTGTTAGTGTTAGGGTGAGGGTGAAAGTGATGGGTAGGGTTAGCGTTAGTTTTAGGGTGAGGGTTAGGGTAAGAGTGAGGGTTAGGTTTTGGGTTGGGCTGAAGTTTAGTTTTAAGGTGATGTTTAGGGTGAGGTTGAAGGTTAGTGCGAGGGTGAGGGTGAGGGTGAGGGTTAGGGTCATGGGGCGGGTGAGTGTGAGGTTGAGGGTGAGGATTAGGGTTAGGTTTAGGGTGAGGGTGATGGTTAGGGTTAGGGTTAGGCTGAAGTTGAGGGAGAAAGTGAGGGTGAGGGTTAGGTTTAGGGTTAGGTGCGGGTTAGGGTTAATGTGAGAATAAGTGTGATTGTGAGGGTCAGGATGAGATTGAGGGTTAGAATTAGGGTGAGGGTGAGGGTGAGGGATAGGGTTAGGATTAGGGTTAGGGTGAATTTTAGGGTTAGGGTTAGGGTCAGGGTTAGGGTTATTTTTAGGTTTAGGGTTAGGGTGAGGATGAGGGTGAGGGTTAGTTTAGGGTTAGTGTTAGCGTTAGGATGAGGGTGGGGTTGACGGTTAGGGTTAGGATTAGGGTTACGGTTAGGGTAAGGCTGAGGGGGAACGGGAGGTTGAGGGTGAGGGTTAGGGTTACGGTTAGGGTGAGGGCTAGGTTCATGGAGAGGGTGAGGGTGAGGGTGAGGATGAGCGTTTCATTTAGGTAAGGATTAGAGTGAGGTTTAAGCTGAGGTTAGTTTAAGGGTTAGGGTTAGGGTTAGGGTTAGGGTTATGGTTGAGGGTAAGGGTTAAGGTGAGGTTTAGTGTGAGGATGAGGGTTAGGTTTAGTGTGAGAGTTAGTGTGAGGGTTAGGGTTAGGGATAGGCTTAGGGTGAAGGTGAGGTATAGGGTGAGGGTTAGAGTTGGGGTCAGGGTTAGGGATACGTAGGGGTTAGGGTGTAGGTGAGGTATAGGGTGAGGGTTAGAGTTGGGGTCAGGTTTAGGGTGAGGGTGACGGTGAGTGTTAGGGTTTGGTTTAGGGTTAGAGTTAGGGTGAGGGTGAGGGTGAGGTTTAGGATTAGGGTTAGGATTAGGGTTAGGCTGACTGTAATGTGGGGAGTGAGGGTGAGGGTTCCTGTTAGGATGAGGTTTAGGGTTAGGGTTAGGGTTAGGGTTATTATTAGGGTAAGAATTAGGTTTAGACTGAGGGTTAGGGTTAGGTTTAGTGTGAGGGTTTGGGTTAGGGTTAGGGTTAGGTTTAGGGTGAAGGTTAGGGTGAGGTTTAGGGTTATGATAAGGGTTAGGCTGAGGGTAAGAGTTAGGGTTAGTGGGAGTATTAGGGTAAGTGTTAGGGTGAGGGTAAAGGTTAGGGTGAGGGTTAGGTTGAGGGTGAGGCTTAGGTTTAAATTGAGGATTAGGGTGAAAATTAGGTTTATGGTTAGCTTTAGGGTGAGTGTTAGGGTGTGGGTAAGTGTTAGGGTGAGGGTTAGGTTGAGGGTGAGTGTTAGGGTTCGGGTGAGGGTAAGGGAAAAGGTGAGGGTTAGGGTGAGAGTGATGGATAGGGTGAGGTTTTGGGTTAAGTTTAAGGATAGGGTGAGGATTTGGGTTAGGGTTAGCTTTAGGGTGAGGGTTAGGCTGAGGGCTATGGTTAGGTTAAGGGTGAGCATTAGGTTTAGGGTGTTTGTTAGGGTTAGGGTTAGGGTGTTGGTAAGTGTTAGGGTGAGGGTTAGGGTGAGTGTGAGGTTTAGGGTTAGAATTAGTTTTAGGGTTAGGTTAAGGATGAGTGTTAGGGTTAGGTTTATGTTTAGGGTTTGGGTGAGGGTGAGGTTTAAGGTTAGGGTTAGGGTGAGGGTTAGTGTTAGGGTGAGTCCTAGGGTGAGGGTGAGGGTTAGGGAGAGGGTAATGGTGAGGGTAAATTTTTTGTTAGGTAAGGGTTAGGGCTAGTTTTAGGGTGAGTATTAGGGTGAGGGTGTGGTTTAGGGTTAGGGTTAGCGTTAGGGTTAGGTTGAGGTTGAGGGTGAGGGTGAGGGTTAGGGAATGGTTTAGGATTAGGGTAAGGGTTAGCATGAGGGTTAGGGTTAAGGTAATATTAAGTGTGAGGGTTAGGGTGAGCGTGAGTGTTCAGGTCAGAGTTAGGGTTAGGGTTACGGTTAGGGATAGGGTTAGGGATAGGGTTAGGTTGAGGGTGAGGGTAAGGGTTAGGGTGAGGGTTAGGTTTAGGTTTAGGGTGAGCGTTAGGGTTCGGGTTAGGGTTAGTTTGCAGGTTAGGGTGAGGGTAAGGGTTAGGGTGAGGTTTAGGGTGAGGGTTAGTGTGTGTGAGAGTTAGGGTTCACATTAGAGTTAGGGTGAGGGAGATGGTTGGTGTGAGGGTTAGGGATAGGGTGAGGATTAGGGTTAGTGTGAGGGTTAGGGTGAGGGTGAGGTGTACGGTTAGCGTTACGGATAGGTTGAGCGTTAGGGTGAGGGTTAGGTTTAGGGTGAGGGTTAGGATTAGGGTTAGGGTGAGGGTTAGGGTTAGGGTGATGTTTATGGTGAGCGTGATTTTTAGGGTGAGGGTGAGGGTGAGAGTGAAGATTAGGTTTAGGGATAGGGTTAGGGTTAGGTTGAGGGTCAGGCTGAGGGTTAGGTTTAGGATTAGAGTTAGGGTTAGTGTAAGTGTGAGTGTTAGAGTGAGGATGAGGTTTCAGGTGATGGTGTGGGATAGGGTGTCGTCGAGGGTTAGGGTGAGGGTGAGGTTATGGTTTAGAATTAGGGTTAGGGTTATGGTGAGATTAAGGTTTCGGGTGAGGGTTAGGGTGAGGGTGAGAGATAGGGTTAGCATTAGAGTTAGGGTGAGGTTGAGGGCCAGGATGAGTGTTAGTGTGAGGGTTAGGGTGAGGGTGAGTGTTAGGGTGAGGGTTGGGGGGACGGATAGGGTTAGGGTTAGTGTGAGAGTAAGGGTTACTGTGAGAGTTAGGGTCAGGGTGAGGGTTAGAGTGAGGGTTTGGGTTAAGGTTATGGATAGGGTGAAGATTAGGGTTAGGGTTAGGTTTTGGGTGAGGGTTAGGCCGAGGGTTAGGGTTAAGGTTAGAGTGATTGTTAGGTTTAGTCTGGAGGTTAGGGTTAGGGTTAGGGTGACAGTAAGGGTTAGGTTGAGGGTTAGGGTGAGTGTGACTTTTAGGGTTATCATTAGGTTTAGGTTTAGTGTTAGGATGATTGTTAGGGTTAGGATTAGGTTTAAGGTTAGGGTGAGGGTGAGGGGTATGGTTAGGGTTAGGGTGAGGGTTAGTGTTAGTGTGAGGGCTAGGGTGATGGTGAGTTTTAGGGTGAGGGTGAGGTTTTTGGTTAGGTAAGATTTAGGGTCAGGTTCAGGGTGAGAATTAGGGTGAGGGTGTGTTTTAGGGTTAGGGTTAGGGTTAGGGTGAGGGTGAGGGTGAGGATGAGTGTTATGTTGAGGGTATTGTTAGGGTGAGGGTGTGGGTGAGTGTGAGGTTGAGGGTTAAGCTTAGTGTGAGGGTTACGGTTACGGTGATGGTTAGGGTTAGGCTTAGGGTGAGGGTTAGGTTTAGGGTGATGTTTAGAGTGAGAGTGAGAGTTACGGTGAGGGTGATTGTTCTGGTGAGAGTTAGGGTTAGGGTTAGGGACAGGGATAGGGTTAGTGTGAGGGTACGTGTTAGGGTGAGGTGTAGTGTGAGGGTTAGGGTGAGCATTAGGTTTAGGGTTAGGGTTAGTCTGGGGGTTAGGGTGAGATTTAGGGTGAGGGTGAGGGTTAGGGTTAGGATGAATGTAACGTTTAGTGTGAGGGTTAGGGTGAGGGTGAGACTTAGGGTTAGCATTAGACTTAGGTTGAGGGTGAGGGTTAGGGTTAGGGTTAAGGATTCGGTGAGGATTAGGGTTAGTGTGAGGTTTCGGTTTAGGGTTAGTGTTTGGGTTAGTGTGAGAATAAGGGTTAGCATCAGGTTTAGGTTATGGGTGAGGTGTAGCGTTAGTGTTAGGGATAGTGTGAGCGTTAGGGTGAGGGTTCAGTTTAGGGTGAGGGTTAGGGTTAGGTTTAGCGTGAGGGTTAGGGTTAGGGTGATGTTTATGGTGAAGGTGAGTGTTAGGCTTAGGGAGAGTGTGAGGTTGAGGGTTAGGTTTAGGATTAGTGTTAGGGTTAGGTTTAGTGTGAGTGTTAGGGTGAGGATGATCGTTCGGGTGATGGTGAGGGTTAGGGTGTGGGCAAGGGTTAGGGTTAGGGTGAGGATTAGGGTTAGGGTTAGGTTGAGAGTTAGGGTGAGGTGTAGGAATAGGGTTAGGGTGAGGGTTAGGGTGAGGGTGAGGGTTAGGGTTAGTGTTAGGTATAGGGTGACTGTTAGGGTGAAGTTTAGGGTTCGGGTTAGGGTGAGGTTTAGGGCGAGGTTAAGGGATAGTGTTAGCGTTAGGGATAGGGTTAGGATTAGGGTTAGGGTGAGAGCTAGGGTGAGGTTGAGGGTTAGGGTGAGAGTGAGGGTGCATTTTTCGGTTAGGTAAGGGTTAGGGTTATTTTTAGGGTGAGAATTATGTTGAGATTGAGGGTTAGTGTGAGTGTTAGGGTTAGGGGGAGGGTTAGGGTTAGGATTTGGGTGAGGGTTAGCGTTAGAGTTATGTTTATGGTGAGGTTTAGGGTTAGGGTGAGGGTTAGTGTTCGGGGGAGGGTGAGGGTTAGGGTGTGGGTGAGGGTTAGGGTTAGGTTGAATTTTAGGGTTACAGTGAGGGTTAGGGTGAGGGTGAGATTTATGGTTAGGTTTTTGGTGAGGGTTAGGGTTATGCTGAGGGTTAGGGTGGAGTAGTAGGCTGAGGGGTAGTTTTAGCGTTAGTGTGAGTGTTACGGTTAAGTTTAGTTTGAGTGTAAGGTTTAGGGTGAGGGTTAGGTTGAGGGTGAGGGTGAGCGTGAGGGCTTCGTTTAGGTAAGGTTTAGGTTGAGGGTTAGGGTGAGGATTAGGTGAGGGTGAGGGTTAGGTTCAGGTTTAAGGTTAGGGTGAGTTTTAGGGCTAGGGTTAGGGTGAGGGTTTGCGTTAGGGTGATGTTTACTATGAGGTTGAGAGTTACTGTTAGGGTTAGATTTAGGGAAAGGGTTAGGGTTAGTGTAAGGGTTAGGTTGAGAGGTAGGTTGAGGGGTAGGTTTAGTGTTATGGTGAGGGTTAGTGTTAGTGTGAGGGTAAGGGTTAGGGTTAGAGGTAGGGTTAGTGTGAGGATAAAGGTTAGGTGAGGGTTAGGTTGAGGGTGAGTTTCAGGGTTATCGTTAGGGTTAGGGTGATGGTTAGGATTAGGGTTAGGGTTAGGGTGAGGGATAGGGTGAGGGTCATATTTAGTGTGAGGGTGAGGGTTAGGTTGAGGGTGAGGGTGAGGGTTAGGTTGAGTGTTAAGGTTCGGTTTAGGTTTAGGGTTAGGTTTGGGGTTAGGCTGAGGTTGAGAGTTTGGGTGAGGGTTAGGGTTAGGGTTAGGTTTAGGGGTGAGGGTTAGGGATAGGATTAGGTTGAGGGTTAGGGTTAGTGTGAGGGTTAGGGTGAGGGTGAGGTTGAGGGTAATGGTTAAGGTGAGGGTGAGGAACAGTGTGAGGGTTTGCCTTAGGATCAGTGTTAGGGTGAGTTTTAGGATTAGGGTTAGGGTTATTGTTAGGATTAGGGTTAGGATGAAGGCTAGGGTGAACGTGAGGGTTAGGGTTAGGTTTAGGGTGAGGTTTTGGGTTAGGGTGATATTTAGGTTGAGGGTGAGAGTTAGGTTGAGGGTGAGGGTGAGGGTGAGGCTTAGGTTTAGGATTATGGTAAGGTTTAGGGTTACTGTTAGAGTGAGAGTTAGGGTTAGGGTTAGGGTGCGGGTAAGTGTTAGGTTGAGGGTTAGGGTTAGAGTGAGGGTTAGGATTAGTGTGAGTGTTAGTGTGAGGGTTAGGGTGAAGGTTAGGGTTAGAGGTAGGTTTAGGGTGAGGGTGAGGGTAAGGGTTAGGGTTAGAGTGAGGGGTAGGCTTACAGTGAGGGTTAGGGTGAGTGTTAGGATTAGGGTTAGTGTTAGGGTGAGGGTGAGGGTGAGGGTGAGGGTTAGGGTTAGGGTAAGTGTGAGGGCTAGGTTTATGGTGTGGGTTTGGGTTAGGGTAAGGGTTAGTGTGAGGGGTAGGCGTAGGGTTAGTGTGAGGGGTAGGCGTAGGGTTAGTGTTAGTGTTAGGGTTATGGTGAGGGTTAGAGTTAGCGTTAGGTTGAGGATTAGGGTTAGGGTGATGTTTATTGTTTGGGTGAGGGTTAGGGTTAGGGTTAGTTTTAGGGTGAGGGTTAGGATTAGAAACAGGGTTAGCGTTAGTTTTGGGATGAGGGTGAGGGTCAGGGTGAGGGTGAAGATTATGATTAGGGTTAGGGTAAGGTTAAAGGTTATGGTTAGTGTGAGGGTTATGGTCAGTATTAGGTTTAGGGTTAGAGTGAGGATAAGGGTTAGGGTGAGTGTGATGGTTAGGATTAGGGTTAGGTTGATGGTGAGGGTTAGGGTGAGCGTGAGCGTTAGGTTTAGGGTTAGGGTTAGGGTTAGGGTTTGGGTTAGGGTGAGAATTAGGGTGAAGTGTCGGGATAAGGTTAGGGTGAGGTTTAGGTTTAGGGTGAGGGTTAGGGTTAGGGTTAGGGTTAGGGTTAGTTTGAGGATAAGGGTTATGATGAAGGTTAGGTTGAGGGTGAGGGTTAGGGTTAACGTTAGGGTTAGTGTGAGGGTTAGCGTTTGGGCTTCGGTTAGGGTTTGGTTTAAGGTGAGAGTTAGGTTTAGGGTCATGTTTAGGGTTTGATTGAGGGTTAGTGGAAGGGTGAGTGGGAGGGGGAATGTGAGTGTTAATGTGAGGGTGCAGGTGAGGTTGAGGTTGAGGGTGAGGGTTAGGGTTAGGTTTAGGGTAGTGTTAGGGTTAGGTTTAGGGAGAGGGTGAGGGTTAGGGTTAGGATTAGGGTTAGGGTTATGTTTAAGCTGAGGTGGAGGGTGAAAGTGAGGGTAAGGGTTAAGGTTAAGGTTAGGGTGAGGTTTAGGGTTTGTGTGAGGGTTACTGTAATGGTGAGTGTCAGGTGAGGGTGAGGTTTAGAAAGAGGGTGAGGGTGAGGTTTAGGGTTAGGATTAGGTTTAGGGTGAGTTTTATGGTTAGGGTTATGGTTACAGTTAGGTTTATTGTTAGGGTTAAGGTTAAGTTTACGAAGAGGGTGAGGGCAAGGGTTAGCATTAGGATTAGGGTTAGGGTTAGGGTAAGGGTGGGGTTGAGTGTTAGGGTTAGGATTGGGGTTAGGGTAAGGCTGAGGGGAAAGTTGAGGTTTTCTGTGAGGGTTAGTGGTCGGGTTACTGTTAGGATTAGTGTGAGGGTTAGGGTGAGGGTGAGGGTGAGGGTTAGGCTTAGGGTAGGGTTAGGGTTAGGTTTAGGGTGATGGTGAAAGTTAGGATTAGGAATAGGGTGAGTGTTACGGTTAGGCTGAGGGTGAGAGTCAGGGTGAGGGTGAAGGTTAGGGTTAGTTTTAGGGTGAGGATAAGTGTTAGGGTTAGGGTGAGGGTTAGGGTGATGTTTATTGTGAGGATGAGGATTAGGGTGAGGGTGAGTGTTCGGGTGAGGGTGAAGATTCGTGTGAGGGTGAAAGTTAGGGTGTGTTTGAGAGTTAGGTTTAGGATGAGTGTTAGGGTGACGGTGAGGGTTAGGGTGAGGGTGAGGGTTAGGTTTAGGTCTGGGGTCAGGGTGAGGGTTAGGTTTAGGGTTAGGGTTAGTGTGAGAGTTAGGTTGAGGTGTCAGGATAGGATTATGGTGAAGGTTAGGGTTAGTGTGAGGGTAAGGGTTAGGGTGAGGGTTAGGGTGAGTGTGAGGGTTAGTGTGAGGGTGGAGGTGAGGTTTTCATTTACCTTAGGGTTAGGGTTATGGTGAAGTTTAGGTTGAGGTTGAGGGTTAAGCTGAGGTTAGGGTTAGTGTGAGGGTTAGGGTTAGGCTTACGGTGAGGGTTAGGGTTAGGGTGATGTTTAGGGTGAGGGTGAGCGTTCGGTGAGGGTGAGGGTGAGGGTGAGTGTGAGGGTGTGGGTGAGGGTTAGTGTTAGGGTTAGGTTTAGGGTGAGGGTACGTATGAGGGTTAGGATTAGGAATAGGGTTAGTGTTAGTGTTAGGCTGAGGGTATGGTTTAGGGTGAGGTTATGTGTGAGGGAGAGTGTTAGGGTTAGGGATAGGTTTAGCCTGAGGGCTAGGGTGAGGAGAGGGTTAGTGTGAGCGTTAGGGTGAGTGATTCTTTTAGGTAAGGGTTAGGGTTATGGTGAGAATTAGCGTGAGGTTGAGGGTTAGGTTGAGGGTTACGGTTAGGGTGAGGGTTAGGGTTAGGTTTAGGGTAAGGATTAGGGTTTGGGTGATGTTTAGGGTGAGGGTGAGTGTTAGGGTGAGGATGAGTGTTCGGGGAAGTGTGAGTGTTCCGGTGAAGGAGAGGGTTATGGTGTGGGTGAAGCTTAGGGTTAGGTTGAGGGTTAGTGTTAGGGTTAGGGTTAGTGGGAGGATGAGGGTTAGGGATAGTGTTAGAATTAGGTTGAGGGTTAGGTTTAGGGTTAGTGTTAGGGTCAGGGTAATGGTTATGGTGCGGGTTATTGTCAGGGTGAGGGTGAGGGTTAGGGTTAGGGTTAGGGTAAGTTTGAGGGTGAGGGTTAGGTTTAGAATTAGGGTTAGGTTGAGTGTTACGGTGAGGGTGAGGGTTAGGGTTAGGGTGAGAATTAGGGTTAGGGTTAGGCTTAGGGTTAAGGTGAAGGTAAGGGTTAGGGTGATGTATAGTGTGAGGATGAGGATTCGGGTTAGTGTTAGGGTTAGGGTAAGGGTTAGGGTGAGGCTTAGGCTTACATTTAGTTTTACAGTGAGGTTGAGTTATAGGGTGAGGGTTAGCGCTATGGTGAGGGTTAGGGATAGGGTTAGATTGAGGGTGAGGGTGAGTGTTAGGTTTTGGGTTAGGGTGAGGGTGAGGGTGAGGGTTAGGAATAGGGTAAGCATTAGGGTTAGGATGATGGTGAGGGTGAGAGTAAGGGTGTGGGTTAGGGTTAGGGTGAGGGTTAGGTTTAGGGTTAGGGTTAGGGGGAGGTTTAGGGTGTGGGTAACTTTTAGGGTAAGGGTTAGGATGAGGGTAAGGGTTAGGGTTAGGTTGAGGGAAAGGGTTAGGGTGAGGGTTAGGGTGAGGTGGAGGGTTAGGCTTAGCATTAGGGTTAAGTGAGGGTGAGGTTTGGGGTTAGGGTTAAGATTAGGGATAGGGTGAGGATTAGGGTTAGGGTCAGGTTTAGCGTGAGGGTTAGGATGAGGGGTAGGGTTAGGATTAGGGTGAGGGTTAGGTTTAGTGTGAGGTTTAGGGTTAGGTTTAGGGAGAGGGATAGGTTTAGTCTGAGGGTTAGGTTTAGGGTTATTGTGAACGTAAGGTTTCGGGTGAGGGTTAGGCTGAGGGTGAGATTTAGGGTTAGCATTATGTTTAGGGTTAGGGTTAGGATGAGGGTTAGGGTTAGGGTGAGGGTGAGGTAGAGGGTGAGGAAGAGTGTTAGTTTTAGGTATAGTGTGTGGGTTAGTGCTAGGGTGAGGGTTAGTTTTAGGGTGAGTGTTAGGGTTAGGGTAAGGTTTAGGGTGAGGGTTAGGGTTAGGGTTGGTTTAGGTTGAGTTTCAGGGTGAAAGTCAGGGTTAGGTTGAGGCTTAGGGTTAGGGTGAGGCTTAGGGTTAGTGTTAGGGTGAGAGTTAGGGTTAATTTGATGTTTATTGTGAGGATGAGAGTTAGGGTAAGGGTTAGTTTTAGGGGGAGGGGGAGGGTTAGGGATAGGGTTAGAATTAGGTTGAGGGTTAGCGTTAGGGTTAGTGTTAGGGTGAGGGTTAGGGTTAGGGTCCGGGTTATTGTCAGGGTGAGGGTGAGGGTTAGGGTTAGGGTTAGAGTAAGTTTGAGGGTGAGGGTTAGGTTTAGGATTAGGGTTAGGTTTAGGGTTAGGTTGAGCGTTACGTTGAGGGTGAGGGTGAGGGTTCGGGTTAGGGTTAGTGTTAGGGCAAGAATTAGGGTTAGGGTTAGGGTTAGGGTTATGGTGAAGTTAAGGGTTAGGGTGATGTATAGTGTGAGGATGAGGATTAGGGTTAGGGTTAGGGTTATGGTTATTGTGAGGTTAAGGATTAGGGTGAGAGTTAGGGTGATGGTGAGGGTTAGGGTTAGTGTTAGTGTTAGGGTTAGGGACAGGGTGACGGTGATGTTTAGGGTTAGGGTGTTGTTTAATGTGAGGTTTAGTGTTAGTGTGAAGGTGAGGGTGAGGGTGAGGGTTAGTGTGAGGGTGTGGGTGAGGATGAGGTTGAGGATGAGAGTTACGGTTAGGGTTAGGGTGAGGGTGAGGGTGAAAGTGAAGGTGAGGGTTAGGGTTAGGTTGTGGGTTAGGGTTAGGGTTAGGGTTAGGATGATGTTTAGGCTGAGTGTTAAGGTTATAGTTAGTGTGAGGGTTAGGGTTAGTTTGCGGGTGAGGGTGAGGTTTAGGTTTAATTTTAGGGTTTGTTTTAGTGTTAAGGTTAGAGTTATTGTTAGGGTTATTTTTAGGGTTATGGTTAGGGTGAGCTTGAGGGTGAGGGTTTCGTTTAGGTAAGGGTTAGGTATAGGGGGAGAATTAGGGAGAGGGTCAGGGTTAAGCTGAGGTTAGGGTTAGGGTGAGGGTTATGGTTAAGGTTAGGGTGAAGGTTAGGGTTAGGGTGATGTTTAGGGTGAGGGTGAGGGTTAGGGTGAGGGTGTGGGTGAGGTTTAGGGTTAGTGTTAGGTTTAGGTTGAATATGTGGGTAAGGGTTAGGATTAGGAGTAGGCTTAGGGTTAGGGTTATTCTGAGCTTGAGGGTCAGGGTGAGGGTGAAGTGTAGGGTTAGGTTTAGGGTTAATTTGAGAGTTACAGAGAGGGGTAGGGTTAGGGTTAGGGTGAGGTTTAGGGTGAGTGTGAGGATTAGGGTGAGGGTGAGAGTGAGGGTTAGTGTTAGGGTTAGGGTTAGAGTTAGGGTGAGTTTGAAGGTGAGGGTTATTTTTAGGATTAGGTTTAAGGTTAAGTTTAGGGTGAGTGTTAGGGTGAGGGTGAGGGTTCGGGTGAGGGTTAGGGTGTGCATGAGGGTTAGGGTTATGGTGAGGATTAAGGTTAGGATTAGGGTTAGGGTTCTGGTGAGCTTAAGGATTAATGTGAGGTTTAGTGTGAGGATGAGGGTTAGGGTTAGTGTTAGGGATAGGGTGAGGGTTATGGTGAGTACTAGGGTTAGGGTTAGGATGAGGGTTAGGGTTAGTGTGAGATTTAGGGTGAGGGTGAGGTTGAAGGTGAGGGTTAGGGTGAGGGTGAGTGTGAGGTTGAGGGTTACCGTTAGGGTTAGTGTCAGGGTTAGGGTGAGGTTGGGGGTTAGGTTTAGGATTAGGGTTAGGGTTTGGGTTAGGCTGAGGCTGAGTGTGAGGGTGAGGTTGAGGGTTAGGATTAGGCTGAGGTTGAGGGTGAGAGTCAGGGTTAAAGTTAGGGTGAGGGTTAAGGTGAGGGCTAGGTTGAGGCTGAGGGTTAGGGTTAGGTTTAGGGTTAGGATAAGGGTTAGGCTGAGGGTTAGGGTTAGGGTTATTGTGAGGGTTAGGTTTAGGGTTAGGTTTAGTGTTAAGGTGAGGGTAAATTTTAGGGTGAATATTAGGGTGACGGTGAAGTTTAGGGTTAGGGTGAAGGTTAGGTTTATGGTTAGGGTTAGGGTGAGTGTTAGCGTGTGGGTAAGTGTTAGGGTGAGGGTTACGTTGAGGGTGAGGGTTAGGGTTCAGGTGAGGGTTAGGATAAGGGTGAGGGTTAGGGTGAAGGTGAGGGATAGGGTGAGGGTTTGGGTTAAGGTTAAGGAGAGGATGAGGATTTGGTTTAGGGTTAGGTTTAAGGTGAGGGTTAGGCTGAGGGGTAGGGTTAGGGTTAGGGTGAGGCTTAGGTTTAGTTTGAGTGTTAGTGTTAGGGTTATGGTTAGGGTTAGTGTGAGGATAAGGGTTATTGTGAGGGTTAGGGTGAGGATGTGGTGTAGGGTTAGCGTTAATGATAGGGTGACGTTAGGGTGAGGGTGAGGGTTAGGTTTACGGTTAGGATTAGGTTGAGGGTTAGGATTATGGTTAGGGTTAGGTTGAGAGTTAGGTTGAGGTGTCAGGATAGGTTTAGGGTTAGGGGTAAGGTTAGTTTGAGGGTTAGGGTTAGGGTTAGGGTTAGTGTGAGGATAATGGTTACGGTGAGGATTAGGGCGAGGGTGAGGGTTAGGGTTAGCGTTAGGGTTAGCGTGAGTGTTAGGGTTAAGGTGAGGGTTAGGGTTAGGGTGATGTTTAGGGTCAGGTTGAGGGTTAGTGTGAGGGTGAGGGTGAGGGTTAGGGTGAGGGTGCGGGTGAGGGTGAGGCTGAGGGTGAGGGTTAGGTTTAGGGTTTGTGTCAGGGTGAGGGTTAGTGTTAGGATTAGAGTTAGGGTTACTGTTAGGCTGAGGGTGAGGGTGAAAGTGAGGGTGTGGGTTAGGTTTAGGGTGATGCTTAGGGTTAGTGTGAGGGTTAGTTGATGTTGAGGCTCAGGGTGGGAGTGAGGGTTAGAATGAAGGTGAGGGTGAGGGTGAGGGTTAGGGTTAGGATTAGGTTTAGGTTGAGTTTTAGGGTTAGGGTTAGGGTTACAGCTATGTTTATTGTTAGGGTTAGGGTTAGGGTTAGGGTGAGAGTGAGGATGAGGGTTTCCCTTAGGTAAGGGTAAGGTTTAGGGTGAGGATTAAGGTGAAGGTGTGGGTTAAGCTGAGGTTAGGTTTAGGGTGAGGGTTAGGGTTAGGGTTAGGGTGAGGACTAGGATTAGGGTGATGTTTAGGGTGAGGGTGAGGGTTAGGGTGAGGGTGAGGTTTAAGGTTAGCATTAGGTTTACCATTAGGGTTAGGATTAGGGTTAGGGTTAGGGTAAGGGTGAGGGTGAGGGTGAGGGTTATGGTGAGGGTTAGTGTTAGGGTTAGTGTGACGGTTACTCTTATTGTAAGGGTTAGGTTTAGGGTGAGGGTTAGCGTTAGGGTAAGGGTTTGGTTTAGGGTTAGGGTGAGCGTGAGTGTCAGGATGAGGGTTAGGATTAGTTTGAGGTTTAGGATTAGGGTGATGGTTAAGGATAGGGTTAGGTTGAGTGTAAGTGTTAGGATTAGGGTTAGGGTGAGGGTGAGGGTGATGGTTAGGTTTAGGGTGAGGGTTAGGGTTAGGTTTAGGGTTAGGTTGAGTGTGAGGGTTAGATTTAGGTTTGGGGTTAGGATAAGGGTTAGGCTGAAGATTACGGTTAAAGTTAGTGTGAGTGTTAGGTTTAGGGTTAGGGTTTTGGTTAAATTGAAGGTAAAGTTTAGGGTGAGGTTTAGGGTGAGTTTGAGGTTTAGGGTTAGTGTGAGTGTTAGGGTCAGGGTTAGGTTTAGGGTTATGTTTAGGGTTAGGTTGAGGTTTCGGGTGAGGGTTAGGTTTAGGGTTAGGGTTAGGATGAGGTTTAGGATGTGGGTAACTTTTAGGGTGAGGGTTAGGGTGAGGGTGAGGTTTAGTGTTAGGTTGAGGGAAAGGGTTAGGGTGAGGGTTAGGATGAGGTGGAGGGTTATGGTTAGCATTAGGGTGAGGGTGCGGTTGAAAGTGAAGCTGAGGGTTAGGGTTAGGGTGAATGTTAGGGTTAGGGTAGGGTTAGGATGAGGTTTAGACTGAGTGTTAAGGTTAGGATTAGTGTGAGGGTTAGTTTGAGGGTGTGGGTGAGGGTGAGGTTTAGGGTTAGTTTTAGGGTGAGTTTTAGGGTTAGGTTTAGGGTTAGAGTTAGGGTTAGTGTTAGGGTGAGGGTGAGGATGAGGGTTTCGTTTAGGTAAGGGTTAGGGTTAGGGTGAGGATTAGGGTGAGGGTGAGGGTTAAGCTGAGGTTAGGTTTAGGGTGAGGGTTAGGGTTAGGTTTAGTTTTAGGTTGCATGTGAGGGTAAGTGTTAGGAATAGGAATAGGGTTAGGTTCGGGTTAGGCTGAGGTTGATGGTCAGGGTAAGCGTGAAGGTTAGGGATAGGGTTAGTGTTAGGTTGAGAGTTATGGAGAAGGTTAGGGTTACTGTTAGGGTGAGGTTTAGGATGAGTGTGAGGATTAAGGTGAGGGTGAGAGTGAGGGTTAGGTTTAGGGTTAGAGTTAGGGTGAGATTGAAGGTGAGGGTTAGGTTTAGGATTAGGGTTAAGGTTAGGGTTAGGGTGAGTGTTAGGTGAGGGTTCAGATTCGATTTCGGGTGAGGGTTAGGGTGTGCATGAGTTTTAGATTTATGGTGAGGATTAGGGTTAGGATTAGGGTTAGGGTTCTGGTGAATTTAAGGATTAGGGTGAGGTTTAGTGTGAGGATGAGGGTGAGGGTTAGTGTTAGAAATAGGGTGAGGGTTACAGTGAGTGTTAGGTTTAGGGTTAGGGTTAGGGTGAGGGTGAGGTATAGGTTGAGGCTTAGCGTTAGGGTGAGGGTTAGGGATACATTTTGGGTTAGGGTGAGGGTGATGTTGAGTGTTAGGGTTAGGTTTAGTGTTAGATTTAGGGTGAGGGTGAGTGTTAGGATTAGGGTTAGGATTAGGGTTAGGCTTAGGGTGATGTGGAGGGTTAGTATAAGTGTTAGGGTTAGGATGATTGTTATTGTTAGGGTTAGGGTTAGGGTTAGGCTTAGGGTGAGGGTTAGATTTGGTTTATGTTTAGGATAAGGTTTAGGCTGAGGGTTAGTGTTAGGGTTCGTGTGAGGTTTAGGTTTAGCGTTAGGGTAATTGCTAGGTTGAGAGTAAATTTTAGGGTGAATATTAGGGTGATGGTGAAGTTTAAGGTTATGGTGAGGGTTAGGTTGAAAGTTAGGTTTATGGTTCTGGTTAGGGTGAGTGTTAGGGTGTGGGTAAGAGTTAGGGTGAGGGATAGGCTGAGGGGTAGTGTTAGGGTTAGGGTGAGGATTAGGTTTAGTGTGAGGGTTAGGGTTAGGGTTAGGGTGACAGTAAGGGTTACAGTGAGGGTTAGGGTGAGTGTGAGGTTTAGGGATAGAATTAGGTTTAGGGTTTGGGTTAGGATGAATGTTAGGGTTATGTTTAGGGTTAGGATTAGGTTGAGGGTGAGGTTTAGGGTCAGGGTTAGTTTGAGGTTTAGTGTTAGGTGTGGGCTAGTGTGAGGGTTAGGGTTAGGGTGAGGGTTAGGTTAGGGTTAAGGTGAGGGTGAGGGTCAGGGTTAGGGATAGGGTTTGGGTTAGGGTGAGGGTTAGGCTGACGTTTAGGGTTAGGGTTAGTGTGAGGGTTACGGTTAGGGTTAGGGTTTGGGTTAGGGTGTGGTTTAGGGTTAGTTTTAGGTTTAGGCTGAGGGTTAGGGTTAGCGTCAGTGTGAATGTTAGTTTTAGGGTTAGGGTTTGGGTTAGGTTGAGGGTAAAGTTTAGGGTGAGTGTTAGGGTGAGGGTGAGGGTTAGGGTTAAGGTGAGGGTGAGGGTCAGGGTTAGGGATAGGGTTTGGGTTAGGGTGAGGGTTAGGCTGACGTTTAGGGTTAGGGTTAGTGTGAGGGTTAGGGTTAGGGTTAGGGTTTGGGTTAGGGTGTGGTTTAGGGTTAGTTTTAGGTTTAGGCTGAGGGTTAGGTTTAGCGTCAGTGTGAATGTTAGTTTTAGGGTTAGGGTTTGGGTTAGGTTGAGGGTAAAGTTTAGGGTGAGTGTTAGGGTGAGGGTGAGGGTTAGGGTTATGTTTAGGGTTAGGGTGAGTGTTAGGGTGAGGGTTAGATTTAGGGTTAGGCTTAGGGTGAGGGGTAGGGTGTAGGCAAGGTTTTGGGTGAGGGTTAGGAGGAGGGTGAGGTTTAGGTTTAGTGTGAGGGTTAGGGTTAGGGTCATGGTGAGTTTTAGGTTTAGTGTGAGGGTTAGTTTGAGGTTGAGGGTTATTGTTAGGGTGAGGTTGAGGGTAAAGTTTATGCTGAGGCTTAGGGTGAGGATGAGGTTTATGTTTAGCATTAGGTTTACAGTTAGGTTTAGGATGAGGGTTAGGTTTAGGGTGAGGGTGAGGGTAAGGGTTAGGGTCACTGTGAGGGTTAGTGTTAGGGTGAGGGTTAGGTTTAGGGTGAAGGTTAGGTTTAGGGTAAGTGTTAGGGTTAGGGTTAGGGTTAGGGTTAGGGTTAAGGTGAGGGTCAGGGTGAGAGTTAGTGTTAGGTTGAGGGTTAGGGTTAGGGTAAGGGTTATGGCTAGGGTTAGGGTGAGAGTTAGGGTTAGGGTGAAGTTTAGTATAAGGTTGAGGGTTAGGGTGAGGGTGAGTGTTCGTGTGTGGGTTAGGGTTTGGGTAAGGGTTAGGGTTTTTGTGTGGTTGAGGGTTAGTTTTAGGGTGAGTGTTAGGGTGTCGGTGAGGGTTATGTTGGGGGTGAGGGTTAAGTCTAGATTTAGGGTTAGGTTGAGGTTTAGGCTAAGGGTTATGGTTAAGGTGAGAGTTAGGGTAAGGTTTCGGGATAGGGTTAGGGTGATGGTTAGGGTTAGTGTGGGGGTTAGGCTTAGGGTTAAGGTTAGTGTGAGGATAAGGTTTAGGGTGAGGTTTAAGGTGAGGGTGAGGGTTAGGTTTAGCGTTAGGGTTACAGTGAGGGTTAGGGTGAGGGTTAGCATTAGGGTGAGGGTTAGGGTTAGGTTTAGGTGAGGGTTAGGGTTAGGGGGATTTTTAGGGTGAGGGTGATGGTTAATGTGAGGATGAGGTTGAGGTTTAGGGTGAGGGTGAGGCTGAGAGTTAGAATTAGGATTACTGTTAGGGTTAGGTTTAGGCTGAGTGTGAGTGTCAGCGTGAGCTGAAGGTTAGGGTTAGGGTTAGGATTAGGGTTAGAGTGAGGGTTACGGTTAGTCTGAGTGTTATGGTTAGGGTTACCATTAGGGATAGGGTGAGGGTAAGGGTTAGGTTGAGGGTTAGGGTGAGGGTTAGAGTTAGGGTTAGGATTAGGGTGAGGGTTAGGGTTAAGGTGATGTTTAGGTTGAGGTTGAGGGGTAGGGAGAGGATGATGGTTCGGGTGAGGGTGAGGGTGTGGGTGAGGGTGTGGGTGAGGATTAGGGTTAGGATGAGGGTTAGGGTTAGGTTTAGGTTTCTTGTGAGGGTGAGGGTTAAGGGTGGGGTTAGGGTTAGGTTGAGGGTTAGGGTTCGGGAGAGGGGTAGGGATAGGTTTAGGGTGAGTTTTAGGGTGAGTGTGAGGGTTAGGGTTACGGTGAGGGTGAGTGTTAGGGTTAGGTTGAGTTTGAGGGTGAGGGTTAGGTTTAGGATTAGGTTTAGGCATAGCGTTAGAAAGAGTGTTAGGGAGAGGTGACGGTTTGGGTGAGGTTAAGAGTTAGGGTGTGGGAGAGGGTTAGGTTTAGGGAAACGATTAGGGTTAGGATTAGGGTTAGGGTTATGGTGAGAGTAAAGTTTATGGTGAGGTTTAGTGTGAGGATGAGTGTAAGGTTAGTGTGAGGGTTACGGTGAGGGTTAGGGTGAGGGTCAGGGTTTGGTTTAGGGTTAGGGTGAGGGTGAGGTATAGGGTGAGGTTTAGGATAAAGGTAAGGAATAGGGATAGGGATAGGGTTAAGGTTAGGGTGAGGGTGAGGATGAAAGTTTGGATTAATGTTAGGATTAGGGTTAGGCTGAGGGTGATAGGGAGGGTGAGGGTGTGGGTTAAGGTTAGGATTATGGTTAGGATGAGGGTTAGGTTGAGGGTTAGGGTTAGGGTTAGTGTGAGGGTTAGGGTTAGGGTTAGGGTTAGGTTTAGGGTGAGGGTTAGGGTTAGGTTTAGGGTTAGAATAAGTCTTATGCTGAGGGTTAGGGTTAGTGTGAGGGTTAGTTTTAGATTTAGGATAAGGATTAGGGTGAGGATAAATGTCAGGGTGAGGGTTAGGGTGAGAATGAGGTTTAGGATTAGGGTTAAGGTTAGTATTAGGGTTAGGGTGAGGGTACGAGTTAGGGTGAGATTTAGGGTGAGGTTTAGTGTGAGGGTTAGGGTGGGGGTTTGGTTTATGGTTAAGGATAGGGTGAGGGTTAAGGTTAGGTTTAGGTTTAGGTTGAGGTTTAAGCTGAGGGGTAGGGTTAGAGTTAGTGTGAGGTTATGTTTAATGTGAGCATTAGAGTTAGGGTTACGGTGATGGTATCAGTTAGGGTGAGGGTTAGGGTGAATGTGAGTTTTAGGGTTAGCATTATGTTTAAGGTTAATGTTAGGATTAGGGTTAGGGTGAGGGTGAGGGTGAGGGTTAGGGTTAGGGTAAGGGTGAGGGTTAGAGTTAGGGTGAGGGCTAGTGTGAGGATGATGGTTAGGGTGAGGGTGAGGGTGAGGGTGAGGGTGAGGGTGAGGGATAGTGTTACGATGAGGGTTAGGGTTTGGTTTAGGGTGTGGGTGAGGATGAGGATGAGGGTTAGGGTTAGGGTTAATGTGAGGGTTAGGGTTAGGTAGAGGGTTAGGGTTAGGGTGAGGGTTAGGTTTAGGGTGATTTTTGGTGTTAGGGTGAGGGTTAGTGTGAGGCTGGGTGTTCGTGTGAGAGTTAGGGTTAGGTTTAGGTTTATGGATAGGTTTATGTTGAGGGTAAGGGTTCCGGTGACGGTCAGTGTGTGGGTGAGAGTGAGGGTTAGGGTTTGGGTGAGGATTAGGGTTAGTGTTAGGGTTAGGGTGAGGGTGAAGGTTAGGGTTAGTATTAGGTTTGGGATGAGGGTTAGGCTGAGGGTTAGGTTTAGGGTTAGTGTGAGGGTTAGGATTAGGGTTAGGGTTACGGTTATGGTGAGGGTTAGGGTTAGGGTTAGGAAAAGGGTTAGGCTGAGGTTTAGGTAAGGGTTAGTGTGAGTGTTAGGTTTAGGGTCAGTATTGGGTTTAGGTTCAGGGTAAAGTTTAGTTTGATGGTTAGGGTGATGGTGAGGGTTAGGGTTAGGTTGACGGAAAGGTTTAGGGTGAGGGTTAGGTTTAGTGTGAGGGTTAGGGATAGGGTGAGGGTGAGGGTGAGGTTTAGGGTTAGCATTAGGTTTAGAGTTACGGTTAGGATGAGGGTTAGGGTTAGGGTGAGGGAGAGGTTGAGGGTGAAGGCGAGTGCTAGGGTTAGGTTTAGTGTAAGGGTTAGTGTTAGGGTGAGGGTTAGTTTTAGGGTGAAGGTTAGGGTTAGGTTGAGGGTTAGGATTAAGTTGAGGTTTTGGGTTAGTGTTAGGGTGAGAGTTAGTGTTAGGGTGATGGTTATTGTGAGGGTGAAGTTTAGGGTAAGTGTGAGTGTTCGGGTGAGGGTCTAATTCTGGTGAGGGTGAGGGTTAGGGTGTGGTTGAAATTTAGGGTTAGGGTGAGGGTTAGGGTGATGGTGAGGGTTACGCTGAGGGTGAGGGTTAGGCTTAGGGTTAGGGTTAGTGTGAGGGTTAGGGTTAGTTTTAGGCTTAGGTGAGAGTTAGGGTGAGTTGTCGGGATAGGGTTAGGGTGTGGGTTAGGGTTAGTGTGAGAGTTAGGGTTAGGTTTAAGTTTAGTGTGAGGATAAAGATTAGGGTGAGGGTTAGGGTGAGGGTGAGGGTTAGGGTTAGCGTTAGGGTTACGGTGAGGTTTTGGATTAGGGTTACGTTTAGGGTTAGTGTTAGGGATATGTTTAGGGTGAGGTTGAGAGTTAGTGTGAGGGTGAGGGTGAAGGTGAGGTTTAGGTTGAGGGTGAGTGTTAGGGTTAGGGTAAGGATGAGAGTGAGTGTTAGGGTTAGGATTAGGTTTAGTTATAAGTTTAGGCTGAGGGTTAGGGTGAGGGTTAGGGTGAGGGTTAGGGTTAGTGTGATAGTGAGGGTCAGGGTGAGGGTAAGGGTTAGGATGAGGGTGAGGGTGTGGGTGAGGGTTAGCGTTAGGTTTAGTGTTAGGGTGAGTTTTATGGTTAGGATTAGTTCTAGGGTTATGGTAATTTTTAGGGTTAGGGTTAGGTTTAGGTTGAGGGTGAGGGTGAGGTTTAGCGTTATGGTTAGGGTTAGGGTGAGGGTGGGGTTGAGGATTAGGGTTAGGATTAACATTAGGTTTAGGGTAAGGCTGAGGGGGAAGGGGAGATAGAGGGTGAGGATTTGGTTTTGGGTTAGGTTTAGGGTGAGGGCTAGGGTGAGGGTGAGGGTTAGGGTGAGCGTGAGGGTTTCGGTTAGGTAAGGGTTAGGGTTAGGGTGAGAATTAGGGGGAGGGGGAGGGTTAGGATGAGGGTGAGATTTAGGGTTAGGATTAGGGTTGGGATGAGGGTTAGGCTGAGGGTTAGGGTTAGGGTTAGTGTGAAGGTTAGGGTTAGGGTTACGGTTACGGTTATGGTTATGGTTAGGGTTAGGGTTAGGATAAGGTTTAGGCTGAGGTTTATGGTAAGGGTTAGTGTGAGTGGTAGATTTAGGATTAGGGTTTGTGTTAGGTTGAGGGTAAAGTTTAGGGTGAGGGTTAGGGTGAGGGTGAGGTTTAGGTTTAGAGTTAGGGTTAGGGTCAGGGTTAGTCTTAGGGATGTAGTTAGGGTTAGGGTGAGGTTTAGGGTGAGAGTTAGTTTTAGGGTTAGGGTGAGGGTTACGGTGTGCGTAAGTGTTAGGGTGAAGTTAGGGTGAGGGTGAGGGTTAGGGTTAGGGTGACTTAAAGGTTTAGGGTGATGGTTAGTTTTAGTGTGACGTTTAGGGTTAGGGTGAGGGTAAGGTTTAGGGTTATCCTCAGGTTTAGGGTTAGGGTTAGGATGAGGGTTAGGGTTAGGGTATGTGTTAGGATGAGGGTGAGGGTGAGGGTTAGAGTTAGGGTTTAGGTTAGGGTTTGGGTGATGTTTTGTGTGAGGGTTCGGTTTAGGGTGAGGATGAGGGTTCGGGTGAGGTTGCTTTTTCGGGTGAGGGTTAGGGTTAGGGTGTGGGTGAGGATTAGGGTTAAGTTTAGGGTTAGCGTTAGGTTTAGGTTTAGTCTGTGGGTGAGGGTTAGGGGTAGGGTTAGAGTTAGTTTGAGTGTTAGGTTTAGGGTGAGGGTTATGGAGTGGGGTAGGGGTAGGGTTAGGTTGAGGTTGTGGTGAGTGTGAGGGTTAGGGTGAGGGTGAGGGTGAGAGTTAATGTTAGGATTAGGGTTAGGGTGAGTGTTAGGTTTAGGGTTAGGGTTTGGTTTAGGTTGAGCGTAAAGGTTAGGATATGTGTTAGTGTGAGGTGAGGGTTAGGGTGAGGGTAAGGGTTAGGGCTATGGTTAGGGTTAGGGTGAGTGTGAGGGTGAGGGTTAGGTTTAGGGGTAGGGTGTGAGTAAGTGTTAGGGTGAGTGTTAGGGTGAGGGTGAGTGTTAATGTGAGATTTAGGGTTAGGCTGAGGGTGAAGGTTTGGGTGTGGTTATGGCTTAGGTTTACGCTGAGGTTTAGGGTTACAGTGAATGTAAGGGTGAGGGTGAGGGTTATGGTTTTGAGTTAGGGATAGTGTTAGGCTTAGGGTTAGCATTAGGTTTAGAGTGAGGGTTAGGGTTAGGTTTAGGGTTATGGTGAGAGTTAGGGTGAAGTGTCGGGATAGGATTAGGGTGAGGGTTAGGGTTAGAGTGAAGGTTTGGCTTAGGGTTAGGGTTAGTGTGAGAATAAGGGTTACAGTGAGTGTTAGGGTTAGCGATAGGGTTAGGGTGAGATTTAGGGTGAGGGTTAGCATTAGGGTGAGGTTTAGTGTTATGGTTAGCATGAGAGTTAGGTTTAGGGTGATGTTTAGGGTGAGGTTGAGGGTTAGTGTGAGGGTGAGGGTGAGGGTTAGGGTGAGGGTGAGGTTTAAGATTAGGGTTAGGCTGAGGGTGATGGGGAGCATGAGGGTGAGGGTTAGGATTGCGGTGAGGATTAGGCTTAGGGTTAGGGTTAGGGTGAGGGTAAGTTTTATGTTTAGGGTTAGGATGGGGGTTAGGCTGAGTGTTAGGTTTAGGGTTAGTGTGCGGGTTAGGGTTAGGGTTAGGTTTAGGGTGATGTTTAAGGTTAGGGTTAGGGTGAGGGTTAGGGTGTGGGTAAGTGTTAGGGTGAGGATTAGTTTGAGGGTGAGGGTTAGGATTAGGGTGAGGGTAAGGGTTAGGGTGAAGGTTAGGGTGAGTGTGAGGGTTAGGGTTAACATAAGCGTTAGGGTAAGGATGAGGGTTATGGTGAGGGGTTGGGTTAAGATTAAGGATAGGGTGAGGATTAGGGTTGGGTTTGGTTTAGGGTGAGGTTTAGGCTGAGGGGTAGAATTAGTCTTAGTCTGATGGTTAGGTTTAGTGATAGGGTTAGAGTTAGGGTTACGGTGACGGTAAGGTTTAGGGTGAGGGTTAGGCTGAGTGAGTTTTAGGGTTAGCATTAGGTTTAGCGTTAGTGTTAGGATGAGGGTTAGGGTTAGGGTTATGGTTAGGTAGAGGTTGAGGGTGAGTTTTAGGGTTAGGGTTAGGGTGAGAATTAGTGTTAGGGTGAGGGATTGGGTGAGGGTGAAGGTTAGGGTGAGGGTGAGGTTGAGGGTGAGTTTTTCGGTTAGGAAAGGGTTAGGATTAGGGTAAGGGTGAGTATTAGGGTGACCGTGTGGATTAGGGTTAGGCTTAGGGTTAGGTTGAGGGTGAGGATGAGGCTGAGAGTTAGTGTTAGGATGAGGGTTAGGGCTAGGATTAGGGTGAAGGTGAGAGTGAGGGTGAGGGTTAGGGTTAGGATTAGTGGGAGTGTTAGGGTAACGGTGAGGGTTAGGGTTAGGGTGAGGGTGAGGGTTAGAGTTAGGGTGAGGGCTAGTGTGAGGGTGAGGTTTAGGGGGAGGGGGAGGGTGAGGGTGAGGTTTTCTGCTAGGTAAAGTTTAGGGTTAGGGTTAGGGTGAGGTTTAGGGTGAGGGAGAGGGTGAGGGTGAGGGTGAGGGTTATTGTTAGGATGAGGGTTAAGGTTTGTGGTAGGGTATGGGTGAGGATGAGGTTGAGGTTTAGGGTTAGGGTTAGTGTGAGGGTTAGGGTTAGGTTGAGGGTTAGGGTTAGGTTGAGGGTTATGGTTAGGGTGATTTTTGGTGTTAGTGTGAGTGTTAGGGTGAGGCTCAGTGTTCGTGTGAGAGTTAGGGTTAGGTTTAGGTTTAGGGATAGGTTTATGTTGAGGGTAAGGGTTAGGGTGAGGGTTAGGGTGAGGGTGAGGGTGAGGGTTAGGGTTAGTGTGAGGATTAGGGTTAGTGTTAGGGTTAGGATTAGGGTGAGTTTTAGGGTTAGGATTAGGGTTGGGATGAGGTTTAGGCTGAGGGTTAGGGTTAGGGTTACGGTTATGTTGAGCTTTATGGGAAGGGTTAGGATAAGGGTTAGGCTGAGTGTTATGGTAAGGTTTAGTGTGAGTGTTAGGTTTAGGGTTAGTGTTTGGGTTAGGTTATGGGTAAAGTTTAGGGTGAGGGTGAAGTTTAGGGTTAGGGTGAGGGTTAGGGTCATGTTTAGGCTTAGGGTTGTGGTTAGGGTTAGGGTGCGGTGTATGGTGAGTGTTAGTTTCAGAATTAAGGTGAGGGTTAGGGTGTGGGTAAGTGTTAGGGTGAGGTTTATGGTGAGGGTGAGGGTTAGGGTTAGGTTGACGGAAAGGATTAGGGTGAGGTTTAGGTTTAGTGTGAGGGTTAGGGTTAGGGTTAGGGTGTGGGTGAGGTTTAGGGATAGCATTAGGTTTAGGGTTAGGGTTAGGATGAGGGTTAGGGTTAGAGTGAAGGTGAGGTTGAGGGTGAGGTTGAGTGTTAGGGTAAGGTTTAGTGTAAGGGTTAGTGTTGGGTGAGGGTTAGGTTTAGGGTGAGAGTTAGTGTTAGGTTGAGGGTTAGGATTAAGTTGAGGTTTTGGCTTAATGTTAGGGGGAGAGTTAGGGTTACGGTGATGGTTATTGGGAGGGTGAGGTTTAGGGTGAGTGTGAGTGTTCGGGTGAGGGTCTAATTCTGGTGAGGGTGAGGGTTAGGGTGTGGTTGAAATTTAGGGTTAGGTTGAGGGTTAGGGTGATGGTGAGGGTTACGATGAGGGTGAGGGTTAGGCTTAGGTTTAAGGTTAGTGTGAGGGTTAGGTTTAGTTTTAGTGATAGGGTGAGAGTTAGTGTGAGTTGCGGGATAGGGTTAGGGTGTGGGTTAGGGTTAGTGTGAGGGTTAGGGTTAGGTTAAAATTTAGTGTTAGGATAAAGGTTAGGGTGAGGGTTAGGGTGAGGGTGAGGGTTAGGGTTAGCGTTAGGGTTATGGTGAGGGTTAGGGTTAGGGTGAGGCTTAGGATTAGGGTTAGGTTGAGGGTTAGTGTTAGGGAGATGTTTAGGGTGAGGTTGAGAGTTAGTGTGAGGGTGAGGGTGAGGGTGAGGTTCAGGTTGAGGGTGAGTGTTAGGGTTAGGTTTAGGATGAGGGTGAGTTTTACTGTTAGGATTAGGGTTAGGGATAGGTTTAGGCTGAGGGTGAGAGTGTGGGTTATGGTGAGGGTTAGGGTTAGTGTGATGGTGAGGGTCAGGGTAAGGGTGAGGGTTAGGATGAGGGTGAGGGTGTGGGTGAGGGTTAGCCTTAGGTTTAGTGTTAGGGTGGGTTTTATGGTTAGGGTTAGGGTTAGGGCTAGGGTTATGGTAATTTTTAGGGTTAGGTTTAGGGTTAGAGAGAGGGTGAGGGTGAGGTTTAGCGTTATGGTTAGGGTTAGGGTTAGGGTGAGGGTGGGGTTGAGGGTTAGGGTTAGGATTAAGGTTAGGTTTAGGGTAAGGCTGATGGGGAAGGGGAGGTGGAGGGTGAGGATTAGGGTTAGGGTTAGGTGTAGGGTGAGGGCTAGGGTAAGGGTGAGGGTTAGTGTGAGGGTGAGGGTTTCGGTTAGGTAAGGTTTAGGGTTAGGCTGAGAATTAGGGGAGGGGGAGGGTTAGGGGGAGGGGGAGGTTTAGGTTTAGGATAAGGGTTGGGATGAGGGTTAGGCTGAGAGTTAGGGTTAGTGTTATTGTGAGGGTTAGGGTTATGGTTAGGGTTACGGTTATGGTTATGGTTAGGGTTAGGGTTAGGATAAGGGTTAGGCTGAGGTTTAGGGTAAGGGTTCGTGTGAGTGTTAGGTTTAGGGTTAGGGTTTGGGTTAGGTTGAGGGTAAAGTTTAGGGTGAGGGTTAGGGTGAGGGTGAGGTTTAGGTTTAGAGTTAGGGTTAGGGTCAGGGTTAGGCTTAGGGATGTGGATAGGTTTAGGGTGAGAGTTAGTTTTAGGGTTAGGGTGAGGGTTACGGTGTGGGTAAGTGTTAGGGTGGGGGTAGGGTGAGGGTGAGGGTTAGGGTTAGGGTGAAGGAAAGGTTTAGGGTGATGGTTAGATTTAGTGTGACGGTTAGGGTTCGGGTGAGGGTGAGGTTTAGGGTTAGCATTAGGTTTAGGGTTAAGGTTAGAATGAGGTTTAGGGTGAGGGTGAGAGTGAATTTGAGGGTGAGGGAGAGTGTTAGGGTTAGGTTTAGTGTGAGGTTTAGTGTTAGGGTGATGGTTAGAGTTAGGGTGAGGGCTAGTGTCAGGGTGAGATTTAGGGTGAGGGTGATGGTGAGGTTTTCTGTTAGGTAAGGTTTACGGTTAGGGTTAGGGTGAGGGTGAGGGGGAGGGGGAGGGGGAGGGGGAGGGAGAGTGTTAGTGTCAGGATGAGGGTTAGGTTTTGGGTTAGGGTGTGGGTGAGGATGAGGGTGAGGTTTATGGTTAGGTTTACTGTGAGGGTTAAGGTTAGTTTTAGAGTTAGGGTTAGTTTGAGGGTTAGGGTTAGGGTGATTGTTGGTGTTAGTGTGAGGGTTAGGGTGAGGCTCAGTGTTCGTGTGAGAGTTAGGGTTAGGTTTAGGTTTATGGATAGGTTTATGTTGAGGGTAAGGGTTAGGGTGAGGGTTAGGGTGAGGGTGATGGTGGGGTTAGGGTTAGTGTGAGGATTAGGGTTACTGTTAGGGTTAGGGTGAGGCTGAGGTTTAGGGTTAGAATTACGCTTGGGATGAGGTTTAGGCTTAGGGTTAGGGTTAGGGTTAGGGTTAGTGTGAGGGTTAGGGTTACGGTTATGGTGAGGGTTAGGGTAAGGGTTAGGATAAGGGTTAGGCTGAGGGTTACGGTAAGGGTTAGTGTGAGTGTTAGGTTTAAGGTTAGGGTTTCGGTTAAGTTGAGGGTAAAGTTTGGGGTGAGGTTTAGGGTGAGGTTGAGGTTTAGGGTTAGGGTGAGGGTTAGGATCAGGGTTAGGCTTAGTGTTGTGGTTAGTGTTAGGGTGAAGTTAAGGGTTAGAGGTAGTTTTAGATTTAAGGTGAGGGTTAGGGTGTGGGTAAGTGTTAGGGTGAGGTTTATGGTGAGGGTGAGGGTTAGGGTCAGGGTGATGGAAAGGTTTATGGTGAGGGTTAGGTTTAGTGTGAGGGTTAGGTTTAGGGTGAGGGTGAGGTTTAGGGTTAGCATTAGATTTAAGGTTAGTGTTAGGATGAGGGTTAGGGTGAGGGTGAGGTTGAGGATGAGGGTGAGTGTTAGGGTTAGGTTTAGTGTAAGGGTTAGTGTTAGGGTGAGGGTCAGTTTTAGGGTGAGGGTTAGGGTTAGCTTGAGGGTTAGGATTAAGTTGTGTGTTTGGGTTAGTGTAAGGGTGAGATTTGTGGTTAGGGTGATGTTTATTGTGAGGGTGAGGTTTAGGGTGAGGTGAGTGTTCGGGTGAGGGTCTAGTTCTGGTGAGGGTGAGGGTTAGGGTGTGATTGAAATTTAGGGTTAGGGTGAAGGTTAGGGTGATGGTGAGGGTTACGGTGAGGTTGAGGGTTAGGCTTAGGGTTAGGGTTAGTGTGAGGTTTAGGGTTAGTTTTAGAGTTAGTTTGAGAGTTAGCGTGAGTTGTCGGGATAGGGTTAGGGTATGGGTTAGTGTTAGTGTGAGGGTTAGGGTTAGGTTTAAGTTTAGTGTAAGGATAAAGGTTAGGGTGAGGGTTATGGTGAGGGCGAGGGTTAGGGTTAGCGTTAGTGTTATTGTGAGGGTTAGGGTTAGGGTGAGTCTTAGGATTAGGTTTAGGTTGAGGGTTAGTGTTAGGGAGATGTTTAGGGTGAGGTTGAGGGTTAGTGTGAGGGTGATGGTGAGGTTGAGGTTGAGTGTTAGGGTTAGGGTTAGGATGAGGGTGAGTGTTAGGGTTAGGATTAGGGTTAGGGATAGGTTTAGGCTGTGGGTGAGGGTGAGGGTTAGGGTGAGGGTTAGGGTTAGTGTGATGGTGAGGTTGAGGGTGAGGGTGAGGGTTAGGATAAGGGTGAGGGTGTGGGTGAGGGTTAGGGTTAGGTTTAGTGTTAGGGTGAGTTTTATGGTTAGGATTAGTGTTAGGGCTAGGGTTATGGTAATTTTTAGGGTTAGGGTTAGGGTGAGGGTGAGGATGAGGATTAGCGTTAGGGTTAGTGTTATTGTTAGGGTGAGGGTGGGGTTGAGGGTTAGGGTTAGGATTAAGGTTAGGTTTAGAGTAAGGCTGATGGGGAAGGGGAAGTGGAGGGTGAGGATTAGGGTTAGTGTTAGGTTTAGGGTGATGGCTAGGGTAAGGGTGAGTGTTAATATCAGGGTGAGTGTTTCAGTTAGTTAAGGGTTAGGGTTAGGGTGAGAATTAGGGGGAGGGGGTGGGTTAGGGTGAGGTTGAGGTTTAGGGTTAGGTTTAGGGTTGGGATGATGGTTAGGCTGAGGGTTAGGGTTAGGGTTAGTGTGAGGGTTAGGGTTAGGTTTAGGGTTACGGTTATGTTTATGGTTAGGGTTGGGGTTAGGATCAGGGTTAGCCTGAGGTTTACGGTAAGGGTTAGTGTGAGTGTTAGGTTTAGGGTTAGGGTTTGGGTTAGGTTGAGGGTAATGTTTAGGGTGAGGGTTAGGGTGAGGTTGAGGTTTAGGTTCAGAGTTAGGATTAGGGTCAGGGTTAGGCTTAGGAATGTAGTAAGGGTTAGGGTGAGGTTAAGGGTGGAGTTAGTTTTAGTGTTACGGTGAGGTTTACGGTGTGGGTAAGTGTTAGGTTGAGGTTTATGGTGAGGGTGAGAGTTAGGGTTAGGGTTAGTTTTAGAGTTAGGGTGAGGGTGATGGTGATGGTGAGGGTTAGCGTTAGGGTTAGTGTTAGGGTGGGGTTGAGGTTTGGGGCTAGGATTAAGGTTAGGTTTAGTGTAAGGCTGATGGGGAAGGGGAGGTGGAGGGTGAGGATTAGTGTGAGTGTTAGGTTTAGGGTGAGGGCTAGGGAGAGGGTGAGGTTTAGTGTGAGGGTGAGGGTTTCGGTTAGGTAAGGGTTAGGTTTAGGGTGAGAATAAGGGGGAGGGGGAGTTTTAGGGTGTGTGTGAGGTTTAGGGTTAGGATTAGGGTTGGCATGAGGGTTAAGCTGAGGGTTAGGGTTAGGGTTAGTGTGAGGGTTATGGTTAGGGTTAGGGTTACGTTTATGTTTAGGGTTAGGGTTAGCGTTAGGATAAGGGTTAGGCTGATGGTTAGGGTAAGGGTTAGTGTGAGTGTTAGGTTTAGGGTTAGGTTGAGGGTAAAGTTTAGGGTGAGAGTTAGGGTGAGGGTGAGGTTTAGGTTTAGAGTTAGGGTTAGGATCAGGGTTAGGCTGAGGGATGTTGATAGGTTTAGGGTGAGGTTTAGGGTGAGAGTTAGTTTTAGGGTTAGGTTGAGGGTTACAGTGTGGGTAAGTGTTAGGGTGAGGGTAGGGTGAGGGTGAGGGTTAGGGTTAGGGTCACGGAAAGGTTTAGGGTGATGGTTTGGTTTAGTGTGACGGTTAGGGTTAGGGTGAGGGTGAGGTTTCGGGTTAGCATTAGGTTTAGGGTTAGGGTTAGGATGAGGGTTAGGGTGAGGGTGACGGTGAGTTTGAGAGTGAGGGTGAGTGTTAGGGTTAGGTTTAGTGTGAGTGTTAGTGTTAGGGTGAGGGTTAGGTTTAGGGTCAGGGTTAAATTTAGGTAGAGGGTTAGGATTAGGTTGATGGTTAGGGATAGTGTTAGGGTGAGAGTTAGACTTAGGGTGATAGTTATTTTGAGGGTCAGGTTTAAGGTGATGGTGAGTGTTCGTGTGAGGTTCGGGTTCTGGTGAGGGTGAGGGTTAGGGTGTGGTTGAAATTTAGGGTTAGTGTGAGGGTTAGGGTTATGGTGAGGGTTACGGTGAGGGTGAGGTTTAGACAGCATTAGGGTTAGTGTGAGGGTTAGGGTTAGGCTTAGGTTTAGCGTGAGGATAAAGGTTAGGGTGAGGGTTAGGGTTAGGGTGAGGGTGAGTTTTAGGGTTAGGTTGAGGGTTAGTGTTAGGGAGATGTTTAGGGTGAGGTTGAGAGTTAGTGTGAGTGTGAGGGTGAGGGTGAGGTTGAGGTTGAGGGTGAGAGTTAGGGTTTTGGTTAGGATGAGGGTGAGTGTTAGAGTTAGGATTATGGTTAGGTTTAGGGTTAGGCTGAGGGTGAGGGTGTGGGTTAGGTTGAGGTTTAGGGTTAATATGATGGTGAGGGTCAGGGTGAGGGTCTGGGTTAGCATGAGGGTGAGGGTTAGGTTGAGAGGTAGGGTTATGTTTAGGGTTAGGGTGAGTTTTATGGTTAGGGTTAGGGTTAGGGCTAGGGTTATGATAATTTTTAGGGTTAGGGTTAGATTTAGTGTGATGATGAGGGTGAGGGTTAGCGTTAGGGTTAGGGTTAGGGTTAGGGTGAGGGTGGGGTTGAGGGTTAGGATTAGGATTAAGGTTAGGTTTAGTGTAAGGCTGATGGGGAAGGGGAGGTGGAGGGTGAGGATTAGTGTGAGTGTTAGGTTTAGGGTGAGGGTTAGGGAGAGGGTGAGAGTTAGTGTGAGGGTGAGGGTTTCGGTTAGGTAAGGGTTAGGGTTAGGGTGAGCGTGAGGTTTAAGCTAACGTTAGGTTTAGGGTGAGGGTTAGGGTTATGGTTACGGTGAACGTTATGGTTACGGTGATATTTAGGGTGAGGATGAGGTTTAGGGTGAGGGTGGGGGTTAGGGTGAGAGTGAGGGTGAGGGTGAGTGTGAGTTAGGTTAGGAATAAGAATAGGGTTAGGGTTAGGTTTAGGCTGAGCATGACAGTCAGGGTGAGGGTGAAGATTAGGCTTAGGTTTAGGGTTAGGTGAGGGGTACGGTTAGTGTGAGGGTTATGGTTAGATTTATGGTTAGGGTTAGGGTGAGGGCTAGGGTGAGGGTGAGGGTGAGGGTTAGAGTTAGGGTTCGGGTTAGGGTTTGGGTTAGGGTTTATGTGATATTTTGTGTGAGGGTTCGGGTTAGGGTAAGGATGAGGGTTCGGGTGAGGTTGCTTTTTCGGGTAAGGGTGAGGGTTAGGGTTTGGGTGAGGATTAGGGTTAAGTTGAGGGTTAGCCTTAGGTTTAGGTTTAGTCTGTGGGTGAGGGTTAGGGGTAGGGTTAGGGTTAGGTTGAGTGTTAGGGTTAGGGTGAGGGTTATGGAGTGGGGTAGGGTTAGGGTTAGGTTGAGGTTGTGGTGAGTGTGAGGGTTAGGGTGAGGGTGAGGGTGAGAGTTAGTGTTAGGATTAGTGTTAGGGTTAGGGTTAGGGTGAGTGTTTGGTTTATGGTTATGGTTTGGTTTAGGTTGAGCGTAAAGTTTAGGATGAGGGTTAGTGTGAGTGTGAGAGTTAGGGTGAGGGTAGGGTTAGCGATAGGGTTAGGGTTAGGGTGAGGGTGAGGGTTAGGTTTAGGGTTAGGGTTAGCGTGAGGTTTAGGGTGTGGGTAAGGGTTAGGGTGAGGGTTAGGGTGAGGGTGAGGTTTAGGGGTAGGGTGTGGGTAAGGGTTAGGGTGAGTGTAAGGGTGAGGGTGAGTGTTCGTGTGAAGGTTAGGGTTCGGGTTCGGATGAGGGTTCCGGTGTTGTTATGGGTTAGGTTTACGTTGAGGTTTAGGGTCACCGTGAGTGTTAGGGTGAGGGTGAGGCTTAGGTTTAGAGTGAGGGTTAGTGTTAGGCTTAGGGTGAGCGTTAGGTTTAGAGTGAGGGTTAGGGTTAGGGTTAGGGTTATGGTGAGAGTTAGGGTGAAGTGTCGGGATAGGATTAGGGTGAGGGTTAGGGTTAGAGTGAAGGTTAGGCTTAGGGTTAGGTTTAGTGTGAGAATAAGGGTTAAAGTGAATGTTAGGTGAGGGTGAGGGTTAGGGATAACGTTAGGGTTAGGGTGAGATTTAGGGTGAGGGTTAGCTTTAGGTTGAGGTTTAGGGCTATGTTTAGCGTGAGAGTTAGGTTTAGGGTGATGTTTAGGGTGAAGTTGAGGGTTAGTGTGAGCGTGAGGGTGAGGGTTATGGTGAGGGTGAGTTTGAGGGTTAGGATTAGGGTTAGGGTGAGGGTGATGGGGAGCGTGAAGGGGAGGGTTATGATTACAGTGAGGATTAGCGTTAGGGTTAGGTTTAGGGTGAGGTTTAGGTTTAGGTTTAGGGTTAGGATGGGGGTTAGGCTGAGGGTTTGGTTTAGGGTTAGTGTGCGGGTTAGGGTTAGGGTTAGGTTTAAGATGAGGGTTAAGGTAAAGGTTAGGGTGATGGTTTGGGTGTGGGTAAGTGTTATGGTGAGGATTATTTTGAGGGTGAGTTTTAGGATTAGGGTGAGGGTAAGGGTTAGGGTGAGGGTTAGGCTGAGTGTGAGGGTTAGGGTTAGCATTATAGTTACGGTGAGGGTGAAGGTTAGGGTGAGGTTTAGGGTTAGGTTTAGGGATAGGGTGAGGTTTAGGGTTAGTGTGAGAGTTAGGGAGAGGATTAGAGTTAGGGTTAGGGTTAGGTTGAGGGTGTGGGTGAGGTTGAGGTTAAATGTTAGGGTGAGAGTTAGGGTGAGGGTGAGACTTAGGGTTAGCATTAGGGTTAGTGTAAGGGTTAAGTTGACTGTTAGGGATATGGTTGGGGTTAGGGTGGGGGTGAGGTTTAGGGTTAGCATTAGGGTTAGGGTTAGGGTTAGGGTGAGGGTTAGGGTTAGGGTTAGGTTGAGGGTGAGTGTCAGGGATAGGGTTAGGATTAGGGTTAGCTTTAAGGTTAGGCTGAGGGAGAGGGTGAGGTTGTGGGTTCTGGTTAGGAAAGGATTATGGTTAGGGTTAGGGTAAGGATTAGGGTGCCGGTGAGGTTTAAAGTGAGGGTTTGGGTGAGGGTTAGGGTTAGGGTTAGGCTTATGGTGAAGGTTCTGGTGAGGGTGAGGGTTAGGCTTAGTGTGAGGGTTAGGGTTAGCGTTAGGTTTAGGGTTAGTGTGAGGATAAGGGTTAGAGTTAAGGTTAGGCTGAGCCTGAGGGTGAGGGTGAGGGTGAGGATGAGGGTTAGCTTTAGGATTAGATTTAGAGTGAGTTCTAGGGTCAGTGTGAGGGGTAGGGTGAGGGTTAGGGTGAGGGTGAGGGTTTAAGTTAGGAAAGGTTATGATTAGGTTTAGGGTGAGTATTAGGGTGAGGATGAGGTTTTAGGTGAGGGTTTGGGTGAGGGTTAGGGTTAGGTTTAGTGTGAGATGTAGGGTTACGGATAGGTTTAGGGTTAGTGTGAGGATAAGTGTTAGGGTGAGGGTTAGGGTGAGAGTGAGGGTTAGGGTTAGCATGAGGGTTAGGATGAAGGTTATGATGGGTTAGTGTTAGCGTTAAGGTTTGGTTTAGGCTGAGGTTTAGGGTGTGCATACGGTTTAGGGTGAGGTTTAGGGTGAGGGTGAGAGATAGGGTTATTGTCAGGGTAAAGCTTAGGGCGAGGGTTAGGGTGAGGTTGAGGGTTAGGGTTAGCATTATAGTTAGGGTGAAGGTGAAGGTTAGTGTGAGGGTTAGGGTTAGGGTTAGGGACAGGGTTAGGATTAGGATTAGGGTTAGGGTTAGGGTGAGGGTTAGGCTGAGGGGTAGGGGTAGGGTTTGGGTTAGTGTGAGAGTTAGGGTGAGGATTAGAGTTAGGGTTAGGGTTAGGATGAGGGTCTGGTTGAGGGTGAGTTCAAGTGTTAGGGTGAGTGTTAGGGTGAGGGTGAGAGTTAGGGTTAGCATTAGGGTTAGTGTTAGGGTTAGGTTGAGTGTTAGGTTTATGGTTGGGGTTAGGGTGAGTGTGAGGTTTAGGGTTAGCATTCGGGTTAGGGTTAGGGTTAGGTTGAGGGTTAAGGTTAGGTTTAGGTTGAGGGTGAGGGTCAGGGATAGGGTTATTATTAGGGTTAGCATTAAGGTTAGGCTGAGTGTGAGGTTGAGGGTGAGGATGAGGGTTAGGGTAAGGGTTAGGTGGAGAGTGAGGGCTAGGGTCATTGTGAGCGGTAGTGTGAGGGTTAGGGTGAGGGTGAGGGTTTTGCTTAGGAAAGGATTATGGTTAGGGTTAGGGTGAGGTTTAGGGTGAGGGTGAGGTTTAAGGTGAGGGTTTGGGTGAGGTTTAGGGTTAGGGTTAGGCTTAGGGTGAAGGTTGAGGTGAGGGTGATGATTAGGGTTAGGGTGAGGGTTAGAGTGATGGTGAGGTTTAGGGTGAGGGTTAGGGTTAGGGTTAGGGTGAGGTTTATGGTGAGGGGCAGGGTTAGGGTTAGGGTGAGATTTAGGGTTAGTGTGAGGTTTAGCCTTAGAGTTAGGGTTAGTGTAAGGTTAAGATATAGGTTGAGAGTCAGGGTGAGAGTGAGGTTTTGGGTTAGCGTTAGGGTTAGGGTGAGGCTTATGGTGAGGGTTAGGGTTAGGGTTAGGGTTAGGTTGAGGGTGAAGGTTAGAGTTAAGATTAGGGTGAGGTTTAGGGTTGGGTGAGGGTTAGGGTTAGGGATAGGGTGAGTATTAGCGTGAGGGTGAGCTTTAGGGGAGGATTAGGTTTAGTGTGAGGATTAGGGTTAGGGTTAGGGTGAGGGTTAGGGTTAGATTGATGTTTAGGGTGTGGGTGAGTGTTAGGGTGCAGGTGAGGGTGAGGGTGAGTGTGAGGGTGTAGGTGAGGGTTAGGGTTAGGGTGAGGGTTATGGTGACTGTGAGGTTTAGTGTGAGGGTGAGAGTTAGGGTTAGGGTTATGGTGAGGGTTTGGATTACGTTAAGGTGTGGGGTAGAGTAATGGGTAGGGTTAAGGTTAAGGTGAGGATTAGGCTTAATATGAGGTTTAAGATTAGGGTTAGTGTTAGTGTGAGGACAGTTTTAAGGTATGGTTTAGGGTGAGAGTGAGGGTTAGGTTTAGCGTTAGTGTTACCGTGGGGGTGAGGGTAAGGGTGAGGTTTAGGGTGAGGTTGAGGGTTAGGGTTAGGTTTAGGGTTAGGGTGAGGGAGAGGGTGTGGGTAAAGGTGACGGTAAGGGTTAGGGTGAGGATGAAGATTAGGGTGAGCATTAGGGTGAGGGTTAGGGTTAGGTTTAGTGTGAGGATTAGGGTTAGGTTAAGGGTTAGGGATATGTGGAAGGTAAGGGTTAGGGTGAGGTTTAGGGTGAGGGTGAGGGTTAGGGTTAGCTTTAGGTTTTGGGTGAGGGTGAGGGTTAGGGTTAGGTTTAGGGTGTGGGTTAGGTTTAGGATGAGGGTTAGGGATATTGTTAGGTTTAGTGTGAGATTTATGTTTAGGATTAGAGTTAGGGTGAGGGAAAGGCTTAGGGTGAGGTATATGGTGAGGTTGAAGGTTAGGGTGAGGGTAAGGTTAAGGGTTAGGGTTTGGATTAGGGTGAGGGTTAGGCTTAGGCTGAGAGTGAGTTTGAATGTGAGGGTGAGGGGTAGGGTTGGGGTGAGTGTTAGGGTTGGGGTTAGCGTTAAGGTTAAGGTGATGATTAGGGTTGCGTTTAGGGTTAGGATGAGGGTTAGGCTGAGGGTTAGGGTTAGGTTTAAGGTGAGGGTGAGGGTTAAGGTGAGGTTTAGGGTGAGGGTGAGGGTTAGGATTAGGTTCAGGTTTTGGGTGAGGGTTAGGGTTAGGGTTAGGATAGGGTGAGGATTAGTGTTAGGGTTAGGATAGGGTGGGGGTTAGGCTGAGGGAGAGGGTTAGGCTTAAGTTTAGTTTGAGGGTTAGTGTGAGGGTTAGGGTTAGGATTAGGGTGAGGGTGAGGGTGAGGGTAAAGGTTAGGGGGAGTTTTAGGCTGAGGTTGAGGTTTAGGGTTAGCATTCTGATTAGGGTTAGGGTGAGGGTTAGGGTTAGGGTTAGGCTTAGAGTGAGGGTGAGGGTTAGTGTTACCATTAGGGTTAGGATTAGGTATAGTGTAAGGGTTAGGGTTAGGGTTAGGATTAGGGTTAGCGTTAGGGTTAGGCTGAGGGTAGGAGTGAGGGTGAGGGTGAGGTTTAGGTTTATGGTGAGGGCTAGGGTGAGGATGGGGGTTAGAAAGAGGGTATGGGTGAGGGTGAGTGTTTCGGTTAGGAAAGGCTTATGGTTAGGTTTAGGGTGAGGATTTGAGTGAGGGTGAGCGTTAAGGTGAGGATTAGGGTTAGGGTGAGCATTATGGTTAGGGTTAGGTTTAGGGTTATTGTTAGATTGATGTTTAGGGTGAGGGTTAGGGTTAGGGTGAAGGTGAAGGTTAGGGTGAGGGTGAGGGTGTAGGTGAGTGTTAGGTTAGGGTAAGGTTTCGAGAGACTGTGAGGGTTAGGGTGAAAGTGAGTGTTAGGGTTAGGGTTAGGGTATGGGTTACTCTTAGATTTAGGGTGAGGGGTAGGTTGAGGGCTACGGTTAGGCTTAGGGTGAGGGTGAGAGTTAATGTGAGGCTTAAGTTTTGGGTTAGGGTTAGTGTGAGGATAATGTTTAGGGTGTGAGTTATTGTGAGAGTGAGGGTTAGGTTTAGTGTTAGGGTTATGGTGGGGGTTAGGGTTAGGGTGAGGGGTCGCGTGAGGGTGAGGCTTAGGGTTAGGTTTAGGTTTAAGGTGAGAGTTAGGTTTAGCTTTAGGGTGAGGTTAAGCGAGAGGGGCAGGGTTAAGTTTTGGGTGAGGGTTCAGGTGAGCGTGAGGGTTAGGGTGTGGGTGACGGTTAGTGTTAGGGTGAGGGTTAAGGTGACGGTAATGGTTTGGGTGGGGGTGAGGATCAGGGTTAGGGTGAGCATTAGGGTGAGTGTTAGGGCTAGAGTTAGTGTGAGGATTAGGTTTAGAGTTAGGGTTATTGTTAGGATTATGGTGAGGATGAGGGCTAGGGTGAAAGTGAGGGTTAGGGTTAAGTTTAAGATGAGGGTTAGGGTTAGCTGAGGGTTAGGGTTAGGTTTAGGGTGAGGGTTAGAGTTAGTGTGATCATTAGGTAGAGGGTGAGGTTTAGCGGGAGGGTGAGGGTTTGCCTTAGGCTTAGGGTGAATGTGAATGTGAGGGTTAGGTTTAGGATTAGTGTTAGGTTTAGGGTTAGATTTGGTGTGAGGGTTAGGTTTAGTGTGAGGGTTATTGTTAGGGTTAAGTTGAGGGTAAGTATTAGGGTGAGGGTTAGGGTGAGAGTGAGGGTTAGGATTAGCGTGCGTGTTAGTGTGAGGGTTAGGTTTAGAGTTAGGGTTAGTGTGAGCGTAAGTGTTAGGGTGAGGTTTAGGGTTAGGGTGAGGGTTAGGGTTAGCTTTAGGGTTTGGGTGAGGGTTAGGGTTAGGGTTAGGGATAGGGTGAGGATTAGTGTTAGGGTTAGGGTTAGGGTGAGGATTAGGCTGAGGGGTAGGGTTAGGGTTAGGGTTAGGGTGAGGGTTAGTGTGAGGGTTAGGGTTAGGGTTTGGATTAGGGTGAGGGTGAGGGTGAGGGTAAGGGTTAGGGTGAGTTTCAGGCTGAGGTTGAGGTTTAGTGTTAGCATTCAGATTAGGGTTAAGGTGATGGTTAGGGTTACAGTTAGGCTTAGAGTGAGAGTGAGGGTTAGTGTTAGCATTAGGGTTAGGATTAGGTATAGTTTAAGGGTTAGGGTTAGGATTAGGGTTATGTTTAGGGTTAGGCTGAGGTTGGGGGTGAGTTTGAGGGTGAGGGTTAGGGTTAGGTTTATGGTGAGGGCTAGGGTGATGGTGGGTGTTAGGATGTGGGTATGGGTGAGGGTGAGGGTTTCGGTTAGGAATGGCTTACAGTTAGGGTTATGGTGAGGATTAGAGTGAGGGTGAGCTTTAAGGTGAGGATTAGGGTTAGGGTGAGCATTAGGTTTAGGGTTATTCTTAGATTGATGTTTAGGGTGAGGGTTAGGGTTAGGTTGAAGGTGAGGGTGAGGGTGAGGGTGAGGTTGTATGTGAGGGTTAGGGTTAGGGTGAGGGTTAGGGTGACTGGAAGGGTTAGGGTGAAGGTGAGGGTTAGGGTTAACGTGAGGGTTAGGGTTAGGTTTAGGGTGAGGGGTCCGGTGATGGCTAGGATTAGGGTTAGGGTGAGGTTGAGGGTTAATGTGAGGGTTAGGGTTAGGGTTAGTTTTAGGGTGTGGATAAGGATAAGGGTGTGAGTTATTGTGAGATTGCGCGTTAGGGTTAGGCTGGGGGTTAGGGTGAGGGTGAGGGTTCGGATTCAGGTGAGGGATAGAGTTAGGTTTAGGTTTAGGGGGAGGGTTAGGGTGAGGTTTAGGGTGAGGGTAAGCGTGAGGGGCAGGGTTAGGTTTTGTGTGAGGGTTCGGGTTCGGGTTCGTGTTAGTGCGTGGGTGACGGTTAGGGGTAGGTTGAAGGTTAAGGTTACGGTAAGGGTTAGGGTAAGGGTGAGGATTTGGGTTAGAGTGGGCATTAGGGTGTGTGTTAGGGTTAGTGTTAGTGTGAGGATTAGGTTTAGGGTTAGGGTTAGGGATATGATGAGGTTAAGGGTTAGGGTGAGGTTTAGGGTGAGGGTGAGGGTTAGGGTTAGCGTTAGGGTTTGGGTGAGAGTTAGGGTGAGGGTTAGGGTTAGGGTGAGGGTGAGGGTGAGGGTTAGGTTTAGCATGAGGGTTTGGAATAGGGTTAGGGTTAGGTTGAGAGTTAGGGTTAGGGTCAGTATTAGTGTTAGGGTGAGTTTAAGGCTTAGGGTGAGGGATAGAGTGATGTTTAGGGTTAGGTTTAGGGTGAGGGTGAGGGTGTTATGGTGAGGGCTAGAGTTAGGGTTAGGTTTTGGGTGAGTGTTAGGGTTATGGTGAGGGTGATGGTGAGTGTTAAGTTTAGGATTAGGCTTGTGGATAGCATGAGGGTTATAGATAGGGTTAGGGTTAGGGTGAGGGTTAGGGTTAGGGTTAGGTTTAGAGTTAGGGTGTGGGTGAGGGTGAGGGTTCGGGTTTGGATTAGGGTTAAGGTAAGGGTTAGACTGAGGGATAGGCTGAGGGGTAGGGGTAGGTTTAGGGTGAGGGTGAGGGTGAGGGTAAAGTTGAGAGTGAAGGTTAGGATTTGGTTGAGGGTTATGGTTAGCATTAGGGTTAGGGTTAGGGTTAGTGTGAGTGTTAGGATTAGGGTTAGGGTTAGGGTGAGGTGTAGGGTTAGCATTAGGGTTAAGGTTAGGTTTAGGTTGAGGGTTAGGTTTAGGGTAGGGTTACGGGAAGTGTGAGGGTGAGGGTTAGGGTGTGGGTTAGGGTGAAGGTTAGTTTTAGAGTGAGGTTGAGGGTAAGAGTTAGGGTGAGGGCTAGGGTTAGGATTTGGTTTAGGGTGAGTGTCAGGGTTATGGTGAGGGTGAGGTTAAGGGTTAGGTTTAGGATTAGGTTTAGGGTTAGTGTGAGGTTTAGGGTTAGGGTTGCGGTCAGGGTGAGGGTTAGGTTTATGGTTAGGGTTAGAGTTATTCTGAGGGTGAGGGTAAGGGTTAGGATTTGGATTAGGGTTAGGGTTAGGTTTAGGCTGAGGTTGAGGTTGAGGGTGAGGGTGTGGGTTAGGGTTAGTGTGTGTGTTAGGGTTGGGGTTAGGGTTAAGGTAAGGGTTAGGGTTAGGGTTAGGGTTAGGATGAGGGTTAGGCTGAGGGTTAGGGTTAGGGTTAGGGTGAGGGTAAGGGTTAGGGTGAGGGTTAGGGTGAGGGTTAGGATTAAGCTTAGTGTTAGGATGCGGTTTAGGGTGAGGATGAGCTTGAGGTTTATATTTAGCATTAGGGCTAGGGTTAGGGTTAGGGTGATGGTTAGGCATAGGGTTAGGGTTAGGGTGAGGGTCAGGGTTAGGGTTAGAATTAGGGTTAGGGTTAGGGTGAGTGTTAGTTTTAGGGTTAGGGTTAGGTTTATGGTGAGGGCTAGGGTGAGGGTGAGGTTCAGGGTGAATGTTAGGGTGAGGGTATCGGTGACAGTGTGTGTTAGGGTGAGGCTTAGGCTGAACGTGAGGGATAGTGTTAGCATTAGGTTTAGAGTTAGGGTTAGGGTTAGCGTGAGAGTTAGGGTTAGGGTTAGCGTGAGAGTTAGGGTTAGTGCTAGGGTTAGAGCTAGAGTGAGGATGAGGGTGAGTGCTAGGGTTTTGATTAGGGTTAGTGTTAGGGTTAGGGTGAGGGGTAGGCTGAGGTGTAGGGTTAGGGTTGGGGTGAAGTTTAGGGTGAGGTTCAAGTTTAGGGTGAGGGTTAGGGTGAGGGTGAGGGTTAGGGATAGCATAACTTTTAGGGTTAGGGTTAGGGTGAGTGTTAGGCTTATGGTGAGGTTGAGGGTAAGGGTTAGGTTTAGGATTAGGATTAGGGGTGGGTGAGGGTTATGGATAGTGTTAGGGTTAGGGTGAGGGTTAGGGTTAGGGTTAGGGTTAGAATTAGAGTGAGCGTGAGGGTGAGGGTTAGGGTTTGGATTAGGGTTAGGGTTAGGTTTAGGCTGAGGTTGAGGTTGAGGGTGAAGGTCAGGTTTAGGATTGGGGTGAGTGTTAGAGTTGGGGTTAGTATTAAGGTTAGGGTGATTGTTAGTGTTATTGGTAGGTTTAGGATGAGGGTTAGGCTGAGGTTTAGGGTTAGGGTTAGGGTGAGGTTAATGGTTAGGGAGAGGGATAGTGTGAGGGTGAGGGTTAGGATTAAGCTAAGTGTTAGGGTGATATTTAGGGTGAGGGTTAGTGTTAGGATGAGGGTTAGGGTTAGGTTTGGGGAGAGGATAAGGGTTAGGGTGAGTTTTAGGGTGAGTGTCAGGGTTAGGATTAGGCAAAGGTTTAGGGTGAGGGTTAGGGTGACGTTTAGGGTTAGGGATAGGGTTAGGATGAGAGTTAGGCTGAGGATTAGGTTTAGGGTTAGGGTGAGTGGAAGGGTTAGGTTGAGGGTTAGGGTTAGGCTAAGGGGTAGGTTTAGGGTTAGCGTTAGGGTGAGGGTTAATGTGAGGGTTAGGGTTAGGGTTAGGGTGAGAGTGAGGGGAAGGTATAGGGTGACGGTTAGGCTGAGGTTGAGGTTTTGGTTTAGCATCAAGGTTAGGGTTACAGTTAGGGTGAGGGTTAGGGTTAGGGTTAGAATGAGGGTGAGGGTTAGTGTTAGCATTAGGGTGAGGGTTAGGGTTAGTCTGAGTGTTAGGGTTAGGGTTAGGGTGAGGGCGAGGGTGAGGGTTAGGGTTAGGGTTAGCAATAGGGTTAAGGTTAGTTTTAGGTTGAGGGTGGGGGTGAGGGTTAGGGTGAGGGTGACGGTGAGGTTTAGTGTTAGCATTATGGTTAGGGTTAGGTTTAGGGTTAGGGTGAGGATTAGGGTTAGGGTTAGGGTTAGAGTTAGAGTGAGGGTTACAGTGAGTGTAAGGGTTAGGGTGAGGGTTAGGTTGAGTTTGAGGTTTAGGTTTAGCATTAGGGTTAGTGTTAGGGTTAGGGTGAGGTTTAGGGACAGGGTTAGGATTAGGGTGAGGGTCAGGTTTAGTGTTAGGTCTAGTATTAGGATTAGGGTGAGGGTTAGCGTTAGGGTTAGGTTTAGGATGAGGGCTACATTGAGGGTGAGGTTTAAGTTGAGGGTTAGGATGAGGGCTAGGGTGACAGTTAGGGATAGGGTGAGGCTTAGGATGAGGGTGAGGGTTAGTGTTAGCATTAGGGTTAGGGATAGGGTTACGGTTAGGGTGAGTGTTAGGGTTAGGGTTAGGGTTAGAGTTAGAGTGAAGGTGAGGTTGAGGGTTAGGGATTTGATTAGGGTTAGTGTTATGGTTAGGCTGAGGGGTAGGGTTAGGGTTAAGGTGAGATTGAGGGTGAGTGTTCAGGTTAGGGTGAGGGTTAGGGTGAGGTTGAGGGTTAGGAATAGCATTAGTTTTAGGGTTAGGGTTAGGGTGAGGTTTAGGGTTAGGTTTAGGGTGATGGTGAAATTTAGGGTTAGCAGTAGGGTAACGGTTAGGGTTAGGTTGATGGTTAGGTTCAGGATAAGGTTAGGGTGGGTGTGAGGGTGAGGGGTAGGTTTAGGGTTAGGGTGAGGGTTAGGGTTTGGGTGAGGGTTAGGGTTAGTGGAAGTTGAGGGTGAGGGTTACGTTGATGGCTAGGGTTAATGTTAGGGTTAGGTTGAGTGTTAGTGTTAGGGTTAGGTTTAGGGTTAGAGTTACAGTTGTGTTGAGTGTGAGGGTGAGGGTAAGGGTTAGGGTGAGGTTGAGGGTTAGAGTTAGTGTTAGGGTTAGAGAGAGTGTGAGGGATAGTGTTAGCATTAGGGTTAGTGTTAGGCTTAGTGTGAGGGTTAGGTTTAGGGTTAGGGTGAGGTTGAGGATGAGGGTTAGGGTTAGACTTAGGTTTAGGGTGAGGGCTAGCATGAGGGTGAGGGTTTGGCTGAGTGTTAGGGTGAGGATGAGGTTTTCATTTAGGAAAGGCTTGGGGTTAGGTTTAGGGTGAGGTTTAGTTTGAGGGTGAGGTTTAAGGTGAGGATTAGGGTTAGGGTGATGATTAGGGTTAGGGTTAGGGTGAGTGTTAGGGTTAGGGTGATTTTTAGGGTGAGGGTGAGGGTTAGGGTAAGGGTGAGGATGTGGGTGAGGTTGAGGTTGTAGCTTGGGGTTAGGTTTAAGGTGAGGGTTCGCTTGATGGTGAGGGTTAGGGTGAAGGTGAGTGTTAGGGTTAGGGTGAAGGTTAGCGTTAGGTTTAGGGTGAGGTTTAGGGTTAATGTGGGTGTTAAGTTTAGCGTTATGGTTAGGGTGAGATTTAAGGTTAGGGTGAGGGTTAGGGTGAGGGTGAGGGTTACGGTTAGCGTGAGGGTTAGGGTTAGAGGCTTTGCGTTAGGGTTCGGGTTAGTTTGAGGATAAGGGTTATTGTCAAGTTTAGGGTGTGAGTGAGTATTTAGGGTTTGCGTTAGGTTTAGGGTGAGGTTTATGGTGAGGGTTAGGGTTAGGGTTAGGGTGACGGTGAGGGTTAGATTTAGGGTTAAGATGAGGGTTAGGGTTAGAGTTAGTTTTAGGGTGTTGGTGAAGGTGAGGATTAAGATTAGAAATAGGGTTAGCGTTAGTGTTGGGCTGAGGGTGAGGGTGAACTTTATGGTTAGGTTTACGATTAGGGAAAGGGTTACGGCTAGTGTGAGGGTTAAGGTCAGTGTTAGGGTGAGGGTGAAGATTAGGATTAGTGTGAGGGTAAGAGTGAGGTTTAGGATTAGTGTGAGGGTAAGAGTTAGGATTAGGGTTAGGGTTAGTTTGAGGATAAGAGTTAGGGTGAAGTTTAGGGTGAGGGTGAGAGTTAGGGTTAGCGTTAGTGTTAGGGTGAGGGTTAGGGTTAGGGTGAGGGTTAGGGTTAGGGTGAGGGTGAGGGTTAGGTTTATGGTGATGTTTAGGGTTAGGTTGAGGGTTAGTATGAGGGTGAGTGTGAGTGTCTGGGTTAGGGTGAGGGTCTGGGTGAAGGTGAGATTGAGCGTGAGGGTTAAGGTTATATTTAGGGTGAAGGTAAGTGTTAGTGTGAGCGTTAGTGTTATGGTGAGGGTCAGGTGAGGGCGAGGGTTAGAATGAGGGTTAGGGTTAGGTTTAGGATTACGTTTAGAGTGACTTTTAGGTTTAGGTTTAGGGTTAGGGTTAGAGTTAGGGTTATTGTTAGGGTTACAGTTACGGTTAGGGTGAGGGTGAGGGCGTGATTTAGCGTTAGGATTATGGTTAGGGTTAGGGTGAGGGTAGGGTTGAGTGTTAGGGTTATGTTTAGGGTTAGGGGGAGGGTTAGGCTGAGGGTTAGGTTTAGGGTTAGGCTTTGGGTGAGGGTTAGGGTGTAGGTAAGAGTTAGGGTGAGGGTTAGGATGAGGGTGAGCTTTGGGGTAAGGGTTAGGGTAAGGGTTAGGGTGAGGTTTAGGGTTAGGGTGAGGGTTAGGGTTAGCATGAGGGTTAGTGTGAGTGTGAGGGTTAGGGTGAGTGTTAGGGTTAAATTTAGGGATAGGGTGAGTATTAGGGTTAGGGTTAGGTTTAGGGTTTGGGATAGGCTGAGGGGTAGGTTTAGTGTTAGGTTGAGTGTTAGGTTTAGTATGAGGGTCAAGGTTAGGGTTAGGGTCAGGATAAGTGTTAGAGTGATTTTTAGGGTGAGGATGAGCTTTAGGTTAAGCATTAGGTTTACCGTTAGGGTTAGGATGAGGGTTAGTGTTAGGGTGAGGGTGTAGGTGAGGGTGAGGGTGAGGATTAGTGTTAGTGTTAGTGTGACGGTTACTGTTAGGGTGAGGGTTAGGGTTAGGGTAAACGTTAGGGTAAGGGTTTGTGTTAGGGTTAGGGTGAGGGTCAGGGTGAGGCTTAGGTTTAGGTTGAGGGTTAGGGTTAGGGTGAGGGTTAAGGTTAGGTTTAGGGTGAGATTTAGGGTTAGGGTGATGTTGATTGTGAGGGTTAGGGTGAGGGTGAGGGTGAGTGTTCGGGTGAGGGTGAGGGTTAGGTTTAGATTTAGGGTAAGTTTGAACTTTAGGGTTAGGTTTAACGTTAGGGTGAGGTGTCGGGATAGGGTAACGGTGAGGGTTAGGGTTAGTGCGAGGGTTAGGGTTAGGTTAGGGTTAGTATGAGGATAAGGTTTAGGTTTAGGGTTAGGGTGAGGGTGAGGTTTAGGGTTAGCGTTAGGGTTAGGGTAAGGGTGAATGTTAGGGTTAGTGTTAGGGTGAGGGTTAGGTTTAGTGTGCGGTTTAGGGTGAGGTTGAGTGTTAGTGTGAGGGTGAGGGTGAGGGAGAGGGTTAAGGTGAAGTTGAGGGTCAGGGTGAGGGTGCGGGTTAGAGTTAGGGTTAGGGTTAGGGTGAAGGTGAGGGTGAGGGTTAGGTTAGGATGAGGGTTAGGGTTAGGGTTAGGCTGAAGGTGAGGTTGAAAATGAAGGGTGAGCGTTAGGGTTAAATTTAGGGTGAGGGTTAGGGTGAGTGTGAGGGATAGTTTGATGATGAGGGTCAGGGTGAGGGGGAGAGTTAGAATGAGGCTGAGGGTGACGATGAGGGTTAGGGTTAGGATTAGGTTTAGGGTGAGTTTTAGGGTTAGGTTTAGGGTTAGGCTGAGGGTTATTGCTAGGTTTAGGTTTAGGGTTAGGTTGAGGGTGAAGCTTAGCATTATGATTAGGGTTAGAGTTGGAGTGAGGGTGGGGTTGAGGGTTATGTTTAGGATTAGATTTAGTTTTAGGGAAAGACGGAGGGGGAAGGGAAGTTTGAGGGTGAGATTTAGGGTTAGGGTTAGGTTTAGGGTGAGGGCTAGGGTGAGGGTGAGGGTTAGGGTGAGGGTTTCAGTTAGGTAAGGGTTAGGGTTATGGTGATGGTGAGTGTTAAGCTGAGTATAGGTTTAGGTTGAGGGTTTGGGTTATGGTTAGGGTGAGGGTTAGGGTTGGGGTGATATTTAGGGTGACTGTGAGTGTGAGGGTGAGGGTGAGGGTTAGGTTTAGGGTGAGTGTGATGGTGAGGGTTAGGATTAGGAATAGTGTTAGGGCTAGGGTTAGGCTGAAGGTGAGGGTGAATGTTAGGCTTTGGGTTAGGATTAGGTTTAGGGAGAGTGTTAAGGTGAGGTTGAGTGTTCAGTTTCGGGTTAGGGTTATGTTGTCGTTGAGGGTGATGGTTAGGGTGAGGATTAGGGTTAGGTTTAGGGTTATGGTGAGGGTAAGGGTTAGGTTGAGGTTTATTGTGAGGATGAGGGTTACGGTTAGTGTTAGTTTTAGGGTGAGGGTTAGGCTTAGTGTTAGGGTGAGGGAGAGTTTTAGGGTTAGGTTTAGGGTTAGAGTTAGGGTTAGGCTGAGGGTGATGGGGAGGGTGAGGGTGAGGGTTAGGTTTAAGGTGAGGGTTAGGGTTAGGGTTAGGGTGAGGGTTAGGATTAGGATGAGGGTTAGGCTGACAGGGTTAGGATTAGTTTGAGGGTTAGGGTTAGGGTTAGGGAGAGGGTTAGGGTTTGATTTAGGGTTAGGATAAGGGTTAGGCTGAGGGTTAGGGTTAGGGTTAGTATGAGGGTTAGATTTAGGGTTAGGTGAGGGTAAATGTTAGGGTGAGGGTTAGTGTGAGGGTGAGGTTTAGGGTTGGGGTGAGGATTAGGGTGAAGTTTAGGATTAGGGTTACGGTTAGGGTGAAGGTGAAGGTTTGGATAAGTGTTAGTGTGAGGGATAGGTTGAGGGTGAGGGTTAGGGTTAGGGTGAGGGTAAGGTTCATTTTGAGGGTTAGGGTGAGGTTGAGTTAGGGTTAGCATTAGGGTTAGGTTGAGGATGAGGGTTAGGGAGAGTGTATGGGTTAAAGTTAAGGACAGGGTGAGGATTAGGATAAGTTTTAGGTTTAGTGTGAGGGTTAGGCTGAGGGGTAGGATTAGAGTTAGTGTTTGGGTTAGGTTTAGTGTGAGGGTTAGGGTTAGAGTTAGGGTGACGGTAAGGTTAGGGTGAGGGTTTAGGTGAGTGTAAGGTTTTGGGTTAGAATTAGGGTTAGGGTTAGTGTTAGGATGATGGTTAGGTTTAGGGTTAGGGTGATGGTGACGGTGAGGGTTAGGATAAGGGTTAGGGTGAGGGTTAGTGTTAGGGTGAGGGCTAGGGTGAGGGTGAGGGATAGGGTGAGGGTGAGGGTGAGGGTGAGGTTTTCTGTTAAGTATGGGTTATGGTTAGGGTTAGGGTGAGGGTGTGGATTAGTGTTAGGGTTAGGGTTAGGGTGAGGGTGAGCGTTAGAGTTAGGGTTAGTGTGAGGGTTAGGGTTACGGTGAGGTTAGGGTTAGGGTGAGGGTTAGGGTTAGTGTTAGGTTGAGGGTTAGGTTTAGGCTGATGTTTAGTGTGAGGGTGAGGGTTAGGGTGAGGATGAGTGTTCGGGTGAGAGTTAGAGTTAGGTTTACTGTTAGGGATATTGTGAGGTTGAGGGTAAGTTTTAGTATGAATGTTAGGGTGAGGGTGAGGGTTAGGGTTAGGGTGAGGGTTAGGGTGAGGGTTATGGTTAGGGTGAGGTTAAGGGTTAGGTTTAGGGTGAGTGTGAGATTTAGGGATAGGGTTAGAGTTAGGACGAGAGTTAGGCTGACGGTTAGGTTAAGGGTAAGGGTGAGGGTTAGGGTTAGGTTTAGGATGAGGGTGAGGGTTAGGGTTAGCGTTAGGGTTGGGGTGACGGTTAGTTTTAGGGTGAGGTTGAGGGTTAGACTTAGGGTGATGTTTAGGGTGAGGTTGAGGGTTAGTATGAGGGTGAGGGTGAGGATGAGGGTTAGGGTGAGGTTGAGGGTGAGGGTGAGGTTTAGGATGACGGTTAATGTTAGATTTAGGTTTCGGATAAGGGTTAGGCTGGGGGTTAGCGTTAGGGTTAGTGTGAGTGTTAGGTTTAGGGTTAGTGTTTGGGTTAGGTTGAGGGTGAAGATTTGGTTGAAGGTTAGGCTGAGGGTGAGGGTTAGTGTTATTGTGAGGGTTAGGATGAGGGTTATGTTTAGGGTTATGTTTAGGCTTAGGTTACTGTGAAGTTTAGTTTTAGGGTTAGGGTTAGGTTCAGTGTGAGGAAAAGGGTTAGGGTGACGGTTAGGGTGAGGGTGAGGGTTAGGGTTAGCGTTAGGGTTAGGGTGAGGTTTAGGGTTAGGGTGAGTGTGAGGGTTAGAGTTAGGGTGATGTTTAGGGTGAGGTTGAAGTTTAGTATGAGGGTGAGGCTGCGGATGAGGGTTAGGGTGAGGGTGCGGGTGAGGATGAGGTTGAGGATGAGGGTTAGGGTTGGGATTAGTTTTAGGGATAGGGTTAGGGTGAGGGTTAAGGTTTGGGCGATGTTTAGGGTGAAGGTTAGGGTGAGGCTGAGGGTTCGGGTGAGGGTTCGGGTTCAGCTGAATTTGTGGGTGAGGATTAGGTTTAGGTTGAGGGTTATCCTTAGGTTTAGGATTAGTGTGTGGTTTAGGTGTAGAGGTAGGGTTAGGGTTAGAGTTAGGGTTAGGTTGAGGGTTAGGGAGAGGGGTAGATGTAGGATTAGGGTGAGGTTTAGGGTGAGTGTGAGATTTGGGGTGAGGGTGAGGATTAGGGTTAGGGTTAGGGTGTGTTTGATGGTGAGGGTGAGCGTTAGGGTTAGGATTAGGTGTAGGGTGAGTTTTAGAGTTAGGTTTAGGGTTAGAGTTATGGTTATTGTTAGGGTTAGTGTTAGGGTTAGGGTGAGGGTGAGGGTGTGGTCTTCGGTTAGGTAAGGGTTAGGTTTATGGTGAGGATTAGGGTGAGGTTGAGATTTAAGCTGAGGATAGGTTTAGGGTGAGGGTTAGTGATAGGGTTATGGTGAGGTTTAGGGTTAGGGTGATGTTTAGGGTGAGAGTGAGGGTCACGGTGAGGGTGCGGGTTAGGGTTAGCGTTAGGTTGAGGGTTAGGGTGAGGGTGATGTTTATTTTGAGGGTGAGGGTTAGGGTTTGGGTGATTGTTCGAGTGAGGGTGAGGGTTAGGATGAGTGTGAGGGTCAGGGTAAGAGTTAGGGTTAGGGTGAGGGGTATGGTGAGACTTTGGTTTAGGAATAGGGTTAGGGTTAGGGTTAGGATTAGGGTTAGGGTTCAGGTTAGGTTTAGGGTGAGGGTAAGGATTAGGGTGAGGGTGAGGTTGAGAGTGATGGTTAAGTTGTGGGTGAAGTTTAGGGTTAGTGTGATGGTTAGGTTTAGGGTTAGGGTTACGGGTAGGGTGAGGGTAAGGGTTAGGGTTAGGGTGATGGTGAGGGTGAGGGTTTCGGTAAGGGTGAGGGTGAGTGTAAGTGTTAGGGTGAGAGTTAGGCTGAGGGTGAGGGTTAGGGTTATTGTTAGTATTTGGATTAGGGTGAGGGTGAGAGAGAGGGTTAATGGTTAGGGTTAGGGTTAGGGTTAGGGTTTGGGTTAGGATTAGGGTGAGGGTGAGTGTGAGGGTGAGGTTTAGGGATAGGGTAAGGTTGAGGGTTAGGGTTAGGATGAAGGTTTGGGTGATGGTGAGGGTTACGTTTAGGGTTATGGTTAGGGTTAGGTTTAGGCTGAGGGGGAAGGGGAAGGAGAGGTTGAGGGTAAGGGTGAGGTTTAGGGTTAGGGTGAGGGCTAGGGTGAGTGTGAGGGGAAGTGTGAGGGTGGAAGTGAGGGTTTCATTTACCTTATCGTTATGATTAGGGTGAAGTTTAGGTTGAGGGTGAGGGTTAAGGTGAGGTTAGGGTTAGGGTGAGGGTTACTGTTAGGCTTAGGGTGAGGTTTAGGGTTAGGGTATGTTTAGGGTGAATGTGAGCGTTCGGTGAGGGTGAGGGGGAGGGGGAGGGGGAGGGCTAGTGTTAGGGTTAGGTTTAGGGTGAGGGTACATATGAGGGTTAGGATTAGGAATAGGGTTAGCGTTAGTGTTAGGCTGAGGGTATGGGTTAGGGTGAGGTTAAGGGTGAGGGAGAGGGTTAGGGTTAGGGATAGGTTTAGCCTGAGGGCTAGGGTGAGGAGAGGGTTAGTGTGAGGGTTAGGGTGAGGGATTCGTTTAGGTAAGGTTAGGGTTATGGTGAGGATTAGCGTGAGGTTGAGGGTTAGGTTGTGGGTTATGTTTAGGGTGAGGGTTAGAATTAGGTTTAGGGTAAGGGTTAGGTTTTGGGTGATGGTTAGGGTTCGGGTTCGGGTTAGGGTGAGGATGAGTGTTCGGGGAAGGGTGAGGGTTCGGGTGAGGGAGAGGGTTAGGGTGTGGGTGAGGATTAGGGTTAGGGTTAGGGTTAGTGGGAGGGTGAGGGTTAGGGATAGGTTTAGAATTAGGTTGAGGGTTAGGGTTAGTGTTAGGGTGAGGGTTAGTGTTAGGGAGCGGGTTATTGTGAGGGTGAGGGTGAGCATTAGGGTTAGGATTAGGGTAAGTTTGAGGGTGAGGGTTAGGTTTAGAATTAGGGTTAGGTTTAGGGTTAGGTTGAGTGATACGGTGAGGGTGAGGGTGAGGGTGAGGGTGAGGGTTAGGGTTAGGGTGAGAATTAGGGTTAGGGTTAGGCTTAGGGTTATGGTGAAGGTAAGGGTTAGGGTGAGGTATATTGTGAGGATGAGGGTTAGGGTTAGTGTTAGGGTTAGGGTGAGGCTTAGGCTTACATTTAGTATTAGGGTGAGGTTGAGGTATAGGGTGAGTTTTAGTGCTATGGTGATGGTTAGGTATAGGGTTAGGGTGAGGGTGAGGGTGAGTGTTAGGTTTAGCATTAGGGTGAGGGTGACGGTGAGGGTTATGAATAGGGTAAGTATTTGGTTTAGGATGAGGGTGAGGGTGACAGTAAGGGTGTGGGTTAGGGTTAGGCTGAGGGTTAGGTTTAGGGTTAGGGTTAGGAGGAGGTTTAGTGTGTGGGTAACTTTTAGGGTGAGGTTTAGGGTGAGGGTAAGGGTTAGGGTTAGGGTGAGTGTAAGGGTTGGGGTTAGGGTTAAGATTAGGGATAGAGTGAGGATTAGGGTTAAGTTTAGGATGAGGGTTACGATGAGGGGTAGGTTTAGGATTAGAGTGAGGTTTAGGTTTAGTGTGAGGTTTAGGGTTAGGGTTAGGGTGAGGGATTGGTTTAGTCTGAGGGTTAGGGTTAGGGTTAGTGTGAGGGTAAGGTGTAGGGTGAGGGTTAGGCTGAGAGTGAGATTTAGGGTTAACATTATATTTAGGGTTTTGGTTAGGATGAGGATTAGGGTTAGGGTGAGGGTGAGATAGAGGGTGAGGAAGAGTGTTTGATTTAGGTAAAGTGTGAGGGTTAGTGGTAGATTGAGGGTTAGTTTTAGGGTAATTGTTAGGGTTAGGGTAAGGGTTAGGGTGAGGTTAAGTGTAATGGTTGGTTTAGTGTGAGTTTCAGGGTGAAGGTTAGCGTTAGGTTGAGGCTTAGGGTTAGTGTGAGGGTTAGGGTTAGTGTTAGGGTGAAAGTTATGGTTAGGGTGATGTTTATTGTGAGGGTAAGGGTGAGGATAACGGTGAGTGTTCGGGTGAGGGTGTGGGGTCGAGTGAGGGTGAGGGTTAGGGTGTGGTTGAGGCTTAGGGTTAGGGTGAAGGTTAGGGTGACGCTGAGGGTTAGCCTGAGGGTTAGGGTTAGGGTTAGTGTTAGGGTGACAGTTAGGTTGAGGTGTCGGGATAGGGTTAGGGAGAGGGTTAGGGTTAGTTTGACCGTTAGGGTTAGGGTTAGGGTTGGTGTGAGGTTAAGGATTCAGGTGAGGTTTAGGGTGATGGTGAGGGTTAGGGTTAGTGTTAGGTTTAGGTTTAGGGTTAGGGTTAGGGTGTCGGTGAGGTTTAGGGTTAAGGTGATGTTTAATGTGATGTTTAGTGTTAGTGTGAGGATGAGGGTGAGGGTGAGGGTTAGTGTGAGGGTGTGGGTGAGGTTGTGGTTGAGGATGAGGTTTAGCGTTAGGTTTTGGGTGAGGTGAGGGTGAAAATGAAGGTGAGGGTTAGGATTAGGGTGAGGGTTAGGGTTAGGATGAGGTTTAGGCTGAGTGTTAAGGGTATGGTTAGTGTGAGGGTTAGGGCTAGGGTGTGGGTGAGGGTGAGGTTTAGGTTTAGTTTTAGGGTGAGTTTTAGGGTTAGGGTTAGATTTAGATTTAGGCTTATTTTTAGGGTTAGGGTTCGGGTGAGGGTGAGGGTGAGGGTTTGGTTTAGGTAAGGGTTAGAGTTAGGGTGAGGGTAAGGTTTAGGGTGAGGGTGAGGGTGAGTGTTGGGGTGAGGGTGAGTGTGAGGGTTAGATTTTCGGATAGGGTTAGGGTTAGCGTGAGGTATAGGTTGAAGATTAGGGTTAATGTGAGGGTTAGTGTTAGTGTGAGGGTTAGTGTGAGGATAAGGGTTAGGTTGAGGGTTAGGATGAGGGTGAGGAGTAGGTTTAGCTTTAGCGATAGGGTGAGCGTTAGGGTGAGGGTTAGGTTTAGGCTGAGGGTGAGGTTTAGGTTTAGGGTTAGGGTTAGGGTTAGGCTTAGGGTGAGGGTGAGGGTGAGGGTTAAGTTTATGATAAGGGTAAGGTTTAGGGTTAGGGTTAGCGTGAGTGTCAGGGTGAGGGTTATGTTTAGGTAGAGGTTTAGGGTTAGGCTCAGGGGTAGGGTTAGGGTGATGTTTATTGTGAGGGTGAAGGTTAGGGTGAGAGTGAGTGTTAGGGTGAGTGTGAGGGTTCGTGTGAGGGTTAGGGTTAGGGTGATGTTTAGGGTGCGGTTTATATTTAGGGTAAGTTTTAGGATTCGGATGAGTGTGAGGGTTAGGGTGTGGGTGAGGATTTGGTTTAGGTTGAGTGTTAGGGTGACGTTGAGGTTTGGGATTGCGGGTGAGAGTTAGGGTTAGTTTTAGGGTGAGGGATAGGGTTAGGATTAGAGTGAGGGCTAGGGTGAGGCTGAGGGTTAGGTTGAGCGTGAGGGTGAGGGTGAGGGCTTCGTTAAGGTAAGGGTTAGGTTTAGAGTTAGAGTTAGGATTGGAAGAGGGTGAGGATTAGGATTATATTGAGGGGTAGGGTTAGGGTGAGGGTTAGCGTTAGGGTTAGGGTGAGGGTTAGGGATAGTTTGATGTTTAGTATGAGGGTGAGGGTTACTATTAGGTTTAGCGTTAGGGAAAGGGTTAGATTAGCTTTAGTGTTAGGGTGAGGGTTAGGGTTAGTGTGAGAGTAAGGGTTAGGGTTATAGTTAGGGTTAGTGTGAGGATAAGTGTTAGGGTGAGGTTTAGGTTGCATGTGAGAGTTAAGTTTATTGTTGGGGTTAGGGTGAGGGATAGGGTGAGGGTTAGGGTTAGGGTTACGATTTGGGTTAAGGTGAGGGTTAGGGTTTGGGTGATGTTTAGGGTGAGGGTGAGGGTTAGGGTGAGGGTGAGGTTGAGGGTGAGGGTTACGGTTAGTGTTAGGGTTTGGGTGAGGGTGAGGGTTAGGGTTCGGTTGAGGTTTACGGTTAGGCTGAGTTGAGGGTGAGGGTGAGGGTGAGGGTTAAGTTTAGGGTTAGGATGAGGGTGAGTGTTAGGGTTAGGTTTAGGATTAGGGTTAGGGTTAGGGTTATTCTGAAGTTTAGGGTTTGGGTGAAGGTGAGGTTTAGGGGTGAGGGTTAGTGTTAGGTTTAGGTTGAGGGTTAGGGTTAGTGTGAGGGTTACGGTGAGGGGTAGGTTGAGGGTGAAGCTTAGGGTGAGGGTGAGGAAGAGTGTGAGGGTTAGCATTTTGATTAGGGTTAGGGTGAGTTTTATGGTTAGGGTTAGGGATATTGTTAGGATTATAGTTAGGAGGAGGGCTAGGGTGAAGATGATGGTTACGGTTAGGGCTAGGATGAGGGTTAGGTTTTTGGGTGAGGGTTAGGGTTAGGTTTAGTGTGAGGGTTAGGGTTAGGGTTAGGGTTTGGGTTAGGTTGAGGGTAAAGTTTAGGGTAAGCGTTAGGGTGAGGGTGAGGGTTAGAGTGAGGATGAGGGGTAGGATGAGGGTTAGGTATAGGGCGAGGTTTAGGGTTAGGGTTAGGTTTAGGGTTAGGGTTAGGGTGAGGTTTAGGGTGTGGGTAAGTGTTAGGGTGAGCGTTAGGGTGAGGATGAGTGTTAGGGTTAGGGTGAGGGTAAGGGTTAGGGTGAGGTTTAGGGTGAGTGTGAGGGTTAGGGTTAGCATTAGGGTTAGGGTGTGGGTGAGGGTTAGGGTTAGGGTTAAGTTTATGGATAGGGTGAGGATTAGGGTTAGGGTTAGGTTTAGTGTGAGGGTTAGGCTAAGTGGTATGGTTAGGATTAGGGTGAGGGTTAGGTTTACTGTGAGGTTTAGGGTTAGGGTTAGGTTGAGGGTTAGGTTTACTATGAGGGTTAGGGTTAGGTTTAGGGTGAGGGTAAGGTTTGGGGTGAGTGTTAGGCTGAGGGTGAGTTTTAGGATTAGCCTTAGGTTTACAGTTAGGGTTAGGATGAGGGTTAGGGTTAGGGTGAGGGTGAGGTAGAGGGTGAGGATGAGTGTTAGGTTTAGGTTTAGTGTGAGGGTTAGTGTTAGGGTGAGGTTTAGGTTTAGGATGAGTGTTAGGGTTTGGGTAAGGTTTAGAGTGAGGGTTAAGGTTAGGATTAGTTTAGGGTGAGGTTCACGGTGAGGGTTAGGGTTAGGTTGAAGCTTAGGTTTAGGGTGAGGGTTAGGGTTTGTGTTAGGGTGAGAGTTAGGGTTAGGGTCATGTTTCTTGTGAGGGTGAGGGTTAGGGTAAGGGTGAGTGTTCGGGTGAGGGTGAGGATTCGGGTGAGGGTGAGGGTTAAGTTGTGGTTGAGGCTTAGGGGTAGGGTGAGGTTTAGGGTGATGGGGAGGGTTAGGCTGAGGGTGAAGTTTAGGTTTACGATTAGGGTTTGTTTGAGGGTTAGGATTAAGGTTAGGGTTAGTCTGAGTATAAGGTTTATGGTGAGGTTTAGGGTGAGGGTGAGGGTCAGGATTAGCGTTAGTGTTAGGGTGAGGGTTAGGGTTAGGGTGAGGGTTAGGGTTAGGGTGATGTTTAGGGTGAGGTTGAGGGTTAGTGTGAGGGGTAGGGGGAGGGTTAGGGTGAGGGTGCAGGTGAGGGTGAGGCTGAGGATGAGGGTTAGGTTTAGGTTTTGGGTCATGGTGAGGGTTAGGGTTAGGATTAGAGTTACGGTTATGCTGAGGGTGAGGGTGAAAGTGAGGGTGAGGGTTAGGGTTAGGGTGATGGTTCGGGTTAGTATGAGGGTTAGTGTGATGTTGAGGGTCAGCATGAGAGTGTGGGTTAAAATGAGGGTAAGGGTGAGGGTGAGGGTTAGGGTTAGGATTAGTTTTAGGGTGAGTTTTAGGGTTGGGGTTAGGGTTACAGTTATGGTTATTTTTAGAGTTAGGGTTAGGGTGAGGGTGAGGATGAGGGTTTCCATTAGGTAAGGGTTAAGTTTAGGGTGAGGATTAGGGTGACCGTGAGAGTTAAGCTGAGGTTAGGTTAAGGGTGAGGGTGAGGGTTAGGATTAGGGTGAGTATTAGGGTTAGGGTGATGTTTAGGGTGAGGGTGAAGTTTAGGGTGAGGGTGAGGTTTATGGTTAACATTACGTTTACCGTTAGGGTTTGGATGAGGGTTAGATTTAGGTTGAGGTTGAGGGTGAGGGTGGTGGTGAGGGTTATTGTTAGGGTTAGTGTGGTTGTTATTGTTATGGTGAGGGTTAGGTTTAGGGTGAGGGTTAGGTTTACGGTGAGTGTTAGGGTGAGGGTTAGGTTTAGGGTTATGGTTAGGGTTCGGGTGAGGGTTCGGGTGAGGGTTAGGTTTAGGTTGAAATTTAGGATTAGGGTGAGGGTTAGGTTTAGGTTGAGGTTAAGGGTAAGTGTTAGGATGAGGGTTAGCGTGAGGGTGATAGGGTTAGGGTGAGGGTTAGGGTTAGGGTTAGAGTTAGGGTGAGTGTGAGGATTAGGGTCAGGTTTGGGGTTAGGATAAGGGTTAGGTTGAGGGTTAGGGTTAAGGTGAGTGTGTGTGTTAAGTTTAGGTTTAGGGTTTGGGTTAGATTGAAGGTAAAGTTTAGTGTGAGGTTTAGGGTGAGTGTGAGGTTTAGGGTTAGGGTGAGTGTTAGGGTGAGGGTTAGGTTTAGGGTTAGGTTTAGGGTGAGGTTTAGGATGTGGGTAACTTTTAGGGTGAGGGTGAGGGTTAGGGTTAGGGTTAGGGTGAGGGAAAGGGTTAGGTTGAGGGTCAGGGTGAGGTGGAGGGTTAGGGTTAGCATTGGGGTTAGGGTGATGGTGAAGTTGAAAGTGAAGGTGAGGGGTAGGGTTAGGGTGAGTGTTAGGGTTAGGTTAGGGCTAGGATGAGGTTCAGGCTGAATGTTAAGTTTAAGATTAGTGTGAGGGTTAGTTTGAGGGTACGGGTGAGGGTGTGGTTTAGGGTTAGTTTTAGGGTGAGTTTCAGGGTTAGGGTAAGGGTTGAAGTTAGGGTTATTGTTAGGGTTAGTGTTAGGGTGAGGGTGAGGATGAGGGTTTCGTTTAGATAAGAGTTAGGGTTAGGGTGAGGATTAGGGTGAGGGTGAGGGTTAACCTGAGTTTAGGTTTAGGGTGAGGGTTAGGGTTAGGGTTTGGGTGAGGGTTAGGGTTAGGGTGATGTTTAGTGTGAGGGTGAGGGTTAGGGTGAGGGTTAGGGTTACGGTGAGGGTGAGGGTGTGGGTGAGTGTTAGAGTTAGTGTTAGTTTTAGGTTGCATATGAGGGTAAGTGTTAGGAATAGGAATAGAGTTAGGGTTAGGGTTAGGCTGAGGTTGAGGGTCAGGGTGAGGGTGAAGGTTAGGGTTAGGGTTACTGTTAGGTTGAGAGTTATGGAGAAGGGTAGGATTATGGTTAGGGTGAGGTTTAGGGTGAGTGTGAGGCTTAAGGTGAGGGTGAGAGTGAGGGTTAGGGTTTGGGTTAGGGTTAGAGTTAGGGTGAGTTTGAAGTTGGGGGTTAGGTTTAGGATTAGGCTTAAGGTTAGGGTTAGTGTGAGTGTTAGTGTGAGGGTGAGGGTTCGGGTGAGAGTGAGGGTTAGGGTGTGCATGAGGTTTAGGGTTTCGGTGAGGATTAGGGTTAGGATTAGGGTTAGGGTTCTGGTGAATTTAAGGATTAGGGTGAGGTTTAGTGTGAGGGTGAGGGTGAGGGTTAGTGTTAGGGATAGGGCGAGAGTTACGGTGAGTGTTAGGGTTAGGGTTAGGGTTAGGGTGATGGTGAGGTATAGGGTGAGGCTTAGCGTTAGGGTGAGGTTTAGGGTTACGGTTAGGGTTAGTGTGAGGGTGATGGTGAGTGTTAAGGTTAGGTTGAGGGTTAGAGTTTGGGTGAGGGTGAGGGTGAGTGTTAGGATTAGTGTTAGGATTAGGGTTAGGCTGAGGGTGATGTGGAGGGTGAGGGTAAGGGTTAGGGTTAGGATGAGGGTTAGTGTTAGGGTTAGGGTTAGGGTTAGGGCGAGGTTTAGGGTTAGGTTTAGAGTTAGGCTGAGGGTTAGGGTTAGGGTTAGTGTTAGGATTAGGTTTAGCATTAGGGTAAGTGCTAGGGTGAGGGTAAATTTTAGGGTGAATTTTAGGTTTATGGTGAAGTTTAGGGTTAGGTTGAGGGTTAGGTTGAAGGTTAGGTTTATGGTTAGTGATAGGGTGACTGTTAGGGTGTGGGTAAGTGTTAGGGTGAGGGTTAGGTTGAGGGTGAGGGTTAGGGTGAGGGCGAGGGTTAGGGTGAGGATTTGTGTTAAAGTTAAGGATAGGATGAGGATTTGGGTTAGGCTTAGGTTTAGGGTGAGGGTTAGGCTGAGGGGTAGGGTTAGGGTTAGGGTGAGGCTTAGGTTTAGTGTGAGGGTTAGGGTTAGGGTTAGAGTGACAGTAAGGGTTACATTGAGGGTTAGGGTGATTGTGAGTTTTAGGGTTAGCATTAGGTTTAGGGTTAGGCTTAGGATGAGTGCTAGGGTTAGGTTTAGGTTTAGGATTAGGATGAGGGTGAGTTTTAGGGTTAGGGTTAGTTTGAGGCTTAGTGTTAGGTGTGGGCTAGGGTGAGGGTCAGGGTTAGGGTGAGGGTGAGGGTGAGGGTGAGGTTTTTGGTTATGTAAGGTTTAGGATTAGGGTTAGGTTGAGGATTAATGTGAGGGTGTGGGTTAGGGTTAGTGTTAGGGTTAGGGTGAGGGTGATGTTGAGGGTGAGGGTGAGTGTTAGAATGAGGGTTAGGGTTAGGTTTAGGGTGAGGGTGAGGGTGAGGCTTAGGGTGAGGGTTAGGATGAAGCTTAGGGTTAGGGTGACGGTTAAATTTAGGGTGAGGATTAGGGTTAGGGTGACGGTGAGAGTAAGTGTTAGGGTTAGGGTTAGGGTTAGGGTTAAGGTGAGGGTGAGGGTCAGAGTTAGCATTAGGGTTCGGCTTAGGGTTCGGGTGAGTGAAAGTATAGGTTGAGGGTTAGGGTGAGGGTTAGGATTAGGGTTATTTTTCGGGTGAGGGTTAGTGTGAATGTTAGTTTTAGAGTTAGGGTTAAGGTTAGGTTGTGAGTTAGGCTGAGGGTAACTTTTCGGGTGAGGGTTTTGGGGAGGGTGAGGGATATGGTTAAGGTGAGGGAAAGGTTAGGGCGAGGTTTAGGGTATGGTTGAGGGTTAATTTTAGCAATAGGTTGATGGTGAGGTTCAGGGTTAGGGTGAGGTTGAGTTTTTAGGGTTAGCATTAGGATTAGTGTTAGGGTTAGGGTGAGGGTTAGGTTTAGGGTTAGGTTTAGAGTTAGGGTGAGTTTGAAAGTGAGGTTTAGGGTTTGTATTAGGGTTAGGTTTAGGGTTAGTCTGAGGGTGAGGTTGAGGGTGAGGGTGAGGGTTATTGTTAGGTGAGGGTTAGGGTTTGTGTTAGGACTAAGGTCAGGATGAGGATTAGGGTTAGGTTTAGGATGAGGGTTAGGCTGAGGGGTAGGGTTACTGTTTGTTTGAGGATAAGGGTTAGGGTGAGTGTTAGTGTGAGGGTTAGGTTTAGGTTTAGGCTTAGGGTTCCGATGAGGGTTAGGGTGAGATTTAGTGTTAGTGTTAAGGTTAGGTTTAGCGTGAGGGTTAGGGTGAGTCTAAGGGTTAGGGTGATGGTTAGGGTGAGGGTGAGGGGTAGGGTTAAAATGAATGTAAGTGTTAGGGCGAAGTTTAGGGTGAGGTTGACTGTTAATGTTAGCATTAGGGTTAAGGTGAGGGTGAGGGTTAGGGTGAGAGTTAGGTTTAGGGTTAGGGATAGGGTGAGGATTAGTGTTAGGGTTAGGTTTAGGTTGAGGATTAGGCTGAGCGCTATGGTTAGGGTTAGGGTTAGGGTGAGGGTTAGGGTGAGGGTTATGGTTAGGGTTAGGGTTAGGGTGAGGTTGAGGGTGAGGGTAAATTTAGGGTGAGGTTTAAGGTGAGTTTGAGGTTTAGGGTTAGCATTAGGATTAGTGTTAGGGTTAGGGTGAGGTTTAGGTTTAGGGTTAGGTTTAGAGTTAGGGTGAGTTTGAGGGTGAGGTTTAGGGTTTGGATTAGGGTTAGGTTTAGGGTTATGCTGAGGGTGAGGTTGAGGGTGAGGGTGAGGGTTTGTGTTACGTGAGGGTTAGGGTTTGTGTTAGGACTAAGGTCAGGATGAGGATTAGGGTTAGGGGTTAGGGTTAGGTTTAGGATGAGGGTTAGGCTGAGGGTTAGGGTTACTGTTTGTTTGAGGGTAAGGGTTAGGGTGAGTGTTAGGGTGAGGGTTAGGTTTAGGTTTAGGCTTAGGTTTGGGATGAGGGTTAGGGTGAGGTTTAGTGTTAGTGTTAGGGTTAGGTTTAGCGTGAGGGTTAGGTTGAGTGTAAGGGTTAGGGTGAGGGTTAGGATGAGGGTGAGGGATAGAGTTAAAGTGAATGTAAGGGTTAGGGCAAAGTTTAGGGTGAGGTTGGGTGTTAATGTTAGCATTAGTGTTAAGATGAGGGTGAGGGTTAGAGTGAGGGTTAGGGTTAGGTTTAGGGATAGGGTGAGGATTAGGGTTAGGGTTAGGTTTAGGTTGAGGATTAGACTGAGAAGTATGGTTAGGGTTAGGTTTAGGGTGAGGGTTAGGGTGTGGGTTATGGTTAGGGTTAGGGTTAGGGTGAGGTTCAGGGTGAGGGTAAAGTTTAGGGTAAGGTTTAGGGTGAGTTTGAGGTTTAGGGTTAGCATTAGGGTTAGGGGTAGGTTTAGGTGAGGGTTGGGTTTAGGGTTAGGGTTACAGTGATGGTTAGGGTTAGGGTTAGGGTGAGGGGTAGGGTGAGGAGTTAGGGTGAGAGTTAGGGTTAATGTGAGGGTTAGGGTTAGTATTAGATTTAGTGGGACGATAAGGGTTAGTGTGTGGGTTAGGCTGAGAGTGAGGGTTAGGGTTAGCGTTAGGGTTAGGGTGAGGTTTAGGGTGAAGGTTAGAATTCGGGTGAGGTTTAGGGTAGGGTTAGGGTTCGGGTGAGGGTTCGGGTGAGGGTGAGATTTAGGTTTATGTTTAGGGTTAGGTTGAGGGTTAAGGTGATGGTGAGGGTTAGGGTGAGGGTGAGGGTAAGGATTACGGTGAGTATTAGGATTAGGGTTAGGGTTAGGTTTATGGTGAGGGTAAGGGTTAGGAATGAGGTTTAGGGTGAGGGTGAGGTTTAGGAGTAGCGTTAGAGTTAGGGTGAGGGTTAGGGTGAGGGTTAAGGTTCGGGTTAGGCATAGGGTGAGTGTGAGGGTTAGAGTTAGGGTTAGGGATAGGGTTAGGTTGAGGGTTAGCTTGAGCGTTAGGGTGAGGGTTAGGTTTAGGTGTAGGGTTAGGGTGAGGGTTAGGTTGAGGTTTCGTGTTAGTGTTTGGGTTAGGGTTAGGGTGAGTGTTAGGCTGAGGGTAAGGGTTAGAGTGAGGGTTAGGGTGAGGGTGAGTGTTAGGGATAACATTAGGGTTAGAGTTAGGGTTTCGTTGAATGTTAGCGTTAGGGTTAGGGTGATGGTGAGTGTTAGTGTGAGTTTTAGGGTTAATATTAGGGTGAGGGTGAGGGTCAGGGTTAGGTTTAGGGTGAGGGTGAGGGTTAGGGTTAGGTTTAGGGTGAGGGTGAGGGTTAGGGTTAGGGTGTGGTTTAGGGTTAAGCTGATGGTGAGGTTAAGGGTGAGGGTGAAGGTTAGTGTTAGGGTGAGGATTAGGTTTAGGGAGAGGGTGAGTGTTAGGTTTAGGATTGGGCTTAGGTGTAGGGTTAGGCTTAGGGTTAGTGTGAGGTTGAGGGTCATATTTAGGTTTAGGGTGAGGGTTAGGGTTATGTTTAGGATTAGGTTGAGGGTGAGATTGAGGGTTAGGGTGAGGGTGATGGTGAGGGTGAGGGTGAGGGTTAGGTTTAGGATGAGTATTACAGTTATGGTTAGTGTTAGGTTGAGGGTGAGTGTGAGGGTTAGGGTGAGGTTGATGGTGAGGTTTATGTTGAGGGTAAGGATTACGGTTTGGGTGATGGTTAGTTTTAGGGTTAGTTTTAGGATGTGGGTTAGGCTGAGGTTTAGGGTTAGGGTGAGGTTGAGCATTAGGGTTAGAGTTGGGGTTACAGTTAGTGTGAGTGTTAGGTTTAGGTTTACGATTAGGCTGAGGGTTAGGGTCTGGGTTCGAATGAGGGTAATGGTTAGGTGAGGGTTAGGGTGAGGGTGAGGGTGAGGGTTAGGCTTAGGGTTAGTGTGAGGGTAAGGGTTAGGGTGAGGGTTAGGGTGAAGGTGAGGATAGGGTTAAGGTGAGGGTAAGGGTAAGGGCAAGGTTTAGGGTGAGGTTGAGGGTTATTGTTAGCATTAGGGTTACTGTGAGGGTGAGGGTTAGAGTTAGGGTTAGGAATAGGGTGAGGATTAGTGTTGTGTTTAGGTGTAGTGTGAGGGTTAGGCTTTGGGATAGGGTTATGGTTAGTGTTAGTTTGAGGGTTAGGTTGAGGGTTAAGGTTAGGTTTAGGGATAGGTTTAGGTTAGGGTGAGGGTTTGGGTTAGGGTTAGGGTTTGGGTGAGGGTGAGGTCTAGTGTTAGCATTAGGGTAAGGGTTAGCGTTAGGGTTAGGGTGAGGTTTAGTGTGAGGATTACAGTTAGGGTTAGGATTAAGTTTAGGGTTAGGGTTAGACTGAGGGTGAGGGTGAGGTTGAGGGTGACTGTTAGGGTTAGGGTTAGTTTTAGGGTGAGGGCTAGGGTGAGGATGAGGGTTAGGATGAGGGTTAGGGTCAGGGTGAGTTTTAGAGTTCGGTTTAGGGTGAGTTTTAGTGTTAGGGTGAGGTTTAGGGTAGGGTTAGGTTTCAGGTGAGGGTTCTGGTGAGGGTGAGTTTTAGGGAGTGGTGATGGTTAAGGTTAGGCTGAGAATTAAGGTGATGGTGAGGGTTAGGGTGAGGGTGAGGGTTAGGATTACGGTGAAAATTAGGGTTAGGGTTAGGGTTAGGCTTATGTTGAGGGTAAGGGTTAGGATGAGGTTTAGGCTGAGGGTGAGTTTTAGCGATATAGTTAGAGTTAAGGTGAGGGTTTGGGTGAGGGTTAGGGTTCAGGTTTGGCTTAGGGTTAGGGTGAGGGTAAGAGTTAGTGTTAGGGTTAGGGTTAGGTTGAGGATAAGGTTTAGTGTGAGGGTTAAGTTGAGGGTGAGGTTTAGGCTTAGGTTCAGGATTAGGGTGAGCATTAGGGTGAGGTTTAGGTTTAGGTTTAGTGTTAGGGTGAGGGTTGGGGTGAGGTTTAGTGCTATTGTTAGTGTTAGCCTTAGGGTGATGGTTACGGTGAGGGTAAGAGTTAGAGTGACGGTTAGGTTGAGGGTGAGTGTTAGGGATAGAATTAGTGTTAGGGTTTAGTTTAGGGTGAGTGATAGTGTTAAGATTAGGGTGAGATTGAGGGTGAGGGTTAGGGTTAGCATTAGGTTAGGGTCAGGGTGGAGGTGAGGGTTATGATTAGGATTAGGTTTAGGGTGAGAGTGAGGGTGAGGGTTAGGGTTAGGGTTAGGGTTAGGGTGAGGGTGAGGGTTAGGGTGACTGTGAGGGTAAGGGTTAGGTTGAGGGCTAGGGTTAGGATTAGGGTTAGGGTGAGTTTTAGGATTAGGGTGAGGGTGAGTGTTAGATTTAGGATTAGGCTTAGTTGTAGGGTTAGGCTAATGGTGAAGGTGAGGGTGAGGGTCAGAGTTAGCATGAGGGTTAGGGTTTGGGTGAGGGTGAGTGTTAGGATTAGGGTTAGATTTAGGGTGAGAGTGAGGGTGAGGGTAAGAGTTAGGGTTAGGGTTAGGGTTAGGATGAGGGTTAAGGTGAGGGTTAGGTTTAGGCTTAGATTTTGGGTGAGCGTTAGTGTTAGGGTTAGGTTTAAGGTTAGGTTGTGGGTTAGGCTGAGGGTAACTTTTAGGGTGAGGGTTTTGGTGAGGGTGAGGGATATGGTTAAGCTGAGGGAAGGGTTAGGGCGAGGTTTAGGGTATGGTTGAGGGTTAATATTAGCATTAGGTTTACGGTGAGGGTGAGGGTTAGGGTGAGGTTGAGGGTAAGGGTTAGGGTAAGGACTAGGTTTAGTGTGATGGTTAGGATGAGGGTTCATGTTAGGGTGACTGTTAGGGTTAGGGTGAGGTTTTGGGTTAGGATATGTGTGAGGATTAGGGTTAGGGTTAGGGTTATGGTGAGGGTAAGGGTTAGGGTGAGGTTTATGGTGAGGGTAAGGGTTAGGGTTAGCATTAGGGTTAGAGTGATGGTTAGGGTGAGGGTTAGGGTTAGGGTGAGGGTGAGGTTTAGGGTTAGGTTTAGGGTGAGGATTAGGGTTAGGGTGAGGGTTAGGGATAGGTTTACGTTTAGGGTGAGGTTCAGGGTTAGGGTTAGGGTTAGAGTTAGGGTGAGGTTGAGGGTGAGGGTTAGGTTTAGGGTTAGGGTTCAGCTGAGAGTGAGGGTGAGGGTGAGGTTGAGGGTTAGGGTTAGGGTGAGGGTTAGGATTAGGTTTAGGTTGAGGGTTTGGGTTTATGTTAGGGTGAGGTTTAGGGTGAGGGTTAGGGTTAGGGTTAGAGTGAGGCTTAGGTTTAGTGTGAGGGTTAGTGTTAGGATTAGGGTTTAGTTTAGGCTGAGGGTAAGGATTAAGGCGAGGATTAGTGTGAGGGTGAGGATTAGGGTTAGCTTTAGGTTGAGAGTGAGCATTAGGTTGAAGTTTAGGGTTAGCTTTAGCGTTAGGGTGATGGTTAGGTTGAGGGTTAGTGTTAGTGTTAGGGTTAGGGTTAGTGTGAGGTTTAGGTTTAGGGTTAGAGTTAGGGTGAGGTTGAGGGTGAGGGTTAGGGTTAGGGTTTGGTTTAGGGTGAGGTTGAGGGTAAGGGTTTCAGTTAAGATAGTCGTAGGGTTAGGATTAGGGTGAGGGTGAGGTTTAAGTTGAGGGTTAGGGTGAGGGTTAGTGTGAGGTTGAGGGTTTCAGTTTGGAAAGGCTTAGGGTTAGGGTTAGGGTGAGATTTAGTTTGAGGGTGAGGTTTAAGGTGAGGGTTAAGGTTAGGCTTAGGGTGAGGGTGAGGTTTATGGTTAGGGATAGGGTTAGGAAGAGGATTAGGCTGGGGGTCATGGTTAGGGTTCATGTTAGGGTAAGGGTTAGGGTGAGGGTTAGGGTGAGGGTGAGGGTTAGGTTTAGGCTTAGGGTTAGGGTGAGGGTTAGGTTTAGGATTAGTGTTAGGGTTAGGATTATGATGAGGATTTGGGTTAGGGTTAGGGTTAGGATGTGGGTTAGGCTGAGGGGATGGGTAAGGGTTAGGGTTAGGGTTAGGTTTAGGGTTAGGTTGAGAATTAGGGTAAGGTTGAGGGTGAGGGTTAGGTTGAGGTTGAGGGTGAGGGTAAGTGTAAGGGTGACGCTTAGGGTGAGGTTGAGGTTGAGGGTTAGCATTAGGGTTAGAGATAGGGTTAGGGTGAGGTTTAGGGTTAGGGTTAGGGTTAGGGTGAGGGTGAGGCCTAGTGTGAGCATTAGGGATAGGGTTAGAGTTAGGGTTAGGGTGAGGTTTAGGATTATGGTTAGGATTAGGGCTGGTTTTGGTTTAGGCTGAGGTTGAGGATGAGAGTGAGGGTGAGGGTTTGGGTTTGGGTTAGTTTTAGGGTGAGGGCTAGGGGGAGGGTGACGTTTAGAGTTATTATTAGGGTGAGGGTGAGGGTTTCAGTTAGGAAAGGCTTAGGTTTAGAGTTTGGGTGAGGTTTGGGGTGAGGGTGAGGTTTAAGGTGAGGGTTAGGTTTAGGGTGAGGATTAGGGTTAGGGTTAGGGTGATTGTTTGGGTTAGGGTTATGTTTAGGGTGAGGGTGATATTGAGGGTGAGGGTGAGGTTGAGTGATACGGTGTAGGTGATTGTTAGGTTTAGGGTTAGGGTGAGGTTTAGGTTTGGGGTGATATTTGGGGTGAGTGTGAGGGTTAGGGTTAGCTTTAGTTTTAAGGTGAGGGTTTGGGTGTGGGTTAGGTTTAGGGTGAGGTGAGGGTCAGGGTTAGGGTTAGGGTTAGAGTTAGGGTGAAGGTGAGGGTTAGGGTTAGGATTAGGGTTAGGTTTACGGTGAGACTGAGGGTGAGTGTGAGGATGAGGGTTCCGGTGAGGGTTAGGTTCAGGCTTAGGGTTTGGTTATGGTGAGGACTAGGGTTAGTTTTAGGGTGAGGGTTATGGTGAGGATACATTTTAGGGTGAGGGTTGGGAGAGGGTGAGGGTTAGGTTTAGGTTGAGTGTTAGGGTGAGCATTAGTGTGAGGATTATGTTTAGGTTTAGGGTTAGGCTGAGGGCTAGTGTGAGGTTTATTGTTAGTGTAAGGGTTAGGGTGAGGGTGAGGGTCAGGGTGAAGTTAAGGTTTACAGTAAGGTTTAGGGTGAGGTTTAGGGTCTGGGATAGCATTAGGTTTAGGGTTAGGGTTAGGGTGAGTGTTAGGCTTAGGGTTACGGTTTGGGTGAGGGTGAGGTTTAGTGTTAGCATTAGGTTTAGGGTTAGGGTGAGGGTTAGGTTTAGGTTTAGGGTTAGGGTGAGGTTGAGGGTGCGCGTGAGCATTATGTTTAGGGTTAGGGTGAGGGTTAGGGTTAGGGTGAGGGTGAGGGTAATTGTTAGGGTAAGGGTGATTGTGAGGGTGAGGGTGAGGTTTAGGTTTAGGGTGAGGGTAAGTTTATGTTTAAGGTTAGGGTGAGGGTGAGGCTGAGGGTTAGGGTGAGGGTGATGGTGATGTTGAGGGTGAGGGTGAGCTTTAGGGTTTGGATGTGGGTTAGGTTTAGGGTTAGGATGAGAGTTAGGCTGAGGGTTAGGGTTAGGGTTAGGGTGGGGTTAAGTGTTATGGTAAGGGTGAAGTTTAAGTTTTGGATTAGGGTTAGGGTTAGTGTGAGGCTTAGGCATAGGGTTAGGGTTAGGTTGAGGGTTTTGCTTAGGGTAAGGTTTAGAGTTAGGGTGAGGGTGAGGTTGAGGTTTAGGATTTGGATTATGGTTAGGGTTAGGGTTAGGCTGAGGGTGAGGTTGAGGTTGATGGTGAGGGTTAGGGATTGTGTTAGGGCTAAGGTCAGGGTTAGGGTTAGGGTTACGTTTAGGATGAGAGTTAGGCTGAGAATTAGGGTTAGTGTTGGTGTGAGGGTTAGGGTTAGGGTTAGGGATAGGGTGAGGATTGGTGTTAGGGTTAGGCTTAGGTTGAGGATTATGCTGAGGGGTAGGGTTAGGGTTAGGGTTAGGGTGAGGGTTAGGGTGAGTGTTATGGTTATGGTTAGGTTTAGGGTTAGGTTGAGGGTGACAGTAAAGGTTAGGGTGAGGATGAGGTTTAGGGGTAGCATTAGGGTTAGGCTTAGGGTTAGGGAGAGGGTTAGGTTTAAGGTTAGGGTTAGGTTGAGGGTTAGGTTTAAGGTTAGGGTGAGGGGTAGGGTGAGGCGTTATGGTGAGTGTTTGGGTTAATGTGAGTGTTAGGGTTAGGGTTAGCATTAGTGTGAGGATAAGTTTTAGGTTTTGGGTTAGGCTGAGAGTGAAGGTTAGGTTTAGCGGTAGGGTTAGGGTGAGATTTAGGGTGAAGTTTAAGGGTCAGGGTTAGTATGAGGGTGAGGATTAGAGTTAGTTTTAGGGTGAGGGTTAGAGTTACGGTGAGTTTTAGGGTAGGGTTACGGTGAGGGTGAGGGTGAGGGTGAGGGTGAGTTTTAGGGTATGGGTGATGGTTAGGGTTAGGGTGAGGGGTAAGGTGATGTTGAGGCTTAGGTTGTGGGTGATGGTAAGGATTTCGGTGAGTATTAGAGTTATGGTTATGGTTAAGGTTACGGTGAGTGTAAGGGTTAGGGTGACGTTTAGTGTGAGGGTGAGGTTTAGGGGTAGGGTTAGAAGTAGGGTGAGGGTTATTTTGAGGGTTAGGGTGAGGGTTAGGCTGAGGGTGAATTTTAGCGATATAGTTAGAGTTAAGGTGAGGGTTTGGGTGAGGGTTAGGGTTCAGGTTTGGCTTAGGGTGAGGGTGAGGGTAAGATTTAGGGTTAGGGTTAGGGTGAGGATAAGGTTTAGTGTGAGGGTTAGTGTTAGGATTAGGGTTTAGGTTGGGGTGAGGGTATGGGTTATGGTGAAGGTTAGTGTTAGTGTTAGTGTTAGGGTTAGTGTGAGGGTTAGGTTTTGGGTGAGAGTTAGGGTGAGGGTGAGGATGAGGTTAGGGTTAGGGTGTGGTTTAGGGTGAGGGCTAGGGTGAGGTTGAGGGTAAGGGGGAGGGTTAGGGTGAGGGTGAGGGTTTCAGTTAGGATAGGCATAGGGTTAGGGTTAGGGTGAGGGTGAGGTTTAAGGTGAGGGTTAGGGTGAGGGTTAGTGTGAGGCTGAGGGCTGCAGTAAGGAAAGGCTTAGGGTTAGGGTTAGGGTGAGGATTAGGTTAAGGGTGAGGTTTAAGGTGAGGGTTAGGGTTAGGCTTAGTGTGAGGGTGAGGATTATGGTTAGGAATAGGGTTAGGATGAGGATTAGGCTGAGGGTTATGGTTAGGGTTCAGGTGAGGGTAAGGGTTAGGGTGAGGGTTAGGGTGAGGGTGAGGGTTAGGTTTAGGCTTAGGGTTAGGTTTAGGGTTAGTGTTAGGGTTAGGATTATGGTGAGAATTAGGGTTAGGGTTAGGTTTAGGGTGTGGGTTAGGCTGAGGGGATGGGTTAAGGTTAGTGTTAGGGTTAGGGTTAGGGTGAGAATTAGGGTAAGGGTGAGGGTGAGCGTTAGGTTGAGGTTGAGGGTGAGGGTAAGTGTTATGATGCCGGTTAGGGTGAGGTTGAGGTTGAGGGTTACCATTAGGTTTAGAGTTAGGGTTAGGGCAAGGGTTAGGGTTAGGGTTAGTGTGAGGGTGAGGGTGAGGGCTAGTGTGAGCATTAGGGTTAGGGTTAGGGTTAGAGTTAGGGTTAGTGTGAGGGTGAGATTTAGGGTTAGGGTTAGGATTAGGGTTAGGGTTAGGTTTAGGCTGAGGTTGAGGGTGAGAGTGAGGTGAGGGTTTGGGTTTGGGTTAGTTTTAGGGTGAGGGCTAGGGGGAGTGTGAGGTTTAGTGTGATTATTAATGTGAGGGTGAGGGTTTCAGTTAGGAAAGGCTTAGGTTTAGATTTGGGGTGAGGTTTGGGGTGAGGGTGAGGTTTAAGGTGAGGGTTAGGTTTAGGGTGAGGATTAGGGTTAGGGTTAGGGTGATTGTTAGGGTTAGGGTTATGTTTAGGGTGAGGGTGAGAGTGAGGGTGAGGGTGAGGGTGAGTGTTACGGTGTAGGTGATGGTTAGGTTTAGGGTTAGGGTGAGGTTTAGGTTTTGGGTGATATTAGGGTGAGTGTGAGGGTTAGGGTTAGCTTTTGTTTTAAGGTGTGGGTTAGGGTTAGGGTTAGGGTGAGGTGAGGGTCAGGGTTAGGATTAAGGTTAGAGTTAGGGTGAAGGTGAGGGTTAGGGTTAGGATTAGGATTAGCTTTAGGTTTAGGATGAGTTTTAGTGTTAGTGTAAGGGTTAGGGTTAGGGTGAGGGTCAGGGTGAGGGTAAGGGTTAGGGTGAGGTTTAGGGTGAGGTTGAGGGTTAGGGATAGCATTAGGTTTAGGGTTAGTGTTAGTGTAAGGGTTAGGGTTAGGGTTAGGGTTAGGGTGAGGGTGAGGTTTAGTGTTAGCATTAGGGTTAGGGTTAGGATAAGGGTTAGGTTTAGGGTTAGGTTTAGGGTGAGGGTGAGGGTGCATGTGAGCGTTACATTTAGGGTTAGGGTGAGGGTTAGGGTTAGGGTGAGGTTGAGGGTGATTGTTAGGGTATGGGTGATTGTGAGGGTGAGGGTGAGGGTTAGGTTTAGGGTGAGGGTAAGATTATGTTTAGGGTTAGGGTGAGAGTGAGGCTGAGGGTTAGGGTGAGGGTGATGGTGATGTTGAGGGTGAGGGTGAGCTTTAGGGTTTGGATGTGGGTTAGGTTTAGGGTTAGGATGAGAGTTAGGCTGAGGGTTAGGGTTAGGGTTAGGGTGAGGTTAAGTGTTATGGTAAGGGTGAAGGTTAAGTTTTGGATTAGGGTTAGGGTTAGGTTGAGGGTTTTGCTTAGGGTAAGGTTTAGAGTTAGGGTGAGGGTGAGGTTGAGGTTTAGGATTTGGATTATGGTTAGGGTTAGGGTTAGGCTGAGGTTGAGGTTGATGGTGAGGGTTAGGGATTGTGTTAGGGCTAAGGTCAGGGTTAGAGTTAGGGTTAGGGTTACGTTTAGGATGAGAGTTAGGCTGAGAATTAGGGTTAGTGTTGGTGTGAGGGTTAGGGTTAGGGTTAGGGGTAGGGTGAGGATTGGTGTTAAGGTTAGGCTTAGGTTGAGGATTATGCTGAGGGGTAGGGTTAGGGTTAGGGTTAGGGTGAGGGTTAGGGTGAGTGTTATGGTTATGGTTAGGGTTAGGGTTAGGTTGAGGGTGACAGTAATGTTTTGGGTGAGGATGAGGTTTAGGGGTAGCATTAGGTTTAGGGTTAGGGTTAGGGAGAGGGTTAGGCTTAGGGTTAGGATTAGGTTGAGTGTTAGGTTTAAGGTTAGGGTGAGGGGTTGCGTGAGGGGGTAGGGTGAGGATTTGGGTTAATGTGAGTGTTAGGGTTAGGGTTAGCATTAGTGTGAGGATAAGTTTTAGGTTTGGGGTTAGGCTGAGAGTGAGGGTTAGGTTTAGCGTTAGCGTTAGGGTGAGATTTAGGGTGAAGTTTAAGATGAGGGTTAGGGTTAGTATGAGGGTGAGGATTAGAGTTAGGTTTAGGGTGAGGGTTAGAGTTACGGTGAGTTTTAGGGTAGGGTTACGGTGAGGGTGAGGGTGAGGGTGAGGGTGAGTTTTAGGGTGTGGGTGATGGCTAGGATTAGGGTGAGGGTTAAGGTGATGTTGAGGCTTAGGTTGAGGGTGATGGTAAGGATTACGGTGAGTATTAGAGTTATGGTTAGGTTTAGAGTTACGGTGAGTGTAAGGGTTAGGGTGACGTTTAGTGTGAGGGTGAGGTTTAGGGGTAGGGTTAGAGTTAGGGTGAGGGTTATTTTGAGGGTTAGGGTGAGGGTTAGGCTTAGGATGAGGGTGAGGTTTAGAGTTAGGGTTAGGTATAGGGTGAGGGTGAGGGTAAGATTTAGGGTGAGGGTTAGGATGAGGGTGAGGGTTAGGGTTAGGTTGAAGTTTAGGGTGAGCCTTAGGGTGAGGGTTAGGTTTAGGTTTAGGGTTAGGGTGAGGGTTAGTCTGAGGTTTAGTGTTAGTGTTAGTGTTAGGGTTAGGGTGAGTGTTAGGCTGAGTGTAAGGTTTAGAGTGAGGGTTAAGTTGAAGTTGAGGGTTAGGGATAGCATTAAGGTTAGGGTTTGGGTGAGGGTTAGGGTTAGGTTTACGGTGATTGTGAGTGTTAAGTTTAGCTTTAGGGTTAGGTTAGGGTGAGGGTGAGGGTTAGGGTTAGGGTGAGGGTGAGGGTTAGGGTGAGGGTTAGGGTTAGGGTGACGGTTAGGTTAAAGGTTAGGTGAGGGCTAGGGTTAGATTTAGTGTTAGGGTGAGCTTTAGGTTTAGGGTGAGGGTGAGGGTTAGGTTTAGGGTTAGTCTTAGGTGAAGGGTTAGGCTTAGGGTGAGGGTGAGGGTAAGGGTCATAGTTAGGTTTAGGGTGAGGGTTAGGGTTATGGTTAGAATTAGGGTGAGGGTGAGGGTGAAGGTTAGTGTGAGGGTGATGTTTAGGGTGAGGGTGAGGGTTAGGTTTAAGGTGAGGTTTAGGGTTAGGGTTAGTTTTAGTGTGAGGGTGATTGTGAGGGTTAGGGTGAGGGTGATGGTGAGGTTGATGGTGAAGGTGAGGGTTAGGGTTTGTGTGAGGGTTAGTTTTAGGGTTAGGGTTAGGATGAGGGTTAGGCTGAGGCTTAGGGTCAGGGTTAGGGTGAGGGTAAGGGTTAGAGTAAGGTTTAGTGTTAGGGTGAGGGTGAGGGTTAGGGTTAGTGTTGGGTTTACAGTTAGGGTGAGGGTTAGGGTTAGGATTAGGACTAGGCTGAGGGTTAGGGTCTGGGTTCGAGTGAGGATAAGGGTTAGGGTGAGGGTTAGGGTGATGGTGAGGGTTAGCATTAGGCTTAGGGTTAGGGTGAGGTTTAGGGTGAGGGTAAGTGTTAGGGTTAGGGTTTGGGTTAGGGTGAGGTTCAGGTTAAGTTGAGGGTAAGGGTAAGGGCGAGGTTTAGGTTGAGGTTGAGGGTTATTGTTAGCATTAGGGTTACGGTGAGGGTGATGGTTAGGATGAGAATTAGGTTTAGGGTTAGGGATAGGGTGAGGATTAGGGTTGTAGTTAGATGTAGGGTGAGGGTTAGGCTGAGGGGTAGGGTTAGGGTTAGGGTTAAGGTGAGGGTTTGGTTGAGGGTTAGGTTTAGGGTTAGGGTTAGGTTAGGGTGAGGGTTTGGGTTTGGGTTAGGGTTTGGGTGAGGGTGAGAGCTAGTGTTAGCATTAGGGTAATGTTTAGTGTTAGGTTTAGGGTGAGGGTGAGGGTGAGGATTAGGGTTAATGTTAGGATTATGGTTAGGGTTAGGGTTAGACTGAGGGTGAGGGTGAATTTGAGGGTGATGGTTAGGGTTAGGGTTAGTTTTAGGGTGAGGGCTAGGGTGAGGGTGTTGGTTAGCGTGAAGGTTTAGGTTAGAAAAGGCTTAAGTTTAGGGTTAGGGTGAGGTAAGGGTGAGGGTGATGTTTAAGGTGAGGGTTAGGGTTATGGTTAAGGTGAGGATAAGGGTTAGGGTTAGTTTGAGGGTGAGGGTTAGAGTTAGGTTTAGGGTGAGGGTTAGGGTTATGGTGAGGTTTAGGGTAGGGATAGAGTTCGGGTGAGGGTTCGTGTGAGGGTGAGTTTTAGGGAGTGGGTGATGGTTAGGGTTAGGGTGAGGGTTAAGGTGACAATGACGGTTAAGGTGAGGGTGAGGATTAGGATTATGGTTAGGGATAGGGTTAGGTTTATGTTGAGGGTAAGGGTTAGGATGAGGTTTAGGGTGAGGGTGATTTTTAGGGATATTGTTAGAGTTAGGGTGAGGGTTAGGTAGAGGTTTAGGTTTAGGGTTAGGCTGAGGATTAGTGTGAGGTTAGTGTTAGGGTTACGGTTAAGGTTAGGGAGAGTGTTAGGGTGAGGGTAAGGATTGGAGTGAGAGTTAACGTGAGGGTTAGGTTTAGACAGTTAGGGTTAGTGTTAGGTTGAGGGTGAGTGTGAGGGTTAGGGTATAGGTGATGGTGAGGTTGATGTTGAGTGTGAGTGTTACGGTTTGGGTGAAGGTTAGCTTTAGGGTTAGGGTTAGGATGAGTGTTAGGTTGAGGATTAGGGTTAGGGTTACAGTGAGGGTAAGGTTTAGGGTGAGGGTTAGGGATAGGGTAAGGGTAAGGATCAGGTTGGCGTGAGGGTTAGGATTAGGATTAGGATTAGGGTTAGGGGGAGGTTTAGGGATAGGGTTAGGGTTAGGGTGAGGGTTTTGATTAGAGTTAGGTTTAGAGTTAGGGTGAGGGTGAGGGTAATGTTTAGGGATTGGATTAGGGTTGGGGTAAGGCTTAGGCTGTGGCTGAGGTTGAGGGTGAGGTTGAGGGTTAGGGTTAGGGTGAGGGTGAGCATTAGGGTTAGTGTTAGGGTTACAGTTAGGGTGAGGGTTAGGGTTAGGTTTAGGATTAGGCTGAGGGTTAGTCTGAGGGTTAGGGTCTGGGTTCGAATGAGGGTAAGGGTTAGGGTGAGGGTTAGGGTGAGGGTGAGGGTGAGGGTGAGGGTTAAGCTTAGTGTTAGGGTGAGGATAAGGGTTAGGGTGAGGGTTAGGGTGAGGGTGAGTGTAGGGTTAAGGTGAGGGTAGGGGTAAGGGCGAGGTTTAGGGTGAGGTTGAGGGTTATTGTTAGCATTAGGGTTACTGTGAGGGTAAGCTTAGGGTGAGGTTTAGAGTTAGGGTTAGGAATAGGGTGAGGATTAGTGTTGGGTTTAGTTGTAGGGTGAGGTTTAGGCTGAGGGATAGGGTTAGGGTTAGTGTTAGGATGAGGTTTAGGTTGAGGGTTAGGTTTAGGGTTAGTGTTAGGGTTAGGGTTAGGTTAGGGTGAGGGTTTGGGTTAGTGTTAGGGTTTGGGTGAGGGTGAGGGCTAGTGTTAGCATTAGGGTAAGGGTTAGTGTTAGGGTTAGGGTGAGGGTGAGCGTGAGGATTACAGTTAGGGTTAGGATTAAGTTTATGGTTAGGGTTAGACTGAGGGTGAGGGTGAGGTTGAGGGTGAGTGTTAGGATTAGGGTTAGTTTTAGGGTGAGGGCTAGGGTGAGGGTGAGGGTTAGGGTGAGGGTTAGGGTCTGGGTGAGGTTTAGAGTTCGGTTTAGGGTGAGTTTTAGGGTTAGTGTGAGGTTTAGGGTAGGATTAGTGTTCTGGTGAGGGTTCGGGTGAGGGTGAGTTTTAGGGAGTGGGTGATGGTTAAGGTTAGGCTGAGGATTAAGGTGATGGTGAGGGTTAGGGTGAGGGTGAGGGTTAGGATTATGGTGAGGATTAGGGTTATGGTTAGTGTTAGGCTTATGTTGAGGGTAAGGGTTAGGATGAGGTTTAGGCTGAGGGTGAGTTTTATGGATATAGTTAGAGTTAGGGTGAGGGTTTGGGTGAGGGTTAGGGTTCGGGTTTGGCTTAGGTGAGGGTGAAGGTAAGAGTTAGTGTTAGGGTTAGGGTTAGGGTGTCGATAAGGTTTAGTGTGAGGTTTAGGGTGAGGGTGAGGTTTAGGGTTAGGTTGAGGGTTAGGGTGAGCATTAGGGTGAGGTTTTGTTTTAGGTTTAGCGTTACGGTGAGGGTTAGGGTGAGGGTGAGTGTTAGGGATAGCATTAGTGTTAGGGTTAGGTTTAGGGTGAGTGTTAGGGTTAGGATTAGGGTGAGGGTGAGGGTGAGGTTTAGGGTTAGCATTAGGTTAGGGTTAGGGTGAGGGTTAGGATTAGGGTTAGGGTTAGGGTGAGAGTGAGGGTGAGGGTTAGAGTTAGGGTTAGGGTGAGGCTTAGGGTTAGGGTGAGGGTTAGGGTTAGGGTGAGGCTTAAGGTTAGGGTGACGGTGAGGGTAAGGGTTAGGGTGAGGGTTAGGGTTAGAGTTAGGGTTAGGGTGAGTTTTAGAATTAGGATGAGCCTGAGTGTTAGGTTTAGGATTAGGCTTAGGTGTAGGGTTAGGCTAAGGTTGATGGTGAGGGTGAGCGGCAGAGTTAGCATTAGGGTTAGGGTTAGGGTGAGGGTGAGTGTTAGGATTAGGTTTAGAGTTAGGGTGAGAGTGTGAAGGTAAGTGTAAGGGTTAGGGTTAGGGTTAGGATGAGGTTTAGGCTGAGGGTTAGGGTTAGGGTTCGGGTGAGTGAAAGGTTAGGTTGAGGGTTAGGGTGAGGGTTAAGTTTAGGCTTAGTTTTCGGGTGAGGGTTAGTGTGAGGGTTATTGTTAGGATTAGGGTTAAGTTTAGGTTGTGGGTTAGGTTGAGGGTAACTTTTAGGGTGAGGGTTTTGGTGAGGATGAGGGATATGGTTAAGGTGAGGGAAGGGTTAGGGCGAGGTTTAGGGTATGGTTGAGGGTTAATATTAGCACTGGTTTACGTTAGGGTGAGGGTTAGGGTTAGGTTGAGGGTAAGGTTAAGGGTGAAGACTAGGGTTAGGGTGATGTTTGGGTGAGGGTTCGTGTTAGTGTTAGTGCTAGGGTTAGGGTGCGGTTTTGGGTTAGGATATGTGTGAGGATTATGCCTAGGGTTAGGGTTATGGTGAGGGTAGGGGTTAGGGTGAGGTTTATGGTGAGGGTGAGGGTTAGGGTTAGCATTAGGGTTAGAGTGATGGTTAGGGTGAGGGTTAGGGTTAGGGTGAGGGTGAGGTTTAGGGTTAGGTTTAGGGTGAGGTTTAGAGTTAGGGTGAGAGTTAGGGATAGGTTTACGTTTATGGTGGGGTTCAGGGTTAGGGTTAGGGTTAGAGTTAGGGTGAGTTTGAGGGTGAGGGTTCTGTTTATGATTAGGGTTAGGGTTGGGCTGAGGGTGAGGGTGAGGGTAAGGTTGAGGGTTAGGGTTAGGGTGAGGTTTAGAATTAGGTTCAGGTTGAGGGTTGGGGCTTGTGTTAGGGTGAGGTTTAGGCTGAGGATTAGGGTTAGGGTTAGTGTGAGGTTTAGGTTTAGTGTGAGGGTTAGTGTTAGGATTAGAGTTTAGGTTAGGGTGAGGGTAAGTGTTATGGTGAGGGTTAGTGTGAGGGTGAGGATTAGGGTTAGAGTTAGGTTGAGAGTGAGCGTTAGTTTGAAGTTTAGGGTTAGGTTTAGGGTTAGGTTTATGGTTAGGGTGAGGGTTAGTGTTAGTGTTAGGGTTATGGTTAATGTGAGGGTTAGGTTTATGGTTAGAGTTAGGGTGAGGTTGAGGGTGAGGGTTAGGGTTAGGGTTTGGTTCAGGGTGAGGGCTAGGGTGAGGTTAAGGCTAAGGGGGAGGTTTAGGGGGAGGGGGAGGGTTTCAGTTAGGATAGGCGTAGGGTTAGGGTTAGGGTGAGGGTGAGGTTTAATGTGAGGTTGAGGGTGAGGGTTAGGGTGAGGTTTTCAGTTAGGAAAGTCTTAGGGTTAGGGTTACGGTGAGGATTAGAGTGAGGGTGGGTTTTAAGGTGAGGGTTAGGGTTAGGGTTAGGGTGAGGGTGAGGGTTTTTTTACGGATAGGGTTAGGATGAGGTTTAGGCTGAGGGTTTGTGTTAGGGTTCGGGTGAGGGTAAGAGTTAGGGTTAGGGTTAGGGTTAGGGTGAGGATAAGGTTTAGTGTGAGGGTTAGTGTGAGGGTGAGGTTTAGGGTTAGGTTGAGGGTTAGGGTGAGCATTAGTGTGAGGTTTAGATTTAGGTTTAGGGTTAGTGTGAGTGTTAGGGTGAGGTTTAGTGTTAGGGTTAGGGTTAGGGTTAGGGTGAGGTTTAGGGTGAGGGTAAGGTTTAGCGTGAAGGTTTGGGTGAGGGTGAGTGTTAGGGACAGCATTAGTGTTAGGGTTAGGTTTAAGGTGAGTGTTAGGGTTAGGATTAGGGTTAGCGTGAGGTTGTGGTTTAGGGTGACGTTTAGGGTTAGGGTTAGGATGAAGCTTAGGGTTAGGGTGACAGTTAAGTTTAGGGTGAGGGTTAAGGTTAGGGTGATGGTGAGGGTAAGGTTTAGGGTGAGGGCTAGTTTTAGGTTTAAGGTGAGGGTGAGGGTCAGAGTTAGCATTAGGGTTAGGGTTAGGGTGAGGGTGAGGATTAGGTTTAGGGTTAGAGTTAGGGTGACAGTGAGGGTGAGGTTAAGAGTTATGGTTATGGTTAGGGTTAGAATGAGGATTAAGCTGAGGGTTAGGGTTAGGGTTCGGTTGAGTGAAAGTTTAGGTTGAGGGTTTGGGTGTGGGTTAGGTTTAGGCTTAGTTTTCGGGTGAGGGTTAGTGTTAGGGTTAGGGTTAATGTTAGGTTGTGGGTTAGGTTGAGGGTAACTTTTAGGGTGAGGGTTTTGGTGAGGGTGAGGGATATGGTTAAGGTGATGGAAAGGTTAGGGCGAGGTTTAGGGTATGGTTGAGGGATAATGTTAGCAATAGGTTCATGTTGAAGTTTAGGGTTAGGGTGAGGTTGAGGGTAAGGTTTAGGGTGAGGACTAGGGTTAGGGTGATGTTTAGTGTGAGGGTTCATGTTAGGGTTAGTGTTAGGGTTAGGGTGAGTTTTAGGGTTAGGATATGTGTGAGGATTAGGGTTAGGGTTAGGGTTATGGTGAGGGTACGGTTTAGGTTGAGGTTTATGGTGAGGGTGAGGGATAGTTTTAGCATTAGGTTTAGAGTGATGGTTAGGGTGAGGGTTAGGGCTAGTGTGAGGGTGAGGTTTAGGGTTAGGATTAGGGTGAGGTTTAGTGTTAGGGTGAGGGTTAGGAATAGGTTTACGTTTAGGGTGGGGTTCAGGGTTAGGGTTAGGGTTAGAGTTAGGGTGAGGCTGAGGGTTAGGGTTAGGGTTAGGGTTAGGGTGATGGTTAGGGTGAAGTTTAGTTTTAGTGTTAGGGTTAGGGTTAGGGTGAGGTTTAGGTTTAGGGTTAGAGTTAGGGTGAGATTGAGGGTGAAGGTTTGGTTTAAGGTTTGGCTTAGGGTGCGGGCTAGGGTGAGGGTGAGGGTAAGGGTGAGGGTTAGGGGGAGAGGGTGGGTTCCAGTTAGGATAGGCGTAGGGTTAGGGTTAGGGTGAGGGTGAGGTTTAAGGTGAGGATTAGTGTGAGGGTTAGGGTGAGGCTGAGGGTTTCAGTTAGGAAAGGCTTAGGGTTACGGTTAGGGTGAGGATTAGGGAGAGGGTGAGGTTTAACGTGAGAGTTAGGGTTAGGCTTATGGTGAGGGTGAGGGTTATGTTTAGGGATAGGTTTAGGATGAGGATTAGGCTGAGGTTTCGGGTTAGGGTTCAGGTGAGGGTAAGGTTTAGGGTGAGGGTTAGGGTGAGGGTGAGGGTTGGGGTTAGGCTTAGGGTTAGGGTGAGGGTTAGGGTTAGTGTTAGTGTTAGGTTTAGGGTTATGGGGACTATTAGGGTTAGGGTAAGGTTTAGGGTGTGGATTAGGCCGAGGAGATGGGTTAGGGTTAGGGTTAGAGTGAGAATTAGGGTAAGGTTTAGGGTGAGGTTTAGGTTGAGGTTGAGGGTGAGGGTAAGTGTTATTGTGCGGGTTAGGTTGAGGTTGAGGTTTAGGGTTAGCATTAGGGTTAGAGTTAGGGTTAGGGTGAGTGTTAGGTTTAGGGTTAGGGTGAGGGTGAGGGCTAGTGTGAGCATTAGGGTTAGGTTAGGTTTAGAGTTAGGGTTAGGGTGAGGGTGAGGTTTAGGGTTAGGTTTAGGATTAGGGTTAGGGTTAGGTTTAGGCTGAGGTTGAGGGTGAGAGTGAGGGTGAGGGTTGGTGTTTGGGTTAGTTTTAGGGTGAAGGCTAGGGGGAGGGGTTAAAGTGATTATTAGGGTGAGGGTGAGGCTTTCAGTTAGGAAAGGCTTAGGTTAGGGTTAGGGTTAGGGTGAGGGTTAAGGTTAGGGTTATGTTTAGGGTGATGTTGAGAGTGAGGGTGAGGGTGAGGGTGAGGGTGAGGGTGTAGGTGAGGGTTAGGTTTAGGGTTAGGGTGAGGGTTAGGGTTTGGGTGATATTTAGGTTGAGTGTGAGGGTTAGGCTTAGCGATAGGGTTAGGTTGAGCGTTAGGGTTAGGGTGAGGGTGAGCATCAGGGTTATGGTGAGGTTTGGGGTTAGGGTGAGGGTCAGGGTAGTGTTAGGATTAGAGTTAGGGTGAGGTTGAGTGTTAGGGTAAGGATTAGTGTTAGGGTGAGGGTTAGGGTGAGGATTAGGTTTAGGTTTAGGTTTAGGATGAGGGTTAGGGTGAGGCTTAGTGTTAGTGTTAGTGTTAGGGTTAGCGTGAGATTTAGTGTGAGGGTTAGGCTTAGAGGGAGGGTTAGGGTGAGTGTGAGGTTTAGGGTTAGCATTATGGTTAGGGTGAGGGTGACTTTTAGGGTTAGAATTATGGTTAGGGTTAGGGTTAGGGTGACGGTTTGGCTTAAGGTAATGGTTAGGGTGAGGGTCATGTTTGGTATTAGCATTAGGGTTAGGGTTAGGGTTAGCTTGAGGGTTAGGTTAGGGTTAAGGTTAGGGTGAGGGTGAGCATAAGGGTTAGGGTTATGGTTAGCGTGAGGGTTTGAGTTAGGGTGAGGGTTAGGGTTTGGTTGAGGGTGAGGGTTAGGTTTAAGTTTAGGCTTAGGTGTAGGGTTAGGCTTACAGTGAGGGTGAGGGTGAGGGTCACTGTTAGGTTAAGGGTGAGGGTTAGGGTTATGGTTAGGGTTAGGGTGAGGGTGAGGATGAGGGTTAGAGTGAGTGTGATGGTGAGCATGAGGGTGAGAGTTAGGTTTAGGGTGAGGGTTAGTGTTATGGTTAGGTTTAGGGTGACGATGATGTTGAGGGTTAGGGTGAGGGTAATGGGGAGGTTGAGGGTGAGGGTGAGGGTTAGCGTTTGGGTGTGGGTTAGGTTTAGGTTTAGGGTTAGTAGGAGAGCTAGGCTGACGGTTAGGGTTATGGTTAGGATGATGGTTAGGGTTAGGGTGAGGGTAAGGGTTCGGTTTTGGATTAGTTTTAGGGTTATGGTAAGGGTTGGGCATAGGGTTAGTGTTAGGGTGAGGGTTTTACTTAGGGTTAGTTTTAGAGTTAGGGTGAGGGTGAGGGTGAGGTTTAGGGTTAGTATTAAAGTTAGGGTTAGGCTTAGGCTGAGGTTGAGTTTGAGTGTGAGGTTGAGGGTTAGTATTCGGTTGAGGGTTAGGGTTGTGTTAGCTCTAAGGTCAGTGCGAGGGTCATGGTTAGGTTTAGGTTTAGGATGAGGGTTAGGCAGAGGGTTAGGGTTACTGTTCGTGTGAGGGTAATGGTTAGGGTGAGTGTTAGGGTGAGGGTTAGGTTTAAGTTTAGGCTTAGGTTTCCGGTGAGGGTTAGGTTTAAGGGTATTGTTAGGGTTAGGGCTAGGGTTAGCGTGAGGGTTAGGGTGAGTGTAAGGGTTAGGGTGAGGGTTAGGGTGAGGGTGAGGGATAGGGTTAAGGTTCAGGTAAGGGTTAGGGCGAAGTTTAGGGTGAGGTTGAAGGTTAACGTTAGCATTAGTGTTAAGGTAAGAATGAGGGTTAGGATGAGGGTTAGGGTAAGGGTTAGGGATAGGGTGAGGATTGGTGTAAGGGTTAGGTTTAGGTCGAGGATTAGGCTGAGGGGTAGGGTTTGGGTTAGGGTGAGGGTGAGGGTTAGGGTGAGGGTAAAGGTTAGGGTGAGGTTTAGGGTAAGGTTGAGGTTTAGTGTTAACCTTAGGATTAAGTTTAGGGTTAGGGTGAGGGTTGGGTTTAGGTTGACGGTTAGGGTGAGGGTTAGGTTTAGGGTTAGGGTGAGGGTTAGGTGAGGGTTTAGGGTGAGGGCTAGGGTTAATATGAGGGTTAGGGATAGGATTAGCGTTAGTGTGAGGATAAGGGTTAGGGTGTGGGTTAGGCTAAGAGTGAAGGTTAGGGTTAGCGTTAGGGTTAGTTTGAGGTTTAGGGTGAAGTTTAAGGTAAGGGTTAAGGTGAGTATGAGGGTCAGGGTTAGAGTTAGGTTTAGGGTGAGGGTTAGAGTTAGGTTGAGTTTTAGGGTAGCGTTAGGGTGAGGGTGAGGGTTAGGTTAAGGGTGAATTTTAGGGTGTGGGTGATGGTTAGGCTTAGGGTGAGTGTTAAGGTTATGGTGAGGGTTAGGTTGAGGGTGAGGGTAAGGATTACGGTGAGTATTAGGGTTATGGTTAGGGTTAGGGTTATGGTGAGGGTAAGGGTTAGATTGAGGTTTAGGGTGAGGGTGAGGTTTAGGGGTAGCATTAGAGTTCGGGTGAGGGTTAGGGTAAGCGTTAGGGTTCAAGTTAGGCTTAGGGTGAGGATGAGGGTTAGAGTTAGAATTAGTTACAGGGTTAGGGTGAGGGTAAGATTTAGGTTGAGGGTTAGGATGAGGGTGAGGTTTAGGGTTAGGTTGAGGTTTAGGGTGACCGTTAGTATGAGGGTTAGGTTTAGGTTTAGGGTTAGGGTGAGGATTAGGGTGAGGTTTAGTGTTAGTGTTATGGTTGGGGTTAGGGTGAGTGTTAGGGTGAGGGTAAGGGTTAGAGTGAGGTTTAGGTTGAGGTGAGAGTTAGGGATAGGTTTAAGGTTAGGGTTAGGGTTTGGTTGAGCGTTAGGGTTAGGGTTAGGGTGATGGTGAGTGTTAGGGTTAGATTTAGGTTTAGGGTTAGGGTGAGGGTGAGGGTTAGGGTTAGGGTGAGGGTGAGGGTTAGGGTGACGTTGACGGTTAGGTTTAGGTTGACAGTGACGGTAAGGGTTAGGGTGAGGGCTAGGGTTAGAGTTAGGATTATGTTTAGGTTTAGGGTTGGGGGAAGGTGGGGGTGAGGTTGAGGGTGAGGGTTAGGGTTAAGGTTAGTTTGAGGATTAGGGTGAGGGCTAGGGTAAGGGTAAGTGTTAGGGTGAGGGTGAGGGTATGGGTTAGGAAAGGTTTAGGGTTAGGTTTATGGTGAGGATTAGGGTGAGTGTGAGATTTTAGGTTAGGGTTAGGGTTATGTGTGGATTAAGGTTAGGGTTAGAGTGAGGGTTATGATTAGGGTGATGTTTAGGGTGAGAGTGAGGATTACGGTGAGGGAGAGGGTGAGGGTGATGGTGTAGGTGATGTTTAGGGTTGGGGTGATATGTTGGGTTACGGTGAGGGTCACGGTGAAAGTGAGGGTTAGGGTTAGGGTTAGGGTGAGGTTTAGGTTTTGGTTTAGGGTGAGTGGTAGGGTTAGGCTTAATGTGAGGGTTAGGTTTAGGGTTAGGGTTAGTGTGAGGATAAGGGTTTTGGTGAGGGTTAGGGTGATAGTGAGGTTTAGGTTTAGGTTGAGTGTTAGATTGAGCGTTAGGGTGAGGGTTAGGTTTAGGTTTAGGATTAGGGTGAGGGTTAGGGTGAGGTTTAGTGTTATGGTTAGGTTTAGGGTTAGGGTGAGTGTTAGGGTGAGGGTAAGGGTTAGAGTGAGTGTTAGGGTTAGGGTGAGGGTTAAGGTTAGTATTAGGGTTAGGGTTACGGTTAGGGTGATGGTTACAGTTAGGGTTTGTTTTACGGTGACGGTGAGGGTGCGGGTTAGGGTTAGCATTAGGGTTTGGGTTAGGGTTAGGGTGAGGGTTAGGGTTAGGGTTAGGCTTAGGGTGAGGTTGAGGGTTAGGGTTAGTGTTAGGGTTAAGGATGGGGTTATGTTTAGTTTGAGGAATAGGCTTAGGGTGAAGGTTAGGGTAAGGGTTAGGTGAGGGCTAGGGTTACGCTAGGGTTAGGCTGAGATTTAGGTTTGGGTGAGGGTGAGGTTGTGGTTTAGGTTTAGGTTTAGGCTTAGCGGTAGGTTTAGGCTTAGGGTGAGGGTGAGGGTGATGGTCTGAGTTAGGTTTAGGGTGAGGTTTAGGTTTATGGTTAGGTTTATGGTGAGGGTGGGGGTGAGATTTAGGGTGAGGGTCATGGTGAGGGTGAGGGTGATGGTTAGGTTTAGGGTGAGAATTATGGTTACGTTAAGGTTTAGGGTGAGGTTGAGTGTGAGGTTGAGGGTGAGGGTGAGGGTTTGGGTTTGGGTGACGTTTAGGGTTAGGCTTAGGGTTAAGGTTAGGGTGAGGGTTAAGGTTAGTGTTGGGCTCAGCGTGAGGGTTTTGGTTAGGGGGAGGTTGAGGTTAAGGCTGAGGGTGAGGGTTAGGTTTAGGGTGAGGGTTAGGGTTAGGTTTAAGGTTAGGGTGAGGGTTTGGTTTAAGGTTAGGTTTAGGATGAGGTTTAGGCTGATGGTTAGGATTAGTGTTCGGGGGAGGTTAAGGGTTAGGGTGAGAGTTAGGGTGAGGTTGAGGGTTAGGGTGAGGGTAAGGGTTAATGTGAGGGTTAGGGTGAGGGTAAGGGATAGGGTTAAGGTGAGGGTAAAGTTTAGGGCGAGGTTAAGGGTGAGGTTGAGTGTTAAAGTTAGCATTAGATTTATGTTGAGGTTGAGGGTTAGGGTTAAGGTTAGATATAGGGAGAGGATTAGGTTTAGGGTTAGGTTTAGGGTGAGGGTTAAGCTGAGGGGTAGGGTAAGGGTTAGGTTTAGCGTGAGGGTTAGGGGAGGTTTAGGGTTAGGTTAGTGTTAGGGTTAGGTTTATGTTGAGGTTGAGGGGGGGAAAGGTTGCGGGTTAGGGTGAGGTTGAGGTTTAGGGTTAGCATTAGGTTTAGGGTTAGGGTGAGGGTTAGGGTTAGTGTTAGGGTTAGGTTGAGGTTGGTGGTGAAGTTGAGGATGAGCCTTAGGGTTAGGGATAGTTTTAGGGTGAGGGCTAAGTTGAGGGTGAGGGTTACGGTGAGGATTAGGTTAGGTTGAGGGTGAGGGTTTCGGTTAGGAAAGGCTTAGGTTTAGGTTTAGGGTGAGGATTAGGTTGAGGGAGAGATTTAAACTGAGGTTTAGGGTTAGGTTGAGGATTAGGGTTAGGGTTAGGGTGAGGGTTTGGGTTAGGTTGAATTTTAGGGTGAGGGTGAGTGTTAGGGGAAGGGTGAGGGTGATGGTGAGGGTGAGGTTATAGGTGAGGGTTAATGTTAGATTGAGGGTAGGGTGACGGTGAGGGTTAGGGTAAAGTTGAGTGTTAGGGTTAGAGTTAGATTGAGGGTTATGGTTATGGTTAGGGTGTGGGCTAGAGTGAGGGTTAGGGTTAGGGTTAATGTGAGGGATGGGGTTAGGGTTAGTGTTAGTGTGAGTATAAGTGTTAGGGTGAGGCTTAGGGTGAGGGTTTGGGTGAGGGTTAAGGTGAGGGTAAGGTTTACTATTAGGGTGAGAGTTAGAGTTAGGTTTAGGGTGAAGGTTAGGTTTTGGGTGAGGTTTAGGGTAAGGTTAGGGTAAGGTGAGAGGGAGGGGGAGGGGGAGTTTTAGGGTATGGATGACGGTTAGGGTTAGGGTGAGTGTTAAGGTGATGATGAGCGTTAGGGTAAGGGTGAGGGCTAGGGTTGCGGTGAGGATTAGGGTTAGGGTTAGTGTTAGGTTTATGGTGAGGGTAAGGTTTAGAATGAGGTTTAGGCTGAGGGTGAGGTTTAGGGACAACTTTAGAGTTAGGGTGAGGGTTAGGGTGAGGGTTAGGGTGCAGGTTATGCTTAGGATGAGCGTGGCGTTTAGAGTTAGTGTTAGGGTTAGGGGTAGGGTAAGGGTAAGTTTTAGGGTGAAGGTTAGGGTGAGGGTGAGGGTTAGTCTTAGGTTGAGGATTAGGGTGGCCATTAAGGTGAGTGTTCGGTTTAGGATTAGGATTATTGTGAGGGTTAGGGTGAGGTTTAGTGTTAGTGTTAGGGTTAGGGTTAGGGTCAGGGATAGGATGAGGTTAAGGTTTAAAGTGAGGGTTAGGGTGAGAGTGAGGGTTAGGGATAGCATTAGGGTTAGGGTTAGGGTTAGGATGAGGGTTAGGAATAGGGTTAGGTTGCGGGTGGGGTGACGTTGAGGGTGAGGGTGAGGGTTAGGGTTTTGGTGTGGATTAGGGTTAGGGTTAAGGTTAGGGTGAGGGTTAGGGTTAGGATGAGGTTTAGGCTGAGCGTGAGACTTAGGGTTTGGGTGAGCGTAAGGGTTATGATGAGGGTGAGGTTTAGATTTAGGATTAGGGTTAGGGTTAGAGTTAGGATTAGGGATAGTGTTAGGTTTAGGATTATGGTGAGAGTTTTTCTTAGGGTTAGAATTACAATTAGGGTGAAGGTGAGGGTTAAGGTTTGAATTAGGGTTAGGGTTAGGGTTACACTGAGGTTGAGGTTGAGGCTGAGGGTGAGGGTTAGGGTGAAGGTGAGTGATAGGGTTAAGGTGAGAGTAAGATTTAAGGCGAGGTTAACGGTGACATTGAGGGTTAATGTTAGCATTAGGGTTACAGTGAGGGTGAAGGTTAGGGTTAGGGTTAGGGATAGGGTGAGGATTTGGGTTAGGGTTAGGCTTAGGGTGAGGGTTAGGCTGAGGGGTGGGGCTAGGTTTAGGTTTAGTGTGAGGGTTAGAGTGAGGTTTAGCGTTAGGTTTAGGCTAAGGTTTCGGGTGAGGTTGAGGGTGAGGGTAAGAGTTAGGGTGAGGTTTAGGTTGAGGTTGAGGTTTAGGATTAGCATTAGGGTTATGGTTAGGGTGAGGTTTAGGGTTCGGTTTAGTGTAAGAGTGAGGGTGAGGGCTAGTGTTAGCATTAGGGTTAGTGTTAGCATTAGGGTTAGCGTTAGGGTGAGGGTGAGCGGAGATTTAGGTTTAGGATTAGGGTTAGGGTTAGGGTTAGGATGAGGGTGAGGGTGAGATTGAGGATGAGGGTTAGGGTTAGTTTTTTAGGGTGAGGACTAGGGTGAGGGTGAGGTTTAGGGTGAGGGTTAGGGTGAGGGTGAGAGTTTCGGTTAGGTATGTCTTAGGGTTTGGGTTAGGGTGAGGGTGAAGTTTAAGGTGAAGATTAAGGTTAGGGTGAGGATTAGGGTTAGGATTAGGGTGATGGATAGGGTTAGGGTGACGTTTAGGTCCAGAGTTTGTGTTAGGGTGAGGGTGAGGGTGAGGGTGATGGTGAAGGTGAGGTTGTAGGTCAGGTTTAGGGTTAGGGTGAGGGTTAGGGTGAGAGTGAGGGTTAGGGTCAAGATGAGGGTTAGGGCTAGGGTTAGGGTGAGGGTTAGGGTTAGGGTTAGGGTGAGGTGTAGGGTGAAGGGTAGGTTTAGGGTTAGGGTGGGGGTTAGGGTTAATTTAAGGGTTAGGGTTAGGGTTTGGTTTAGTGTGAGGATAAGGATTAGGGTGATGATTAGGGTGATAGTGAGGGTTAGGTTTAGCATTAGGTTTAGGGTGAGGGTTGGGAGAGGGTTAAGGTGAGAGTTAATGTTAGCATGAGGATGAGGGTTAGAGTTAGGATTAGGGTGAGGGTTAGGATTAGGGTGAAATTTAGGTAGGGTTAGGGTGAGGGTAAGGGTTCGGGTGAGGATGACTTTTAGGGTGAATGTGATGGTTAGGGTTAGGGTGAGGGTTAAGGTGACGGTGTGGGTTAGAGTAAGTGTGAGGGTTAGGATTATGGTGAGGATTAGGCTTAGGGTTAGTGTTAGGGTTATGGTGAGGGTAAGGGTTAGGATGAGATTTAGGTAGAAATTGAGGTTTAGGTATAGCGTTAGCGTTAGGGTGAGGGTTACAGTTAGGGTTAGGGTTAGGCTTACAGTGAGGGTAAGGTTTAGGGTTAGGGTTAGGGTTTGGGTGAGGGTTAGGGATAGGGTGAGCATTAGGGTGAGGATTAGGTTTAGGGTGAGGTTGAGTGTGAGGGTTAGGTTTAGGATTAGGCTTAGGTGTAGGGTTAAGCTTAGGGTGAGGGTGAGGGTGAGGGTTAGGGTTAATGTTAGGGTTACAGTTAGGTTGAGGTTTAGGGTTAGGGTTAGGGTTAGGATTAGGGTTAAGCTGAGAGTTAGGTTTAGGGTTTGGGTGAGGGTAAGGTTTACGGTGAGTGTTAGGGTGAGGGTGAGGGGAGGGTTAGGCTTAGGGTTATGGTGAGCTTTAGGGTGAGGGTTACGGTTAGGGTGAGGTTGAGGGTTAGGTTTAGGTTTAGGGTGAGGGTTCGGCTGAGGGGTGGGGTTAGTATTAGGGTTAGGGTTAGGGTGATATTGATGGTGAGGGTAAGGTTTAGGGTGAGGGTTAGCGTGAGATTGAGTTTTAGGGTTAGCATTAGGGTTAGGGTGAGGTTTTGGGTTAGGGTTAGGGTTAGGGTGAGGGTGAGGGCTAGTGTTAGCATTATGGTAAGGTTTAGGGTTATGGTTATAGTGAGGGTGAGGGTTAGGTTTACAGATAGGCTTAAGATTAGCGTTAGGATTAGGGGTAGGCTGAGGGTGGGGGAGAGGTTGAGGGTGAGGTTTAGGATTAAGGTTAGTTTTAGGGTGAGGGCTAGGGTGAGCGTGAGGGTTAGGGTGAGGTTTAGGGTGAGGGTGAAGATTTTCGGTTAGGAAAGGCTTAGGGTTCGGTTTAGGGTGAGTATTAGGTTGAGGGTGACGTTTAAGTTGAGGTTTATGTTTAGAATTAGGATTAGGGTTAGGGTTAGGTTGAGGGTTAGGTTTAGGGTGATGTTTAGGGTGAGGGTGAGGTTGAGGTTGAGGGTAAAGTTGTAGGTGAGGTTTAGGGTTAGGGTGAGGGTTAGAGTGAATGTGAGGGTTATGGTTAGGGTTAGGGTGAAGGTTCAGGTTAGGGTTAGGGGGAAGGGTAGGTTGAGGAATAGGGGGAGGGGTAGAGTGAGGGGTAGCTTTAGGGTTAGGTTGGGGGTTAGGGTTAATATAAGGGTTAGAGTTAGTGTTAGGGTTAGTGTGAGGATAAGGGTTAGTGTGAGGGTTAGGTTGAGAATGAGGGTTAGGGTTAGCCTTACAGTTAGAGTGAGGATTAGGCTGAGCATTAAGGTGAGGGTTAGGGTTAGGGTTAGTATGAGGGTGAGGTTTAGAGTTAGGTTTAGGGTGAGTGTTAATTTTACGGTGAGGTTTAGGGGAGGTTTAGGGTCAGGGTGAGGGTGAATTTTAGGGAGAGGGTGATGGTTAGGTTTAGGGTGAGGGTTAAGGTGATGGTGAGGGTTAGGGTGAGGGTGAGAGTTTGGATTACGGTGAGGATTAGGGTTAGGGTTAGGGTTTATGCTTATGTTGAGGGTAAGGGTTAGGATGAGCTTTAGGTTGAGGGTGAGTTTTAGGGATAACGTTAGAATTAGGGTGAGGGTTTGGGTGAGGATTAGGGTTCGGGTAAGGCTTAGGGTGAGGGTGAGGGTTAGAGTTAGGTTTAGGGTTAGGGTTAGGGTGAGGATAAGGTTTAGGGTGAACGTTAGGCTGAGGGTGAGGATTATGGTTAGGTTGAGGGTTAGGGTGAGCATTAGGGTGAGGATTAGGTTTAGGTTTAGGGTTAGGTGAGGGTTAGGGTGAGGTTTAGTGTTAGGGTTAGGTTTAGGGTTAGGGTTAGGGTTAGGGTTAGGCTTAGGGTTAGGGTGAGAGTGAGGTTTAGTGTTAGCATTAGGGTTAGGGTGAAGGACAGTGTTAGGTATAGGGTTAGGGTGAGGGTTAGGGTTAGGATTAGGGCGATGGTTAGGTTTAGGTTGAGGGTTAGGGTTAGGGTGGCGGTGAGGTTAAGCGTTACAGTGAGGGCTAGCGTTAGGCTTAGTGTTAGGATGAGGTTTAGGGTGAGTGTAAGGTTAAGAGCTAGGTTTAAGGTGAAGGTTAGGGTTATGGTTAGGGTTAGGGTGAGGGTGAGGGTGAGGGTTAGTGTGAGGGTGATGATGAGGGTGAGGTTGAGGGGTAGGTTTAGTGTGAGGGTTAGTGTTATGGTTAGGGTTAGGTTGAGGGTGAGGGTGAGGGTAAGGGTGAGGGTGATGGTGAGGTTGAGCGTGAGAGTGAGGTTTAGGGTTTCGGTGAGGGTTAGGGTTAGGGTTAGTGTGAAAGTTAGGGTTAGGGTTAGGGTTAGTATGAGGGTGAGGTTTAGAGTTAGGTTTAGGGTGAGTGTTAGGGTTAAGGTGTGGTTTAGGGTAGAGTTAGGGTCAGGGTGAGTGTTCGGGTGAGGGTGAGTTTTACGGAATGGATGATGGTTAGGTTTAGGATGAGGGTTAAGTTGACTGTGAGAGTTAGGGTGAGGTTGACGGTTCGGATTACGGTGTGGATTAGGGTTAGGGTTAGGTTTGGGCTTATGTTGAGGGTGAGGGTTAGGATGAGGTTTAGGGTGAGGGTGAGTTTTAGGGGTATCATTATAGTTAGGGTGAGGGTTTGGGTGAGGGTTAAGGTTCGGGTTTGGCTTAGGGTGAGATTGAGGGTTAGAGTTAGGGTTAGGTTTAGGGTTAGGGTGAAGGTAAGATATAGGGTGAGGGTTAGGGTGAGGGTGAGGATTATGGTTAGGTTGAGGGTTTCAGTGAGCATTAGGGTGAGGGTTAGGTTTAGGTTTAGGTTTTGGATGAGGGTTTGGATGAGGTTTAGTGTTAGGGTTAGGGTTAGTGTTAGCGTGAGGGTTAGGTTGAGGGTAAGGGTTAGAGTGAGTGTTAGGGAGAGGGTGAGGTTTAAGGATAGCATTAGGGCTAGGGTTAGGGTTAGGGTGAGGGTTAGAGTTAGGGTGAGGGTTATGGTGAGGTTAAGGATGGGGGTTAGGGTTAGCATTACTGTTAGGTTTAGGTTTAATGTGAGGGTTAGGGTTAGGGTTAGGTTGAATGTTAGGTTTAGGTTGACGATTAGTGTTAGGGTGATGGTGAGTGTAAGTGATAGGGTGAGGGCTAGGTTTAGGCTTAGAATTAGGCTGATTTTTAGGTTTGGGTGAAGGGGAGGGGGAGGGTTAGGTTTAGGATTTGGCTTATGTGTTGGGTTAGGCTTAGGTGAGGGTGAGGGTGAGGGTCAGAGTTTGGTTTAGGGTGAGGGTTAGGGTTATAGTTAGGGTTAGGGTGAGGGTGAGGGTGAGGGTTAGGGTGAGGATAATGATGAGGGTGAGGGTGATGGTTTGGTTTAGGGTGAGGTTTAGGGTTATGGTTAGGGTTAGTGTGAGGGTGTGTGTGAGGTTTAGGGTGAGGGTGATGATGAGGTTGCGGGTGAGGGTGAGGGTTAGGGTTAGGGTTAGGGTTAACATTGCAGTGAATGTTAGGGTTAGGTTTAGGGTTAGTATGAGGGTTAGGCTGAGGTATAGTCTTAGGGTTAGGGTGAGGGTAAGGTTTAGGGTGAGGGTGAGGGATAGGTTTAGGATTTGGTTTAGGGTTAGGGTGATGGTGAATGTTAGGGTTAGGGTGAGGGTTAGGGTGAGCGTTAGAGTGAGGGTTAGTATTAGGTTTAGGGTGAGGATTAGGGTTAGGGTTACATTTAGGGTGAGGTTTAGGCTGAGGGTTAGGGTTATGGTTAGGGTTAAGGTTAGTGTGAGGGTTAGGGTGAGGGTTAGGGTTAGGTTTAGTGTTAAGGTTAGGGTGAGGTTGAGGGTGAGGTAAGGGTTAGGTTGAGGTTTAGGGTGAGCTGGAGATTTAGGACTAGCATTAGGGTTAGGTTTAGGTTTAGGGTTAGGGTTAGGGTTAGTTTGAGGGTGGGAGTGAGGTTGAGGGTGAGGGTTAGGGTTAGGGTAAGCTTTAGGGTGAGGCCTAGGGTGAGGGTGAGGGTTAGGGAAAGAGTTATGGTGAGGGTGAGTGTTTCGTTTAGGAAAGGCTTAGGGTTAGGGGTAGGGTGAGGATTAGGGTGAGGTGGAGGTTTAGGACTAGCATTAGGATTAGGTTTAGGGTTAGGGTGACAGTTAGGGTTAGGGTTAGTTTGAGGGTGGGGGTGAGGTTGAGGGTGAGGGTTAGGGTTAGGGTAAGCTTTAGGGTGAGGCCTAGGGTGAGGGTGAGGGTTAGGGAAAGAGTTATGGTGAGGGTGAGTGTTTCGTTTAGGAAAGGCTTAGGGTTAGGGTTAGGGTGAGGTTTAGGGTCATGGTGAGGTTTAAGGTGAGGGTTATTTTTAGGGTGAGGATTAGGGTTAGGGTTAGGTTGAGGGTAAGTTTTAGGGTTATGTTTAGGGTGAGGGTGACAGTTAGGGTGAGGGTGTGAGTGGTGTTGAGGTTGAGGGTGTAGGTGAGGGTTCGGGTTAGCGTGTGGGTTAGGGTGACTTGAGGGTTAGGTTGAAGGTAAGGGTTAGGGTTAGGGTTAGACTGAGGCTTAGGGTTAGGTTTGGGGTGAGGGGTAGGATGAGGGGTTGGGTAAGGTTTAGGGTTAATGTGAGGGTTAGGGTTAGGGTTAGGGTTAGTGTGAAGATAAGGTTTAGGTTGAGGGTTAGAGTGAGAGTGAGGTTTAGGGTTACCGTTAGGGTTAGGGTGAGGGATAGGGTGAGGGTTAAGATGAGGGTTAGTGTTAGTATGAGGGTGAGGGTTATAGTTAGGTTTAGGGTGAGTGATAGGGTTAGTCTCAGGTTTAGGGTAACGTTACGGTTCGTGTGAGGGTTTGGGTGATTGTGAGTTTTAGGGTTTGGGTGTCGTTTAGGGTTAGGGTGAGGGTTAAGGTGATGGTTAGGGTTAGTATGAGGGTGAGGGTTAGGGTTGAGGTGAGGATAAGGGTTAGGGTTAGGGTTAAGATTATGGTGAGGATAAGGATTAGGATGAGGTATAGGGCGAGGGTGAGGTTTAAGGATAGCGTTATAGTTAGTGTTAGGGTTAGGGTGAGGGTTAGGGTTTAGGTTAGGCTTAGGGTGAGGGTGAGGCTTAGAGTTGGGTTTAGGGTTAGGGTTAGGGTGAGGGTAAGTTTTAGGGTGAGGTTTAGGATGAGGGTGAGGGTTAGGGTTAGGTTGAGGGTTAGGGTGAGCATTAAGCTGAGTTAAGTTTATGTTTAGGGTTAGGTTGAGGGGTTAGTGTTAGTGTTAGGGTTAGGGTTAGGGTGATGGTAAGGGTTGGAGTGAGGGTTATGGTGAGGGTGAGGGTTAGGGATAGCATTAGCATTAGTGTCAGGGTTAGGGTGTGTGTTAGGTTTAGTGTTAGGCTGAGGGTTAGGAATAGGGTTGGGGTTAGGGTGAAGATCAGGGTGAGGCTTAGGGTTAGAATTAGGTTGAGGGTTAGGGTTAGCATTAGGGTTAGGGTTAGGGTTAGGTTGAGGTTGAGGTTTAGTGATAGGGTTGGAGTTAGGGTGATGGTGAGGGTTAGGCTGAGGGTTAGGTTGAACGTTAGGATGAGGGTTAGGTTTAGGTTTAGGGTATGGTTGAGTGCAAGGGTGAGGTTTAGTTTTAGGGTTAGTGTTAAGGTTAGGGTGAGGCCTACGGTTAGGGATAGGGTGAGGTTTAGGTTTAGGTTGAGGGTTAGGCTGAGGGGGATGGTGAGGGTGAATGTGAGATTTATGTTTAGGTTTAGTTTTTTGGTTAGTGTTAGGTTTAATATTAGGGTGAGGGCTAGGGTGAGGCTGAGGGCAAGGCTTACGGTTAGGATTAGGGTGAGGGTTAGGGTTAGGGTGAGTGTTAGTGGGAGGAGTATGGTTAGCGTTATTGTTAGGGTGAGGTTTAGGTTTAGTGTGAGGGTTATGGTTAGGGTTAGGTTTAGGGTGAGGGTAAGGTTTAGGGTGAGGGTTAATGTTAGCATTAGGGTTACGGTGAGGTTGAGGGTTAGGGTGAGGGTTAGGGTTAGTGTTAGGGTTAGGGTGAGAGTGAGGGTTTGGGTTAGCCTGAGTGTTAGGTTGAGGGTTACCGTGAAAGTTAGGTTTAGGGTTAGGGTTTGTGTTAAGGATAGGGTGAGGTTGAGGATTATGGTTAGTGTTACGTTGAGGGTTAGGGTTAAGGTGATGTTTAGGTTGAGGGTCACGGTTAGGGTGAGTGTTCCGGTTCGGGTTATGGTGAGGATTAGGGTTTGAGTGAGGGTTAGTGTGAGTTTGAGGTTTAGGCTTATGGTTAGGGTTAGGGTTAGTGTGAAGTTTAAGGTTAGGGTTAGGTTAAAGTTAGGGTTAAGGTAACGTGTACGATTAGGTTTAGGGTGAGGTTTAGGTTTAATGTGAGGATTAGTGTTAGGGTTAAGGTTAGGGTGAGGGTTATGATTAGGGTTAGGTTTAGGATGAGGGTTAAGCTGAGGGTTAGGTTTGGGGTTCGGGGGAGGGTAAGGGTTAGGGTGAGGGTAATGTGAGGGTTAGGGTTAGGCTTAGGTTAGGGTGAGGGTTAGTGTTAGATTTAGGGTTAGGTTTAGGGTGAGGGTTAGGGTGAGCCTAACGGTTAGGGTTAGGGTTAGGGTGAAGGTGAGGGATAGGGTTAAGGTGAGGGTAAGGGTTATTTCGAGGTTTAGGGTGAACTTGAGGGTTAATGTTTGCATTAGTTTTACGGGGAGGGTGATGGTTAGGGTGAGGGTTAGGGTTAGGTATAGGGTGAGGATTAGGTTTAGGGTTAGGTTTAGGGTGAAGGTTAGGCTGAGGGGTAGGGTTAGGGTTTAGGGGAGGGTAAGGGTTAGGGTGAGGCTAATGTGAGGGTTAGGGTTAGGCTTAGGTTTAGGGTATGGATTAGTGTTATATTTAGGGTTAGGGTGAGGGTGAGGGTTTGGGTGAGCCTAAAGGATAGGTTGAATGTTAGGGTGAAGGTGAGGGATAGGGTTAAGGTGAAGGTATGGGATAGGGTAAGGTTTAGGGTGAGCTTGAGGGTTAAAGTTATCATTAGGGTTACGGTGAGGGTGAAAGTTAGGGTGAGGGTTAGGGTTAGGGTTAGGGATAGGGTGAGGATTTGGGTTAGGGTTAGGTTTAGGGTGAGGGTTAGGCTGAGGGGTAGGATTAGGGTTGGTGTTAGGGTGTGGGTTAGGGTGAGGGTTATATTTAGGGTTAGGTTTATGTTTAGGGTGAGGTTGAGGGTGAGGGTAACGGTTAGGGTGAGATTTAGAGTGAGGTTTATGTTTACGATTAGCATTAGGTTAAGGGTGAGGGTTAGGGTTAGGATTAGGGTTAGGGTAAGGGTGAGGGCTAGTGTTAGCATTAGGGTTAGGGTTAGGGTTAGGGTGAGGGTGAGGGTGAGGGTTAGGGTGAGGTTTAGGATTAGGTTTAGGGTGAGGGCTAGGGTGAAGATGAAGGTTAGGGTGAGGGTTATGGTGAAGGTGAGGGTTTTGGTTAGGAAAGGCTTAGGGTTAGGTTTAGGGTGAGGATTAGGATGAGGGTGAGGTTTAAGATGAGGGTTTCGATGGTGTGTGGATTAAGGTTAGGATTCAGGTGAGGGATAGGTTTAGGGTGATGTTTAGGGTGAGGGTGAGTCTTCGGGTGAGGGTGAGGGTGAGAGTGAGGGTGAGGGAGATGGTGTAGGTGAGGGTTAGGGTTGGGGTGAGCTTTAGGGTGACAGTGAGTGTTAGGGTGAAGGTGAGATTTAGGGTTAAGGTTAGGGATAAGGTTAAGTTGAGGGTTAAGTTTACGGTTTGGATGAGGGTTAGGCTGAGGGTTATGCTTAGGGTTAGGGTGAGGATAAAGGTTAGGGTGAGGGTGAGGGTTAGGTTTAGGATTAGGGTTAGGGTTAGGCTGAAGGTTAGGGATAGGGTTAGGGTTAGGGTGAGGGTGAGGGTTTTGGTTAGGGTTAGGTTTAGAGTTAGTGTGAGGGTGAGAGTTAGGGTTTGAATTAGGGTTAGGTTTAGGTTGAGGTTGAGGCTGAGGGTGAGTGTTAGGTTTAGGATGAGTGTTAAGTTTAGGGTTAGTGTTAAGGTTTGGGTGAGGGTTAGTGTTAGGATTAGGTTTAGGATGAGGGTTAGGGTTATGGTGAGGATAAGGGTTAGGGTGAGTGTTAGGGGGAGGGTGAGGGATAGGGTTAAGGTGAGGGTAAGGTTTAAGGCGAGGTTAGGGTGATGTTGAGGGTTAATGTTAGCATTAGTTTTATGGTGAGGGTGAGGGTTAAGGTGAGGTTTAGGGTTAGGATTAGGTATAAGATGAGGATTTTGGTTAGGGTTCTTGTTAGGGTGAGGGTTAGGTTTAGTGTGAGGGTTAGGGTTAGGGTTAGAGTTAGGGTGAGTGTAAGGTTTAGGGTGAGGGTTAGGTTGAGGTTGAAGGTTAATGTTAGCATTAGGGTTATGGTGATTTTGAGAGTTAGGGTGAGGGATAGGGTTAGGATTAGGGATAGGGTGAGTATTAGGTTTAGGGTTAGGTTTAGGGTCAGGGTTAGGCTGAGGTGTATGGTTAGGGTTCGGTTTAGGGTGAGGGTTAGCGTGAGGATTATGGTTAGGGTTAGAGTTAGGGTTAGGATGAGTTAGAGGGTGAGGGTAAGGGTTAGGATGAGGGTTAGGGTGAGGTTGAGGTTTAGGGTTAGTGTTAGGGTTAGGGTGAGAGTTAGGGTTAGGACTAGGGTTAGTGTGAGGGTGAGGGCTAGTGTTAACATTAGAGTTATGGATATAGTTAGGGTTAGGGTGAGGTTGAGGTTGAGGGTTAGGGTTAGGTTTACTTTTTGGATGAGGACTATGGTGAGGTTGAGGGTTAGAGTGAGTTTTAGGGTGAGGGTGAAGATTTCGGTTAGGAAAGGCTTAGATTTAGGGTTAGGGTGAGGATTAGGGTAAGGGTGAGGTTTAAGGTGAGGGTTAGGTTTATGTGAGGATTAAGGTTAGGTTTAGGGTGAGAGTTAGGGTCAGAGTCAGGGTGAGGGTGAAGGTGTAGGTAAGGGTTAAGGTTGGGGTGAGGGTTAGGGTGATGGTGAGGGTTACCATGAAGGTGAGAGTTAAGGTTAGGGTTAGGGCTAGTGTTAGGATTAGGGTTAGGTTGAGGGTTGGCGTGAGCGTTAGGGTGAGGGTAAAGTTTAGGTTCAGGGTTAGAGTGAGGGTTAGGGTGAGGTTTAGTGTTAGTGTTAGGGTTAGAGTTAGGTTCAGGGTTAGGGTGAGCGTTAGGGTGAGGTTTAAGTTTAGGTTTAGGATTAGGGTGAGTTTTAGGGTGATGGTAAGGGTTGGAGTGATGGTTAGGGTGAGGGTGAGGGTTAGGGATAGCATAAGCATTGGGTTTAGTGTTAGGGTGAGGGTTAGGGTTAGGGTTAGGGTGAGGGTTAGGGTTAGGGTGAGGGTGAGGGTTAGGGTGAGGGTTAGGGATAGGGTTGGGATTAGGGTGAGGGTCAGTGTTAGGGTTAGGGTTAGATTTAGATTGAGGGTGAGTGTGAGGGTTAGGGTTAGCATTAGGTTTAGGGTTAGGGTTAGGCTGAGGGTGAGTGTGAGTGTGAGGTTTAGGTTTTGGGTGAGATTTAGGTTTAGGTTTAGGCTTAGGGTGAGGATTAGTGTTTGGCTGAGGGTTAGTTTAAGGGTTAGGGTGAGAGAAAGGTTTACGGTGAGGGTTAGGGTGATGGTGAGGGTTAGGGTGAATGTGAGCGTTAGGGTGAGTGTTACGATGAGGGTTAGGGTTTGGTTTAGTGTGAGGGTGACGGTTAGGGTGAGGTTAAGGTTTAGGGTTAGGGTTAGGGTGAGGGTAAGGGTTAGAGTGAGGATTAGGCTGAGGTTGAGGGTGAGAAATAGCATTAGGTTTAGGATTAAGTTTAGGGTGAGGGTTATGGTTGATGTTAGGGTTAGCGTGAGGGTAAGGGTGAGGCTTATGTTGAGGGTTAGGGTTAGGCTTATGGTTAGTGTGAGGTTTAGGGTTAGGGTTAGGGTTAGGTTGAGGGTGAGGGTCAGGGTTGGGGTTAGTGTTAGGGTGAGGGTTATGGTTTGGGTGAGGGTTAGAGTGATGGTGAGGGTAAGGGTTAGGGTGAGGGCTAGGGTTAGGGTTAGGTTTAGGGTGAGATTTAGGTTTAGGGTGAGGATGAGTGTGAGGGTTAGGTTTAGCATTAGTCTTACGTTTAGGGTTATGATTAGGGTGATTGAAAGGGTGAGGGTCAGAGTTAGTTTTAGGATGAGGGTTAGGGTTAGGGTTAGGTTAGGGTGGGGGTGAGGGTGAGGTTTAGGGTGAGGTTGATGGTGAGGGTGAGGGTGAGTGTGAGGATTAGGGTTAGGGTTAGGTTTAGGGTGAGGGTTAGGCTGAGGGGTAGGGTTAGGGTTAGGGTGAGGGTTAGCGTGAGGTTTAGGGTTAGGGTTAGAATTAGGGTTAGGGTGAGATTGAAGGTGAGGGTAAGGTTTAGGGTGAGGTTTAGGGTGAGCTTGAGGTTTAGGGTTTTATTAGGGTTAGGGTGAATTTTAGGATTAGGATTAGGGTTAGGGTGAGTGTGAGGGCTAGTGTTAACGTTAGAGTTAAGGTTAGGGTTAGGGTGAGGGTGAGGGTAAGGGTTAGATTTGGGGCTAGTATTAGGTTTAGGGTTAGGGTTAGGCTGAAGTTGGGCATGAGGTTGAGGGTGAGGGTTAGGGTTAAGGTAAGTTTTAGGGTGAAGGCTAGGGTGAGGGTGAGGTTTAGGGTGATGGTTAAGGTGACGGTGAGGGTTTCTGTTAGGAAAGGCTTAGGGATAGGTTTAGGGTGAGGATTAGGATAAGGGTGAACTTTAATGTGAGGGTTAGGGTTATGTGAGGATTAAGGTAAGGGTTAGGGTGAGGGTTAGGGTGAGGGTGAGGGTAATGGTGAGGGTGTAGGTGAGGGTTAGGATTAGGGTGAGGGTGAGGGTTAGAGTTAGGTTTAGGGTTCTTGTTAGGGTGAGGGTAAGGTTTAGGGTGAGAGATAGTGTGAGGGTGAGGTATAGGTTTAGGTTGAGGGTTAGGGTGAGCATTAGGGTGAGGGTTAGGTTTAGGTTTAGGTTTAGGTTTAGGGCCAGGGTTAGCATGAGGTTTAGTGTTAGTGTTAGGGTTAGCGTTAGGGTGAGGGTTAGGGTGGAGATAAGGGTTAGAATGAGGGTTAGGGTGAGGGTGAGGGTTAGGGATAGAATTTGGCTTAGGTTTAGGGTTATGGTGAGGGTTAGGGTTAGGGTTAGGGTTATGGTGAGTGTGAGGTTTAGGGTTAGCATTAGGGTTAGGGTTAGGTTTAGGGTGAGGGTAAGGGTTAGGGTTAAGGTGAGGGTGAGGGTGACGGTAAGGGTTAGGTTTACGGTTAGGGTTAGGGTGAGGGTTAGGGTTAAGGTGAGGGTGAGGGTAAGGATTAGTGTGAGGGCTAGTGTTAGTGTTAGGGTTAGGGTGAGGTTTAGGTTTAGGGTGAAAGTGAAGGTGAGTGTTCGGTTTAGGATTAGGCTTAGGTGTAGGGTTAGGCTTAGGGTGAGGGTGAGGTTGAAGGTCAGAGTTAGGTTTACGGTGAGGGTTAATGTTATGATTAGGATTAGGGCGAAGGTGAAGTTTAGGGATAGGTTGAGGTTGATGGTCAGGGTGAGGCTGAGGGTTAGGTTTAGCGTGAGGTTTAGGGTTAGGGTTAAGGTTATGGTGATGGTGAGGGTTAGGGTGAGGGTGATGGGGAGGTTGAGGGTGAAGGTGAGGGTTAGGGTTTGAGTGAGGGTTAGGGTTAATATTAGGTTTAAGGTTTGGGTGAGGGTTAGGGTTAGGGTTAGGGTTAGGATGAGTATTAGGCTGAAGGTTATGTTGAGGCTTAGGGTTATGTTGAGGGTAAGGGTTAAGGTGAGGGTGAGGGTTAGGTTTAGGATTAGGGTTAAGGTTAAGGTGAAGTTTAGGGATGGGTTTAAGGTTAGCATGAGGGTCTTGGTTAGGGTTAGGTTTAGAGTTATGGTGAGGGTGAGGGTTAGGGTTTGAATTAAGGTTAGGGTTAGGGTTATACATAGGTTTAGCTTAAGGCTGAGTGTGAGGGTTAGGGTTAGGGTGAGGGTTAGTATTAGGGTTAAGGTTAAGGTTAGGGTGCGGGTTAGAGTTAGGGTTAGGTTTAGGATGAGGGTTAGGCTAAAGGTTAGGTTTAGGGTTCGGGGGAGGACAAGGGTTAGGATGAGGGTGAAGATGAGTGTGAGGGTTAGGGTTAGGCTTAGGGTTAGGGTGAGTGTTAGGGTGAGGGTTAATGTTAGGTTTAGGGTTAGAGTGAGGGTTAGGGTGAGGGTTAGGGATAGGTTTAAGATGATTGTTCCTGTTAGGGCGAGGTTTAGGGTGAGATTGAGGTTTAATGTTAGCATTAGGTTTATGGTGAGTGTGAGGGTTAGGGTGAGGTTTAGGGTTAGGGTTAGGTATAGGGTGAAGATTAGGGTTAGGGTTAAGTTTAGGGTAAGGATTATGCTGAAGGTTAGGGTTAGGGTTAGTGTGAGTGTTAGGGTGAGTGTTAGGGTTAGTGTTAAGTTTAGGGTGAGGTTGAGGGTGAGGGTGAGGGTGAGGGTAAGTGTGAGGGTGTGGGTTAGGGTGAGGTTGAGGTTTAGGGTTAGCATTAGGGTTAGGGTTGGTGTTAGGGTGAGTGTTAGGTTTAGTGTTAGGTTGAGGTTGGGATGAGCTTGGGGGTGAGGGTTAGGGTTAGTGTCAGTTTTAGGGTGGGGTCTAGGGTGAGCGAGAGGGTTAGGGTGAGGGTTAGGGTGAGGGTGAGGGTTGTGGTTAAGAAAGGCTTAGGGTTAAGTTTAGGGTGAGGATTAGGGTTAGGGTGATGTTTAAGGTGAGGGTTAGGGTTAAGGTGAGGATTAGGGTTAGGGTTCGGGTGAGGGTTATGTTTAGGGTGATGTTTAGGGTGAAGGTAATTGGTAGGTTGAGGGGTAGGGTGAGGGGTAGGGTTAAGGTTATGGTGAGGGTTAGGCTTAGTGTTAGTGTTAGGGTTAGGATTAGGGATAGTGTGAGGATAAGGAATAGGGTTAGGGTTAAGGTGAGAGTGAGGGTTAGGGTTAGCTTTAGAGTTAGGGTGAGAGTTATTGTGAGGGTTAAGGTGAGGGATAGCGTTAGTATGAGGGTGGGGGTTAGATTTAGATTTAGGGTGAGGGTTAGGGTTAGGGTGAGGTTTAGGGAAAGACAAGAGTGGGGGTGAGGGTGAGGGTGAAGGTGAGTTTTAGGGTGTAGGTGACGATTAGGGTTAGGGTGAGGGTTAATGTGAAGGTGAGGGTTAGGGTGAGGGTGAGGGTTAGGGTCTAGGGTTAGGTGAGGATTAGGTTTATGGTTATGATTAGGGTTATGATGAGGGTAAGGTTTAGGATGAAATTTAGGGTGAGGGTGAGGTTTAGGGATAGCGTTAGAATTAGGGTGCGGTTTAGGGTGAGGGTTATGTATGAGGTAAGGCTTCGGGTGATGGTGAGGGTTAGAGTTAGGGTTAGGATTAGTGTTTGGGTTAGGCTGAGGGTGAGGGTGAGGGTGAGGGTGAGGTTTAGGGTTAGGGTGAGGGTTAGGTTTATGGTTACGGTTAGAGATAGATTGAGGTTTATGGTTATGGTTAGGGAGACTGTTTGGCTGAGTTTTAGGGTTAAGGCTAGGATTAGGGTGAGGGAAAGGTTTAGGGTTAGGGTGAGGGTCAGGGTTAGGGTGAGCGTTAGGGTGAGTGTTAGTGTGAGTGTTAGGGTTAGGTTTAGGTTTAGGGTGAGGTTTAGTTTTAGGGTTAGGGTTAGGTTGAGGGAAAGAGTTAGAGTGAGGGTTAGGTTGAGGGTGAGGCTTACAATAGCATTAGTGTTAGGGTTAAGGTTAGGGTGAGGATTAGGGTTACAGTTAGGTTTCGGGTGAGGGTGAGGGAGAGGGTTATATTGAGGGTTAGGGTTAGGGCTAGGGTTAGGGTTAGGGTTACGGTGAGGTTTAGAGTGACAGTGAGGGGAATGGTTACGGTGAGGGCTAGGGTTAGGGTTAGGGTTAGAGTGAGGTTTAGGTTTAAGATTAGGTTTATGGTTAGGGTGAGTTTAAGGGTTAGATTGAGTGTTAAGGTTAGGTTGAGGTTTTGCGATAGCATTAGGTTTAGGGTTAGGCTTAGGGTTATGGTTAGGTTTAGGGTGAGGGTGAGGGTTAAATTTAGGGTTAGAGTTCGAGGTAAGGTTAGTGTTAGTGTGAGGGTTAGGGTTAAGGTTAGGGTGAGTGTTAGGGATAGGGTTAGGGTGAGGGTGAGGGTTAGGGTTAGGGTTCAGGTTAGGGTGAGGGTGACGGTTATGGTGAGTATAAGGGTGTGGGTGACATTTAGGTTTAGAGTGAGGGTTAGGGTGACAGTAAGGGCTAGGGTGAGTTTGAGGTTTAGGGTTAGGATTAGGGTTAGTGTGAGGATTAGGTTTAGGTTTAGGGTTAGTGTGAGTGTAAGGGTTAGGGAGTGGGTTAGGGTAAGGGTGAGGGATAGGATTAGCATTTGTGTTAGGGTGAGGCTTAGGGTGAGGTTTAGGGTGAGGGTTAGGGTTAGCGTTAGGGTGAGGGTTAGGGTTAGGGTTAGGGTTAGGGTTAGGGTTAGGGTGAGGGTTAGGGTTAGGGTTAGGGTAAGGTTGAGGGTGAAGGTGAGGGTGAGGTTTAGGTTTAGGTTTAGGTTTAGGGTAAGGGTGAGGGTTAGGGTGTCGATGAGGGTTAGAGTTAGGTTTAGGGTGAGGTTTAGGGTGAGGGTGAAGGTTAGGGGAAGGGTGAGTGTTCGAGTTAGGGTTAGCATTAGGGTGAGGGTTAGTGTTCAGGTTAGAATTAGGGTAAGTGTTAAGGTGAGGGTTATGGTTATGGTTAGGTTTAGGGTTAGTGTGAGAATTAGGGTTAGTGTGAGGGTTAGGTTTAGGGTTAGGTTTAGGGTGAAAGTGAGGGTGAGGTTTAGGTTTAGGGTAAGGTTGACGGTTAAGCCTAGGGTGAGGTTTAGGGTGAGTGTGAGCGTGAGGGTAAGGGTTTAGAATGAGGGTTTGGGTGAGGGTGAGGTTTAGGCTTTGCATTTGGGTTAGGGTTAGGGTGAGCATTAGATTTAGGGTTAGGTTTTGGGTGAGGGTGAGCTTGAGGTTTAGGATTAGGGTTAAGGTTAGGGTTTGGATTAAGGTTAGGGTGAGGGCTACGGTGAGGGTGAGGTTTAGGGTTAGGGTTAGGGTGAGGGTTAGGTTTAGGGAGAGTTTTATGGTTAGGGGTAGGTTTAGTGTTAGGGTTAGGTTGAGGGTTATGGTTAGTGTGAGGTTTAGGGTTAGGGTTAGAGTTAGGTTTAGGTTAAGTGTAAGGGTTAGGCTGAGGGTTAGACTGACAGTGGGGGATAAGGTTAGCGTCAGTGTGATGGTGAGGGTTAGGGTGAGTTTCAGGGTTAGGGTTCTGGTGAGGGTGAGGATTATGGCTAGGGTGAGGATGAGGGTTAGGTTTAGGGTGATGTTTAGGGTAAGGGTAGGGTTAGAGTGAAGGTGAAGGTTCGGGTGAGGGTGAGGGTTAGGTTGACCGTGAAGGTTAGACTTAGAGTGAGGGTAAGGTTGACGGTGACTGTTAGAGTGAAGGTGAGGATTAGGGTTAGGGTTAGGGTTATGGTTGGGTTTAGGGTTAGGTTTAGGATGAGGTTTAAGATGAGCGGTAGTGTCCGGGTTAGGGTGAGGGTTAGGGTTACTGTGAGGGTTAAGGTTAGGTTTAGGGTTAGTGTTAGGATAAGGGTTAGGGTGAGGGTTAGGGTGAGGGTGAGTGTCAGGGTTAGCTTTAGGGTTACTGTGAGGGTTAGGGTGAGGTTGAGGGTTAGGGTTAGGTTTAGGGTGAGTGTGAGGTTAATTGTTAGGGTTAGGGTGAGTGTTAGGGTTAGGGTGTGGGTTAGGGTTAGGGTTAGGTTAAGGGTGAGGATGAATGTGAGATTTAGGTTTAGGTTTAGGGTGAGGGTGAGGTTGAGGGTTAGGTTTAGGATTAGGGTTCGGGTTAGGGTTAGGCTTAGGGTGAGGGTGAGGTTGAGGCTGAAGGTTAGGGTTAGGGTGAGGATTAGGGTTAGGGTTAGGGTTAGGGTGAGGGTGAGGTTTAGTTTAAGGGTGAGGGTGAGGTTGATGGTGAGGTTTAGTGTGTGGGTAAGGAATAGGGTTATGTTGAGGATCAGGGTAACAGTGAGGGTTAGGGTGAGGGTGTTGGTTAGGGTTCGGTTTAGTGTTAGTGTGAGGGTTAGGGTTAGGATTTGAATTAGGGCGAGGGTTAATGTGAGGGTTAGTGTTATGTTTAGGGTTAAGGTTAGTATGAGTATTAGGGTTATGTTTAGGTTTAAGGTTAGGTTGAGGTTTAGCGTGAGGTTGAGGGTTAGGGTTAGCGTTAGGGTTAGTGGGAGCGTTAGGGGTAGGGGTAGAGTTAGGGTGAGGGTTAAGGTTATGTTGAGGGTTAGGCTTAGGGTGAGGGTGAGAGTGAGGGTGAGAATTAGTGTGAGCGTGAGAGTGAGCGTTAGGTTAGGGTTAAGGTTAGGGTTAGTGTGAGGATTAGGGTTAGGGTGAGGTAGAGGTTAAGGTTTAGCGTGTGGTTTAGGGTGAGGGTAAAGGTGAGTGTGAGGGTGAGGGTTAGGTTGTGGGTGAGGGTTAGGTTTATTTTGAGAGTTAGAGTGAAGGTGAGGGTTAGGGTCAGGGTGATGGTTAGGGTTAGGGTTAGCTTTAGGGTGAGTATTAGGGTTTGGTTTAGTATTAGGTTGGGGGTGAGGGTGCAGCTTAGGTTTAGGGTTAAGGTTAGGGTTTGTGTGAGGATTAGGGTTAGGGTTAAAGTTAGGGTGAAGGTAAGGTTTAGGGTGAGGTTTAGGGTGAGGGTTATGGTTAGCGTTAGGCTTAGGGTGTGGGTTAGGGTGAGGGTTAAGGATAGGATTACGGTTAAGTTTAGGGTGAGGGTGAGGGTGAGGGTTAGGTTTAGGGTTAGATTTTGGCTGAGGGTGTAAGTGATGGTTAGGGTTAGGATGAGGGTTTGGGTTAGGCTGAGGGTGAGTGTGAGCGTGAGGGTGAGGGATAGAGTTCGGGTGAGGGTTAGGGTTAAGGTTAGGGTTAGGGTGAGGGTTAGGTTTAAGTTTAGGGTTAGGATGAGGGTTAGGCTGAGGAGTAGGTTTAGGTATAGGGTGAGGGTTAGAGTTAGTATGAGGGTTAGGGTTAGGGTTAGGGTTAGGGTGAGGGTAAAGGTTAGGATGAGTGTTAGGGTGAGGGTATGGTTTAGGGTTAGGGTTAGGGTTATTGTGAAGGGTACGGTGAGGGTTAGGCTGAGGGGTAGGTTTAGGGTTAGGTTTAGGGTGAGGATGACTGCTAGTGTTAGCATTAGAGTTAGGGTTAGGTTTAGGGTTAGGGTGAGGGTGAGAGTTAGGGTTAGGATTAGAATTTGGTTTAGGATTAGGGTTAGGCTGAAGTTGGGGGTGAGGTTGAGGGTGTAGGGTTGGGGTGAGGGTTAGAGTGACTATGAGGGTTAGGGTGAAGGTGAGGGTTAGGGTTAGGTTTTGGTGAAGGTTAGGGTTAGGGGTAGGGTTATGGTGAGGGGTAATATGAGGGATAGGTTTAGGGTTAGGTTTTATATGAAGGTTAGGGTTAGGGTTAGTGTGAGGATAAGGGTTGGGGTGAAGTTTAGGGTTAGGGTTTAGTTTAGTGAGGGTTAGGTTTAGCGTTAGGGTTAGGGTGAGGTTTAAGGTGAGGGTAGGGTTAGTAGGAGGGTGATGGTTAGAGTTAGGTTTAGGGTGAGGGTTAGGGTTAGGGTGAGGTTTAGGGTAGGGCTAGGGTGAGGATGACTGTTCGTGTTCGGGGGAGTTTTAGGGTGTGGGTGGTGGTTTGGTTTAGAGTGAGGGTTAAGGTGACTGTGAGGGTAGGGTGAGGGTGAGGGTTAGGGTTATAGTAAGGATTAGGGTTAGGTTAAGGTTAAGGGTTATGGTGACGGTAAGGGTAAGGTTGAGGTTTAGGGTGAGGGTGAGGATTAGGGATCGTGTTAGAGTTAGGGTGAGGGTAAGGGTGAGGGTTAGGGTTCAGGTTAGTCTTAAGGCGAGGGTGAGGGTTAGATTTATATTTAGGGTTATTGTTAGTGTGAGGGTAAGGTTTAGGGTGAGGGTTAAGGTGAGGGTGAGGGTTAGGTTTAGGTTGAGGGTTAGGGTGAGCATTAGGGTGACTGTTAGGTTTGGGTTTAGGTTCAGGTTCAGGGTAAGGGTGAGGTTTAGTGTTAGTATTAGGGTTAGGGTTATGGTGAGGGTTAGAGTGAAGGTAAGGCTTAGAATGAGGGTTAGGGTGAGGGTGAGGGTTAGGGATAGCATTAGGGTTAGGTTTAGGGTTAGGGTGAGGGTTAGGGTCAGGTTGAGGTTTAGGCTCATCATTAGGGTTAGGGTTAGGGTTAGGGTTCGGTTTAGTTTGAGGGTGGGGTGAGGTTGAGGGTGAGGGTTAGGGTTAGGGTCAGTTTTAGGGTGAGGGCTAGGGTGAGGGTAAGGCTTAGGGTTGTGTTGAGGATTAGGGTTAGGGTTAGGGTTATGGTAATGATGAGGGTAAGGGTTAGGATGAGGTTTAGGGTGAGGGTGAGGTTTAGTGATAGCGTTAGATTTAGGATGAGGTTTAGGGTTCAGTTTAGGCTTAGGGTGATGGTGAGGGTTAGATTTAGGGTTAGGGTTAGAGTTAGGTAGAGGGTAAGTTTTAGGGTGAGGTTTAGGGTGAGCGTTAGGGTGAGGGTTAGGTTTAGGTTTAGGGTTAGAGTTAGGGTTAGGGTGAGGTTGAAATTTAGGGATAGCATTAGGGTTAGGATTAGGGTTAGGGTGAGGGTTAGTGTTAGTGTTAGGGTTAGGGTTAGAGTTAGGTTGAGGGTTAGGTATAGGGTTGGGCTTAGGTTTAGGGTAAAGGTTAAGGTTAGGGTTAGAGTTAGTGTGAGGGTGAGTGCGAGGCTTAGGTTTAGGTTTAGGGTTAGGTTTTGGGTTAGGCTGAGTGTGAGGGTGTGAGTGAGGGTGAGGTTTAGGGTTAGGGTTAGGGTTTCATTTAGGGTTAGCGTTAGGGTTAGGTCGAGGTTTATGGTTAGGGTTAGGGAGACGGTTTGGCTGAGGCTTAGGGTTAGGGTTAGGATTAGGGTGAGGGAATGGTTTAGGGTTAGGGTGAGCGTTAGGGTTAGGGTGAGGTTTAGGGTGCGCATTAGGGTGAGGGTTAGGGTTATGGTTAGATTTAGGGTGAGGGTGAGGATTAGGGTTATGTTGAGGTTTACGGTTAGGGTTAGGGTTAGTGTTAGGGTGAGAGTTAAGGTTAGGATTAGGGTTAGTGTGAGGGTGAGGGTGAGGGTTAGGGTTAGGGTTAGGGTGAGGTTTAGGGATACAGTGAGGTTTAGAGTGACAGTGAGGGTAAGGGTTAGGGTGAGGGCTAGGGTTAGGTTGAGGTTTAGGTTTAGTATTAGGGTTAGGGTTAGGGTGAGTGTAAGGGTTAGAGTGAGGGTTAGGGTGTGGGTGAGTTTTTTGGATAGCATTAGCATTAAGGTTATGGTTAGGGTGAGGGTTAGGGTTACAGTGAGGGTGAGGGTTATGTTGAGGTTTAGAGTTACGGTTGGGGTTAGGGTGAGCATAAGGGTTAGGGTGAGGGCGAGGTAAGGGTGAGGATTAGGGTTAGGGTGACGGTTAGGGTTAGGGTGAGGGTTAGAATAACAGTGAGGGTAAGGGTTAGGGCCAGGGTTAGGGTTCGGCTTAGGGTTAGGGTGAAGTTTAGGTTTGTGTGAGGGTGAAGGTGAGGGTTAGGTTTAGGATTAGGCTTAGGTTTAGGATTAGGCTTAGGGTGAGGTTGAGGGTGAGGGTCAGAGTTAAGTTTAGGGTGAGGTTAAGGGTTATGGTTAGGATTAGGGTGAGGTTGAGGGTGAGAGAAAGGGTGAGGGTGATGGTGAGGGTGAGGGTGAGGGTGAGAGTTAGGTTTAGGGTTAGTTGTATGGTTAGTGTTAGGTTTAGGGGTAGATTGAGGGCTAGGGTGAGGCTGAGGACTAGGATTATGGTTAGGATAAGGGGGAGGGTTAGGGTTATGATGAGTGTTAGGGTGAGGGGTAGGGTTAGCGTTATTGTTAGGGTGAGGTTTAGGTTTACTGTGAGGGTTTGCGTAAGGCTTAAGTTTAGGATGAGAGTAAGGTTTACGGTGAGTGTTAGGGTGAGAGTTAGGGTTCGGTTTAGCTTGAGTGTTAGGGTGAGTGTTACGGTGAAGGTTAGGATTAGGGTTAGGGTTAGCGTTAAGGTTACGGTGAGGGTGAGGGTTATGTTTTGTGTTAGGGTGAGGGTTAGGGTTAGGGTGATGTTTAGGTTGAGGGTGGCGGTTAGGTTGAGTGTTAGGGTGTATGTGAGGGTTAGGTTTAGAGTGAGGGATAGGGTGACTGTGAGTGTTAGGGTGAGTTTGAAGTACAGGGTTAGAATAAGGGTTAGTGTGAGGATTAGGTTTAGGTTTAGGGTTAGTGTGAGTGTAAGGGTTAGGGAGAGTGTTAGGGTAAGGGTAAGGGTTAGGATTAGCATTAGAGTTAGGGTGAGGGTTAGGGTTAGTGTTAGGGTTAGGGTGAGGGTTAGGGTTAGGCTGATGGTTTGAGTTAGGGTTATGATAAGGTTGAGGGTGAGGGTGAGTGTGAGGTTTAGGGTTAGGTTTAGGTTTAGGGTGAGGGTGATGGTTAGGTTTAGGATTAGGCTTAGGCTTAGTGCTAGCCTAAGGATGTGGGTGAGGTTGAGGGTGAGGGTGGGGGTTAGTGTGAGGATTAGTGTTAGGGTTAGTATTAGGGTAAGGGTGAGGGTTAGGGTGAGGGTTCGGGTTTGGGTTTGGGTTCGGGTTAGGGTGTGGGTGAGGGTTAGGGTTAGGTTTAGGGTGAGGGTTAGGGTGAGGGTTAGGATTAGGGTTAGAATTAGTGTGAGGGTGAGGTTTAGGGTGAGGTTGCGGCTGAGATTTAGGTTGAGCATTAGGGTGAGTGTTAGGGTTAGCGTTGGGTTTAGGGTGAGGGTTAGGGTGTGGGTGAGTGTTAAGGTTAAGATGAGGGTGAGGTTTAGGGCTATGGTTAGGGTGAGAGTTTTAGGGTGAGGGTTAGGGATAGGTTTACGGTTAAGTTTAGGGTGAGGGTGAGGGTGAGGGTTAGGGTTACGTTTACGGTTAGAGTAAGGATGAGGGTGTGGGTGATGGTTATGGTTAGGATGAGGGTTAGAATTAGGGTTAGGCTGAGGGTGAGTGTGAGTGTGAGGGTGAGAGATAGGGTTCGGGTGAGGGTTAGGGTTAGTGTGAGGGTTAGGTTTAGGTTTAGCGTTCGGATGAGGGTTAGGCTGAGGAGTAGGATTAGGTTTAGAGTGAGGGTTAGAGTTAGTGCAAGGGTTAGGGTTAGGGTTAGTGTTAGGGTAAGGGTAATGTTGAGGGTGAGTGTTAGGGTGTTGGTTTGGTTAGGGTCAGGGTTGGGTTTAGTATTAGGGATAGGGTGAGGATTAGGGTTATGGTTAGGGTTAGGGTTCTTTTCAGGGTTAGTGTGAAGGTTGGGGTTAGATTTAGGATTAGGGTTAAGGTGAGGGTAAGGGTTAGGTGAGGTTAGGGTGAGGGTGAGGGTTAGGATTAGCATTAGCGTTAGGGTTAGGGTGAGGGGTAGGGTTATGTTTAGGGTTAGGGTGAGAGGGTGAGGTTCAGGATAAGGGTGAGGGTTAGGTTTAGTGTGAGGGTTAGGGTTAGGGTTAGAGTTAGGATGAGGGTAAGGGTTAGGGTGAGGGTGAGGGTGAGAGTGAGGGTTAGGGTTAGCATGAGTTTTAGTTTGAGGGTCAGGGTGCGTGTTAGTGTTATGTTTAGGGTTAGGGTGATGGCTAGGGTGAGTGTGAGGGTTATGGTTAGGGTTAGGGATAGGTTGAGGTTTAGGTTGATGGTTAGGTTTAGTGTGAGGGTAAGGATTAGGGTTAGGGTGAGGGTGAGGGTAAGGGTTAGGGTGAGGGTAAGGGTGAGGGTGAGGGTGAGGTTTAGGTTGAGGATGAGGTGAGTGTTAGGGTTGGGTGAGGGTGAGCGTGAGGGTTAGGGTGAGTGTTAGGGTTCAGGTTAGGGTTAGGTTGAGTGTTAGGGATAGGGTTAGGGTGACGGTGAGGGTGAGTGTGAGGGTTAGTGTGAGGGTCAGGTTGAGGGTGAGGGTGAGGGTCAGGTTTAGGGTTAGGTTTAGGGTAGGATGAGAGTGAGGGTTAGCTATAGGATTAGGGTTAGGGTTAGAATTAAACTGAGGGTGAGTGTGAGGGTGGGGGTTATGGTTAGGGTTAGGGTGTTGGTTAGGGTTAGTGTGAGGGTTAGGGTGAGGGTGAGTGTAAGGGTCAGGGTGAGACTTACTGTGACTGTGAGGTTTAGGGTTCGGGTGAGGGTGAGGGTGATGGTGAGGGTGAGAGTTAAGGTGAGGGTGAATGTTAGGTTTAGGATGAGGATAAGGGTTAGGATTACAGTTAGGGTGAGGACTAAGGTGAGGGTGAAGCTTAGGGTTAGGTTGAGGGTAAGGTTTAGTGTGAGGGTTAGGGTTAGGGTGAGGGTAAGTTTTAGAGTGAGGGCTTGGGTGTGGGTAAGGGTTAGGGTGAGGGTGAGGGTGAGGAAAATGTTTAGGGTGACGGTGAGGGATATTGTGACGGTTAGGGTTAGGGTTATGCTGAGGTTGAGGGTGATGGTGAGGGTTAGAGTTAGTGTTAGTGTTGGCGTGAGGGCTAGGGTGAGGTTGTGGGTTAGCATTTTCGTGAGGGTGAGCGTGAGGATTTCGGTTAGGTAAGTGTTAGGGTGGGGGTTAGGGTGAGGATTAGGTTGAGGGTGAGGGTTAGCGTGAGGGTGAGGGTTAGTGTTAGGGTTACATGTTAGGGTTAGGGTGAGGTGTAGTGTGAGGTGTATTGTTAGCGTTAGGTTGAGGGTTACGTTTAGAGTTAGGGTGAGGGTTAGGTTCAGGTTGATGTTTAGGGTGAGGGTGAGGGTTAGGGTTAGGGTTAGGATTAGGGTGAGTGTTTAGGTTAGGGTTAGGGTTAGGGTTAGGGTGAGGGTTTGGGTAAAGGTTAGGTTAGGGTTAGGGTGAGGGTTAGGGTTATTGTTAGGGTAAGGGTTAGGGTAAGTGTTAGGGAGAGTGCTAGGCTTAGGGTGAGGGTTAGGTATAGGGTGTGGGTTAGGGTTAGAATGAGGGTTAGGTTTAGGGTGAGGTTTAGGGTTAGGATTATAGTTAGGGTGAGGGCTAGGGAGAGGGTGAGTGTTAGGGTTAGGTTTAGGGTTAGGGTTAGGGTTAGAGTGAGGGGTAGTTTTAGTGTTAGAGTGAGGGTTAAGTTTAGTGTGAGGTTTAGGGTTTGTGATAGGTTTAGTGTTAGTGTTAGATTGAGTATTAGTGTGAGGGTTATTGTTAGGATTAGTGTTATTGTTAGGATTAGGGTTAGGGTTAGGGTGAGGTTTAGGGTTAGGGTTAGGTGTACGCTGAGGTTGTGGGTGAGGGATATTGTTAGAATTAGGATTAGGGTTAGGTTTAGGATTAGGGTGAGGTTGGGGGTGAGGGTTAGTGTTAGGTTTACAGTGAGGGTCAGCGTGAGAGTTGGGTTTGCTTTTGTTTTAGGGATAGGGTGAGGATTAGCATTAGGTTTAGGTTTAGTGTGAGGGTTAGACTGAGGGGTAGGGTTACGTTTAGGGTGATTGTAAGGTTTAATGTGAGGGTTACGGTTAGGGTTAGTGTTAGGATGAGGATTAGGGTTAGGTTAGGGTTAGAGTTGGGCTTATTGTTAGGGTTAGGGTGAGGGTGAGGGTGATGGTGACGGCGAGGTTTAGGGATAGGGTTAGGTTTAGTGTGAGGGTGGGAGTGAGGGTTAGGGTTAGGATTAGGATTATGTTTAGGGTTAGGCTGAGGATGAGTGGGAAGGGGAGTGGAAGGGTTAAGGTAAGGGGTAGGTTTAGGGTTAGGGTTACATTGAGAGTTAGGTTAATGTTATTGTTAGGATTAGGGTGACGGTGATGGTGAGTGTGAGGGTTCGGGTGAAAGTTAGGGTTAGGGATAGAGTTAGGGTGAGGGCTAGGGTGAGTGTGAGGGTTAGGGTTATGGTGAGGGATAAAGAATTAGGGTTAGGGTTAGGGTTAGGGTGAGGGTTAGGTTTAGTCTGAGGGTTACGGTTAGGATTTGGGTTAGGTTAGGCTTAGGGTGAAGGTAAGGGTTAGGGTGAGGCTGAGTTTTAGGGTTAGGTTTAGGTTGAGGGTTGGGTGAGGGATACGGTTAGGGTTAGGTTTAGGGTGAGGGTGAGGGTGAGGCTGATGGTCTGGGTGAGGGTGAGGTTGAGGGTGAGTTTGAGGGTTAGGGTTAAGGTGAGGGTAAGGGTGAGAATTATGGTAAGGATTTGGTTTAAGATTAGGGTTAGGCTGAGGCTGAGCTTGAGGGTGAGGGTTAGGTTTAGGGGTAGGTTTAGGGTGAGTGTTAGGGTTAGGGTTAGGGTTAGATTGAGGTTGAGGGTGAGGATTAGGGTTGGGTGAGGTTTAGAGTTAGAATGAGGGTTATGGTTGGATTACGGTTATATTTAGAGTGAGGGTGAGGGTGAGGGATAGGGTTAGGATTAGGGTTAGTGTTAGGGTTAGACTGAGGGGGACGGGGAGGTTGAGGCTGATGGTTTTTTTTCAGGTGAGGGTTAGGGTTCGGGTGAGGGTGAGGGTAAGCGAAAGGGTTAGGGGTAGGTGTAGGAGGAGGGTTAGATTGAGGGGAGGGTTATGGTTATTGTGAGTGTTAGGGTTGCTGTGAGGGTTAGGGTTAGCGTTAAGGTTAGGGTTAAGGAGAGGGTAAGGCTTAGGTTAGTGTGAGGGTTAGGGTTAGGGTTAGGGTTAGGTTTAGGTGATTGTAAGGGTTAGGGCGAGGTTTAGGTTGAGGGTGGGAGTTAAGCTTAGGGTTAGTGTTAGGATTAGTGTGTGGGTGAGGGTGAGGGTGAGAGTTAGTGTGAGGTTTAGGGTTAGGGTTAGGGTTATTTTTAGGGTGAGGGTTTGAGTGAGGGTGAGGGTTAGGGTTAGGGTGAGGGTGAGGGTGAGGGTTGTGATTAGGTTAGGGTTAGGGTTAGGCTGTGGGTGAGGGTGAGTTCGTTGGTTAGGGTTAGGTTTGGGTTAAGGTTAGGGTGAGGGCTATTGTGAGGGGGAGGTTTAGGGTGAGGGTGAGGGTGAGGGTGAGAGTTTCGGTTAGGTAAGTGTTATGGTTAGGGTGAGGCTGAGGATTTGGTTGGCAGAGAGGTTTAGGGTGAGTGTTAGGGTTAGGGTGACGGTTAGCTTTAGGGTTAGGGTGAGGGATAGGGTTAGGGTGATGTTAAGGATGATGGTGAGGGTTAGGGTGAGGGTTCAGGTTCGGATGCGGGTTAGGGTTATGGATAGCGTTAGGCTGAGGGATAGGGTGAGGATGAGGGTTACGGTTAGGGTTAGGGATAGGTTGAGAATTAAGTTTAGGGTCAGGTTTAGGGTGAAGGTTAGGCGAAGGGGAATGTTTAGGGTTTGGGTGAGGGTTAGGTTTAGTCTGAGGTTTAAGGTTTGGGTTAGGGTTAGGGTTAGTGTGAGATTAAGGGTTAGGGTGAGTGTTAGGGTGAGGATGAGGATTAGGGTTAGTGTTAGGGTTAGGGTGAGGGTGAGGGTGAGGTTTAGGTTTCGGGTGAGGGTTAACTTTAGGGTGAGGGTTAAGGTGAGGGTTAGGGTTAGGGTGAGGTTTAGGTTTAGGGTTAGGGTGAGGTTTAGGTTTAGATTTAGGGTTAGGCTTAGGCTGTGAGTGAGGGTGAGGTGGAAGGGAATGGTTAGGTTTAGGGTGAGGCTTAGGGTTAGGGTTGGGGTGAGGGTGATGTTTAGGGTGAGGGTGAGGATCAGCTTGAGAGTGAGTTTTAGGGTGTGGGTGAGGGTTAGGTTTAGGGTGCGTTAAGGTGACGGTGACGTTTAGGGTGAGGGTGAGGATTATGTTTAGGTTTAGGGTGAGGGTTAGGGTTAATTTTATGGTTAGGTTGAGGGTCAGTTTGACGGTTAGTGTTAGTGTTAGCATTAGCATTATTGTGATGGTTAGGGTTAGGTTTAGGGTGAGGGTAAGTGCTAGGGTGAGGGTTAGGATTAGGGTGAGAGTTAGGGTTAAGGTTACGCTAAGATTGAGGTTGAGGGTGATGGTTAGGGTTGGGTGAGGGTTAGAGTTAGAGTGAGGTTTAGGGTTGGATTAGGGTTAGACTGATGGCGAGGGTATGGTTGAGGGTGACGGCTTTTTTTAAGGTGACTGTTACGGTTAGGGTGAGGGTGAGGGTAATCGTGAGAGTTAGGGTTAGGGGTAGGATGAGGTTTAGATTGAGGGGTAGGGTTGTTGTTAGGATGATTGTTAGGTTTACTGTGAGGGTGAGTGTTAGGGTTACGGATAGGGTGAGAATTAGGGTTAGGGTCAGGGTTAGGTTTAGGGTGAGGGTTATTTTAGGGTTAGGGTTAGGGTGAGGGTGAGAGTGTGCCTGAGGGTTAGGGTTAGGGTGAGGGTGAGGGTGAGTTTGAGGGTTAGGGTTAAGTTGAGGGTAAGAGTGAGGATTATGGTAAGGATTTGGTTTAGGTTTAGGCTGAGGGTGAGCTTGAGGGTGAGGGTGAGGTTTCGGGGTAGGGTTAGGGTGAGGTTTAGCGTTATGTTTGGGGTAAGTTTTAGGGTGAGGGTTAGGGTTAGGGTTATTGTTAGGATTAGGGTAAAGGTGTGGGGGAGGGGGAGGGGAGGTTTAGGGTTAGGGTTTGGTTTAGGGTGAGGGTGAGAGGGAGGGTTAGGTTTAGGATTAGGATTACGGTTAGCATTAGGATGAGGGTGAGGGTGAGGGTGAGGGAGAAGGTTAATGTTAGGCTTATGCTTAGGGTGAGGGTGAGGATGAGAGTTAGGTTAGTGTGAGGGTTAGGGTTAGTGTTAGGGTTAGGGTGAGGGTGAGGGTGAGGGTTAGGATAACGGTTAGAGTTAGGTTTAGGCTGAGGGTGAGGGTGAGTTTGAGGGTTATAGTTAGGGTTGGGTTAAGGTTAGGGTGAGGGCTATTGTGATTGTGAAGGTTAGGGTGAGGGTGAGGGTGAGTGTGAGGTTTTCGGTGAGGTAAGTGTAAGGGTTAGGGTTAGGGTTAGGGTGAGGGTGAGGGTTATGGATAGTGTGAGGGTGAAGGTTAGGGTTAAGGATAGGTTTAGGGTAAGAGTTAAGGTGAGGATTAGTATGACGGTGAGGGTTAGGGTCAGGGTGAGGGTTAGGGTTAGGGTTAGGGTTAGGGTGAGGTTCAGAGTGAGGCTGAAGTTTAGGCAGAGGGTGAAGGTGAGGGTGAGGGTTAGGGTTAGCATAAGTTTTAAGTTTAGGGTTAGGGTGAGGATAAGGGTGACTTGAGAATTAGGGTGAAGGTAAATGTTAGGGTGAGGGTTAGCGCTAGGGTTAGGGTGAGGTTTAGCGTGAGGGTGAGGATTAATGTGAGCGTGAGGGTTAGGGTGAGGTGACGGTTCGGGTTCGGGTTAGGTTGCAGGTTAGGTTAGGGTAAGGGTTAGGGTGAGGATGAGGGTGAGGGTGACTATTAGTGTGTGGGTTAGGGTTAGGGTTAGCATTAGGGTAAGGAAGAGAATGAGAGTTAGGTTTAGGATTAGTGTTAGGTTTAGGTTTAGGCTTAGGGTGAGGGTGAGATTGAGGTTTAGGGTTAGTGATAGCGTTAGGTTAAGGGTGAGAATTAGGGTTAGGGTGATGTTTAGGGTTAGTGTTAGGGTGAGGGTGAGGGTTAGGGTTAGGTTGAGGGTTAGGTTAATGTTATGGTTAGGGTGAGGGTTAGGATTAGGGTTAGAATTAGGCTGTGAATGAGGCTGAGGGTGAGGGTGAGGCTTAGGTTTAGGGTGAGGCTTATGTTTATGTTTAGGGTGAGAGCTATGTTTAGGGTGATATTTAGGGTGAGGGTGAGGGTCATGGTGAGAGTGAGTTTTAGGGTGTGGGTGATGGTTAGGGTTAGGGTGAGGGTTAGGTTGACGATGAGTGTGAGGATTAGGGTTAGGGTTAGGGTGAGGTTTAGGGTAAGTTTTAATGTTAGGGTGAGGGGTAGTGTGAGGGTTAGGGTTGGAGTTAGCATTAGGATTAGTTTGAGGGTTAGGGTTAGGGTTACGGGTAGGGTGAGGGTGAGGGTAAGTGTTAGGGTTGGGCGAGGGTTATCGTTAGACTGAGGGTTATGGTTGGATTAGGGTTACAGTTAGGGTGAGGGTGAGGTTGAGGGTTAGGATTAGGATTAGGGTTAGGGTTAGGGTTAGACTGAGGGTGAAGGTGAGGGTGAGGGAGACAGTTTTTTTTTAAGTTGAGGGTTAGGGTTAGGGTGAGGGTTAGGGTAAGCGAAAGTGTTAGGGCTAGTGGTAGGATGAGGGTTAGATTGAGGGGTAGGGTTATGGTTAGGGTGATTGTTAGGGTTACTGTGAGGGTTAGGGTTAGGTTTAAGTTTAGGGTTAGGGAGAGGGTAAGGCTTAGGTTACTGTGAGGGTTAGGGTTAGGTTTAGGGTGAGGGTAAGGGATAGGGTGAGGTTTAGGGTGAGGGTGAGACTTAAGTTTGGGGTTAGTGTTAGGATTAATGTGTGGGTGAGTGTGAGGGTGAGACTTAGTGTGAGGTTTAGGGTTAGGTTTAGGGTTAGAGTTAGGGTGAGGGTTTGAGTGAGGGTGAGGTTTAGGGTTAGGGTTAGGGTTAGGGTGAGGGTGAGTGTTAGGGTTAGGATTAGGGTTAGGGTTAGGGTTAGGCTGAGGGTAAGGGAAAGTTGGAGGGTTAGGGTGAAGTTGGGTTAAGGTTTGTGTGAGGGCTATTTTGAGTGTGAGGGTTAGGGTGAGGGTGAGGGTTTCGGTTAGGTAAGTGTTAGGGTTAGGGGTTAGGTTTAGGATTTGGTTGAAGGAGAGGGTTAGGGTGAGGGTTAGAGTTAGGTTGAGGTTTAGGGTTAGGGTTAGGGTGAGGGTTAGGTTTAGTCCGGAGAGTTACAGTTAGGGTTAATGTTAGGGTTACGGTTAAGGTGAGTGTAAGTGTTAGGGTGAGGGTTAGGTTCAGGGTATTGTTTAGGTTTAGGTTTACAGTGAGGGTTGGGTGAGGGTTAGGTTTAGGTTAGGGTGAGGGAGAGATTTAGGGTTAGGTTTAAGGTGAGGGTCAGGTTTAGGGTTATGATAAGTGTGAGGGTAAGGATGAGGGTTAGGGTGAGGGTGAGGGTGATTTTGAGGGTTAGGTTTAGGGTGAGGGTGAGTGTCAGGGTTAGGGTAAGGATTTGGGTTAGGATTAGGGTTAGGCTTAGGGTGAACTTGATGGTGAGGTTGAGGGTGATAGTTAGGGTAAGGATTAGGGTTAGGATTAGGGTTAGGCTGAGGATGAGGTTGAGGGTTAGGGTTAGGGTTAGGGTGAGGGCTAGGGTCAGTGTGAGGGTTAGGGTGAGGGTAAGGGTAAGGTTTAGATTGAAGTTTAGGGTGATAGGGAGCTATAGGGTTAGTGTTAGGGTTAGGATGAGGGTTCAGTTCAAGGTTAGGGTTAGGATTAGGGTGAGGGTTAGGGTATATGTTAGGCTTAGGCTTAGGGTATGGGTTAGTGTTAGTGTGAGGGTTAGGGTTAGGGTGAGGGTTAGGGTTCGTATTAGGTTTAGGGTGAGGGGTAGGGTGAGGGTGAGGATTAGGTTTAGTCTTAAGGTTAGGGTGATGGTTAGGGTTAGATTGAGGGTTAGTGTTAGGGTGAGGGATAGGTTTAGGGTTAGGCTGAGGGTTAGGTTTAGTGTGAGGATTAGGGTGAGGGTAAGGGTTAGGGTGAGGGTTAGCTTGAGAATGAGGGTTAGGGATATCGTAAGTGTTAGAGTGAGGTTTAGGGTGTGGGTAACGGTTAGGGTTAGGGTGAGGGTGAGGGTTAGGATTAGGGTTAGGGTGAGGATAAGGGTTAGGTGTAGGGTGAGGGTTAGGGTTAGGGTTAGGGTTAGTGTTAGGGTGACGGTGAGTATGAGGGATAAGTTTAGGATTAGTGTTAGAGTTAGGGTTAGTTAGTTATGTTTAGGGTTAGGTTTAGGGTTAGAGTGAGGGTGAGAGTGAGGGATAGGGTTAGGATTAGAATTAGGTTTATGGTTAGGCTGAGGGTGAGGGTGAAGGTGAGGGTTAGGATTAGGGTTAGTGTTACTGTTAGGGTTAGTGTGAAGTTTAGGTTTAGTGTGAGTGTTAGGGTTAGGTTTAGGGTGAGGTGTAGGGTTAGGGTTAGGATGAGTTTTAGAGTTAGTGTGAGGGTTAGGTTAGGGTTAGGATGAGGGTAAGGGTTAGGATGAGGGTGAGGGTAAGGGTTAGGGTGAGGTTTGTTAGATTGAGGGTTAGGGTGCGGGTAAGGGTTAGGCTTAGGGTTAGGTAGAGGGATAAGGTGAGGGTGAGAGTTAGGGTTAGGGTTAGGGTAAGGATTAGCCTTATGGTGAGGTTGAGTGTGAGAGTTAGGTTTAGGATTAGAGTTAGGTTTAGGGTTAGGCTTAGGGTGAGGGTGAGGGTGAGGGTGAGGGTTAGTGTGAGGGTTCGCGTTAGGTTTAGGGTGAAGGTTAGTGTGAGTGTTAGGTTTAAGGTGAGTGTTAGGGTTGGGGTTAGGGTTAGGATGAGGGTTACGGTTAGGGTGAGGGTTAGGGTTAGTGTTAGGTTGATGGTGAGTGTGAGGGTTAAGTTTAGGATTAGTGTTAGGGTTAGTCTTAGGTTTAGGGTTAGATTGAAGTTGAATCTTAAATTTAGGATGAGGTGTAGGTTGTGGGTGAGGGTTAGGGTTAGGGTGAGGTTTAGGGTAACGTTGAGGGTTAGGGTGAGGGTGAGTGTTAAGGCGTAGTGTTAAGGTGAGTTTTAGGGTAAATGTGAGGGTTAGGGTGAGGGTGAGCATAAGGGTTAGGTTGAGGGTTAGGATGAGTGGGAGGTTTAGTTATAGGGTTAGTGTTAGGGTGAGGGTTAGGGTTAATATTAGGTTAAGGTTAGGGTGAGGGTTAGGGTTGATAGGGTTAGGGTTAGGGTAAGTTTTAGGGTGATGTTTAGGGTTAGGATTATGGTTAGGGTGAGGGTTAGAGTCAGGGTGAGGGTTAGGGTTAGGCTTAGGGTTAGAGTTAGGATTATGGTTAGGGTGAGGGCTAGAGTGAGGATGAGGTTTAGGGTTAGCCTTGGGGGTAGGGTGATGGTTAGGTTTAGTGTGAGGGTTAGGGTGACAGTTAGGGTTAGATTGAGGATAAGGGTTAGGGTGAGGTTTAGGGTTAGGGTGAGAGTGAATGTTACGGTTAGCATGAGTGTTAGGGTGAGGGTTAGGGTGAGGGTTTGTGTTAGGGTTAAGGTTAGGTTTAAGGTTAGGGTGAGAGTGAGGGTTAGGTTTAGAGTTAGGGTGAAGTTTAGGGTTAGGGTTAGGGTTAGGGTGAGGTTTAGGGTTAGGGTTATTTTTAGGGTGAGAGTGAGGGTGAGGGATAGTGTTAGATTTAGGATTAGGTTTAGGGTTAGGATTAAGGTGAGGTTGAGGGTGAGGGTTAGGTTTATGGTGACAGTGAGGGTCAGGGTGAGGGTTTGGGTTCGGGTTAGGCATAGGGTGAGGATTAGCATTAGGGTTTGGTTTAGTGTGAGGGTTACGCTGAGGGGTAGGGTTATGTTTAGGGTGAGGGTAAGGTTTAATGTGAGGGTTAGGGTGAGGGTTAATGTTAGGGTGAGGGTAAGGGTTAGAGTTGGAGTTATTGTTAGGTTAAGGGTGAGCGTGAGGGTGACGGTGAGGGTGAGGTTTAGTTATAGGGTTAGGGTTAGAGTGAGGTGGGAGTGAGGGTTAGGGTTAGGATTAGTATTAGTGTTAGGTTTAGGCTGAGGGTGAGTGGGAACAGGAGGGGTGGGTTAGGGTTAGGGGTAGGTTTAGGGTTAGGGTTACAGAGAGAGTTAGGGTTAAAATTATTGCTAGGATTATGGTGAGGGTGAGGGTGAGAGTTCAGGTGAGGGTTAGGGTTAGGGTGAGGGTTAAGTTTAGTCTGAGTGTTACCGTTAGGGTTAGCGTTAGGGTTACAGTTAGGGTGAGGGTAAGGGTTAGGGTGAGGGTTAGTGAGAGGGTGAGGTTTAGGTTTAGGTTTACGGTGAGGTTTGGGTGAGGGTTAGGGTTAGGGTTAGTGTTAGGGGGAGTGGGAGGTTTAGGGTTAGTGTGAGGGTGAGGGTTAGGGTTAGGGTTAGGGTTATTGTTAGGTTTAGTGTGATTGTGAGTTTGAGGAGGAGGTTTAGGTTTAGAGTAAGGTTTAGGGTGAGGGTGAGAGTGAGGGTTAGGGTTAGTATTAGGATTAGGGATAGATTTAGTCTGAGGGGGAGGGGGAGGGGGAGAAGGGGGGTTAAGGTGAGGGTTAGGTTTAGCGCTAGGGTTTGGGTGAGGGTTACGTTTAGTATTATGGTTAGGGTAAGGGTAAGGGTTAGGGTCAGCGTTAGCGTTAGGGTTAGTGTGAGGGTTAGGGTTGGTTGAGGGTTAGAGTGAGGTTGAAGATTAGGGTTTGTTATGGTTAGAATTAGGTTGAGGTGACCGTGAGGGTTAGGTTAAGATTATGGTTAGGATTAGGGTTAGACTTGGGGTGAGGGTGAGGGTGAGTGTGAGGGTTTGGGTTAGGGTGAGGTTTAGGTTTAGGGTTAGGTTGAGGGTTAGGGTTAGAGTTAGGGTTAGGGTGAATATGAGGGTGAGGGTTAGGTTTGGGTGAGGGTTAGAGTTAGGATGAAGTTTAGCGTTGGGTAAGGGTTAGAGTTATTGTGAAGATGAGGGTGAGGGTTAGGTTTAGGATGAGGGTTAGGGTTAGGGTTAAACTGAGGGTGAGGTTGAGGGTGAGGGTGAGGGTATGGGTTAGGTTTAGGGTTAGGCTTAGGGTGAGGGTAAGGGTTAGGGTTAGTATTAGAATTAGGGTGAGGGTGAGTGTCAGGTTTAGGGTTAGGATTAGTGTTTGGTTTAGGGTTAGGCTGAGGTTGAGGGTGAGGGTGAGGTTTATGGTGAGGGAGAGATTTAGGGTTAACATTAGGTTTAGGGTGAGTGTTAGGGTGAGTGCTAGGTTTAGGGTGTGGTTGAGGGTTAGGCTGAGGTGTTGGCTTAGCGTTAAGGTGAGGGTTAGGGTGAGCGTTAGCGTTATGGTTAGGGTTAGGGTTAGGGTGAGGGTGATGGTGAGAGTTAGATTTGTTGAGGGTTAGAGTGAGGGTGAAGATTAGGGTTGAGCTATGGTTAGAGTTAGGGTGAGGTGAGGGTGAGGTTTAGGGTTAAAATTAGGGTAGGGTTAGATGTGAGGGTGTGCATCAGGGTTTGGGGTAGGGTGACTGTTAGGGTTATGGTTGGGGTGAGGGTAAGGGTTAGAGTTAGGGTTAGGGTGGATGTGAGGGTGAGGGTTAGGTTTGGGTGAGGGTTAGAGTTAAGGTGAGGGTTAGGGTTGTTAAAGGGTTATGGTTATGGTGAGGGTGAGGGTGAGAGTTAGGGTTATGAGTAGGGTTAGGGTTAGTGTTAGACTCTGGGTGAGGTTGAGGGTGAGGGTGAGGATTTGGTTTAGTGTTAGGGTTAGGTTTAGGGTGAGGTGAGGGTTAGGGTTAGGGATAGAATTAAGGTGAGTTTGAGGATCAGGGTTAGGGTTAGAATTAGGGTTAGGGTTAGGGTTAGGCTGAGAGTGTGGGTGAGGGTGAGATTTAGTGTTAGGGTTCGGCTGAGAGTTCGGTTGAGGGTTAGATTTAGGGTTAGAGTGAGGGTTATGGTGAGGCTTATGTTTATGTTTAGGGTTAGGGTGAGGGTAAGGGTTAACGTGAGGTTTAGGGTGAAGTTGAGGGTTATGGTTAGGCTGAGGGTGAGGAGTATGATGAGGGTTAGGGTTGAGGTGAGGGTGAGTGTTAAGTTGAGGTTGAGGGTTAGGGTTTGGGTTAGGGTGAGGGTTAGGTTGAGTGTGACGTTTAGGGTTAGTGTTAGGGTGAGGGTTAGGTTTAGGTTGAGCGTTAGCTTAAGGGTTAGGATTAGGTTTAGGGTGAGGGTGAGGATGAGCGTTATGGTTGGTTGAGGGTTAGAGTGAGGGTGACGATTAGGGTTGGGTCATGGTTAGAGTTAGGCTGAAGTGAGGGTGAGGGTTAGGATAAGGATTAGTGTTATGTTTAGGGTTAGGCTGAGGTTGAATGTGAAGGTGAGGTTTCGGGTAGGGTTCGGGTGAGGGTTCGGGTGAGGGTTAGATTTAGGGTTAGGTTGAGGGTTAGGGTGAGAGTTATGGTTATGGTTAGGGTTAGGCTGATGGTCAGGGTTAGGGTAAGTGTTAACGTGAGGTTTTGTGTGAAGTTGGGGGTTACGGTGAGGAGTATGGTGAGGTTAGGGTTATGGTGAGGGTGAGCGTTAAGTTGAGGTTGAAAGTTAGGGTTAGGGTCAGGGTGAGGGTTAGGGTTAGGGTGAGGGTTAGGGATAGAGGAGGGTTAGGTTTAGGTTTAGGATTAGCGTGAGGGCTAGGGTGACATTGAGGTTTAGGGTTAGGGTTACAGTTAGGGATAGGGTGAGGTTTAGGGTTAGGGTTAGGGTTAGGCTGAGGTGTTGACTTATGGTTAGGGTGAGGGTTAGGTTTAGTGTGAGAGTTAGAGTTAGGGTAGGGTTACTGTTAGGTTGTGGGTTAGGGTTAGGGTTCAGGATATTGTTAGGGTTAGTGTAAGGGTTAGGGTTAAGGTTAGAGTTAGGGATAGGGTTAGGGTGAGGGTTAGGGTGAGGGTGTGAGTTAGAGTTAGGGTTAGGGTGAGGGTGAGGGTTAGGGTTAGTTTTAGACTTAGAATTAGGGTGAGGGTGAGGGTGAGGAATAGGGTTAGGATTAGGGTTAGGGTTAGGGTTAGGCGGAGGGTGAGGTTGAGTGTTAGGGTTAGGGTTAGGTTTAGGGTGACAGTGAGGTTGAGGGATAGGATTAGGGTTAGGGAGAGGTTTAGGGTTTGTGTGACCGTTAGCGTTAGGGTTAGAGTTAGGGTTAGTATGAGGATAAAAGTTTAGGGTGAGTTTTATGGTTAACGTTAAGGTAATTTTTATCGTTAGGTTTAAGGTGAGGGTTAGGGTGAGGGTGAGGGTTAGTGTTAGGGTTAGGGTTAGTTTTAGGGTGAGGGTTGTGATTAGGGTTAGTTTTAGGGTGAGGGTTAGGGTTTGGTATAGGGTGAGAGATAGGGTTAGTGTTAGGGTGAGGATTAGGATTATGGTTAGGTTTAGGGTTAGGGTTAGGGTTAGGGAGAGGGTGATGTTTAGGGTGAGGGGTAGGGTGAGGGTTAGGGTAACGTTTAGGTTCAGGGTGAGGGTTTGGTTCAGGGTTAGGTTTAGGTTGAGGGTGAGGGTGAAGGTGAGGGTTAGCATTAGGGTTACGGTTAGGGTGAGAGTTAGTGTGAGGGTTAGGTTTAAGATTAGGGTTAGGGTGAGGGTTAGGTTTAAGGTTAGGGTTAGGGTGAGGTTGAGCTTGAGCGTTAGGTTTAGGGTTAGTGTGAAGATAAGGGTTAGTGTGCAGGTTAGGGTTAGGGTTAGGGTAAGTGTTAAGGTTAGAGTGAGGTTAAGGTTAGTGTTACAGTTAGAGTGAGAGTGAGGGTGACGCTTAGGGTTAGGGTTAGTGTGAGGATAAGGGTTAGGGTGAGGTTTAGGGTGAGGGTGAGGGTTAGGGTTTGCATTAGGGTTAGGGTGAGGGATAGGGTTAGGTTGAGGGATAGGGTTAGGTTTAGGGTGAGGGTTAGGCTGAGGGTTCGGATTAGGGTTAGGGTAAGGGTTAGGGTTAGGCTGAGGGTTAGGGTTAGGGTTAAGGTTAGGGTGAGGGTGAGGGTTAGGTTTAGGTTTTGGGTAAGGGTCATGGTTAGTGTTAGGTTTAGGGTGACAGTGAGTTTGAGGGGTAGGATTAGGCTTAGGGAGAGGGTTAGGGATAGTGTGACAGTTAGTGTTATGGTTAGAGTTATGGTTAGTATGAGGATAAAAGCTTAGTGTGAGTTTTATGGTGAACGTGAGGGTAAGGTTTATCGTTAGGTTTATGGTGAGGGTTAGGGTGAGGGTAAGGGTTAGGGTGAGGGTTAGGGTGAGGGTGAGGTTGAGGGTGAGGGGGAGAGTGATGGTGAGGGTTCGGTTCAGGGTGAAAGTGAGGGTTAGCGTGGGGATTAGGGTTAGGTTTAGGGTTAGGGTGAGGGTGTGGCTGAGGGTTAGGGTTAGGGTGAAGGTGAGGGTTAGGGTTAGTTTGAGGGTTATGGTGAAGGTGAGATTGACGGTGAGGGTTAGGGTGAGGGTCACAGTGAGAGTGTGGGTTAGGTTTAGGATTAGGGTCAGGGTGAGTGTGAGAGTTATGGTTAAGTTTAAGGTGAGGGTGAAGTTGAGGGTTAGGGTTAGGGTTAGGGTTAAGGTTAGGGTAAGGGTTAGCTTTAGGGTGAGGTTTAGGGTTAGGGTTAGGGTGAGGGTTAGTGTTAGGGTTAGGATAAGTGTTAGGTTTAGGGTGAGGGTTAGTGTTAAGGTTAGTGTGAAGGATAGGGTTAGGGTTAGAGTTAGAGTGAGGTTTAGGGTGAGGGTTAGGTTTAGGGTTAGGCTTAGGGTAAGGATTAGTGTTAGGGTGAGGGTTAGGGTAAGGGTTAGGGTGAGGGTTATGGTTAGGGTTAGGTTTAGGGTGAGGTTTGATATAGGGTGAGGGAGAGGGTTAGTGTTAGGGGGAGGATTAGGGTTAGGGTTAGGTTTAGGGTTAGGGTTATGGTTAGGGTGAGGGTGAGGTTTAGGTTGAGGGGTAGGGTTAGGGTTAGGGTAAGGTTTAGGGTTAGGGTGAGGGTTTGGTTCAGGGTAAGGTTTAGGTTGAGAGTGAGGTTGAAGGTGTGTGTTAGGGTTAGGGTTACGGTTATGGGTGAGAGTTAGTGTGAGAGTTATGGTTAGGGTTAGTGTAAGGGTTATGGTTAGGGTGAGGGTAAGGTTTAAAGTTAGGGTTAGAGTGAGGTTGAGGTTGAGCGTTAGGGTTAGGGTTAGTGTGAGGATAAGTGTTATGGTGTGGGTTAGTGTGAGGGTTAGGGTTAGGGTTAGGGTAAGTGTTAAGTTTATAGTGAGGATTAAGTTTAGTGTTAGGGTTAGAGTGGGGATGAGGGTTAGGGTTAGGGTTAGGGTTAGGGTGAGGGTTAGGTTTAGGGTTAGGGTTAGGGTTAGGGTGAGGGTCAGGGTTAGGGTTAGGTTTAGGGTGACAGTGAGGTTGAGGGTTAGGATTAGTGTTAGGGAGAGGGTTGGGGATAGTGTGACGGTTAGCATTAGGGTTAGAGTTAGGGATATTATGAGGATACAACTTAGGGTGAGTTTTATGGTGAATGTGAGGGTAAGGTTTATCGTTAGGTTTAGGGTGAGGGTTAGGGTTAGTGTTAGGGTGAGGGTGAGGGTTAGGGTTACGGTAATGTTTATGGTGTCGGTGAGGATTAGGGTTAGGGTGAGTTTGATGGTGAGGGTGAGGGTGAGGTTGAGAGTGATGTTGCGGGTTCGGTTCAGGGTGAGGGTGAGGGTTATGCTGAGGTTTAGGGTTAGGGTGAGGGTGAGGGTAAGGGTTAGTTTGAGGGTTATGGTGAAGGTGAGGTTGACAGTGAGGGTTAGGGTGAGGTGACAGCGAGGGTGTGGGTTAGTGTTCGGCTTAGGGTCAGGGTGAGTGTGAGAGTTATGGTTAATTTTAGGGTGAGGATGAGGTTGATTGTTAGTGTTAGAGTTAGGGTTAAGGTTAGGGTAAGGGTTAACTTTAGGGTGAGGTTTAGGGTTAGGGTTAGGGTGAGGGTTAGGTTTAGGGTTAGGATAAGAGTTAGGATTAGTGTGAGGACTAGTGTGAGGGTTAGGGTTAGGGTTAGGTTAAGAGTGAGGTTTAGGGTTAGGGTAAGGATAAGGGTGAGGCTTAGGGTAAGGGGTATGGTTAGGGTGAGGGTAAGGGTTTGGGTTAGTGTCAGGGTTAGATTTAGGGTTAGTGTGAGGGTGAGGGTGATGTTTAAGATTAGGTTTAGGGTTAGGGTGAGGGTTAGGGTGAGGGTTAGGTTAAGTATTAAGGTTATGGTGAGGATTAGGGTTAGGGTTATGCTTAGGATGATGATGAGGATGAGGGTTAGGTTTAGGGTTAGGGTTAGTGTGAGGATAAGGGTTAGGGTGAGGGTTAGGGTGAGGATGAGGGTTATGGTTAGCATTAGGTTTAGGGTGAGGTTTAGTGTTAGGGTTAGGGTTAAGGTGAGGGTTAGGGTGAGGCTTAGGATTATGGTTAGGTTAAGGGTTAGGGATAGGGTGAGAGTTATTGTTAAGTTTAGTGTTAGGGTGAGGTTGAGGGTTAGGGTAAGGGTTAGGGTTAGGTTGAGATTTAGGTTTAGGGTTAGGGTTACGGTAAGGGTAAGAGTTAGGGTGAGGGTTAGGTTTAGGGTTAGGTTTAGGGTGAGGGTGAGGGTGAGTGTAAGTGTGAGGTTTAGGTTGAGTGTGACATCTATGGTGATGGTGAGTGTTAGGGTGAGTGTGAGGGAGAGGATGAGTGTTTCCCTTAGGTAAGGGTTAGGTTTATGGTTACGGTGAGGATTAGGGTTAAGGTGAGTGTTAGGTTGATGGTTAGGGTTAGGGTGATTGTTAGGGTGAGGAGGAGGGTTAGGGTGAGGTTGAGGGTTCAGGTGATGGTGAGGGTTCAGGTGATGGTGAGGGTTCCGGTGAGGTTGAGGGTTAGAGTGTGAGTTAGGGTTAAGTTTAGGGTGAGGGTTAGAGTGACGATGAGGATTAGGGTGAGGGTGACGGTTCAGGTGAAGGTGAGGGTGAGAGTGAGGTAGAGGGTTATGTTTTGGGTTATGGTTTGGTTTAGGGTGTGGGTTAGGCTGATGGTGAGGGTGAGGGTGAAGGTTAGGGTTAGGTTTAGGGTTAGGGTTAGGGTGCGGTTAAGGGTGAGGTTTAGGGTTAGGGTGAGGGTTAGGGTAAGGTTTAGGGATAGCGTTAGGGAGAGGGTTATGGTTAGTTTGAGAGTTAGGGTTAGGTTTAGAGTAAGGGTTAGTCTGAAGATAAAGGTTAGGGTGAGGTTTAGGGTTAGGGTTAGGGAAAAGGTTAGGGTTAGGTTGAGGGTTAGGTTTCGGGTTACTTTTAGGGTGAGGTTGAATATTAGGGTGAGGTTGAGGGTGTGGGTTAGGGTGAGTGTGAGGGTGATGGTGAGGTTGAGGGTTATGTTTAGGGTGAGGATGAGAGTTAGGATTAGGATTAGGGTTAGGTTTAGGGTTAGGCTGAGGGTGAGGGTGAGGGTGGGGGTCAGGGTTGGGGTTAGGGTGAAGGTTCGGGTTAGTTTGAGGGTTAGGTTGAAGGTGAGTTTGAGGGTGAGGTTGACGGTGAGGGTGAGGGTGAGGGTATGGGTGAGGGTTAGGATTAGCGTTAGGGTAGGGTGAGGGTTATGGTTAGGGTTAGGCTGAGGGTGAGGGTGAGGGTTAGCTTTAGGGTTAGGGTTAGGTTTAGGGTAAGGTTTAGTGTTAGGGTGTGGGTTAGGGTTAAGTTTAGGGTGAGGGTTACGGTTAGGGTTAGTTTTAGGGTGAGGGTTAGGGTTTGGTATAGTGTGAGATATAGGGTTAGTGTTAGGGTGAGGATTAGGGTTAGGGTTAGGTTTAGGGTTAGGTTTAGGTTTAGGGTGAGTGTGAGGTTTAGGGTGAGGGGTAGGGTTAGGATAAGGGTAAGGTTTAAGGTTAGGTTGAGGGTTTGGTTCAGGGTTAGTTTTAGGTTGAAGGTAAGGGTGAAGGTGAGGGTTAACGTTAGTGTTACAGTTAGGGTGAGAGTTAGTGTGAGGTTTATGGTTAGGGTTAGTGTAAGGGTTAGGGTTTGGGTGAGGGTTAGGTTTAAGGTTAAGGTTAGAGTGAGGTTGAGGTTGAGCGTTAGAGTTAGGGTTAGTGTGAGGATAAGTTTAGGGTGTGGGTTAGTGTGAGGGTTAGGGTTAGGGTTAAGGTAAGTGTTAAGGTTAGAGTGAGGGTAAAGTTTAGTGTTAGGGTTAGAGTGAGGGTGAGGGTCAGGATTAGGTTTGGGGTTAGGGTTAGGTTTAGGGTTAGGATTAGTGTAAGGGTTAGGTTACTGTTGAGGTGATGTTTGGGGTGACAGTAAGGGTTAGGGTGAGGGTGAGGTTGAGTGTGAGGTTTAGGGTGAGGGTGAGTGTGATGGTGAGAGTGACGGTGTATGTTGGGGTTAGGTTTAGGTTTAGGGTGAGGGTGGGGGTTAGGGTTGGGTTTATGGTTAGGGTAAGGTTTAGGATGAGGTTGAGGGTGAGGGTGAGGTTGAGGGTTAGGGTTAGCGTTAGGGTGAGGGTGAGAGTTTGTGTTAGGGTTAGGGTTAGGTTGAGGGTGAAGGTTAGGTTGAGGGTTAGGGTTACGGTTAGGGTTAGAGCTAGGGTGAGGTTGAGGGTGAGGGTTAGGTTTAGGGTTAGGGTGAGTGTTAGGGTTAGGGTTAGGGTGAGTTTTAGGTTTAGGGTGAGGGCTACGGTGATGGTGAGGGTTAGGTTGAGTGTGAGGGTGAGGGTGAGGTTTTCGGTTAGGTAAGGGTTTGGGTTAGGTTTAGTGTTAGGGTTAGGGTTAGCGTTAGAGTGAGGGTTAGGTTTAGGATTAGGGTGATGTTTAGTGTGAGCCTGAGGGTTAGGGTGAGGGTGAGGGTTCAGGTGATCGTGAGGGTTCGGGTGAGGTAGAGGGTTATATTTTGGGTTAGGGTTATGTTTAGGCTGTGGGTTAGGCTGATGGTGAGGGTGAGGGTGAGGGTTAGGGTTAGGTTGAGGTTTAGGGTGAGGGTGAGGCTGATGTTTAGGGTGAGGGTGAGGGCTAGGGTGAGGGTTATGTTTCAGATTAGGGTGATGTTCAAGGTGTGGGAGAAGGTTAGGTTTAGGGTGAAGTTTATGGTGAGGGGTAGGGTTAGGGCTAGGTTTAGGTTTAGGGTGAGGGTGAGGGTGATGGTGAGGGTTATTGTTAGGGTTAAGGCGACGGTGAGGGTGAGGGTTAGGTTTAGGATTAGGGTTTGGTTAAGGGTTGGGCTGAGTGTGAGTGTGAGGGTGAGGGTTAGGGTTAGGGTTTTAGGTCTAGTGTGAGGGTTAGGGTGAGGGTGAGGTTGAGGGTCAGAGTTAGGGTAACGGTGACAGTGACTGTTAGGGTTAGGGTTATGATTAGGGTTAGGATGAGTTTTAGGTTTAGGGTTAGGCTAAGGGTAAGGATTAGGGTTAGGATTAGGGTTAGGTTTATGGTTATTGTTAGGGTTAGGGTTAGGGTAACAGTGAGGTTTAGGATTATTTTTAGGGTGAGGTTTAGGTTTAGGGTAAGGGCTATGGTGAGGGTGAGGTTTAGGGTGAGTGTGAGGGTGAGGTTAAGAGTTAAGATTTCGGTTAGGGTTATAAGGCTGAGTGTGACGGTCAGGGTGAGGGTGAAGGTTAGGGATAGGATTAGAGTGAAGGTGAGGTTTAGGGGAAGGTTTAAGATTAGGGTTAGGGTTAGGGTTAGGCTGAAGGTGATGGTGAAGATGAGGGTGAAGATTAGGGTTAGGGTTAGGGTTAAGGTTAAGTGAGGGCTAGGGTGAGTGTGAGGGTTAGGGTGAGAATGAGGGTGAAGGTGAGGGTTTCGGTTAGGTAAGATGTAGGGTTATTGTTAGGGTGAGGATTAGTGTTTGGGATAGGGTTAGGGTGAGGGTTAGGGTTAGAGTTAGGGTGAGGGTTAGGGTTAAGGTTAGGGTTAGGGTGAGGTTGAGGGTTAAGGTGAGAGGTAGGGTTAAGTTTAGTGTGAGGGTTAGGGTTAATGTCAGGGTTAGGGTTAGGGTTAGGTTTAGGGTCATGTTGAGGGTAAGGTTTAGGTTGAGGCTTATGGTGAGGGTGAGGGTTAGGGATAGCGTTAGGGTTAGGGTGAGGATGAATGTGAGGGTTATGTTTAGGGTTAGGGTTAGGGTGAGGGTGAGGTTGAGTGTGAGGGTTAGTGTGAGGATAAGGTTTAAGGTGAGGGTTAGGGTGAGGGTGAGTGTTCGCCTGAGGGTTAGGGTTAGGTATGGGTGATGGTTAGGGTTAGTGTTAGGGTGAGGGTTTGGGCTAGAGAATTAGGGTTAGGATTGTTGGTAGGGTGAGTTTTAGGGTTAGCTTTAATGTTAGTGTGAGTGTTAGGGTTAGGGTTAGGTTTAGGGTGAGGGTGAGAGTGAGGGTGAGGTTATGTTTCGGATTATGCTGAGGGTTAGGGTTAGTGTGAGGGTTAGGGTTACCGTTAGCTTTAAGGTGAGAGTTAGGGTGAGGGTTAGGTTTAGGGTGAGGGTTAGGGTTAGGGTGAGGGTTAGGGTTAGGGCTATGTTTAGTGTTATGGTGAGGATGAGTTTGAGATTTAGGCTGAGGGTAAGGGTGAGGTTGAGGGTGAGGATTAGGGTTAGAGTTAGGGTTAGGTTTATGGTGAGGGTAAGGGTGAGGTTGAGGTTTAATGTGAGGGTTAGGGTGAGGGTGAGAGGTAGGGTTAGAATTAGAGTTAGTGTGAGGGTGAGGGTAAATATGAGGGTTAGGTTGAGGGCTAGGGATAGGGTTAGGTTGAGGGTGAGGGTGAGGGTGAGGGTGAGGGTTAGTGTTAAGATTAGGTTTAGGGTTAGGGTGAGGGTTAAAATTAGGCTGAATGTTTGGGTTAGAGTGATGTATATTGTAAGGCTGAGGGTTAGGGTGAGGGTGAGTGTTAGGGTGATGGTGAGGGTGAGGGTGAGGGTGAGTGTTAGGGTGTGGTTGAGGTTTAGGTTTCGGGTGAGGTTTAGGGTTACGGTGAGTGTTAGGGTGAGGGTGAGGTTTAGATTTAGCGTTAGGTTTATGGTGAGGTTTAGGGTTCGGGTTAGGGTTAGTGTGAGGGTTAGGTTTAGGGTTAGTGTTAGGGTGAGGATGAAGGTGAGAGTTAGGCTGAGGGTGAGGGTGAGGGTGAGAGTTAGGGTTAGGTTTAGGCTTAGGGTGAGGGTGAGAGTGAGGGTGAGTGTGAGTGTTAGCGTTAGGATTAGGGTTAGGTTTAGGGTGAGGGTGAGGGTGAGGGCTAGGGTTAGCGTTAGGATTAGGTTTAGGGTTATGATAAGGGTTAGGCAGAGGATTAGAATTAGGATTAGTGTGAGTGTTAGGTTTAGGGTTAGGGTAAGTGTTAGGGTGAGGGTAAAGTTTAGGTTGAGGATTAGGGTGAGGGTGACGCTAAGGTTTATATTGAGGGTTAGTGTGAAGGTTAGGTTTATGGTTAGATTTAGGGTGAGTGTTAGGGTGTGGGTAAGTACTAGTGTGAGGGTGAGAGTGTGTGTTAGGGTTCGGGTGAGGGTAAGGGTAAGGGTGAGGGTTAGGTTGAGAGTGAGGGATAGGGAGAGGGTTTGGTTTAAGGTTAAGGATAGGGTGAGTATTTGGGTTAGGTTTAGGTTTAGGGTGAGAGTCAGGCTGAGGGGTAGGGTTTGGTTAAGGGTGAGGTTTAGGTTTAGTGTGAGGGTTTGGGTTAGGGTTAGGTTGATGGTAAGGGTTAGGGTGAGGGTTAGGGTGAGTGTGATGTTTAGGGTTAGAATTAGGTTTAGAGTTAGGGTTAGGATGAGTGTTAGGGTTAGGTTTGTGGTTAGGGTTAGGGTGAGGGCGATGGTTAGGGTTAGGGTTAGGGTGAGGGTTAGTGTTAGGGTGAGTGCTAAGGTGAGGGTGAGGTTTAGGGTGAGGGTAATGGTGAGGGTGAAGTTTTTGGTTAGGTAAGGGTGAGGGCTAGGTTTAGGGTGACTATTAGGGTTAGGGTTAGGGTTATGTTGAGTTTGAGGGTGAGGGTGACGGTTAGTGTTAGGATGAGGGTGAGGGTGAGGGTGAGGGTGAGTGTGAGGGTTAGGGTTAGGGTTAATGTGGGGGTTAGGATAAAGGTGAGGGTTAGGGTTATTGTGAGGGTTAGAATTAGGGTAAGTTTTAGGGTGAGTGCTAGGGTGAGTGTGAGGTTTAGGGTGAGGGTAATGGTGAGTGTGAAGTTTTTGGTTAAGTAAGGGTTAGGGCTAGGTTTAGGGTGAATATTAGGGTTAGGGATGGGGTTAGGGTTATGTTGAGGGTCAGGGAAAGGGTGAAGGTTAGTGTTAGTATGAGGGTTAGGGTGAGGGTGAGGGTGTGGGTGAGGGTTAGGGTTAGGGTTAATATGGGGGTTAGGATTACGGTGAGGGTTAGGGTGAGGGTGAGGGTTAGAATTAGGGTAAGGGTTAGGGTGAGGGTTAGGTTTGGGGTGTTGTTTAGTGTGAGGGTTAGGGTGAGCGTGAGTGTTCAAGTCAGAGTTAGGGTTAGGGTTAGTGTTACAGAGAGTGTTAGGTGAGGGTTACGGTGACGGTGAGTGTTAGGGTTAGGGTTAGGTTTAGGGTGATGGGTAGGGTGAGCCTTAGGGTTAGGGTTAGTGTTTGTTTGCGGGTTAGGGTGAGGTTAAGGGTTAGGGTGAGGTTTAGGGTGAGGGTTAGGATGAGGGTGAGAGGTAGTGTTAGCATTAGAGTTAGGGTGAGGGTGTGGGTTAGGGTGAGGGTTAGGGATAGGGTGAGGATTAGGGTTAGTGTGAGGGTTAGGGTTATGGTTAGGGTTAGTTTGAGGATAAGGGTTAGGGTGAGGGTTCGTGTGGGTTTGAGATGTAGGATTAGCTTTAATGATAGGGTGAGCGATAGGGTGAGGGTTAGGTTTAGGGTTAGGGTTAGGTTTAGTGTGAGGGTTAGGGTTAGGGTGATGTTTTTGGTGAGGTTGAGTGTTAGGTAGAGAGTGATGGTGAGGGTGAGGGTTAGGATTAGGGTTAGGGTTAGGTTGAGGGTGAGGGTGAGGGTGAGGTTTAGGTATAGGATTAGGGTTAGGGTTAGGGTTAGTGTGAGTGTTAGGGTGAGGATGAGGGTTCGGGTGTTGCTGAGGGTTAGGGTGTGGGCAAGGGTTAAGGTTAGGGTGAGGATTAGTGTTAGAGTTAGGGTTAGGATTATGATGAGGGTAAGGGATAGGGTGAGGTTTGGGGTGAGGGTTAGGTTGAGGGTGAGAGGTAGTGTTAGCATTAGAGTTAGGGTGAGAGTGAGAGTTAGGATGAGGGTTAGGGTGAGGGTTAGGGATAGGGTTAGGTATAGGGTGAGGGTGAGGGTTAGTGTTAGGATAAGGGTTAGAGTTAGGGTGAGGGTTTGAGTTAGGCTGAGGGTTAGGGTTAGGGTGATGTATATTGTGAGGGTGAGGGTTAGGGTGAGGGTGAGAGTTAGAATGAGGGTGATGGTTAGATTTAGGGTTATGGTTATGTTGAGGTTTAGGGTTAGGGTTAGGGATATGGTGAGAGTTACGGTGAGGTTTAGGGATAAGATTAGGGTGAGGGTTAGAGTGAAGGTTAGGGTTAGCTTTGGGGATAGCGTGAGTGTTAGGGTGAGGGTGAGGGTTAGGGTGAGTGTGAGAGTGAGGGTTTTGGTTGGGAAAGGGTTAGGGTTATTTTTAGTGTGAGGATTAGTTTGAGGTTGAGGGTTAGTGTGAGTGTTAGTGTTAGGGTGAGGGTCAGAGTTAGGATTTGGGTGAGGGTTAGGGTTAGGGTGATGTTTAGTTTGAGGTTTAGGGTTAGGGTGAGGGTTAGGGTTCGGGTGAGGGTGAGGGTTATTGTGTGGGTGAGGGTTAGGTTTGGTTGAGTGTTAGTGTAACTGTGAGGTTTAGGGTGAGGGTGAGGGTTATGTTTACGTTTAGGGTGAGGGTTAGGTTTATGGTGTGGGTTAGGTTGAGGGTTAGTGTGAGGGTTAGGGTTAGGTTTAGGGTGAGGTTTTGGGTTAATTTGAGGGTTAGGGTTAGGGTTAGGTTGAGGGTAAGGATTAGGATGAGGGTTAGGGTGAGCGGTATGGTTAGAGTTAGCGTGAGGGCTAGGGTGAGGGTGAGGGTTAGGGTGAGGGTGAGGGTGAGAGTGAGGGTTTCGGTTAGGTAAGGGTTAGGGTTAGGGTTAGGGTGAAGGGTATCGTTAGGGTTAGGGTGAGGTTTAGGGGAGTGTGAGCGTTTGGTTGACGGTTAGGGTTAGGGTGAGGGTTAGGGTTAGGTTTAGGGTGAGGGTTAGCGTTAGGGTGATGTTTAGTATGAGGGTGAGGGTTACTGTTAGGGTTAGCCTTAGGGAAAGGGTTAGGGTTAGCTTTAAGGTTAGGGTGAGGTTTAGAGTGATGGGTAGGGTTAGCATTAGGGTTAGACTGAGGGTTAGGGTTAGGGTGAGTGTTAGGTTTAGGGTTAGGGTTAGGGTGAGGTTTAGTGTTAGGGTAAGGGATAGGGTGAGGGTGAGGTTTAGGTCGACGTTGAGGGTGAGGGTGAGGTTTTTGTTTAGGTAAGGTTTAGGGTCAGGTTCATGGTGTGAATGAGGGTGAGGGTGTGGGTTAGGGTTAGAGTTAGGGTTAGGGTGAGGGTGAGGGTGAGGGTGAGTGTTAGGATGAGGGTTAGTGTGAGGGTGAGGGTGTTGGTGAGGGTGAGGATTTTTGATAGGATTAGTGTGAGGTTAAGGGTTACATGGAGGGTTCGGGTTAGGATGATTGTTAGGGTTAGGCTTAGGCTCAGGGTTAGTTTTGGGGTGAGGGTTAGGCTGAGGGGTAGTTTTAGGGGTGGGGTTAGGGTTATGGTGAGGGTAAGGGTAACGGTCAAGTTTAGGGTTAAGTTGAGGTTTAAGGTTAGTGTTAGGTTTAGGATTAGGTTTAGGGTTAGAGTGAGGGTGAGGGTTAGGGTTAGGGTTAGTGTGAGGGTTAGGGTTATTGTGAGAATTAGGTTTAGGGTGATGCTTAGGGTTAGGGTAAGTGTTAGGGTTAGGGTGAGGGTTAGGGTTAGGGTTAGGTTTAGGGTGAAGCTCGGGGTGAGTGTTAGGTTTAGAAAGAGGGTTAGGCTGAAGGGTAGGGTTAGGGTTATGTTTTTTGTTAGGGTGAGGGTTAGGTTGAGGTGGAGTCTTAGGGTGAGGTTGAATGTGCGGGTAAGTGTGAGGGTTATGGTGTGCTTGATGGTTACGGTTAGGTTGAGGGTTAGGGTATTGGTTAGTGTTAGGGTGAGGGTGACGGTTAGGTTTTGGGTTAGGGTTAGGGTGAGGGTTAGGTTTAGGGTTAGAGTGAGAGGTGTAGGGATAGTGTTAGGGTGAGGGTCAGGTGAGAGTGAGGGTTAGGGTTAGCGTTAGGGATAGGGTGACTGTTAGCGTGAGTGTTAGGGTTAGGGTGATGGTGAAGTTTAGGGTGATGATAAGGGATATGATTAGCGTTAGGGATTGGGTTAGGGTTAGGTTTAGGTTGAGGGCTAGGGTGAGGGTGAGGGTTAGGTTGAGTTCGAGGGTGAGAGTTTCATTTAGGTAAGGGTTAGGGTAATTTTTAGGTTGAGAATTATGTTGAGATTGATGGTTAGTGTGAGTGTTAGGGTTAGGGTGTGGATTTGGTGAGGGTGATGTTTAGCGTAATGTTTAGTGTTAGGGTGAGGGTTAGTGTTCGGATGAGGGTTAGGGTTAGGGTGTGGGTGGGGTTTAGGTTTATGTTGAGTGTTAGGGTGACGGTGAGTGTTAGGGTGAGGGTGAGGGTTAGGGTTAGTTTTAGCGTTAGGGTTAGGTTTAGGGTGAGTGTTAGGGTGAGGGGTAGTTTGAGGGGTAGGTTAGGGTGAGGGTTAGGGTTAGGGTGAGTGTTAGGGTTAGGTTTAGTTTGAGGGTAAAGGTTAGGGTAAGGGTTAGGTTGAGGGTCATGGTGGGGGTGAGGGTTTCGTTTATGTAATTGTTAGGGTTAGGTTTAGGGTGAGGATTAGGGGAGGGTGACGGTTAGGTTGAGGGTTAGGGTTAGGGTGAGGGTTAGGTTTACAGTTAGGGTGAGGGTTAGCGTTAGGGTGATGTTTAGTATGAGGGTGAGGGTAACTGTTAGGGTTAGCTTTACTGAAAGGGTTAGGGTTAGGGTAAGAGTTAGGGTGAGGGTTAGGGTAAGGGTTAGGGTTAGTGTGAGAGTAAGGTTTAGGGTTAGAGGTAGGGTTAGTGTGAGGATAAGGGTTAGGGTGAGGGTTAGGTTGAGTGTGAGGTTTAGGGTTATCGTTAGGTTTAGGGTGTGGGTTAGGGTGAGTATTAGGGTTATGGTTAGTTTTAGGGTTAGGGTGAGAGGGAAGGGGACTTTGAGGGGGAGCGTGCAGATTAGATTGAGGGTGAGTGTTGCTTTTAGGGTTTGGGTTAGGGTGAGGGTGAGGGTTAGGTTTAGGTTTAGGGTTAGTGTGAGGGTAAGGTTTAGCGTTAGAGGTAGGGTTAGTGTGAGGATAAGGGTTAGGGTGAGGGTTAGGTTGAGGGTGAGGTTTAGGGTTATCGTTAGGTTTAGAGTGTGGGTTAGGGTGAGGCTTAGGGTTATGGTTAGGTTTAGGGTTAGGGTGAGGGGGAGGATTAGGTTGAGGGTGATGGTGAGGATTAGATTGAGGGTGAGGGTTACTGTTAGGGTTAGGGTTAGGGTGAGGGTGAGGGTTAGGGTTAGGGTTAGGATGAGTGTAAGGTTTAGGGTGAGGATTAGGGTGAGGGTGAGTGTTAGGATTAGGCTTAGGTTTAGGGTGAGGTTGATGGTGAGTGTGAGGGATAAGGTTAGGGTTAGGATGAGGGTGAGTGTTAGGGTTAGGTTTACGGTTAGGGTTAGGGTAAGGATTAGGCTGAGTTTGAGGGTTTGGATGAGGGTGAAGGTTAGGGTTAGGCTTAGGGGTGAGGGTTAGAGTTAGGTGTAGGGTAGGTGTAGGGTTGGTGTGAGTGGTTGGGTGAGGGTGAGTTTGAGGGTGAAGGTTAGGGTGAGGGTGAGGACGAGGTTGAGGGTTAGCGTTAGGATTAGTGTTAGGGTGAGTTTTAGGGTTAGGGTTACTGTTATTGTTGGGATTAGGCTTAAGATGAGGGCTAGGATGAAGGTAAGGTTTAGCTTTAGGTTTAGGATGAGAGTTAGGGTTTGGGGTGAGGGTTAGTGTTAGGTTTAGGGTGAGGATTAGGGTTAGGGTGATCTTTAGGTTGAAGTTGAGAGGTAGGGTGAGGGTGAGTGTGAGGGTTAGGTTTAGGATTAGGGTTAGGTTTAGGGTTATAGTTAGGGGGAGGGTTCAGTTTAGTGTGAGGATTAGGGTTACGGTTAGGGTCAGGGTAAGTGTTAGGTTGAGGGTTAGGGTGAGAGTGAGGGTTAGGATTAGTGTGAGTGTTAGTGTGAGGGTTAGGGTGAGGTTTAGGTTTAGAGGTAGGTTTAGAGTGAGGGTGAGGGTAAGGGTTAGGGTTAGTGTGAGGGTTAGTGTTACGGTGAGCTTTAGGCTGAGGGTTAGGGTTAGGATTAGGGTTAAGGTGAGGGTGAGGGTGAGGGTTAGTGATAGGATTAGGGTTAGGTTTAGGGTGAGGTTGAGTGTGAGGGTGAGGGTTAGGGTTAGGGTAAGTGTGAGGGCTAGGTTTAGGGTGAGGGTTAGGGTTAGGGCAAGGGTTAGGGTGAGGGTTGAGGTTAGGATTAGGGTTAGGGTGTGGGTCAGGGTGAAAGTAGGGTTAGGTTGAGTGTTAAGGTTAGAGTGAGGGTTATTGTTAGCGTAAGATTGAGGGTTAGGGTTAGGGTGATGTTTTCTGTGGTGGTAAGGTTTAGGGTTAGGGTGATTGTTCAGGTGTGGGTGAGGGTTAGGATGAGGGTGAGGGTTATGGTTAGAGTTAGGGTTAGGGTGAGGGGTATTGGGAGCGTTAGGGTTAGGATTAGGGTTAGGTTTAGGGTGAGGAAAAGTTTTAGGGTGATGGTGATGGCGAGAGTGACGGTTAGGGTGTGGGTGAATGTTAGGGTTAGTGTGAGGGTTAGGTTTAGGTTTAGGGTTAGGGTTAGTGTGTGGGTAAAGGTTAGGGTTACGGTGATGTTGAGGGTGAGGGTTAAGGTTAAGGGTGAGGGTGAGTGCAAGAGTTAGGGTGAGGGTTAGGGTGAGGGTGGGGTTAGGGTTATTGCTAGGTTTTGGATTAGGGAGAGAGTGAGGGAGAGGGTTAGGGTGAGGATGAGGGTTAGGGTTAGGGTTAGTATGAGGTTTATGGTTATGGTTTTGGTTAGGATTAGGTTTAGGTTGAGGGTGAGGGTAAGGGTTAGGGTGAGGGTTAGGGTGAGTGTGAGGGTTAGGGTTAGTGTTAGGATTAGGATTAGGGTGAGGGTTAGTGTTAGTGTTAAGGTTAGTATGAGGGCGAGGGTGAGGGTGAGGGTTTGGGTGAGGGTAAGCGTGAGGGTAAGTGTTAGGGTGAAGGTTTGGGTGATGATGAGGTTTAGGGTTAGTGTTGTGGCTAGAGTTAGGTTTAGTCTGAGGGGTATTGGGAGGGGGAGTTTGAGGGTAAGGTTTAGGGTTAGGGTAAGGATGAGGGCTAGGGTGAGGGTGAGGGTTAGTGAGAGGGTGTGGGTGAGTTTTAATTTACCTTAGTGTTAGGGTTAGGGTGAAGATTAGGTTGAGGGTGAGGGTTATGGTGAGGTTAGGGTTAGGGTGAGTGTTAGGTTTAGGCTTAGGGTGAGGGTTAGGGTTAGAGTGATGTTTAGGGTGAGGGTGAGCGTTCGGTGAGGGTGAGGGTGAGGGTAAGCGTTCAGTGAGGGTGAGGGTGAGGGTAAGGGTTAGGGTTAGGTTTAGGGTGAGGGTGCGTGTGAGGGTTAGGATGAGGAATAGGGTTAGGGTTAGGGTTAAGCTGGGGTTAAGGGTCAGGGTGAGGGTGAAGTTTAGGGTTACGATGAGGGTTAGGGTGTGGGTGAGGGTTAGGGTCATTGTTAGCGTTTGGATAAGGGTGAGGGTGAGGGAGAGGGTTAGGGTAAGTTAAGGGTTAGGTTTAGGGTGAGGGTGAGGGTTAAGTTTAGTGTTAGGATTAGGATTATGGTGAGGGTTAGGGTCAGTGTTAGGGTTAGTATTAGGGTGAGGGTGAGGGTTAGGGTTAGGGTTAGCGTAAATGTGAGGGTAAGGGTTAGGGTGAAGGTGTGTGATGGTGAGGGTTAGGCTTAGGTTTATTTTTAGAGTTAGATTTAGTCTGAGGAGGTGGGGGAGGGTGAGGTTGAGGGTAAGGGTTAGGGTTAGGGTAAGTGTGAGGGCTAGGATGAGGGTGAGGTTTACTGTGAGGGTGTGAGTGAGGGTTTCATTTACCTTAGGGTTAGGGTTAGTGTGAAGATTATGTTGAGGGTGAGGGTTAAGCTGAGGTTAGGGTTAGGGTGAGGTTTAGGGTTAGGCTTAGGGTGAGGGTGAGCATTCGGTGAGGGTGAGGGTGAGGGTGAGGGTTAGTGTTAGGGTTAGGTTGAGGGTGAGTGTGCGTGTGAGGGTTACGATTAGGAATAGGGTTAGGGTTAGGGTTAGGCTGAGGGAAAGGGTCAGGATGACCCTGAAGTTTAGGGTTAGGTTTAGGTTTAGGGTTAGGGTGAGTGTTACGGTTAGTGTGAGTTAGGGTGAGGTCAAGGGTGAGGGTAAGGATTGGGGTTAGGGATAGGTTTAGGTTGAGGGCTAGGGTGAGGGTGAAGATTAGTGTGAGGGTTAGGGTGAGGCAATCTTTTAGCTTAAGGGTTAGGGTTATGGTGAGGATTAGCGTGAAGTTGAGAGTTAGGTAGAGGATTATGGTTAGGGTGATGGTTAGGTTTAGGTTTAGGGTAATTGTTAGTGTTTGGGTGATGTTTACGTTGAGGGTGAGAGTTAGGGTGAGGATGAGTGTTCGGGAAAGGGTGGGGGTTCGGGTGAGGGAGAGGGTTGGGGTCTGGGTGAGGATAAGGTTTAGGGTGAGGGTTAGTATTAGGATTAGTTTTTGGTGGGAGGGTGAGGGTTAGGGGTAGGGTGAGCATTAGGTTGAGGGTTAGGGTTAGGGTTATGGTGCGGGTAAGGTTTAGGGTTAGGGTGAGGGTGAGGGTGAGGGTGAGTTTTAGGGTTAGGTTTAGGGTGAGGGTGAGGGTTAGGCTGAGGGTTAGGGTTAGGGATAGTGTGAGGGTTAGCGTTAAGGTTAGGGTTTGTGTTAGTTTGAAGGTTAGGGTTAGGTTTTGGGTTAGGATAAGGGTTATGGTGAGGTTTATTGTGAGGGTGAGGGTTAGGGTTAGCATGAGGGTTAGGTTGAGGGTGAGGGGTTGGGTGAGGGTTAGTGTTATGGTTAGGGATAGGGTGAGGATAAGGGTTAGGGTTAGGTTTAGGTTTAGGGTTAGGCTGAGGGGTAATGTTATGGTTAGGGTGAAGGTTAGGTTTAGTGTGAGGGTTAGGGTTAGGTTTAGGGTGAGTTTTAGTTTTAGTGTGAGGGTTAGGGTCTGGGTCAGGTTGAGGGTAAGGTTTAGGGTGAGGGTTAGGATGAGGATGAGGTTAGGATGAGGGGTATGGTTAGGGTGAGGGTGAGGGTGAGGGTTAGGAATAGGGTTAGTGTAAGGGTTAGGGTGAGGTTAGGATTAGTGTGAGGGTTAGGGTGAGGGTCAGGGTGAGGGTTAGTATTAGTTTGATGGTTAGGTTTCGGGTAAGGGTTAGGGTTAGGGTGAGAGTTAGGGTTAGGTTTATATTTATTGTGAGGTTGAGGGTTGGGTGAGGGTGAGTGTTCATATGAGGGTTAGTTTCGGGTGAGGGTGAGGGTTTGGGTTTGGTTGAGGGTTAGGTTTATGGTGCGGGTTAGGGTGACGGTGCGGTTTAGGTTGAGGGTATGGGTTAAGTTTAGAGTTAGGATTAGGGTGAGGGTTAGGGTTAGGGTTAGGGTTATGGTGAGAATAAAGTGAGGTGTCGTTATAGGGTTGGGTTTCGTGTCATGGTTAGTGTGAGGGTTAGGCTTAGGTATAGGGATAGTGTGAGTATAAGGTTTAGGGTGAGGGTTAGCGTTCTGGTGAGGGTTAGGGTTAAGCTTAGGGTGAGGGTTAGGGTTAGGGTGATGTTTAGGGTGAGGTTGATGGTTAGTGTGAGGGTGAGGGTGAGGGTTAGGGTGAGGGTAGGGGTGAGGGTGTGGGTTAGGATTAGGTTTAGGGTGAGGATGAGGGTAAGAGTTAGAATTAGTTATAGTGTTAGGGTTAGGGTTAGGCTGAGGGTGAGGGTGAGGGTGAGGGTGAAGGTTAGGGTTAGGGTTAGGATTAGACTTAGAGTGAGGGTTAAGGTTAGTGTGAGGGTTTTTGTTAGGGTTACGATTAGGGATAGTGTGAGGGTAAGCATTAGGGTGAGTGTTAGTGTGAGGGTTAGGGTTTCGGTGATGTTTAGGTTAAGATTGAGGGTTAGGGTGAGGATGAGGGTTCGAGTTCGGGTGACGGTTCACTTGAGGTTGAGTGTTAGGGTGTGGGTGAGGGTTAGGGTTAGGGTGTGGGAGAGGGGTAGGTTTAAGTTTAGGGTGAGTTTTAGGGTGAGTGTGAGGGTTAGGGTGAGGGTGAGGGTAAGGGTTAGGGTTAGGGTTAGGCTTAGGTGAGATTGAGGGTGAGGGTTAGGTTTAGGATTAGGGTCAGGGTTAGGGTTAGGGAGCGTGTTAGGGTGAGTGTGAGGGTGAGGGTGAGGTTGAGAGTTCAGGTGTGGGTGAGGGTTAGGGTTAGGCTTAGGGTTATGGTGATAGTAAGGGTTAGGGTGAGCTTTGGGGTGAGGATGAGGGTTAGGGTTAGTGTTAGGGTTAGTGTGATTGTTAGGGTTTAGTTTAGGGTTAGGGTGAGGGTGAGGTATAGGGTGAGGTTTAGCGTTAGGGTGAGGGATAGGCATAGGGTTAAGGTTAGGGTGAGGCTGTGGGCGAGTGTTATGGTTAGGTTTAGCATTAGAGTTAGGGTGAGGTTGAGGGTCAGGGTTAGGATTAGGGTTAGGATTAGGGTAATGCTGAGGGTGATGGGTAGGGTGAGAGTGTGGTTTACTGTTAGGGTTAGGTTTAGGGATAGGGCATGGTGATGGTGTGGGTTAGGGTTAGGATTAGGGTTATGATGAGGGTTCGGTTGAGTGTTAGGGTTAGGGTTAGGGTTAGTGTAAGGTTAGTTTTAGGGTTAGGATAAGGGTTACGGTGAGGGTAAAGTTCAGGGTGAGAGTTAGGATGAGTGTCAGGTTTAGGATTAGGGTTAAAGTTAGGGTGAGTGTTAGCATTAGGGTTAGGGTGAGGGTTAGGTTGAGGGTGAGGGTTAGGGTTAGGGTGAGGGTAAGTGTTAGGTTGAGGGTTAGTGTGAGGGTGAGGTTTAGGGTTAGCATTAGGTTACGGTTAGTGTTAGGATGAGGGTTAGGTTTAGGATTAGGGATAGGGTGAGGGTGAGGGTTATTGTGAGGGTTAGGTTTAGGGTGAGGGTTATGGTTAGGGTTAAGGTGAGGGTGACGGTTAGGTTTAGGTTGATTTTTGGTGTGAGGGTGAGGGTTAGGGTGAACTTGAGTTTTCGGGTGAGAGTTAGGTTTAGGTTTAGAGTTAGGGATAGAGTTAGGTTGAGTGTAAGGGTTAGGGTGAGGGTTAGGGTGAATGTGAGTGTTAGGTTTAGGGTTTGGGTGAGGGTAAGTGTTAGGTTTAGGATGGATTAGAGTAAGGATTATGGTTAGGCCTATGGTTAGTATTAGGGTGAGGGTGCGGTTGAGGGTGAGGTTGAGTGTTAGGGTTAATTTTAGTGTGAGGGATAGTGTTAGGGTGAGGGTTAAGTTTAGGGTGAGGGTTAGTTTTAGGGTAAGGGTTAGGGTGAGGGTTAGGTATAGGGTTAGGGGGAGAGTTAGGGTGAGGTGCCGGGATAGGGTTAGGGTGAGGCTTAGGGTTAGTGTGAGGATAAGTTTTAGGGTGAGGGTTAGGGTGAGGGTGAGGCTTTGTGTTAGCTTTATGGTTAGGGTGAGTGTTAGGGTGAGGGTTATCTTTACGGTGAGGGTTAGGGTCAGGGTTAGGGTGAGGCTTAGGGTTAGGGTGATGTTTAGGGTGATGTTGATGGTTAGTGTGAGGGTGAGGGTGATTGTTAGGTTGAGGGTCAGGGTGAGGCTGAGGTTTAGGGTTAGGTTTAGGGTGAGGTTGAGGGTGAGATTTAGAATTAGGAATAGTGTTAGGGTTATGGTTAGGCTGAGGGTGAGGGTCAGGGTGACGGTGAAGGGTAGGGTTAGGGTTTGGATTAGGGTTAGAGTGAGGGTTATGATTAGTGTGATTATTATGTTTAGGGTTATGATTAGGGATAGGGTGAGGGTAAGGGTTAGGGTGAGTGTTAGGGTGAGGGTTAGGGTTAGGGTTACCATTAGGGTGAGGGTTAGGGTTTGGGTGATGTTTAGGGTGAGGTTGAGGGTTAGGGAGAGGATGAGGGTTCGGGTGATGGTGAGGGTGAGGGTGAGGCTGAGGTATAGGGTGTGGGTGTGGATTAGGGTTAGGGTGAGTGTTATCGTTAGGTTTAGGTTCATTGTGAGGGTGAGGGTTAGATGTAGGGTTAGGGTTAGGTTGAGGGTTAGGGTTAGGGTTAGGGAGAGGGGTAGGGTTAGGGTTAGGGTGAATTTTAGGGTGAGTGTGACAGTTTGGGTGTGGGTGAAGGTGAGGATTAGTGTTAGGGTTAGGTTTAGGGTGAGTTTGAGGCTCAGGGTTAGGTTTAGGATTAGGGTTAGGGTTAGGATTAGGGATCGGGAGAATGTTAGGGTGAGTGTGAGGGTGAGGGTGAGGTTGAGAGTTAGAGTATGGTTGAGGGTTAGGGTTAAGGTGAGGATTACGGTTGGGGTTAGGGTTATAGTGAGAGTAAGGGTTAGGGTGTGGTTTAGTGTGAGGATGAGGGTTAGGGTTAGTGTTAGGGTTAGGGTGAGGTTTCGGGTGAGGGTTAGGATTTGGTTTACGGTTAGGGTGAGGGTGAGGGTTAGGGTTAGGGTGAGGGTTAGGAATAGGTTAGGGATAGGGTGAGGGTTTGGGTGAGTTTTAAGGTTAGGTTTAGCATTAGAGTTAGGGTGAGTGTGAGGGTGAGGTTTAGCGTTAGGGTTAGGATTAGGATTAGGCTGAGGTTGATGGAGAGGTTGAGGGTGTGTGTTAGGGTTAGGGTCAGGGTTAGGGTTAGGGCAGGGTGAGGGTGAGGGTTAGGGTTAGGATTAGGTTGAGGATGAGGTTTAGGTTTTGGGTTAGTTTGAAGGTTAGGGTAATGGTTAGGGTTAGGTTTAGGTTGAGGGTAAAGGTCAGGGTGAGGGTTAGGGTGAGGGTGAGGTTTAGGGTTAGGTTAAGGTTAGGGTGAGGATTAGCGTTAGGGTTAAGGTCAGGGTTAGGTTATGGGTAATTGTTAGGTTGAGGGTTAGTTTGAGGTTGAGGGTTAGGGTTAGGGTGAGGGTAAGGGTTAGGGTAAGGTTTAGGGTGAGGTTGAAGGTTAGGGTTAGCATTAGGTTTAGGGTGAGGGTGAGGGTGAGGGTGAGTGTTTGGGTTATGGGTAGGATAGGGGAAAGATTAGGGTTAGGGTTAGGTTGAGGGTGAGGGTTAGGCTGAGGGGTAGCGTAAGAGTTAGTTTGAGGTTAGGTTTATTGTGAGGGTTAGGGCTAGGGTTAGGGTGACGGTAAGGGTTAGGTTGAGGGTTAGGGTGAGTGTGAGTTTTAGGGTTAGCATTAGGTTTAGGTTTAGAGTTAGGATGAGGTTTAGGGTTAGGATTAGGGTTAGGTTGAGGGTGAGGGTGAGGCTTAGGGTTAGGGTTAGGGTGAGGGCTATTGTGAGGGTGAGGGTTAGGGTGAGAGTGAGGTTGAGCGTGAGGTTTTCGGTTAGGTAAGGTTTAGGGTTAGGTTTAGGGTGAGGATTAGGATGAGGGTGTGGGTTAGGGTTAGGGTTAGGATGAGGGTGAGGGTGAGGGTTAGTGTTAGGATGAGGGTTAGGGTTAGGTATAGGTTGAGAGTGAGGGTGAGTGTGAGAGTTAGTGTAAGATTTAGTGTGAGGGTTAGGGTTACGGTGAGGGTACGGTTAGGGTGAGGGTTCAGTTTAGGGTTAGGGTGAGGGTTAGTGTTAGGGTAATTTTTGGTGATATGATGTGGGTTAGGGTGAGGGTGAGTGTTCAGGTGAGAGTTAGGGTTAGGTTTAGGGTGAGGGTTAGTGTGAGGGTGAGGGTTAGGGTTAGGTTCAGGGTTTGGAATAGTGTTAGGGCTAGGGTGATGGTGAGGGTTAGGGTTAGGATTATGGTTAGGATGAGGGTTAGGCTGAGGGTTAGTGTTAGGGCTAGTGTGAGGGTTAGGGTTAGGGTTAGGGTTATGGTTATGGTGTGGGTTGGGGTTAGGGTTAGAATTAGGCTTAGGATAAGGGTTAGGCTGAGGGTTAGGGTTAGGGTTAGTGTGAGAGTTAGGTTTAGGGTTAGAGTTTGCGTTAGGTTGAGGGTAAAGTTTAGGTTGAGGGTTAGGGTGAGGGTGAGGGTTTGGGTTAGGGTGAGGGTTAGGGTGAGTGTTAGGATGAGGGTTAGGCTGAGGTTTAGGGTTAGGGTTAGGGTGAGGTTTAGGGTGAGGCTTAGGTTTGTGGTTAAGGTGACAGTTAGAGTGTGGGTAAGTGGTAGGGTGAGGCTTAGTCTGAGGGTAGGTTTAGGGTTAGGTTGAGGGTTAGGTTTGGCATTAGGGCTAGGGTGTGGATGTGTGTTATGGTGAAGGTTATGGTTAAGGTTTGGGATAGGGTGTGGATTAAGCTTAGGTTTAGGTTTAGGGTGAGGTTTAGGCTGAGGGGTTTGGATAGGGTTAGGCTGAGAGTAAAGTATAGTGTGAGGTTTAGGGTTAGGATTAGGGTGAGTTTTAGGTTTAGTGTGAGGGTTAGGGTTAGGGTTAGGGTGAGGGTAAGTGTTAGGGTGAGGGTTAGTGTGAGGGTGAGGTTTAGGGTTAGCATTAGTTTTAGGGTTAGGGTGAGGATGAGTGTTAGGTTTAGTTTTAGTGTGAGGGTAAGTGTTAGGGTGAGGGTTAGGTTTAGGGTGAGGGTTAGGGTTAGGTTAGGGTTAGGTTGAGGGTTAGGGTTAGGGTGAGGGTTAGTGTTAGTGTTAGGGTGAGAGACAGGGTTAGGGTTATGTTTATTGTGAGGGTTATTGTTAGGGTGAGGGTGAGTGTTCGGGTGAGGGTTAGGGTTCAGGTAAATGTGAGTGTTAGGCTGTGCTTGCGGGTTAGGTTTAGGGTGAGGTTTAGGGTGACATTGAGTGTTAGTGAGAGGGTGAAGTTTAGGTTTAGGGTTAGGCTTAGGGTGAGGGTTAGGGTTAGGGTTAGGGTTAGGGGGAGTGTTAGGGTGAGGTGTCGGGATAGGGTTAGGGTGAGTGTTAGGTTAGGGTTTGGGTGAGAGTGAGGGATAGGGTGAGGGTAAGGGTTAGGGTTAGCGTTAGGATGAGGGTTAGGGTTAGGGTTTCGGTGAGGGTGAGGGTAAGGTTGAGGGTGATCGTTAGGGGTAGGTTGATGGTTTAGTGTGAGGTTAAGGGTTAGTGTGAGGGGGAGGGTGATCGTGAGGGTTACATTGGGGGTGCAGGTGAGGGTGAGGTTGAGGGTGAGTGTTACCGTTATGGTTAGGGTGAGGGTGAAGGTTAGGGTTAGGATTAAGTTTAGGGTTAGTGTTAGTCTGAGGGTGAGGGTGAAAGTAAGTGTGAGGGTTAGGGTTAGGGTTAGCGGGAGGGTTAGGCTTAGTGTGTGGGTTAGTGTGATGATGAGAGTGAGGTTGAGGGTTTGGGTGAAGATTAGGGTTAGGGTGAATTTTAGGGTTACGGTTAGGGTTATTGTTAGGATTATGGTTAGGGTGAGGGTGAGTGTGAGGGTTAGCATTAGTGTTAGGGTTAAGGTTAGGGTGAGTGTGGGGTTGAAGTTTAGGGTTCGGATTAGAGTTAGATTTAGGTGGGGATGTGGAGGTTGAGGGTGAGGGTTAGGGTTAGGGTTAGGGTGAGGGCTAGGGTGAAGGTGAGTGTTAGGGTGAGGGTGAGGGTTTCGGTTAGGTAAGTTTCAGGGTTAGGGTGAGGGTTAGGTTTTCGGTGATGTTTAGTGTGAGGATGAGGGTTAGGGTTAGGGTGAGGGTGAGGGTGAGGGTGAGGGTTAGTGTTAGATTTTTGGTGAAGGTGAGGGTGAGGGTTAGGATTAGGAACAGGGTTAGGGATTGGGTTGGGCTGAGGGTGAAGTTCAGTGTGAGGGTGAAGCTTAGGGTTAGGGTTAATGTTAGGGTTAGGGTAAGGGTTAAGGTTAGTGTGAAGGTTATGGTTATGGTTAGGTGTAGGGTTAGTGTTAGGATGAGGACATGGGTTAAGGTGAGGTTAGGATGAGGATGATGTTTAGGGTTAGTGTGAGGGTTAGGGTGAGTGCTAGGGTTTAGGTGATGTTCAGGGTGAGGGTGCGGGTTAGGTTGAAGATGAGGGTTCGGGTTCGGGTGAAGGTTCGGGATAGGGTTAGGTTTAGGGGTGGGTTAGGATTAGGGTTAGTGTTAGGGTTGGGAGGGTTAGGGAGAGGGGTAGGGGTAGGGGTAGGGTGAGGTTTAGGGTACGGTTAAGTGTGAGGGTGAGGGTTAGGGTGATGTTGAGGGTTAGGGTTAGGGTGACGGTAAGGTTTAGGTTGAGGGTTAGGGTGAGGGTTAGGGTGAGTGTTTGGGTTAAGCTTAAGGATAGGGTGAAGATTAGGGTTAAGTTTAGGTTTAGGCTGAGGTTTAGGCTGAAGGTTAACGTTAGGGTTAGTGTGAGGGTTAGGGTTAGGGTTAGGGTTAGCATGATGGTAACGGTTATGGTGAGGGTTAGGATGTGAGATTTAGGGTTAGCATTAGGTTTAAGGATAGGGTTAGGATGAGTGGTATTGTTAGGTTGAGGGTGAGGGTTAGGGTTAGGGTTAGGGTTAAGGTTCCTGTTAAGGTGAGGGCTAGGGTGAGGGTGAGGGTTAGGGGGTGAGGTTGAGGGTGAAGATTTCAGTTAGGTAAGGTTTAGGTTTAGGGTTTGGGTGAGGATTAGGGTGAGGGTGTGGGTTAAGGTGAGGGTTTGGGTTAGGATTAGGGTGATCGTGAGGGTGAGGGTTAGGGTGAGTGTGAGGGTGAGGATTAGGGTTAGGGTTAGTGTGAGGGTTAGGGTTACAATTAGGGTTAGGGTTAAGGTGAGGGTTAGGGTTAGGTATAGGGCGAGTGTTAGGGTTACAGTGATGTTTACTGTGAGTGTGAGGGTTAGGGTGAGGGTGAGTGTTCTGGTGAGAGATAGGTTTAGGGTTAGTGTTAGGGATAAGGTTAGTGTGACGGTCAGGGTAAGGGTGAGAGTTAGGGTGAGGGTGAGGGTTAGGTTTAAGGTGAGGTTTAGGGTTAGGGTTAGGGTTAATGTTAGCGTTAGGATTAGGTTTAGTTTGGGGTTAGGGTGAGGGTAAGGGTTAGGGTAAGGTTGAGGCTGAGGGTGAGGGTTAGCGTTAGGGTGAGTGTGTTTGGGTGAGGGTTAGGGTGAGGGTGAGAGTTAGGGTTAGCATTAGAGTTAGGGTGAGGTTGAGGGTTAGGGTGAGCGATAGGGTTGGGCTGAGGGATAGGGTGAGCTTTAGGGTTAGTGTGAGGCTAAGGGTTAGGGTGAGGTTTTAGGGTGAGGGTGAGGTGTAGCGTTAGCGTTAGGGATAGGGTGAGTGTTAGGGTGAGAGTTATGTTTAGGGTGAGGGTTAGGGTTAGGTTTAGGATGAGGGCTAGGGTTACGGTGATGTTTATGGTAAGGGTGAGTGTTAGGGTGAGGGTGAGGGTGAGGGTTGGGTTTAGGGTTAGTGTGAGGTTGAGGGTGAAGGTTAGGTTTTGGATTAGCGTTATGGTTATGGTTAGTGTGAGTGTAAGGTTGAGGATGCGTTTTCGGGTGATGGTGAGGGTTGGGTGTAGGTGATGGTTAGGGATAGGGTGAGGATTAGGATAAGGGTTAGGGTTACGGTTATGGTGAGGGGAAGATTTAGGGTGAAGTTTAGGGTGAAGATGAGGGTTAGGGTTAGCGTTAGGGTTAGGATGAGGGTTAGGGTGAGTATTAGGGTTAGGGTTAGGGTTAGGGTGAGGGTGAGGGTTAGTGTTAAGATTAGGGTTAGGGTAAGGATTAGGGTGAGCATGAGGGTGAAGGTAAGGGTGAGCATTAGGGTTAGGATTAGGTTTTGTTTGCAGGTTAGGGTTATGGTTAGGGTTAGGGATAGGGTTAGTGTGAGGGTAAGGGTAATGGTGAGGGTTAGGGTGAGGGTGAGGGGTAGGGTGAGTGTAAGGGATAGGGTAAGGGTTAGGGTGAGGGTGAGAGTTATGGTTAGCATTAGAGTTAGGGTGAGGGTGAGGTTTAGGGTGAGCGTTAGGGTTAAGGTTACTTATATGGTGAGCATTAGGGTTAGTGTGAGGATAAGGGTTAGGGTGAGAGTTAGGGTGAGGGTGAGGTGTAGGGTGAGGTTTAGGGTTAGGTTTAGGGTGATGGTTAGGGTTAGGGTGATGTTTATGGTAAGGGTGAGTGTTAGGGTGAGGGTGAGGGTGATGGTTAGGTTTATGGTTGGGTTAGTGTGAGGGTGAGGTTGAGGGTTAGGTTTAGGCTTAGCTTTATGGTTATGGTTAGTGTGAGTGTTAGGGTGAGGATGAGGGTTCGTGTGATGGTGAGGGTTAGGGTGTAGGCGAGGTTTAGGGTTAGGGTGAGGATTAGGGTAAGTTTTAGGGTTAGGTTTATGGTGAGGGAAAGTGTTAGGGTGAGGTTTAGGATGAAGATGAGGGTTAGGGTTAGCGTTAGGGTTAGGAAGAGGGTTAGTCTGAGTGTTAGTTTTAGGGTTAGGTTTAGGGTGAGGGTGATGGTTATTGTCAAGATTATGGTTAGGGTTAGGGTGAGGGTTAGGGTGAGGGTGAGGGTTAGGGTTAGTGTTAGTGTGAGTGTTAGGTTTAGGGTGACTGTTAGGTTTAGGGTGAGGTTTAGGTTTAGGGTAAGGGTTATGATGAGGGTTAGGGTTAGGGTTAGATTTAGGGTGAGGGTCAGGGTGAGGGTTAGGGTTAGGTTGAGGGTGAGGGTGAGGGTGTTAGGGTTAGTGTGAGGGTTCGGGTGAGGTGAAGGTTAGGGTGTGCTTGAGGGTTACGTTAAGGTTTAAGGTTAGGTGGAGGGTTAGGGTTAGGGATAGGGTTATGGTGAGAGTTATTGTGAGGTGTAGGGATAGGGTTAGGTTGAGGGTTAGGGTGAGGATGAGGGTTAGGGTTAGCGTTAGGGATAGGGGGAGGGTTAGGTTGAGGCTTAGGTTGAGGCTTAGGTTTAAGGTGAGGGTGAGGGATAGGGTGAAGGTGACGGTGAGGGTTTCTTTTAGGTAAGGGTTAGCGTTATTTTTAGGGTGAGGACTAGGTTGGGGTTTAGGGTTAGTGTGAGTGTTAGGGTTAGGGTGTGGGTTAAGGTTAGGATTTGGTTGAGTGTTAGGGTGACGGTGAGGGTTAGTGTAACGGTGAGGTTTAGGGTTGGGTTTAGGGTGAGTGTTAGGGTTAGGGTGAGGGGTATTGTTAGGGTTAGCGGGAGGGTTAGGGTTAGTGTGAGGGTTAGGTTGAGGGTTAGGTTTAGGGTTAGTGTGAGGATAAGGGTTAGGGTGAGGTTAAGGTTGAGGGTGAGGGTTAGAATTATCGTTAGGGTTAGGGTAAGTTTAGGGTGAGGGTTAGGGTTAGGGTTAGGGTTAGGGTGATGGTTAGGGTTAGGGTGATGTTTACGGTGAGGGTGAGGGTTAGGGTGAGGATGAGGGTGAAGGTTAGGTTGAGGTTGAGGGTGAGGGTGAGGCTTACAGTTAGGGTCAGGTTTAGGGTTAGGGTGAGGGTTAGGGTTAGGCTGAGGCTTAGGTTTACTGTGAGGGTTACGGTTATTGTTAGGGTTAGGGTTAGGGTGAGGGTTACGGTTAGGGTTACGGTTAGGATGAGAGTAAGTGTTAGGGTGAGGGTGAGGCTTAGGATAAGGCTTAGGGTGAGGGTGAGGGTGAGGGTAAGTGTTAAGGTTAGGGTTTGGGTGAGTGTGAGTGTTAGCGTTACGGTTAGCGTGACCTTTAGGGTTAGGTTTATGTTTATTGTTAGGATTACGATTAGCATGAGAGCTAGGGTGAAGATGAGGGTTAGGGTGAGGGTTAGGATGAGGGTTAGGTTTAGGTTAGGGTTAGGGTTAGGTTCAGGGTGAGGGTTAGGGTTAGTGTGATGTTTAGTTTGAGGGTGAGAGTTAGGGTCAAGGTGAGGGCTCGGGTTAGGCTTAGGGTGAGGGTTACATTTAGGATTAGGGTTAGGTTTAGGGTTAGAGTTGAGGTGAGGGTTAGGTTTACTGTGAGGGCTAGGGTTAGGGTTAGGGTGAGGGTAAGTATTAGGGTGAGGGTTAAGGTGAGAGTGAGGGTTAGGATTATCGTAAGTGTTAGTGTGAGGGTTAGGGTGATGGTTAGGTTAGAGTTAGGGTTAGGGTGAGCATGAGGGTTATGGTTAAGGTTAGGGTTAGGGATAGGGTAAGGGTGAATGTGAGGGTGAGGGTAAGGACTATTGTTAGGGTTAGGGTTAGGGTTAGTGTTAGGATGAGGGTGAGTGTGAGGTTTAGGTTTAGGATTAGGTTTAGGGCTAGGGTTAGGCTTAGGGTGAGGCTGAGGGTGATGGTGAGGGTTAGGGTTAGTGTGAGGGTTTGGATTATTTTTAGGATAAGGGTGAGTGTGAGGTTTAGGGTGAGGTTGAGGGTTCGTGTGAGGATGATGGTAAGGGTGAGACGGTGTCTGTGAGGGTTAGGGTAATGGTGTGGGTTCGGGTTAGGGGTAGCATTAGCTTCAGGATTAAGGATAGGGTTCAGATTAGGGTGAGGTTTAGGGTGAAGGATGGGGATAGGGTTAGGGTTAGGGTTAGGGTGAACTTTAGAGTTAGGGTTAAGGTGAGGTTAGGGTGAGTGGTAGGGTTAGGGTTAGGGTGAGTGTTAGGCTTAGTGTGAGGTTTGGGTTAGGGTTAGGATTAGGGTTAGTGTGAGTATAAGGGTTAGGGTGAGGGTTAGGGTGAGAGTGAGGGTTAGGGTTAGCGTGAGGGTTAGGGTAAAATTTAGGGTGAGGTTTAGGGTGAGTGTAAGGTTTAGCATGAGGGTTAGGGTAAGGGTGAGGTATAGGGTTATGGTTAGGGTAAGGGTTAGGGCGAAGATTAGGGTAAGGTTGAGCATTATTGTTAGGGTGAGTGTGAAGGTTAGGGTGAGGTTTGGGTTAGGTTTAGGGATCAGGTGAGGATTATGTTTAGGGTTACGTTTAGGGTGAGGTTTAGGCTGAGGGGTAGGTTTAGAGTTAGGGTTAGTGTGAGAGTTAGGGTGAGGGTTAGGGTTAGGGTTAGGGTTAGGGTTAGGATGAGTGTGAGGGTGAGGTTGAGGTTAAGTGTTAGCGTGAGGGTTAGTGTGAGGGTTTCCTTTAGGGTTAGCATTAGGGTTAGGGTTAGGGTTAGGTTGAGGCTTAGCATTATGGTTGGGGTTAGGGTGAGTGTGAGGTTTAGGGTTAGCATTCTGGTTAGGTTTAGGGTTAGGGTGAGGTTTAGGGTTAGGGTTATGTTTAGGGTGAGGGTGTGGGTTAGGATTAGGGTTAGCGTAAGTGTTAGGCTGAGAGTGAGAGTGAGGGTTCGAATGAGGGTTAGGAAAAGAGTTAGGTTTAGAGTGAGGGCGAGGGTCAGTGTGAGGGGTAGGGTGAGGATTAGGGTGAGGGTGAGGGTTTTGGTTAAGAAAGGGTTAGGGTTAGGGTTAGTGTGAGGATTACTGTGAGGGTGAGTTTTAACGTTAGAATTAGGGTGAGGGTTAGGGTTATGGTTAGGCTTAGGGTGAAGGATCCGTTGAGGGTGAGGGTTAGGGTTAGTGTGAGGGTTAGGGTTAGGGTGAGGGTTAGGGTGACGGTGAGCATTAGGGTGAAGGTTATAGTGAGGGTGAGGACTAGGGTTAGGGTTAAGGTGAGGGTTAGGGTTAGGGTTAAGTTGAGGATTATGGTGAGGGGCAGGGTTAGTGTGAGGATAAGGGTTAGGTTTAGGTTCAGGGTGAGAGTGAGGGTTTGGGTTAGTGTTAGAATTAGTGTGAGGGTTAGGGTTTTTTGAGTGTTAGGGTTAGGGTTAGGGTTAGTTTGAGGGTTCGGTTGAGGGTTCGGGTGAAGTTGAGGGTTTTGGTGTGGGTGACGGTTAGGGTTAGGGTGAGGGTTAAGATGACAGTAAGTGTTAGGGTGAGGGTGAGGACTATGGTTAGGGTGAGTGTTAGCGTGAGGGTTAGGATTAGGGTTAGTGTGAGGATTACGGTTAGGGTTTGGGATAGGGATATGTTGAGGGTAAGGTTAGGGTGAGGTTTAGGGTGAGGGTGAGGGTTAGGGTTAGCGATAGGGTGAGGGTGAGAGTTAGGGTTAGGGTTAGTGTGAGGGTTAGGGTTAGGAAGAGTGTTAGGGATAGGTTTTGGGTTAAGGTGAGAGTTAGAGTAAGGGTTAGATTAGAGTTAGGGTGAGGGTATAGCTTAGGGTGCAGTTTAGGGTGAGGTTGAGGATTAGGGTTAGGAAGAGCTTGAGGGTAAGTGTTAGGGTGAGGGCTAGGTTTAGGGTTAGGTTTTGGGTGAGTGTAGGGGTTATGGTGAGGGTGAGGGTGAAGATTAGGTTTAGGATTAGGGTTAGGGTTAGGGTGAGGGTTATGGATAGGGTTAGGGTTAGGGTGAGGTTTAGGGTTAGGTTTAGCTTTAGTTTTAAGGTGAGGGTGAGGGTGAGGGTTAGGGTTTGTATTAGGGTTAGGGTTATGGTTCGGCTGAGGGTTAGGCTGAGGGGTAGGGTTAGGGGGAGGGGGAGGGGGAGGGGGAGGGTTAGGGTGAGGGTGATGGTGAGGGTGAGGGTGAGGGTGAGAGTTAGGTTTAGGGTTATGGTTATGATAAGTTTTAGGTTTAGGGTTAGGGTGAGGGCTAGGGTGAGGGTGATGTCTAGTGTTAAGTTTTGGATTAGGGTGAGGTTTAGGGTTAGGGTGAGTTTTAGGGTGAAGGTTAGGTTTAGTGTGAGGGTTACAGTTAAGGTTAGGGTTAGGGTGAGGGTAAGAGCTAGGGTGAGGGTGAGGGTGAGAGTGAAGGTTAGGGTGACGGTGAGGTTGAGGGTGAGTTTGAGGTTTAGGGTTAGGGTTAGGGTTAGGGTGAGATTTAGTGTTAGGGTTAGGTTAAAGTTAGGGTTAGGGTGACATGTACGGTTAAGTTTAGGGTGAGGGTTAGGGTTAGTGTGAGGATTAGGGTTAGGGTTAGGGTTAAGTTTAGGGTGAGGGTTAGGGTTAGGGTTAGGGTTAGGATGAGTGTTAGGCTGAGGTTAGGGTTAGGGTTTGGGGGAGGATAAGGGTTAGGGTGAGGGTGAGGGTAAGGTGAGGGTAAGGGTTAGGCTGAGGATGAGGGTTAGGATTAGGATTAGGGTTAGGGTTAGGGTGAAGGTTAGGGTTAGGGATAGGTTTAGGGTGAGGGTTTTGGTTAGATTTAGGTTTAGAGTTAGGGTTAGGGTGAGGGTGAGGTTTTGGTTTTGGGTTAGGGAAAGGGTTTGGGTTCGGCTGAGGCTTAGTTTGAGTTTGAGGGTGAGCATTAGGGTTAGGTTTAGGGTTAGGATAAGGTTGAGGGCTAGTGTTAGCATTAGGGTTAGGGTTAGGGTGAGGTGAGGGTGAGGATTAGGATTAGGACTAGGATTAGGGTTAGGGTTAGGCTTAGGCTGAGCGTGGGGGTGAGGTTGTGTGTGAGGGTTATAGTTAGGGTTAGTTTTAGGGTGAGGGTTAGGGTGAGCGTGAGGATTAGCTTGAAGGTTAGGGTGAGGGTGATGGTTTCAGTTAGGAAAGTTTTAGGATTACGTGTAGTGTGAGGATTAGGGTGATGGTGAGGTCTAAGATGAGGGTTATGTTTATGGTGAGGTTTAGGGTTAGGATTAGGATGAGGTTTAGGGTTAGGGTGTGTTTAGGTTGTGGGTGAGGGTGAGGGTTAGGGTGAGGGTTAGGGTGTAGGTGAGGGTTAGGTTTAGGTTGAGGGTTAGGGTGACCGTGAGGGTTAGGATGAAGCTGAGGGTTAGGGTTACTTTTAGGGTGAGTGTTAGGGTGAGGGTTAGTGTGAGGATAAGGGTTAGGTTTAGGGTTATGTAGAGGGTAAGGGTTAGGGTGAGGTTTAGGGTGAGTTTGAGGGTTAGGGTTAGTGTTAGAGTAAGGGTGAGTTTTAAGGTGAGTGTTAGGGTTAGGGTGAGGGTGAGGTTTAGGGTTAGGGTGAGGGTTGCGGTTAGGGTGAGGGTCAGGGTTAGTGTTAGAGTTAGGGTGATTCTGAGGGTTAGGGTTAAGATTAGGGTTAGTGTTAATGTTAGGCTGAGGGTTAGGGTGAGGCTTAGGTTTAGGTTTAGGGTTAGGGTTATTTGAGTCTTTGGGTTAGGTTTAGGAAGAGGGTTTGGCTGAGGGTTGGGGTTATGTTTAGGGTTCTGGTGAGTGTAAGGCTTAGGGTGAGGGTTAGGGTGAGGGTGAGGGTGAGGATTAGGGTTTGGTTGAGTGTTAGGGTGAGCATTAGGGTGAGGGTTAGGTTTAGGTTGAGGGTTAGGGTGAGGGTTAGAGTGAGGATTAGTGTTAGTGTTAGTGTTAGGGTTAGAGTGAGTTTTAGGGTGAGGGTAACGGTTAGAGTGATGGTTAGGTTGAGGGTGAGGGTGAGGGTGAGGGTGAGGGTGATGGTGAGGGTTAGGGTCAAGGTGAGGGTTAGGTTAGGTTTTGGGAGAGGGTTAGTGATGGGTGAAGGTGAGGGGTAGGGTGAGGGGTAGGTTTAGGGTTAAGGTAAGTGTTAGGGTTAATGTGAGGGTAAGGTTAGGGTTAGAGTTAGTGTGAGCAAAAGGGGTAGGGTGAGGTTTAGGGTGTGGGTTAAGGTGAGGTTTACTTTTAGTATGAGAGTGAGGGTTAGAGTTAGGTTTAGGGTGAGGGTTAGGGTTAGGGTGAGGTTTAGGGTAGGGTTAGGGTGAGGGTGAGGGTACTAGTGAGGGTGAGTTTTAGAGTGGCCATGATGGTCATGGCTAGGGTGAGGGTTAAGGTGACCATGAGGGTTAGGGTGAGGGTGAGGGTTAGGATTACTGTGAGGATTAGGGTTAAGATTATGGTGAGGATTAGTTTTAAGTTTAGAGTTAGGGTTATGGTGAGGGTAAGGGTTAGGATGAGGTTTTGGGTAATGGTGAGGTTTAGGGATAGCTTTAGATTTAGGGAGAGGGTTAGTGTGAGGGTTAGGATTCGGCTTAGGCTTAGGGTGACTGTGAGGGTTACAGTTAGGGTTAGGGGTAGGGTTAGGCTGAGGCTAAGTTTTAGGGTGAGGGTTAGGGTGAGGGTGAGGGTTATGGTTAGGTTTAGGGTTAGGGTGAGGATTAGGTTTAGGGTGAAGTTGAGGGTGAGGGTTAGGTTTAGGATTAGGCTTAGGTGTAGGGTTAGGCTTAGGGTGAGTGTGAGGGTGAAGGTTAGGGTGAGGTTTAGGGGTAGGGTGAGGGTTAGGGTTAGGGGGATGTTTAGGGTGAGGATGGGTGTTAGGGTGAGGGTGATGGTGATGGTGAGGGTGAGGGTGTAGGTTAGGGGTCGTGTTAGCGTGAGGGTAGGGTGATGGTGATGGTTAGGGTGAAGGTGAGGGTTAGGGTGAGGGTTAGGGTGAGGGTTAGGGTTAGGGTTAGGCTGACGGGTAGTGTGAAGGGTAATGTTAGGGTTAGGGTGAGGTTTACGGTTAATGTGAGGTTAGGGTTAGGGTTAGGGTTAGTGTGAGGATAAGGGTTAGGTTGAGGGTTAGGGTGAGATTGAGGGTTAGGGTTAGCGTTAGGGTTAGGGTTAGGGTTAGGGTGAGGGTTAAGGTGAGGGTTAGAGTTAGTATGAGGATGAGGGTTAGATTTAGGTTTAGGGTGAGGGTTAGGTTTTTTGAGGTTTAGGGTAAGGTTATGGTGACGGTGAGGGTTCAGGTGAGGGTGAGTTTTAGGGTGTGCGTGACGGTGATGGTTAAGGTGAAGGTGAGGGTTTGGGTTGTGGTGAGGATTAGCTTTAGGGTTACTGTTAGGTTTATGGTGAGGGTAAGGGTTAGAATGAGGTTGAGGGTGAGAGTGAGGTTTAGGGACAGCGTTAGAGTTTGTGTGAGGGTTAGGGTGAGAGTTAGGATTCAGGTTACACTTAGGGTGAGGGTGAGGGTTAGAGTTAAGGTTAGGTTTAGCGTTAGGGTGAGGGTAAGCTTTAGGGGGAGAGTTAGGGTGAAGGTGAGGTTTAGGTTTAGTTTGAGAGTTAGGGTGGATGTTAGGGTGAGAGTTAGGTTTAGGTTTAGTGTTAGGGTGAGGGTTAGGGAGAGGTTTAGTGTTAGTCTTAGGGTTAGGGTTAGGGTTAGGGTGACGTTTAGGGTGAGGATAAGGTTTCGAGTGAGGGTTCGGGTGAGGGTTAGGGATAGCATTAGGGTTAGGGTTAGGGTGAGGATTACGTTTAGGGTTAGGGATAGGTTAGGGGTTAGTGTGAAAGTCAGTTTTAGGATTAGGTTTAGAGTTATGGTGAGTGTGAGTGTGAGTGTGAGGGTTAGGGTTACGATTAGGGTTAGGGTTAGGGTTAGGCTGAAGGTGAGGTTGAGGGTGAGGGTGAGGTTTAGGATTAGGTTGAGGGTTAGGTTTAGGGTTAGGTTTAGGGTTAGGCTGAGGGTGAGGATTAGGATGTAGGTGAGGGTTAGGTTGAAGGTGAGGGTTAGGGTTATTGTTAGGGTGAGTGTTAGGTTCAATGTTAGGATGAGGGTTAGGGTGAGGGGTAGGGTTAGGGTTAGGGTGAGGGTTAGCTTTGATGTGCGGGTTAGGGTTCCTGTGAGGATAAGGGTTAGGGTAAGGCTTAGGGTGAGAGTGAGGGTTAGGGTTAGCATTAGCATTAGAGTGAGGGTTAGGGTGAGGGTTTAGGTGAGGGTTAAGGTTAGTATGTGGGTGAGGGTTAGAGTTAGAATTAGGGTGAGGTTTAGGGTTAGGATGAGGTTTAGGATAAGGTTAGGTTGAGTGTGAGGATTTGGGTGAGGGTGAGTTTTACGGTGTGGGTGATGCTTAGTGTTAGGGTGAGGGTTAAGGTGACGGTGAGGGTTACGGTGAGTGTGAGGGTTAGGGTTGCAGCGAGGATTAGGGTTAGGGTTAGGGTTACTGTTATGGTGAGAATAAGGGTTAGGAATAGCTTTAGGATGAGGGTGAGGTTTAGGGATAGCGTTAGAGTTAGGTTGAGGGTTAGGGTGAGGGTTAGGGTTAAGGTTAGGCTTAGGGTAAGGATGAGGGTTAGAGTTAGAGTTATGGTTAGTGTTATGGTGTGGGTAAGGTTTAGGGTGAGGGTTAGGTTTAGGGTGAGGTTTATGGTTAAATTGATGGTTAGGGTGAGCGTTAGGGTGAGGGTATAGGTTAGGATGTGGTTTAGGGTGAGGGTTAGGTTTTGGGATATTGTTAGGGTTAGGGTGAGGTAGAGCTCAGGTTAGGCTTAGGGTGAGGGTGAGGGATAGAGTTAGTTTTAGGGTTAGTGTTAGGGTGTGGGTAAGTTTAAGGGTGAGGGTTAGGGTTAGGGTGAGTGTTAGGGTTAAGTTGAGGTTTAGGGTGATCTTTAGGGTGAGGGTTAGGTTTAGGGTTAGGGTTAGGGTGAGGATTAGGGTGAGGTTTAGAGTTAGGTATAGGGTTGGGGTGCGGGTGAGGGTTAGGGATACCTTTAGGTTAGGGTTAGGTTTAGGGTGAGTGTTAGGTTTATGGTAAGGGTGAGGGTTAGTGTTAGGTTTCAGGTTAGGGATAGGGCTGGAGTTAAGGTGAGGGTCAGGGTTAGGGTTAGGGTTAGAGTTAGAATGAGGGTGAGTGTGAGGGTTAGGGTTAGGATTAGGGTTAGGTTTAGGGTTAGGGTGAGGGTGAGGGTGACGTTTGGGGTTAGGGAGAAGGTTAGGTTTAGGGTTAGGGTTACGGTTAGGTTGAGGGTTAGGGTAAGGGTTAGGTTGAGGGTTAGGGTTAGGGTTAGGAAGAGGGTTTGGCTGAGGGTTAGGTTAGGGTTAGGGTGAGGGTTGGGGTGAAGGTGAGGGTTATGGTGAGGGTGAGGGTTACTATTACTGTGAGGATTAGGGTTAGGGTTATGGTGAGGGTAAGTGTTAGGATGAGGTTTAGGGAGAGGTTGAGGTTTAGGGATAGCCTTAGAGTTAGGGTGAGAATTAGTGTGAGGGTTAGGATTCGGGTTAGGCTTAGGGCGACTGTGAGGGTTACAGTTAGTTTTAGGGTTAGGGTTAGGCTGAGGGTAATGTTTAGGGTGAGGGTTAGGGTGAGCGTGAGTGTTAGGGTTAGGTTGAGGGTTAAGGTGAGGATTAGGTTTAGGGTTAGGTTGAGGTTGAGGGTTAGGTTTAGGATTAGGCTGAGGTGTAGGTTTAGGCTTAGGGTGAGGCTGAGCGTGAGGGTTAGGGTGAGGGTTGGGGTGAGGTTGAGGGTTTCGTTAGGGTTAGGGTTAGGGTGAGGTTTAGGGTTAGGTTGAGGGTTAGAGTGACTGTGAGTGTAAGGGTTCGCGTGAGGGCTAGGGTTAGGGTTAGTGTTAGGGTGAGGTATAGGTTTAGGTTGAGGATGAGGGTGAGGTTTAGGTTTTGGACTAGGCTTAGGTTTAGGGTTAGGCTTAGGGTGAGGGTGAGGGTGAGGGTCAGAGTTAGGTTTAGGTTGAGGGTTAGGGTTATGTGTAGGGTTAGGGTGACTGTGAGGTTTAGGGTTAGGGTGAGGGTTATGGTGAGGGTGAGGGTGAGGGTGAGAATTAGGTTTAGGTTTAGGGTTATGGTTAGTTTTAGGTTTAGGGTTAGGGTGAGGGCTAAGGTGAGGCTGAGGTCTAGGGTTAAGTTTAGCATTAGGGTGAGGGTGAGTGTTAGGGTGAGGTGTAGATTTAGCGTTATTGTTACGGTGAGGGTTAAGTTTAGTGTGAGGGTTAGGGTTACGGTTAGGTTTAGGGTGAGGGTAAGAGTTAGGGTGAGGGTTAGGTTGAGAATGAGGGCTAGGGTTAGTCTGAGTGTTAGGGTGAGGTTTATGGTGAGGGTTAGGTTTAGGGTTAGGGTTAGTGTTACGGTTAGGGTGAGGTGAGGATTATGGTTAATGTTAGGGTGAGGGTTAGGGTTAAGGTGATGTTTAGGTTGAGGGTGACGGTTAGGGTGAGTGTTCAGGTTCTGGTTAGGGTGAGGGTTAGTGTGTAGGTGAGGGTTAGGTTCAGAGTGAGGCTTAGGGTGACGGTGAGTGTTTCGGTGAGTTTGAGGTTTAGGGTTAGGTTTAGGGTTAGGGTGAGGGTTAGGGTTAGGCTTAGGATGAGGGTGAGGCTGAGGGTTAGGTTTAGGGTTCGGGGGAGGGTAAGGGTAAGGGTGAGTGTAATGTGAGGGTTAATCTTAGGCTTAGGTTTAGGGTGAGGATTAGGTTGAGGGTTAGTGTTAGGGTGTGGGTTAGGGTTAGGGTTAGGGTTAGGTTAAAGTTAGAGTTAGGGTGAAATGTTCATTTAGGTTTAGGGTGAGGGTTAGTGTTAGTGTGAGAATTAGGGTTAAGGTTAGGGCTAAAGTTAGGGTGAAGTTGAGGGATAGAGTTAAGGTGAGGGTTAGGTTTAGGGCGAGGTTTAGGGTGAGGTTGGGGGTTAATGTTAGCATTAGGGTTAGGGTGAGGGGAAGGGTTAGGGTGAGGGTTAGGGTTAGGGTTAGCTATAGGGTGAGGATTAGGGTTAGGGTTAGGTTTAGGGTGAGTTTAGGCTGAGGGGTAATGTTAGGGTGAAGCTTAGGCTGAGGGTTATGGTGAAGGTTAGGGTGAGGTTGAGGGTGAAGGTAAGGTTTAGAGTGAGCGTTAGGGTGAGGTTTAGGTTTATGGTTAGCATTAGATTTATGGTGAGGGTTAGGGTTAGGATTAGGGTTAGGGTGGGGTTGAGGGTAAGTGTTAGCATTAGGGTTAGGTTTAGGTTTAGGGTTAGGGTGAGGGTGAGGGTGAGATTTAGGGTTAGGTTTAGGATTAGGTTTAGTGTTACTGTTAGGCTGAAGGTGGGGGTGTGGTTGAGGGTGAGGGTTAGGGTTAGGGTTAGTTTTACAGTGAGGGCTAGAGTGAGGGTGAGAGTTAGGGTGAGGGTTAGGGTGAGGGTGAAGTTATCGGTTAGGAGAGGATTTGGGTTAGGTTTAGGGTGAAGATTAGGGTGAGGGTGACCTTTAAGGTGAGGGTTAGGGTTATGTGAGGATTAAGGTTAGGGTTAGGGTGAGGGATAGGTTTAAGGTGATGTTTAGGGTGATGGTGAGTCTTAGGGTGAGGGTTAGGAAGAGGGTTAGGGTTAGGGTTAGGGTGAGGGATAGGGTGAGACTGAGGGTTAGGGTAAGCGTTAGGGTTAGGGTGAGGTTTAGGGTGAGGGTTAAGGTGAGGGCTATGGTTAGTATGAGGGTGAGGTTTAGAGTTAGGTTTAGGGTGAGGGTTAGGGTTAGGATGAGGTTTATGGTAGGGTTAGGGTGAGGGTGAGGGTTCAAGTTAGGGTGAGTTTTAGGGTGTGGGTGGCAGTTAGAGTTAGAGTGAGGGTTAAGGTGACGATGAGGTTCAGGGTGAGGGTGAGGTTTACGGATACGGTTAGAGTTAGGGTGAGGGTTATGTTTCAGGTAAGGCTTAGTGTTAGCATGAGGGCAAGGTATAGGGTGAGGGTGAGGATTAGGGTTATGGTTAGTGTTAGGGTGGGGGTGAGGGTGAGGTTTAGGGTGAGGGTGATGGTGAGGTTGAGGGTGAGGGTGAAGGTTAGGGATAGGGTTAGGTTTAGGATGAGGGTTAGGCTGAGGGTAAGGCTTTGGGTTACGGTGAGGGTAAGGGTTAGGGTGAGGGTGAGGGTTATGTTTAGGATTAAGGTTAGGGTTAGGGTGAGGATTAGGCATAGGGTCAGGTTTAGGGTTAGGGTGAGAGTTTTGGATAAGGTTAGGATTAGAATTAGGGTGAGGGTGAGGGTTAGGTTTTGAATAAGGGTTAGTTTTAGGGTTACGCTGAGGTTTAGGTTGAGGCTGAGGGTGAGGGTTAGGGTGATGGTGAGGGATAGGGTTAGGGTTAGGGTTAAGGTTAGGGTGAGGATTAGGGTTAGGGTTAGGCTTAGGATGAGGTGTAGGCTGATGGCTAGGGTTAGGGTTCGGTGGAGGTTAAGGTTTTGGGTGAGGGTTAGGGAGAAGGGGAGGATTAGGGTTAGGTTTAGGATTAGGGTTAGGGTTAGGGTGAGGGTTAAGTTTAGGCTTAGGGTGAGGTTGAGGGTGAGGGTATGGGTTAGGGTTAGGGTGAGTGTTAGGGTTAGGGTGAGGGTTAGTGTGAGGTTTAGTTCTAGGGTGAGGGTGAGGGTGATGGTTAGGTTTAGGATTAGGCTTAGGTGTTGGGTTAGGCTTAGGGTGAGGGTGAGGGTGAGGGTCAGAGTTAGGTTTAGGGTGAGGGTTAGGTTTATGTTTAGTGTTAGTGTGAGGGTGAGTTTGAATGTTAGGGTGAGGGTGATGGTGAGGGTGAGAGTAAGGGTTAGGTTTAGGGTGAGGGTTAGGGTTATGTTTAGGGTTAGGGTGAGAGTGAGGTTGAGGTTTATGGTGAGGGTGATGGTGATGTTGAAGGTGAAGGTGAGGGTTAGGTTTAGGCTTAAGATTAATGTGAGGTTTAGGGGTAAGTTTAGGATGAGTGTTAGGCTGAGGGTTAGGGTTAGGGTTAGAGTGAGGGTTAGGGTTAGGGTGAGGGTTAGGGTAATGCGATGGTAAGGGTTAGGGTGAAGTTGAGGGTTAGGATTAGGATTAGGGTTATGGTTAGGGTGAGGGTTAGGGAGAGGGTTAGGGTTAGGCTGAGGGTTTTGGTTAGAGTTAGGTTTAGATTTAGGGTGAGGGTGTGGGTGAGGTTTAGGGTTTGGATTAGGGTTAGGGTTAGAGTTCGGCTGAGGCTGAGGTTGAGTGTGAGGGTTAGGGTTAGGGTTAGGTTTAGGGTTAGGTTGAGGTTGTGGGCTAGTGTTAGCATTAGGGATAGGGTTAGGGTTAGTGTTAGTGTGAGGGTTAGGGTGACAGTGAGGGTTAGGGTGAAGTTGAGGTTTAGGTTTACTTTCAGGGTGAGTGTTAGGGTAAGGCTTAGTGTGAGGATTAGGGTTAGGTTTAGGGTTACGGAGAGGGTAAGGGTTAGGGAGAGGTTTAGAGTGAGGGTGAGGGTTAGGGTTACCGTTAGAGTAAGGGTTAGGTTTAAGGTGAGTGTTAGGTTTAGGTTGAGGATGAGGGTTAGGGTTAGGGTGAGTGTTGGTGTTAGGGTGAGGGTCAGGTTCAGTTTTAGAGTTAGAGTTAGGGTGATGGTGAGGGTTAGGTTTAAGATTAGGGTTAGGGTTAATGTGAGGCTGAAGGTTAGGGTGAGGGTTAGGTTCAGGGTGAGGGTTAGGTTTTGGGTTAGGGCTAGGTTTAGTTTGAGTGTTAGGGTTAGGGTTAGGAAGAGAGTATGGCTGAGGGTTGTGGTTATGGTTAGGGTTATGGTGAGGTTAAGGTTTAGGGTGAGGGTGAAGGTGAGAATTAGGGTTAGTTGAAGGGTAGGGTGGGCATTAGGGTGAGGAATAGGTTTTGGTTGAGGGTTAGAGTCAGGTTTAGTGTTAGTATTAGGGTTAGGGTTAGGGTGAAGTTTAGGGTGAGTGTAAGGGTTACAGTGATGGTTAGGTTGAGGGTGAGGTTGAGGGTGATGGTGAGGGTTAGGATCAAGGTGAAGGTTAGGGTTAGGGTTACGCTGAGGGTTAGGGTTAGGGTTAGTGTGAGGATAAGGGTTAAGTTGAGGTTTAGGGTGAGAGTGAGGGATAGGGTTAGCGTTAGGTTTAGGGTGAGGGTTAGGGTGAGGATTAAGGTGAGGTTTAGTTTTAGGATGAGGGGGAGGGTTAGAGTTAGGTTTAGGGTGAGGTTCAGATTAGCGTGAGGTTTAGGGTAGGGTTAGGGTGAGGGTGAGGGTGAGGGTTTGGGTGAGTTTTAGGGTGGGCGTGATGGATAGGGTTGGGTGAGGTATGGAGTGAAGGTGAGGGTTATGGTGAGGGTGAGGGTTAGGATTACTGTGAGGATTAGGGTTAGGGTTAGGGTTAGGGTTATGGTGAGTGTAAGTGTTAGGATGAGGTTTAGGGAGAGGGTGAGGTTTAGTGATAGCCTTAGAGTTAGCCTGAGAGTTAGTGTGAGGGTTAGGGTTCAGGTTAGGCTTAGGGCGACTGTGAGGGTTACAGTTAGCTTTAGGGTTAGGGTTAGGCTGAGGGTAATGTTTAGGGTGAGGGTTAGGGTGAGGGTGAGTGTTAGGGTTAGGTTGAGGTTTAAGGTGAAGATTAGGTTTAGGGTTAGGTTGAGGTTGAGGGTGAGGTTTAGGATTTGGCTGAGGTGAAGGTTTAGGCTTAGGGTGAAGCTGAGGGTGAAAGTTATGATTAGGGTTGGGGTGAGGGTGAGGGTTTTGTTTAGGAAAGGCTTAGGGTTACGGTTAGGGTGAGGATTATGGTGAGGGTGAGGTTTAAGGTGAGGGTTAGGGTTAGGGTGAGGATTAGGGTTAGGGTTAGGTTGAGGGTTAGGGTTAGGATGACTTTTAGGGGGAGGGTGAGTATTAGGGTATGGGTGATGTTGAGTGTGAGGCTGTAGGTGAGATTTAGGTTTAGGGTGAGGCTAGGGTGACAGTGTGGGTTAGGGTGAAGGTGAAGTTTAGGGTTATGGTTAGGGTTAGGGTTAGGGGTAGGGTGAAGTGTAGAGTTAGGGTGAGGGGTATGGTGAAGTGTAGGGTGAGGGTTAGGGTGAGGATTAGGTTTAATGTGAGGGTTAGGGTTAGGTTTAGTGTGATGATAAGTGTTAGGGTAAGGGTTAGGGTGAGATTGAGGGTTAGGATTAGAGTTAGGGTTAGGGTGATGTTTAGGGTGAGGGTTAAGGTAAGGGTTAGGGATAGTATGAGGATGAGGGTTAGAGTTAGGTTTAGGGTGAGGGTTAGGTGTAGGGTGAGATTTAGGGTAAGGTTATGGTGAAGGTGAGCTTGAGGGTGAGGGTGAGTTTTAGGGTGTGGGTGATGGTTAGGGTTAGAGTGAGGGTTAAGCTGACAGTGAGGGTTACGGTGAGGGTGAGGGTTAGAGTTAGGATTAGGGTTAGGGTTAGGGTGAGGGTAAGTTTTAGGGTGAGGGTTAGGGTGAGGGTGATAGTTAGGGTTAGGTAGAGGGTTAGGTTGAGCGTTAGGGTGAGGGTTAGTTTTAGGTTTAGGTTCAGGGTGAGGGTTAGGGTGAGGGTACGGGTTAGAGTGAGGGTTAGTGTGAGGGAGAAGGTTAGGGATAGCATTAGGGATAGGTTTAGGGTTAGGGTGAGGGTTATGGTTAGGGGTAGGGTGAGGTTTACTGTTAGGTTGAGTGTTAGGGATGTGGTAGGGGTTAGGGTGAGGGTCAGAGTTAGGTTTAGGTTTAGAGTTAGGGTGAGGGTGAGTGTGAGGGTTAGGGTTAGGATTAGGGTTAGGGTTAGGGTTAGGCTGAGGGTGAGGGTGAGGGTTAGGGTGAGGGTTAGGTTTAGTTTTAGGGTTACATTTAGGCTGAGGGTGAGGGTAAGGGTGTAGGTGAGGGTTAGGGTGAAGGTGAGGGTTAGGGTTAGGTTTAGGGTGAGGTTTAGGGTTAGGGTTAGGGTGAGGTGTAGGGTGAGGGGTAGGGTTAGGGTTAGGGGCGGATTAGGGTTAATGTGACGGTTAGGGTTAGGGTTACGGTTAGAATTAGGATAAGGGTTAGGGTGAGGGTTAGGGTGAGGGTTTAGGTGAGCGTTAGGTTTAGTATGAGGGTGAAGGTTAGATTTAGGTTTAGGGTGAGGGACAGGATTAGGGTGAACTTTAGGGTAAGGTTAGGTTGAGTGTTAGGGTTCAGGTGAGGGTCAGTTTAGGGTGTGGGAAACGGTTAGGGTTAGGGTGAGGGTTAAGGTGTCGGTGAGGGTTAGAGTGAGGGTGAGGGTAAGGGTTGCCTTGAAGATTAGTGTTAGGGTTAGGGTTATGGTTATTGTGAGCGTATGGGTTAGGATGAGGTTCAGGGTGAGGGTGATGTTTAAGGATAGCGTTAGAGTTAGGGGGAGTGTTAGAGTTCAGGTTAGGCTTAGGGTGAAGGTGAGTGTTAGAGTTAGTGTTAGGGTTAGTGTTAAGGTGAGGGTAAGGTTTAGGGTGAGGGTGAGGTTTAGGGTGAGGGTTAGGGTTAAGTTGAGGGTTAGGGTGAGCATTAGGGTGAGGCTTAGGTTTAGGTTTAGGTTTAGGGTGAGGGTTAGGGTGAGGTTATTGTTAGTGTTAGGTTTAGGGTGAGGGTGAGGGTTAGGGATAGCATTAGGGTTAGGTTTAGGTTTAGGGTGAGGGTTAGGGTTAGGCTAAGGTTGAGGATTAGTGTTAGGTTGAGGGTTAGGAATAGGGTTGGAGTTAGGGTGATGGTCAGGGTTAGGGTTAGGTTTAGAGTTAGGGTGAGGGTGAGTGTCCGGGTTAGGGTAAGGACTAGGGTTAGGGTTAGGGTTAGGCTGGGGGTGAGTTTGAGGGTGAGGGTGAGGTTTAGGTTTAGGGTGAGGGTAAGGTTTAGGGTTAGGTTTAGCGTTAGGTAGAGGGTTAGGGTTAGGGTTAGGTTGAGGGTTAGGGTTAGGGTTAGTAAGAGTGTTTGGCTGAGGGATAATTTAGGGTTAGGGTGAGGGTTAGATTTAGTGTGAGGGTTATGGTTACGGTTAGGGTAAGGTGAGGGTAAGGATTAGGGTGAGGGTTAGGGTGAGTGTGAGGGTTAGGTTTAACGTTAATGTTAGGGTGAGGGTTAGGGTGAGGATTAAGTTGATGGTTAGGGTTAGTATGAGGGTGAGCGTTAGGCTTAGGTTTAGGGTGAGGGTTAGGGTTAGGGTAAGGTTTAGGGTAAGTTTAAGGTGAGGGTGAGGGTTTTGGTGAGGGTGAGTTTCAGGTTGTCGGTGACGGTTACGGTAAGGGTGAGGGTTAAGGTGACGGTGAGGGTAAGGGTGAGGGTGATGGTTAGGGTTGTGGTGAGGGTAAGTGTTATGATAAGGTTAGGGTGAGGGTGAGGTTTAGGGATAGGGTTAGATTAAGGGTGAGAGTGAGGGTGAGGGTTAGGGTTCAGATTACACTTAGGGTGAGAGTGAGGGTTAGAGTTAGTGTTAGGGTTAGGGTTAGGAAGGGGGTTTGGCTGAGGGTTAGGGTTAGGGTTAGGGTGAGGGATAAATTTAGTGTGAATTAGAGTGAGGGAAAGGTTTAGGGTGAGGGTTAGGGTGACAGTGAGTGTTAGGTTTAGGGTGAGGGTTAGGGTGAGCCTTAGGGTGAGTTTTAGGGTTAGGTTTAGGGTTAGTTTGAGGGTTAGTGTGAGGTTAATTTTAGGGTTAGGGTTAGGGTTAGGGTGAGGGTAAGGGTTAGAGTGAGATTTAGGGCGAGGGTGAGGGCGAAGGATAGCATTAGGGTTAGGGTGAGGGTTAGGGTGAGGGTTAGGTTTATGGTTAGGTTTAGGGTGAGGGTGAGAGTGAGGGTTATGTTGAGAGTTACGGTTAGGTTTAGGATTAGGGTGAGGGTTAGGGTTAGGGTTGGGATTAGGGTGAGTGTGAGGGTGAGGGTTAGGGTTAGGGTTGGAATGAGGGTGATGTTTAGGGTTAGGGATAGAGTGACTGTGAGGGTAAGAGTTAGGGTGAGGGATAGGGTTAGGGTTAGCATTAGGATATGGTTTAGGTTTAGGGTTAGGGTTATGCTTAGGGTGAGAGTAAGGGTTAGAGTGAGGGTTAGGGTGAGGGTGAAGGTTAGGGATAGCATTAGGGTTAAGGTTAGGGTTAGGGTGAGTGTTAGGGTTACAGTTAGGGTTAGCTTGAGTGTGAGGGTTATGTAGAGGTGTAGGGTTAGGGTTAGGGTTAGGGTGAGGGTTAGGGTTAGGGTTAGGTTGAGGGTGAGGGTGAGGGTTAGGGTGAGTGTTAGGGTTAATGTGAGGGTTAGAGTGACGGTGAGGGTAAGGGTTAGGTTGAGGTCTAGGATTAGGGTTAGTTTTATGGTGAGGCTTAGTTTTAGGGTGAGGGTGAGGGTGAGGGTTAGGTTTAGGATTAGGCTTAGGTTTAGGGTTAGGCTTAGGATGAGCGTGAGGGTGAGGGTCAGAGTTAGGTTTTGGATGAGGGTTAGGGTTATGGTTAGGGATAGGGTGAGGGTGAGGGTTAGGGTGAGTGTAAGGGTTAGGTTGAGGTCTAGGATTAGGGTTAGGTTTATGGTGAGGCTTAGTTTTAGGGTGAGGGTGAGGGTGAGGATTAGGTTTAGGATTAGGCTTAGGTTTAGGGTTAGGCTTAGGATGAGCGTGAGGGTGAGGGTCAGAATTAGGTTTGGGGTGAGGGTTAGGGTTATGGTTAGGGATAGGGTGAGGGTGAGGGTTAGGGTGAGGGTGATGGTGATGATGAGGGTGAGGGTGAGAGTTAGGTTTAGGTTTAGGTTTATGGTTAGATTTATGTTTAGGGTTAGGGTGAGGGCTAGAGTGAGCCTGAGGTCTAGGGTTAAGGTTAGGATTAGGGTGAGGATTAAGGTTAGGGTGAGTGTTAGGGTCAGGTGTAGAGTTAGCTTTATTTTTCGGGTGAGGGTTAGGTTTAGTGTGAGGGTTAGGATTAGGGTTACTGTTAGGGTAAGGGTAAGGGTTAGGGTTAGATATAGGGTGAGGATTAGGGTTAGGGTTAGGTTTAGGGTGAAGGTTAGGCTGAGGGGTAGGGTTAGTGTATGGGTTAGTGTGAGGGTTAGTGTGAGGGTTAGGTTTAGGGTGAGGGTTATGGTTAGGTTCAGGGTGAGGGAAAGGGTTAGAGTGAGGGTGAGTGTTAGAAATAGCATTAGGGTTAGGGTTAGGGTTAGGGTGAGGGTTAGGGTGAGGTTTAGGCTTAGGTTCAGGGTTAGGGTGAGGGTGAGTTTGAGGGTTAGGGTTAGGGTTAGGGTGAGGGTTAAGGTTAGGGTTAGGGTTAGAGTGACGGTGAGGCTGAGGGTTAGGGTGAGGGCTAGGGTTAGGGTTAGGGTTAGGGTGAGGTTTAGCTTTAGTGTGAGGGTGAACTTGACGTTTAGGTTTAGGTTTAGGCTTAGGTTTAGGGTTAATCATAGGGTGAGCGTGAGGGTTGGGGTCAGAGTTAGTTTTAGGGTGAGGTTTAGGGTTATGGTTATGGTTAGGGTGAGTGTGAGGGTGAGGGATATTGTGAGGTTGATGGTGAGGATGAGGGTGAAAGTGAGAGTTATGTTTAGGGTTAGTTTTATGGTTAGTGTTAGGTTTAGAGTTAGGGTGAGGGTGAGGGTTAGGGTTTGAATTAGTGTTAGGGTTAGGGTTAATGTTGAGGTTGATGTTGAGGCTAAGGGTGAGGATGAGTGTTAGGGTGAGGTTTAGGGTGAGATTGAGGTTTACATTTTGCATTAGGGTTAGTGTTAGTGTTAGGGTGAGGGTTAGGGTTAGGGTTAGGTTGAAGGTAGAGTCTTGTTGAGGGTGAGGGTTAAGGTTAGGATTAGTTTTTAGGGTGAGGGCTAGGGTGAGGGTTAGGGTTAGGGTGAGGGTGAGGGTTTCGGTTAGGAAAGGCTTAGGGTTAGGGTTAGGGTGAGGATTAGGGTGAGGGTGAGTTTTAATGTGAGTGTTAGGGTTAAGGTGAGGTTAGGGTTAGGGTTAGGGTAAAGGTTAGGGTAAGGGTGATGTTTATTGTGAGGTTGAGGGTTAGGGTGAGGGTTAGGCTGATGGTGAGGGTGAGGATGTAGATGAGGTTAAGGATTAGGGTGAGGGTTAGGGTGACAGTGAGGTTAGGGTGAAGTTGAGGTTTAGGGTTAGGGTTAGTGTGAGGGTTAGGTTTTGGGTTACGGTGAGTGGTAGGGTGAGGGGTAGGGTTAGGGTTAGGGTGAGGGTTAGGGTTAATGTGTTAGGGTTAGTGTTAGGGATAGTTGGAGGATAAGGTTTAGGGTTATGGTTAGGGTGAGAGTGAGGGTTAGAGTTAGCGTCAGAGTTATGGTGAGAGTTAGGGTGTGGCTTAAAGTGAGGGTTAGGGTTAGTATGACGGTGAGGGTTAGAGTTAGGTTTAGGGTGAGGGTTAGTGTTAGCCTGAGGTTTAGGGAAAGGTAAGGGTGGGGGTGAGGTTTCAGGTGAGGGTGACTTTTAGGGTGTAAGTGACGGTTAGGGTTAGGCTGAGGGTTAATGTGATGGTGAGGGTTAGGGTGAGGGTGAGGGTTAGGTTTGCCGTGTGTATTACGGTTAGGGTTAGGGTTAGGGTTATGATGAGGGTAAGGATTAGGATGAGGTTTAGGGTGAGGATGAGGTTTAGGGATAGCGTTACAATTAGGGTGAGGTTTTGGGTGAGGGTTAGGATTCAGGTTAGGCTTAGGGTGATTGTGAGGATTAGAGTTAAGGTTAAGGTAAGGGTGAGGATAAGTTTTAGGGTGAAGGTGAGGGTTAGGGTTAGGTTGAGGGTTAGGGTGAGCATTAGGCTGAGAGTTAGGTTTAGGTTTAGGGTTAGGGTGAGGGTTAAGGTGAGGTTTACTGTTAGTGTTGGGGTTAGAGTTAGGGTGATGGTTAGGGTGAAGGTAAAGTTTAGAGTGAGGGTTAGGGTGAGGGGGAGGCTTAGGGATAGCATTAGGGTTAGGGTTAGGGTGAGGGTGAGGGTTGGGGTTAGGGTTAGGGTGAGGGTTAGGGTTAGATTGAGGGTTAGGGATAGGGTTGGAGTTATGGTGATGGTCAGGGTTAGGGTTAGGGTTAGAGTTAGGGTGAGGGTGAGTGTGAGGGTTAGGGTTAGGAATGGGGTTAGGGTTAGGGTTAGGGTTACGCTGAGGGTGAGTGTGAGGGTGAGGGTGAGGTTTAGGGTTAGGGTGAGGGTTAGGTTTAGGGTTAGGGTTAGGATTAGGTTGAGGGTTATGGTTAGGGTTAGGAAGACGGTTTTACTGAGGCTTAGGGTTAGGTTTAGGATTAGTGTGAGGGAAAGTTTTAGGGTTAGGGTGAGGGATAGCGTTAGGGTGAGGGTTAGCGTGAGCATTAGGGTGAGGGTTAGGGTTAGGTTTAGCTTTAAGGTGAGGGTTACGGTGAGGTTTAGTTTTAGGGTTAGGTTTAGGGTGAGGGTAAGAGTTAGAGTGAGGGTTAGGGTGAGGGTGAGGGTTAGGGATAGCATTAGTGTTAGGGTTAGTGTTAGGGTGAGTGTTAGCGTTACAGTTAGGTTCAGGGTGAGGTTGAGGGTGAGGGTTATGGTGAGTGTTAGGTTTAGGGTTAGGGATACAGTGAGTGTTAGGATTAGGCTTAGGGTTTGGGTGAGGGTGACGGTGAGGGTTCATGTTAGGCTTAGGGTGAGGGTTAGGGTTACAATGAGGGTTTAGGGTTAGGGTCAGGGTTAGGGTGAGGTTAAGGGTTAGAATGAGGGTTAGGTTGAGGGTGAGGATTGGGTATAGCATTAGGGTTAGGGTTAGGATTAGGGTGAGGGTTAGGGTTACGGTTAGGTTTAGGGTGAGGGTGAGGTTTATGTTGAGGGTTAGAGCTAGGGTTAGGGTTAGGGTTATGGTGAGGGTTAGGGTTAGGGTTAGGCTGAGGGTGAGGGTCAGGGTTAGGGTTATTGTTAGAGTGAGGGTGAGGGTTAGGGTGAGGGTGCTGGTGAGGGTGATGGTGAGGGTTAGAGATAGGTTTAGAGTTAGTTGTATGGTTAGTGTTAGGCTTAGGGTTAAGGTGAGGGCTAGATTGAGGCTGAGGGCTAGGGTTAAGGTTAGGATTAGGGTGAGGGTTAGGGTTAGTGTGAGCGGTAGGGTTAGCGTTATTTTTAGGGTGAGGGTTAGGTTTAGTGTGAAGTTTTGGGTTAGGCTGAAGGTTAAGGTGAGAGTAAGGTTTAGGGTGAGTGTTAGGGTGAGAGTGAGGGTTAGGTTTAGCCTGAGTGTTAGGGTGAGGGTTACAGTGAGAGTTAGGTTTAGGGTTAGGTTTAGGGTTAAGGTTAGATTGAGGGTGAGGTTTATGGTTAGTATTAGGTTGAGGTTTAGGGTTAGGGTGTTGTTTAGGTTGAAGGTGACTGTTAGGGTGAGGTTTCGTGTTCGGGGTAGGATGAGGGTTAGGGTGTGGGTAAGGGTTAGGTTTAGAGTGAGGGTTAGGGTGACGGTGAGTGTTAAGGTGAGTTTGAGGTTTTGTGTTAGGATTAGAGTTAGTGTGAGGATTAGGGTTAGGTTTAGGGTTAGTGTGAGTGTAAGGGTTAGGATAGAGGGTTAGGGTAAGGGTGAGGGTTAGGGTTAGCAATAGTGTTAGGGTGAGGATTAGGGTTAGGTTTAGGGTTAGTGTTAGGGTGAGAGTTAGGCTTAGTGTGAGGGTTAGGGTTAGGGTTAGGGTAAGGTTGAGGGTGAGGGTGAGCGTTAGGGTTAGGTTTAGCTTTAGGGTGATATTGAGGGGTAAGTTTAGGATTAGGGTTAGGGTTAGGGTTAGGCTAAGGATGAGGGTGAGGGTGAGGGTGAGGGTTAGCGTTAGGGTGAGGGTTAGTGTGAGAGTTAGGATTAGGGTGAGGGTTAAGTTGAAGGTTAGGGTTATGTTTAGGTTTAGCGTTAGTGTGAGGATTAGGGTTAGGGTTAGGGTTAGCTTTAGGGTTAGGGTAAGGGTGAATGTGAGTGTGAGGTTTAGGCTTAGGGTTAGGTTGAGAGTTAAGTTTAGGGTGTGGGTTAGGGTGAGGGTGAGGGTGAGGATAAGGGTTAGGATGAGGGTTAGGGTGAGGGTGTGGGTTAGGCTTTGCATTAGGGTTAGGGTTATTGTTAGACTTAGGTTTAGGGTAAGTGTAAGGTTTAGGCTGAGGGTTAGGCTGAGAATGAGGGATAGGGTTAGCGTGAGAGTGAGGGTGGGGGTTAGGGTAAGTTTCAGGTTTAGGGTTAGGGTGAGGGTGAGGGTTATAGTTAGGATGAGGGTGAGGTTTAGGGTTATAGTGATGTTTAGGGTAAGGGTGAGGGTTAGAGTGACGATGATGGTTCAGGTGAGGGTGAGGTTTAGGTTGTGCGTGAGGGTTAGATTTAGGTGATGGTGAGGGTGATGGTGTGTGTTATGGTGAGGGTCAGTGTTAGGGTTAGGATTAGGGTGAGGTTTAAGGTGAGGGTTAGGGTTATGTTTAGGTTTAGGGTTAGTGTGAGGATTAGGGTTAGGTTTAGGGTTAGCTTTAGGGTTAGGGTTAGGATGAAGGTGAGTGTGAGGTTTAGGCTTAGGGTTAGGTTGAGAGTTAAGTTTAGGGTGTGTGTTAGGGTGAGGGTGACGGTAAGGGTAAGGGTTAGGATGAGGGTTAGGGTGAGGGTGTGGGTTAGGCTTTGCATTAGGGTTAGGGTTATTGTTATACTTAGGTTTAGGGTAACTGTAAGGTTTAGGCTGAGGGTTAGGCTGAGAATGAGGGATAGGGTTGGCGTGAGAGTGAGGGTGGGGGTTAGGGTGTGTTTCAGGGTTAGGGTTAGGGTGAGGGTGAGGGTTATAGTTAGGATGAGGGTGAGGTTTAGGGTTATGGTGATTTTTAGGGTATGGGTGTGGGTTAGAGTGACGGTGATGGTTCAGGTGAGGGTGAGGGTTAGGTTGTGCGTGAGGGTTAGATTTAGGTGATGGTGAGGGTGACAGAGTGTGTTAGGTTGAGGGTGAGTTTTAGGGTTAGGGTTAGGGTTAGGGTGTGGTTTAGGGTTAGGGTTAGGTTTAGGGTGAGCTTTAGGGTGATGGGTAGGGTCAGGGATAGGGTGAGGGTGAGGGTTACTGTGAGAGTTAGGTTTAGGGTTAGTGTTAGGATAAGGGTTAGGGTGAGGGTTAGGGTGAAGATGAGGGTCACGGTTAGCCTTACGGTTAAGGTGAGGGTTAGGGTGACGGTGAGGGTTAGGGTTAGGGTGAGTGTGAGGTTAAGGGTTAGGGTTAGGGTGAGTGTGAGTGTTAGGGTGAGGGTTACAGTTAGGTTTAGGGTAAGGTTGAGGGTGACGTTGAGGTTTAGGGTTTGGTTTAGGGTGAGGGTGAGGTTGAGGGTTAGGTTTAGGATTAGTGTTAGGTTTAGTGTTAGGCTTAGGGTGAGGGTGAGGTTGAGGGTGAAGGTTAGGGTTAGGGTGAGGTTTAGGGTAAGTTTAGGGTTAGGGTGAGAATGAGTTTTAGGGTGAGGGTGAGGGAGTTGGTGAGGTTTAGTGTGTGGGTGAGGGTTAAGGTAAGGTTTAGGGTGAGGGCAAGGGTTAGGGTGAGGCTAAGGGTGATTGTGAGGGTTAGGGTGAGGGTGAGAGTGAGGGTTAGGTTTATGGTTAGTGTGAGGGTTAGGTTTAGGGTCAGGGCTAGGGTGAGGGTGACAGTTACGCTGAGATTGATGGTGAGGTTGAGGGTGAGGGTTTCAATTAATTAAGGGTTATGGTTAGGGTTAGGATGAGGATTAGGTTTAGGGTGAAGCTTAGTTTGAGGGTTAGGGTTCGGGTGAGGCTTATGGTTAGGGTAAGGGTTAGGGTTAGGGTGAGGTTTAGGGTGAGGTTCTGGGTTAGGGTGAAGGTGAGGTTTCAGGTCAGGGTGAGGGTTCAGGAGAGGGTGAGGGTTAGGGTGTGTGTGAGGGTTCGGGTTCGGATGAGTGTTAGGATGACCGTGAGGTTTAGGGAGAGGGTGAGCGTTAAGGCTAGGGTGAGGGTTACATTGAGGGTTAGGGTTAGTGTTCGGTTTAGGGTGAGGCTTAGATTGAGGGGTAGGGTTAGGGTTATGGTTAAGGTTAGGGTTAGTGTGAGGATAAGTGTTAGGGTGAGGTTTAGGGTGAGGGTGAGTGTTGGGGTTAGCGTTAGGGTTATGTTGAGGGCTAGGGTGAGGGTTAGGGTTAGGGTGAGGGTTACGGATAGGGTTAGGGTGAGGGTTAAGGTTAGGGTTAGGGTGAGGGTTAGGATTAGGGTGATGTTTAGGGTGAGGTTGAGGGTTAGGGTGAGCGTGAGGGTTAGGGTTTGATTTAGGGTTAGGGTTAGGGTTAGGGTGAGGGTGAGTGTGAGGGTTAGGTTTAGGATTAGGTTTAGGGTTAGAGTTAGGGTGAGTGTTAGGGTGAGGGTGAGGGTAAGGGTGAGTGTTAGGGCATGGGTGAGGTTAGGGTGAGGATTAGATTTATGATTAGGGTTTGTGTTATGGTGAGGGTAAGGGTTAGGTTGAGGTTTAGGGTGAGGGTGAGGGTTAGGGATAGCTTTAGAGTTAGGGTGAAGGTTAGGGTGAGCGTTAGGTTTCAGGTTAGGCTTACGGTTAGGTTGAGGGTTAGAGTCAGGGTTAGGGTGAGGGTTAGGTGTAGGGTTAGGGTTAGGGTGAGGGTGAAGTTCTGGGTTAGGTAAGGGTTAGTGTTAGAGTTACGTTGAGGCTAAGGGTGAGGTTTAGGGTTAGGATTAGTATTAGGATTAGGGTCAAGCTTAGGCTGAGGCTGGGGCTGAGGGCGAGGGTGAGGTTAGGGTTAGGGTGAGGGTTAGTGTTAGTGTTAGGTTTAGGGTGATGGTAAGGGTGAGGTTTAGGGTTAGGGTGAGGGTTAGGCTGCGGGTTAGGCTGAGGGTAAGGGTTAGGGTGAGGTTTAGGTTGAGGGTGAGCATTAGGGTTAGGATGAGGGTAAGGGTTAGGGTGAGGGTTAGGGTTAGGGTTAGCATTAGTGTTAGGGTGAGGGTGAGGTTTATGTTGAGGGATAGGGTTAGGGTTAGGGATACATTGAGGGATAGCTTTAGTGTGAGTGTTAGTATTAGTGTGAGGATAAGGGTTACTGTGAGGGTTAGTGTGAGGGTGAGGGTTAGGTTATCTTTTGGGCTAGGTTGAGGGTTAGGCTGAGGGTTAGGGTTAGGGTGAGTGTTATGTTTAGGGTTAGAGTGAGGGTTAGTGTTAGGGTGATATTTAGGGTCTAGGTGAGTGTAAGGTTGAGGGTGATGTTGAGGGTGAGTTTTAGGGTGAGGGTAAGTGTGAGGGTGAGGGTTACGGTTATGTTTAGGGTTATGGTGAGGGTTAGGGGTAGGGTTAGAGTGAGCGTTATAGTTAGGATGATGTTTAGGGTGAGGGTGAGTGTAAGGGTGAGGTTTAGGGTAAGGGTGAGGTTTAGGTTGAGGTTGAGAGTAAGGGTGAGGGTTACGGTTAGGGTTAGGGTTAGGGTGAGGTTTAGCGTAAAAGTGAGGGTGAGTGTTAGGGTTAGGTTGATGTTTATGGTGAGGGTGAGGTTTAGGGTGAGGTTCAGTTTTCGGGTGAGGGTGTGGTTTAGGGTTAGGTTTAGGTGAGGGTTAGGGTGAGTGTTCGGGTGAGGGTTAGTCTGAGGGCAGGGTTAGGTTTAGGGTGAGCTTTAGGTTTTGTGTGAGGGTTAGGGTTAGGTATAGTGGTAGGGTTAGTGTGATGATAATGTTAGGGTGAGGGTTAGTGTGATGGTGAGGATTAGGGTTAGCGTTAGTGTTAGGGTGAGGGTAAGGGTTAGGGTAAGAGTTAGGTTGAGGGAAAAGTTTAGGATGAGGCTTAGTGTGAGGGTGAGGCTTAGAGTTAGTTTGAGAGTGAGAGTTAGGGTGAGGGTTAGGGTGAGGGTTAGGTTTAGGGTCAGGGCTAGGGTGATGGTGATAGTTAGGGTGAGGGTGATGGTGAGGTTAAGGGTGAGGGTTTCAATAAGGTAAGGATTAGGTTAAGGGTTAGGTTGAGGATTATGTTCAGGGTGAGGCTTAGTTTGAGGGTTAGGGTTCGGGTGAGGGTTAGGGTTAGGGTAAGGGTTAGGGTTAAGTTTAGGGTGATGATTAGGGTCAGGGTCAGAGTTAGGGTGAAGGTGAGGTTTCAGGTGAGGGTGAGGGTTAGGGAGAGGGTGAGGGTTAGGGTGTGGGTGAGGGTTCGGGTTCGGGTGAGTGTTAGGGTGACGGTGGTGGTTAGGGTGACGGTAAGGGTTAAGGTTAGGGTTAGGGTTACAGTGAGGGTTAGGGTTAGTGTTCGGTTTAGGGTGAGGGTTAGGTTTAGGGTTAGGGTTAGGCTGATGGTGAGGGTTCGATTTAGCATTAGGGTTAGGGTTAGGCTTAGGGTGAGGTTGAGGGTGAGGGTGAGGGTTTGGATTAGGGTGAGGTTTAGGGTTAGGGTTAGCATTAGTGTGAGGGTAAGGGTTAGGCTAAATTTTAGTGAGTGGGAAAGGTTTAGGGTGAGGCTTAGAGTGAGGGTGAGGGTTAGGGTTAGTTTGAGAGTGAGGGTTATGGTTAGGGTGAGGGTTAGGTTTAGGGTCAGAGCTAGGGTGAGGGTGATATTTAGGCTGAGGGTGATCGTGAGGTTGAGGGTGAGGGTTTCAATAAAGTAAGGTTTAGGGTTAGGGTTAGGATGAGAATTAGGTTCAGGGTGAGGCTTAGTTTGAGGGTCAGGGTTCAGGTGAGGGTTAAGGTTAGGGGAAGGGTTAGGGTTAGGGTGATGTTTAGGGTGAGGATCCGGGTTAGGGTGAAGGTGAGGTTTCGGGTGAAGGTGAGGGTTAGGGAGAGGGTGAGGGTTAGGGTGTGGGTGAGGGTTCGGTTTCGAGTGAGTGTTAGGGTGACAGTGATGGTTAGGGTGAGGGTGAGGGTTAAGGTTAGGGTTATGGTTACATTGAGGGTTAGTGTTAGTGTTAAGTTTAGGAGGAAGCTTAGTTTTAGGGGTACGGTTAGGGTTAGGGTTAGGGTTAGGGTTAGGGTTAGGGTTAGGGTGAGGGTGAGGGTTAGGTTTAGGGTTAGGGTTAGGGTGATGGTGAGGGTTAGATTAGGATTAGGCTTAGGCTTAGGGTGAGGGTGAGGGATAGGATTAGGTTGAGGGTTAGGGTTAGGGTTAGCATTAGTGTCAGAGTATGGGTTAGGGTAAGGGTTAGGGTGTGGGTTAGGGTTAGGTTGAGGCTTAGGGTGAGGGTGAGGGTTAGGGTTAGGGTGAGAGTGAGGGATAGGGTTAGGGTTAGGGTGAGGGTTAGGTTTAGGGTCAGAGCTAGGGTGAGTGTGAGAGTTAGGCTGAGGGTGATGGTGAGGGTAAGGGTGAGGGTTTCAATAAAGTAAGGGTTGGGGTTAGGGTTAGGATGAGGATTAGGTTCAGGGTGAGGTTTAGTTTGAGGGTTAGGGTTCGAGTGAGGGTTAGGGTTAGGGTACGGGTTAGGGTTAGGGTGATGTTTAGGGTGAGGGTCAGGGTTAGGGTGAAGGTGAGGTTTCGGGTGAGGGTGAGGGTTCGGAGAGCTTGAGGGTTAGGGTGTGGTTGAGGGTTTGGTTTCGGGTGAGTGTTTTGGTGACGGTGAGTGTTAGGGTGAGGGTGAGGGTTAAGATTAAGGTTAAGGTTACAGTGAGGGTTAGGATTAGTGTTAGGTTTAGGGTGAGGCTTAGTTTGAGGGTTAGAGTTAGGCTTAGGTTTAGGGTTAGGGTAAGTGTGACGATAAGTGTTAGGGTGAGGTTTAGGTTTCGGGTGAGGCTGAGGTTTAGGTTCAGGTTTAGGGTGAGGGTTAGGGTGAGTGTTAGAATGAGGGTTAGGCTGAGGGGTAGTGTTAGGGTTAGGATGAGCATTAGGTTTAGTGTGAGGGTTAGGGTTAGGAATGGGATAGGGTTAATGTGATGATAAGTGATCGGGTGAGGGTTAGTGTGATGGTGAGGTTTAGGGTTAGCACTAGGGTTAGGGTGAGGGTGAGGGTTAGGGTTAGGGTTAGGGTTAGGGTTAGTGTTAGCTTTAGGTTGAGTGCAAGTGTGAGGGTTAGGGTTAGTGTGAGGGTTAGGTTGCGGGTTAGGCTGAGGGTAAGGGTTAGGGTGAGGTTTAGGTTGACGTTAGGCTTAGTATTAGGATGAAGGTAAGGTTTAGGGTGTGTGTTAGTGTGAGGGTTAGGGTTAGGATTAGCATTAGTGTTTGGGTGAGGGTGAGGGTTATGGTGAGGGATAGGGTAAGGGTTAGGGATAAGGTGAGGGATAGGGTTAGTGTGAGTGTTAGGGTTAGTGTGAGGATAAGGGTTAGGGTGAGGATTAGTTTGATGGTGATGGATAGGTTTAGGGTTAGAGTGAGGGTTAAGGTTAGGGTGTTGGTGAGTGTAAGGTTGAGGGTGATGTTGAGGGTGAGTTTTAGGGTGCGGGTGAGAGTGAGGGTGAGGGTTACGGTTAGGGTTAGGGTTATGGTGAGGTTTAGGGGTAGGGTTAGAGTGATGGTTAGGGTTAGGGTGATGTTTAGGGTGAGGGTGAGTGCAAGAGTGAGGGTGAGGGTGAGGGTGAGGTTTAGGTTGTGGGTGAGAGTGAAGGTGAGGGTTATGGTTATGGTTAGGGTTAGGGTTATGGTGAGGTTTAGGGTTAGAGTTAGGGTGAGTGTTAAGGTTAGGTTGATGTTTATGGTGAGGGTGAGGTTTAGGGTGAGGTTTAGGTTTTGGGTGAGGGTGAGGTTTAGGGTTAGGTTTAAGGTGAGGGTTAGGGTGAGTGTTAGGGTGACGGTTAGGCTGAGGGTTAGGATTAGGTTTAGGGTGAGCATTAGGTTTAGTGTGAAGGTTAGGGTTAGGGATAGAGGTAGGGTTAGTGTGATGATAAGTGTTAGTGTGACGGTTAGTGTGATGGTGAGGGTTAGGGTTAGCGTTAGGTTTAGGGTGAGAGTTAGGGTGAGAGTTAGGTTTAGGGTTAGGGTGATGGTGAGGGTTAGATTTAGGATTAGTGGTAGGGTTAGGCTTAGGGTGATGGTGTGGGTGAGGGTGAGGGTTAGGATTAGGGTGAGGGTTAGGGTTAGGGTTTGCATTAGTGTGAGGATAAGGGTTAAGGTAAGGGTTAGGGTGAGGGTAAGGGTTAGTGTGAGGCTTAGGGTGAGGGTGAGGGTTAGGGTTATTTTGAGGGTGAGGGTTAAGGTTAGGGTGAGGGTTAAGTTTAGGGTCAGGGCTAGGGTGAGGGTGAGAGTTAGGCTGAGGGTGATGGTGAAGGTGAGGGTGAGGGATTCAACTAATTAAGGGTTAGGGTTAGGGTTAGGAAGAGGATTAGGTTTAGGGTGAGGCTGAGTTTGAGGGTTAGGGTTCGAGTGAGGGTTAGTGTTAGGGTAAGGGTTAGAGTTAGGGTGATGTTTATGGTGAGAGTCAGGGTTAGGGTGAAGGTGAGGTTTCAGGTGAGGGTGAGTGTTCGGGAGAGGGTGAGGGATAGGGTGTGTGTGAGGGTTCGGGATCGGATGAGTGTTAGGGTGACCATTAGGTTGAGGGTGAGGTTGAGGGTTAAGGTTAGGGTTAGGGTGAGGGTTAGAATTAGGGTGATGTTTAGGGGGAGGGTGAGGGTTACGGTTAGGTTTAGGGTTAGGGTTAGGTTGAGGTTGAGCGTGAGGGTTAGGTTTAGGATTAGGGTTAGGGTTAGAATTAGGGTGAGGGTGAGGGTGAGGGTGAGCGTGAGGGTGAGAGTGAGGGGATGGGTGAGATTTAGGGTTAAGGTGAGGGTTAGGTTTAGGTTTTGGGTTATGGTGAAGGTAAGGGTTAGGATGAGGTTTAGGGTGAGGTTGAGGGTTAGGGATAGCGTTAGAGTTAGGGTGATTTTTAGTGTGATGGTTAGGTTTCCGGTGAGGCTTATGGTTTGGGTGAGGTTTAGAGTCATGTTTAGGGTGAGTGTTTGTGATAAGGTTAGGATTAGGGTGAGGGTGAAGGTGTGGGTTAGGGTTAAGGTTAGGGTTAGAGTTAGGTTGAGGCTGAGGGTCAGGGTTAGGGTTAGGATTAGGATTAGGGTTAGGGTTAAGCTTAGGCTGAGGCTGAGGCTGATGGTGAGTGTGAGGATAGGGTTAGGGTGAGGGTTAGGGTTAGCGTTAGGTTTAGGGTGAGTGTAAGTCTGAGGGTTTAGATTAGGGTGAGGGTTAGGCTGCGGGTTAGGCTGAGGGTAATGGTTAGGGTGAGGTTTAGGTTGAGGGCTTCGGCTTTGGGTTAGGATGAAGGTAAGTGTTAGGGTGTGGGTTAGTGTGAGGGTTAGGGTTAGGGTTAGCATTAGTGTTAGGGTTAGGGTGAGGGTTAGGGTGAGGGATAGGGTTAGGGTTAGGGATAGGGTGAGGGAGAGGGTTAGTGTGAGTGTTAGGGTTAGTGTGAGGATAAGGGTTAGAGTGAGGGTTAGATTGATGGTGAGGGTTAGGTAATTGTTCCGGATAGGTTGAGGGTTAGGCTGAGGTCTGGGCTTAGGGTGAGGGTAAGGTTTAGGGTTAGAGTGAGGGTTAGGGTTAGGGTGATGTTTAGGGTGTGGGTGAGTGTAAGGGTGAGGGTGATGGTGAGGGTAAGTTTTAGGGTGAGGGTGAGAGTGACGGTGAGGATTACAGTTAGGGTTAGGGTTATGGTGAGGGTTAGGGGTAGGGTTAGATTGAGGATTAGGTTTAGGGTGATGTTGAGGGTGAGGGTGAGGGTGAGGTTTAGGGTGAGGGTGAGAGTGAGGTTGAGGGTTATGGTTAGCGTTAGGTTTAGGGTGAGGTTTAGGGTTAGAGTTAGGGTGAATGTTAGGGTTAGGTTGATGTTTATCGTGAGGGTGAGGTTTAGGGTGAGGTTTAGGTTTCCCTTGAGGCTGAGGTTTAGGTTTAGGTTTAGGGTGAGGGTTAGGGTGAGTGTTAGAATGAGGGTTAGGCTGAGGGGTATTGTTAGGGGTAGGGTGAGCATTAGGTTTAGTGTGAGGGTTAGGGTTAGGGATAGGGGTAGGGTTAGTGTGATGATAAGTGTTAGGGTGAGGGTTAGTGTGATAGTGAGGTTCAGGGTTAGCATTAGTGTTAGAGTGAGGGTTAGGGTGAGGGTTAGGGTTAGGGTTAGGGTGAGGGTGAGGGTGAGGTTAGGGTTAGGGTGAGGGTTAGGATTAGGGTTAGGTTTAGATTGAGTGTAAGTTTGAGGGTTAGGGTTCGGGTGAGGGTTAGGCTGCGGTTAGGCTGAGGGTAAGCGTTAGGGTGAGGTTTAGGTTGAATGTTAGGCTTAGGGTTAGGATGAAGGTAAGGGTTAGGGTGTGGGTTATGGTTAGGTTTAGTTTTAGTGTTAGGGTGAGCGTGAGGGTTTGGGTGAGGGCTAGGGTAAGGGTTAGGGATAGGGTGAGGGATAGGTTTAGTGTGAGTGTTAGGGTTAGTGTGAGGATAAGGGTTAGGGTGAGGGTTAGGTTGATGATGAGGGTTAGGTTAGCGTTCGGGATAGGTTGAGGGTTAGGCTGAGTGTTAGGGTGAGGGTGAGGGTTAGGTTTAGGGTTATAGTGAGGGTTAGGTTTAGGGTGATATTTAGGGTGTGGGTGAGTGTAAGGGTGAAGGTGATGGTGAGGGTGAGTTTTAGGGTGAGGGTGAAAGTGAGGGTGAGGGTTACGTTTAGGGTTAGGGTTATGGTGAGGTTAGGGTTAGGGTTAGAGTGAGGGTTAGGGTTAGGGTGATGTTTAGGGTGAGGGTGAGTGTAAGATTGAGGGTGAGGGTGAGGGTGAGGTTTAGGGTGTGGATGAGAGTGCGGGTGAGTGTTATGGTTATGGTTAGAGTTAGGGTTAGGGTGAGGTTTATGGTTAGAGTTAGGGTGAGTGTTAGGTTTAGGTTGATGATTATGGTGAGGGTGAGGTTTAGGGTGAGGTTTAGGTTTCGGGTGAGGGGGTGGTTTAGGTTTTGTTTTAGGGTGAGGGTTAGGTGAGTGTTAGAATGAGGGTTAAGCTGAGGGATAGTTTTAGGTTTAGTGTGAGCATTAGGTTTAGTGTGAGAGTTACGGTTAGGGACAGGGTTAGGTTTATTGTGAGGATAAGGGTTAGGGTAATTTTAAGTGTGATGGTGAGGGTTAGGGTTAGGGTTAGGGTTGGGGTGAAGGTTAGGGTGAGCGTTAGGTTTAGGGTTAGGGTGAAAGTGAGGGTTAGGGTTAGTGTTAGTGTTAGGGTGATGGTGAGGGTTAGATTTAGAATTAGGGTTAGGATTAGTCTTAGGGTGAGGGTGAGGTTTAGGATCATGGTTAGGGTGAGGGTTAGGTGTAACATTAGGGTTAGGGTTAGGGTTAGGGTTAGGGTGAGTGTAAGGATTAGGGTTAGTGTTAGAGTGAGGGTGAGTGTGAGGATTAGTGTTAGGGTTAGGGCTAAGGTAATGGTGAGGGTAAGATTGAAGGTGAGGGTGAGGGAGAAGGTGAGGTTTTCAGTTAGGTAAGGTTTAGGGTTTGTGTTAGGTTGAGGATTAGGTTGAGGTTGAGGGTTAGTTTGAGTGTTAGGGTTATGGTTAAGGTTAGCGTTAGGGTTAGGGTGAGGGTGAGGTTTAGGGTTATGTTTAGGTTGAGGGTTAGGTTTAGGGTAAGGGTGAGGTTTAGGGTGAGGATAAGCGTTCATGTTTGGGTGAGGGTTAGGGTGTGGATGAGCGTTCAGGTTCGGTTGAGTGTTAGTGTGATGGTGAGGGTGAAGGTGAGGGTGAGGGTTAGGGTTAGGGTTAGGGTGAGGGTTAGGGTTAGGTTTAGGGTTAGTGTGTGGGTTAGGTTTCGGGGTAGGATTAGGGTTATGTTGTGCATTAAGGTTAGTGTGAGGGTTAGGGTTAGTGTTAGGGTTAGTGTGAGGATAAGGTTTAGGGAGAAGTTTAGGGTGAGGGTTAGAGTTAGCATTAGGGTTAGGGTGAGGTTTAGGGTAAGGGTTAGGTTTAGGTTGAGGTTTAGGGTAAGGGTTAGTGTGAGGGTTAGGGTGAGGGTTAGGGTTAGGGTTAGGATTAGTGATAGGTTGAGGATCAGGTTTTGGTTAAGTGATAAGTTGAGGGTTAGGTTTAGGGTTAGGGATAGGGGAATTATTAGGGTTAGGATTAGGATTAGGGTGAGGTTTAGGTTGAGGTGTAGGTTTAGGGTTAGGGTGAGGGTTAGGTTTAGTGTGAGTGTTAGGGTTAAGGTAACGGTTAGGGTGAGGGTAAGGTTTAGGGTGAGGTTAAGGGTTAGGGTGTTGGTTAGTCTGAGGGTGAGGGTTAGGTGTAGCAGTAGGTTTAGGGTATGGTTAGGGTGAGGGTTAGGGTTAGGATTAGGGTTAGGGTGAGGGTGTGGGTGAGTGTTAGGTTTAGGATGAGGGTGAGGGTTAGGGTTAGGGTGAGGGCTAGGTTGAGGGTGAGGTTTAGGTTGAGGTTCAGGGTGAGGGTGAGGGTTTCAGCTAGGCAAGTGTTACAGATAGGGTTAGGGTTAGGATTTGGGTGAGGTTGAGTGTTATTTTGAGGTTTTGTTTTAGGGTTAGGGTTAGGGTTAGGGTTAGGGTTAGGTTGAGGGGTAAGGTTAGGGTTAGGGTGAGGGTTAAGGTTAGTGTGAGTTTTAGGGGTAGGTTTAGGGTTAGTGTGAAGATAAGTGTTAGGGTGGGGTTTAGGGTGAGGCTGAGGGTTAGGGTTAGCCTTAGGGTTAGGGTGAGGGTGAGGGTTAGGTTTAGGGTGATGTTTACAGTGAGGGTGAGTGTTAGGGTGAGGGTGAGGGTGAGGGTTAGGGTTAGGATTATGTTTAAGGTTAGGGTTAGGGTGAGGGTTAAGCTTAGTTTGAGGGATAGGGTTAGCGTTAGGTTTAGGATGAATTTTAGGGTTAGAGTTCGGGAGATGGTAAGTTTATGGTGAGGTTTAGGGTGAGGGTGAGGCTTAGGGTTAGGCTTAGGGTTAGGGTGAGGGTTAGGGTGAGGAGTAGGGTGAGGGTGATGAATAGGTTTATGGTGAGGTTTAGGGTTAGGTTTAGGGTGAGGTTTAGGTTTAGTGTGAGGTTTAGGGTTAGGGTTAGGTTTAAGGTTAGGGTGAAATTGAGAGATAGGGTTAAGGTGAGGGTTAGGGTGAGGTTTAGGGTTAGGGTTATGGTGAGGTTTAGGTTTAATGTGAGGGTTAGGGTTAGGGTTAGTGTGAGGATAAAGTTTAGGGTGAGGTTAAGGCTGAGTGTGGGGATTAGGGTTAGCGTTAGGGTTATGGTGAGTGTTAGGGTGATTTTTAATGTGAAGGGTAGGGTTAGTCTGAGGGTGAGGATTAGAGTTAGCCTTAGGGTGAGGGTTAGGTTTAGGGTGAGGTTTAGGGTAGGGTTAGGGTGAGCTTTCGGGTTCGGGTTCGGGGGAGTTTTAGGGTGTGGGTGAAGGTTAGGGTTAGGGTGAGTGTTAAGGTGACAGTGAGGGTTAGGGTTTGGGTGAGGGTTGGGCTTACGGTGAGTGTTAGGGTGAGGGCTAGGGTTAGGGTTAGTGTGAGGATTATGGTTAGGGTTAGGGTTATGTTGAGGGTAAGGTTTAGGGTGAGGTTTATTATGAGTGTGAGGGATAGGGTTAGCGTTGGGGATAGGGTGAGGATTAGGGTTAGTGTGAGGGTGAGGGTTAGATTTAGGGTTAGGGTTAGGGTAATGGTGAGGGTGAGGGTTAAGTTGAGGTTTTGGTATAGGGTTGGGGTTAGGGTGAGGGTCAGGGTTAGACTAAGGGTTAGAGTTAGGGTGAGGGTGAGGGTGAGGATTAGGGTTAGGGTTAGGATTAGGGTTAGGGTTAATGTTATGCTGAGGGTGAGGATGAGGGTGAGGGTTAGGGTTAGTGTTAGGATGAGGATTTGGGTTAGGGTTAGGGTTAGGTTGAGGGTTAGAGTTAGGATTAGGAAGAGATTGTGGCTGAGGGTTAGGGTGAGGGTTAGGGTGAGGGGTATGCTTAGTGTGAGGGTTAGTATTAGGGTTAGGGTTAGGGTTAGGATGAGGTTAAGGTTTAGGGTGAGGGTTAGGGGGAGGGGGAGGGTTAGGGTTAGGGCGAGGGTTAGGGTGAGCGTTAGGGTGAGGGTTAGGATTAGCTTTAATGTTAGGGTGAGGGTTAGGGTGAGGTTTAGTGTTAGGGGTAGGTTTAGGGTTAGGGTGAGTGTAAGGGTTAGAGTGAGGGTTAGGGTGAGTGTGAGGGTTAGGGTGAGGGTAAGGGTTAGGGTGAGGGTGAGTGTGAGCCTGAAGGGTAGGTTTAGGGTTAGTGTTATGATTAGTATTAGGGTGAGGGTGAGAGTTAGGTTTAAGGTGAGGTTTAGGGTTAGGGTGAGGGTTAGGGTTAGGTTTAGGGTTAGGGTAAGTGTGAGCATGAGGGTTAGGGTTAGGGTTTTGGTTAGGTTTAGGATGAGGGTGAGGGTGAGGTTGAGTGTTAGGGATAGGTTTAGGCTTATAGTTAGGGTGTGGGTGTGGGTGAGGTTTAGAGTTCGGTTTATTGTTAGGGTTAGAGTTAGGGTTTGGGTGAGGGTGAGCATGAGGGTTGCGTTAGGTTTAGGGTTATGGTTAGGGTGATGGTGGGGGTGAAGTGTAGGTTAAGGATTAGGGTTAGGGTTAGGGTTAGGGTGATGCTGGGGGTGAAGGGTAGGTTTAGGATTATGGTTAGGGTGAGTGTGAGGGTTATTGTGAGGGTTAGAGTTTGGGTGAGGGTTCGGGTTAGGGTTTTTCGTGATTGTTAGGGTTAAGGTGAGGTTTAGGGTGAGGGAGAGGCTTAGGGTGAGGGTTAGGGTGAGGTTGAGGTTGAGCGTTAGGTTGTGGGTGAGGGTAAGTTTTAGGGTGAGGATTAGGGTGACGGTGAGGGTTAGGGTCACTGTGAGGATTAGGCTTAGCTTTAGGGTGAGGTTTAGTGTTAGGTTGAGGGTTAGGTTGAGGGGTAGGATTAGGGTTAGGGTGAGTGTTAGGGTTAGTGTGAGTGTTAGGGTTAAGTATAGGGTTAGGGTTAGTTTGAGAGTAAGGCTTAGGGTGAGGGTTAGGGGGAGGGTAAGGTTTAGGGTTAGCATTAGGGTTAGGGTGAGTGTTAGCATGTGGGTTTGGGTTAGGGTTAGGCATAAGGTTAGGGTGAGAGTTAGGTTTTAGGCTAGGGTGAGGGTAAGAGTGAGAGTGAGGGTGAGGTTGAGTGTTTCGTTTTTGTAAAGATTAGGCTTAGCGTGAGGATTAGGGTGAGGGTGAGGGTTAGGTTGAGGGTTAGGGATAGGGTTAGCTTTAGGGTGAGGATTAGAATTAGGGTTAGGGTTATGGTGAGGGTAAGTATTAGGGTGAGGTTTAGGGTGAAGTTGAGGTTTAGGATTAGGGTTAAAGTGAGGGTTAGGGTTAGGGTGAGGTTTAGGGGGAGGGTGAGGTTTAGGGTTTGTCTTAGGGTTACGGTTAGGGTGAGGGTTAGGGTGACAGTGAGGGTTAGGGTGAGGGAGAGGGTTAGGGTTAGGGTTAGTGTGAGGTTAAAGTTGAGGGTGAGGGTGAGGTTTAGGATTAGGGTTAGGGTTAGGGTGAGGTCTAGGGTGAGGTTTGCGTGTTAGTGTGAGAGTGAGGGTGAAGGTGAGTGTTTTGGTTAGGTAAAGGTTATGGTTATTGTTAGGGTGAGGATTAAGTTGAGGGTGAGGGTTAGTGTGAGGGTAAGGTTTAGGGTGAGGGTTAGGGTTCGGATGAGGGTGAGGGTTAGTGTGTGTGTGAGGGTTAGGCTGAGTGTGAGGGTTAGGGTTACGTTTCAGGTGAGGGTTTGGGTTAGGGTTAGAATGAGGGTTAGGCTTAGGGTGAGAGGTAGGGTTAGTGTTAGTGTGAGGGTTAGAGTTAGTGTGGGGGTTAGGGTTGGGGTTAGGGTTAGGGTTAGTGTGAGGATAAGGGTTAGGGTGAGTGTTATGGTGGGGGTTAGGGTAAGCGTTAGGGTTAGGGTTAGGGTTAGGGTGAGTGGTATTGTTAGGGGTAGTTTTAGGGTGAGGGTAAGTGTTAGCGTTAGTGTTAGGGTAAGGTTTAGGTTTAGGGTGAGGTTTAGGTAAGGGTTAAGGATAGGGTGAGTATGAGGGTGAGGGTTATGGTTAGGCTTAGGGTGAGGTTTAGGGTTAGGGTTCGGGTTAGGGTTATGTTTAGGGTAAGGATTAGGGTTAGTGTGAGGGTTAGGGTTTGGTTTAGGGTGAGTGTAAAGGTTAGGGTTAAGGTGAGGGTGTGGGTAAGGATGAGGGTTAGGGTTAGGGTTATGGTTACGGTTAGTGTGAGGGTGAGGTTGAGGGTTAGGGTTTGGATTACATTTAGTTTTAGGGTAAGGCTGAGGGAGAGGTTTAGGATTAGGGTTAGGTTTAGGGTGAGTGTGAGGATTAGGGTTAGGTTTAGGTTGAGGGTTAGGGTTAGGGTTTGTGTTAGGGTGAGGGTGAGGGTGAGGTGAGGGTTTCGGTTAGGTAAGTGTTATGGTTAGGTTAGACTGAGTAATAGGTTGACGGGGAGGGTTAAATTGAGGGTTAGCGTTAGGGTGAGGGTTAGGGTTAGGCTTAAGGTGAGAGTTAGGTTTAGCGTGATGTTTAAGGTGAAAGTAAGGGTTAACGTGAGTGTGAGGGTTAGGGTTAGAGTTAGGGTTAGGGTTAGTGTTAGGGTGAGGGTGATGGTGAGGGTTAGGATTAGGATTAGGGTTAGGGTTAGGGTGAATGTTAGGGTGAGGGTAAGGTTTTGGGTGAGGGTGAATTTTAGGGTGTGGGTGAGGGTTAGGTTGAGGGTGAGGATTAGTGTTAGGATTAGGGTTTTGTTTAGGGTTAGAATTAGGGATAGGGTGAGGATTAGTGTTAGTGTGAGTGCTAGGTTTAGGGTTAGGTTGAGGATTAGGTTTAGTGTGATGTTTATGGTGAGAGTGAGTGCTAGGGTGAGGGTGAGGATGAGGGTTAGGGTTAGGGTTAGGTTTAGGTTTAGGATGAGAGTGAGGGTGAGGTGGGGGTTAGTGTTCGGGTGAGAGTGAGGTTCAAGGTGAGGGTTAGGGCGAGGGTCAGGCTTAGGGTTAGGGTAAGGGTGAGGGCTACATTTAGAAAGAGGGTTAGGGTTAGGGTTAGTTTTAGAGTTAGGGTGATCGTAAGGGTTAGGGTTATGGTGATTGTTAGGGTTAGGGTTAGGGTTAGGGTTAGGGTGAGGGTGAGGGTTAATATTAGGGTTAGTGTGTGGGTTAAGGTTACGGGGAGGCCTAAGGTGAGGGTGAGGGTTAGGGTGAGGGTGAGGGTTTCAATTTAGGTAAAGGAGAGGTTTATGGTTAGGGTGAGGATTAAGGTGAGGGTGAGGGTTAGGTTGAGGGTTAGGGTTAGGGTTAGCTTTAGGGTTAGTGTTTGTGTGAGGATAAGGGTTAGGTTGAAGTGGGTTAGGGTTAGCGTTAGGGTTAGGGTTAGCGTTAGGGTGAAGGTTAGGTTTAGGGTGAGGTTTAGGGTTATGGCTAGGGTGAGGGTTAGGGTTAGGGTGTGTTTATGGTAAGGGTGAGTGTTAGGGTGAGGGTTAGGTTGAGAATTAGGTCTATGGTTAGGGATAGGGTTATGGTGAGAGTGAGTGTGAGGGTGAGGGTTAGGGTTCGGGTGTGGGTGAGGGTGAGGGTAGGGTTTAGGGTGAGCGTCAGAGTTAGGTTTAGGGTTACGGTGAAGTTGAGGGTTAAGGTTAGGGATCGGGCTCCGATGAGGGTGAGGGTTAGGGTGAGGGTGAGGGTGAGGGTTTGGGTTAGGTAAGGGTTAGGGTAGGGTTAGGGTGAGGATTAGTGTGAGGCTGAGGATTAGGTTGAGTGTTAGGGTAAGGGTGAGGGTTAGGGTTAGGCTTAGGTTGAGGGTTAGGGTTAGGGTGATGTTTCCGGTGAGGTTGAGGGTTACTTTGAGGGTGAGGTTGAGGATTAGGTTTAGCGGTAGGTATAGGATGAGGGTTAGGGTTAGAGTGTGTTTATGGTGAGGGTGAGTGTTAGGGTGAGGCTGAATATGAGGGTTAGGTTTAGGGTTAGGGTGAGAGTGAGGGTGAGGGTGAGGATTAGGTTTAGGGTGAGGGTGAGGGTGATGGTTACGGTGAGGGTCAGGGTTAGTGTTACGTTTAGGGTGAGGGTGAGGTTTAATATTAGGGTGAGGGTGAGGTTGAGGGTGAGGTTTAGGGTGATGGTGAGGTTTAGGGTGAATGTGAGGGTTAGGGTTAGGTTTAGGGTGAGCATTAGGGTTAGGGTAGTTGTGAGGGTTAGTGTGAGGGTTAGGAGTAGGGTTAGGGTAAGGTTTAGATTTAGTGTGAGGGTTAGAGTTAGGGTTAGGTTGATGGTAAGGGTTTGGGTGAGTGTTAGGGTGATGGTGAGGGTTAGGGTGAGGGTGAGTGTTAGAGTTATGGTTAGGCTTAGGGTGAGGTTAAGGTTTAGGATGAGGGTGAGGGTGAATGTTAGATTTAAGATTAGGCTTAGGTATAGGGTTAGGCTTAGGGTGAGGTTGAGGGTGAGGGTCAGAGTTAGGTTTCGGGTGTGGGTTAGGGTTAGGGTTAGGATTAGGGTGAGGGTGAGGGTGAGCTTTAGGTTGAGGGTGATGGTGACGGTGAGGGTGACGGTTAGGGTTAGGGTGAGTGTAAGGGTCAGGGTTAGGTTAAGGGTGATGGTGAGATTGAGGATGAGGGTGAGGGTTAGTGTTTGGGTGAGGGTTAGGGATAGGGTTAGGGTTAAGGTTAGGTTGAGGGTTAGGGTTAGGGTTAGGGTTAGGATGAGGGTTAGGCTGAGGGTTTGGGTTATGGTTAGGGTGAGTGTAAGGGTTAAGGTGAGGGTGAGGGTGAGGGTTAGGTTTAGGATTAGGGTTAGGGTTAGAGTGAGGGTTAGGGATAGCGTTAGGTTTAGGGTGAGGGTTTTGTTTAATGGTAGGTTTAGAGTTAGGTTGAGGGTGAGGGTGATGGTTAGGATTTATATTAGGTTTAGTGTTAGAGTTAGGCTGAGGGTGAGGGTGAGGGTTAGGCTTAGGTTGAGTGTTAGGGTTAGGGATTTGGTGAGGGTTAGGGTTAGTTTGAGTTTCAGGGTGAGGGTGAGGTTTAGGGTGAGGGTTAGGGTGAGAGTGATGTTGAGCGTTATGGTGTGGGTGAGGGTTAGGTTTAGGGTGAGGTTTAGGGTGACGGTGAGGTTTAGTGTGACTGTGAGGGTTAGGGTTAGTTTTAGGGTGAGTGTTAGGGTTAGGGTTATGGTGAAGGTTAGTGTGTGGGTTAGGATTAGGGTTAGGGTGAGGTTTAGGGTTAGTGTGAGTGTGAGGGTTAGGGTTAGGGTTAGGTTGAGGGTAATGGTTAGGGTGAGTATTAGGGTGATTGTGAGGGTTAGGGTGAGGGTGAGGGTTAGATATATGGTTAGGCCTAGGGTGAGGTTTAGGTTTAGGGTGAGGGTGAGTGTGAGGGTTAGATTTAGGATTAGGCTTAGGTAGGGTTAGGCTTAAGGTGAGGGTGAGGGTGAGGGTCAGTTAGGTTTCAGTTGAGGGTTAGGGTTACGGTTAGGATTAGGGTGAGGGTGAGGGTGAGGATTAGGTTGAGAGTGATCATGAGGGTGAGGGTGAGGTTTAGATTTAGGATGAGGGTTAGGGTTAGGGTTAGGGTGAGTGTGAGGGTGAGGATTAGGGTGAGGGTGATGCTGGGGTTGAGGGTGAGGGTGAGAGTTAGTGTTTGGGTGAGGGTTAGGGTTAGGGTTAAGGTTAGGGTGAGGGGTACTGTTAGGGTTAGGGTTAGGATGAGGGTTAGGATGAGGGTTTGTGTTAGGGTTAGGGTGAGGGTAAGAGTTAGAGTGTGGGTGAGGGTGAGGGTTAGGATTAGGATTAGGTTTAGGGTTAGGGTGAGGGTTAGGGAAAGGGTTAGGTTTAGGGTGAGAGTTTTGTTTAATGTTAGGTTTAGAGTTAGGTTGAGGGTGAGGGTGAGGGTTAGGTTTTAGGTTAGGCTTAGGGTTAGAGTTAGGCTGAGGGTGAGGGTGAGGTTGAGGGTGAGGGTTAGGGTTAGGTTGAGTGTTAGGGTTAGAATTTTGGTGAGGGTTAGGGTTAGGTTGAGGTTTAGGGTGAGGGTGAGGTTTAGAGTGAGGGTTAGGGTGAGGGTGAGGTTGACCGTTAGGCTGTGGGTGAGGGTTAGGGTTAGGGTGAGGTTTTGGGTGACTGTGAGGGTTAGGGTTAGGTTTAGGTTGAGTGTTAGGTTTAGGGTGATGGTGAGGGTTAGTGTGAGGGTTAGGATTAGGGTTAGGGTGAGTTTTAGGTTTAGTGTGAGGGTTAGGGTTAGGTTGAGGGTGAGGGTTAGGGTGAGTGTTAGGGGGATGGTGAGGTTTAGGGTGAGGGTGAGGTTTAGGGTTATGGTTAGGCTTAGGATGAGGTTTAGGTTTAGTGTGAGGGTGAGGGTGTGGGTTAGATTTAGGATTAGGCTTAGGTGTAGTGTTAGGCTTAGGGTGAGGGTGAGGGTGAAGGTCAGAGTTGGGTTTCGAGTGAGGGTTAGGGTTAGGGTTAGAATTAGTGTGAGGGTGAGGGTGAGGGTTAGGTTGAGGGTGAGGGTGAGGTTTAGGTTAAGGTAAGGTTTGGGATTATGTTTACGGTTAGGGTGAATGTGAGGCTGAGGGTTAGGGTGAGTGTGATGGTGAGTTTGAGGGTGAGGGTAGGGTTTAGTGTTTGGGTGAGGGTTAGGGTTAGGGTTATGGTTAAGGTTAGGGTGAGGGTAAGGGTTAGGATTAGGTTTAGGATGAGTGTTAGACTGAGGGTTTGGGTTAGGGTTAGGGTGAAGGTGAAGGTTATAGTCAGGGTGAGGGTGAGGTTTTCGGTTAGGTAAGGTTTAGTGTTAGGTTTATGGTGAGGATTAGGGTGAGGGTGAGGGTTAGGTTGTGGTTTAGGGTAAGTGTGATAGTGTTAGGGTTAGGGTGAGGGTTAGGGTTAGGGTGATGTTTAGGGTGAGTTTGAGGTTTAGGTTGAGGGTGAGGGTTTGGGTTAGTTTGCGGGTTAGGGTTAGGGTGTGTTTATGGTGAGGGTGAGTTTTATGATGAGGGTGAAGTTGAGGGTTAGGTTTAGGGTTAGCCTTAGGGTTAGGGTTAGGGAGAGAGTGAGGGTGAGGGTGAGGGTTAGGTTTCAGTGAGGGTGAGGGTGAGGGTTTCAGTAATGTAAGGTTAGGGTTAGGGTTATGGTGAGGATTAGGGTAAGAGTAAGGGTTAGTTTGAGGGTTAGGGTTAGGGTGAGGTTTAGGGTGAGGGTTAGTGTGAGGGGTAGGGTTAGGGTTAGGGAGAGGGTTAGGTTTAGTGTGAGGGTTAGGGTTAGGTTTAGGTTTAGGGTTAGTGTGAGGATAAATGTTAGGGTGAGTGTTAGGTTGAGGGTGATGGTTAGGGTTAGCGTTGGGTTTACGGTTAGCAATATGTTTAGGGTGAGGTTTAGTGTTAGGGTGAGGGTTAGGTTGAGGGTGAGGGTTAGGGTTAGGTATAGGTTGAGGGTTAGGTTTAGGGTTAGGGTTAGGGTGACGGTTAGGGTGAGGGTTAGGGTTAGGGTTAGGGTTAGGGTTAGGTTGAGGGTTAGTGTGAGGGTTAGGGTTAGGGTTAGGGTTAGGATGAGGGTGAGGGTAAGTGTTAGGTTTAGGGTGAGGTTTACGTTTCAGGTGAGGGCTAGGGTGAGCGTTATTATTAGGGTGAGGATGAGGGTGAGTGTTTCACTTAGGTAATGTTTAGGGTTAGGGTTATGGTGAGGATTTGTGTGAGGGTTAGGGTTAGGATTAGGGTTATGGTGAGATTTAGGGTTGGCGTTAAGGTTAAGGTAAGGTTTAGGGTAAGGATTAAGGTTAGATTTAGGGTTAGGGTTATTGTTAGGTTTAGGTTTAGGGTTAGGGTGAGGGTGAGGTTGAGGGTTAAGGTGAGGGTGAGGGTTCGTGTGAGGGTGAGGATTAGGTTTAGGGTTGGGGTTAGGTTTAGTGTGAGGGGTAGTTTTAGGGTTAGGATTTGGGTTAGGTTTAGTGTGAGGGTTAGGGTTAGATTTAGGATTAGGGGTAGTGTGAAGATAAGGGTTAGGGTGAGGCTTAGGTTGAGGGTGAAGGTTAGGGTTAGCGTTAATGTTGGGTTTAGCGTTAGGATTTTGGTATGGGTTAGGCTGAGTGTTAGGTTTAGGGTGAGGTTTAGGTTGAGGTTGAGTGTTGGGGTTAGGTTTAGGTTGATGGTTAGGGTTACAATTAGGTTTAGGGTGAGGGTTAGGGTGAGTGTTAGAGTGAAGGTTAGTGTTAGGGTGAGGGTTAGGGTTAGGATTAGGGTTATGGTGAGTTTTAGGGTTGGCGTTAAGGTTAGGGTAAGGGTTAGGGTTAGGATTAAGGTTAGATTTAGGGTTAGGGTTATTGTTAGGTTTAGGTTTAGGGTTAGGGTGAGGGTAAGGTTGAGGGTTGGTGTTAGGGCTAGGGTTAGGTTTAGGGTGATGGTGGGGATGAGGGGTAGGTTTAGGATTTTGGTTATGGTTAGGCTGAGGGGGAGGCAGAGGGTGTGGGTGAGGTTTAGGGTTTTGGTTAGGTTTAGAGTTATGGTGAGGGCTAGGGTGAGGGTGATGTTTAGGTTGAGAGTTAGGGTTAGGTTGAGGGTTAGTGTTAAGGTTAGAGTGAGAGATAGGGTTAGGTTTGATGTTTAGGGTGAGGCTGAGTGTTAGGTTTCGGGTGAGGGTTCGGGTGAGGGTGAGTGGGAGTGTGAGGGTGAGGTTCAGGTGTGGCTTAGGTTCAGGGTTAGGGTGAGGTTTAGGGTGAGGTTTAGGGCTAGGGTTAGGGTTAGGTTGAAGGTGAGGGTGAGGGTTAAGGTTAGGGTTAGTTTGAGGGTTAGAGTTAGGTTGAGGGCTAGGGTGAGGGTGAGTGTTAGGGTGAGGTATAGGTTTTGAGTTAGGGTTAGGGTGATAGTGTGAGCGGTAGAGTTAGGGTTAGTGTGAGCTTTAGGGTTAGTGTGAGGGTTTGGGTTGAAGTTAGGGTTAGTGTGAGGTTAAAGTTTAGGGTGAGGGTTAGGGTGAGGGTGAGAGTTAGGGTTATCATTAGGGTTAGTTTGAGGGTTAGGGTGAGGGTTAGGTTTAGGTTGAGGGTTAGATTTAGGGTTAGGGTGTGAGTTAGGGTTAGGGTACTGTTTAGCGTGAGGGTGAGGATTAGGATGAGGGTTAGGGTTAGGGTGAGGTTTAGGGTGAGGTGAGGGTTAGGGTGAGGATGAGGGTGAGGGTTAGGATTAGGGTTAGGTTTAGCGTGCGGATGAGTGTTAACTTGTGGGTTAGGTTTAGGATTAGGTTTAGAGTAAGGTGAGTGTTAGGGTGAGGGTAAGGATTCGGGTGAGGGTGAATTTTAGGGTGTGGGTGAGGGTTAGGTTTAGGGTGAGGATTAGGGTTAGGGTTATGGTGAGGGTAAGTATTAGGGTGAGGTTTAGGGTGATGTTGAGGTTTTTGGTTAGAGTTTTGGTTAGGGTGATGGTAAGGGTTACGGTGAGCGTTAGGGTGAGTTTGAGTGTTAGGGTTAGCATTAGGGTTAGGGTGAGAGTGACTGTTAGGGTGAGGGTTAGGGTTAGATTATGGGATAGGGTGAGGATTAGGGTTAGTGTGAGGGTTAGGGTTAGGTTTAATGTGAGAATAAGTGTTAGGTGGAAGGTTAGAGTGAGGGTGAGGTTTAGTGTTAGCATTTGGGTTAGAGTTAGCATTAGGGGGCGAATTAGCTTTAGGGTGAGTGTTAGGGATAGGATTAAAGTGAGGGTTAGGGCTAGGGTTAGGGTGAGGGAGAGGGTGAGGGTTAGTGAGAGGGTTAGGGTGAGGGTTAAGGTTAGGGTGAGGATTAAGGTTAGTGTGAAGGCTAGAGTGAGGGTGAGGGTTAGGAAGCGGGAGAATGTGAGGGTTTCAGTTATGTAAGGGTTAGGGTTAAGGTTATGGTGAGGATTATGGTGAGGGTGAGGGTTAGTGTTAGGGTTAGTGTGAGGGTTAATTTTAGGGTGAGAGTTAAGGTTAAGGTGAGGGCTAGGGTGAGGGTGAGGGTTAGGGTTAGGGTGAGGGTTAGTGTTATGTGATGTTTAGCGTGAGGTTGAAGGAAAAGGTGAGGATGAGGTTTCGGGTTCGTGTGAAGATTAGGTTTAGGTTTAGGGTTAGGGTTAGGGTGAGGATTAGGATAAGGTTTAGGGTTAGGGTTAGTTTGAGGGGTAGGATTAGGGTTAGGGTGAGGGTTAGGGTGAGTGTGAGGGTTAGGGTTAGGTTTAGGGTTAGGGTGAGAGTTAGGGTTAGGGTGATCTTTAGGGTGAGGTGAGGGTTAGGGTTAAGGTGTGGGTTAGGGTTAGGTTTAGGTTTAGGGTGAGGGTGAGTGTTAGTGTTAGGGTTATGGTGGGGGTTAAGGTTAGGGTGAGGTCTAGGGTGAGGGTGAGGTTTAGGGTGAGGGTTAGTGTGAGTGGTAGCGTTCGGAATAGGGTGAGGGTTAGGGTTATGGTTAGTGTGAGGATAAGTGTTAGGGTGAGCGTTAGGTTTAGGGTGAGAGTTAGGGTTACGGTTAGGGTTAGTGTGAGCGTTAGGTTTAGTATTAGGGTTAGGCTTATGGTTAGGTTTATAGTTAGGGTTAGGGTTTGGGTGAGAGTGAGTGTGAGGGTTGGCGTTAGGGTTAGGTTTAGGGTTAGGGTGAGGGTGGGTGTGAGGGTTAGGTTTAGGATTAGGGTTAGGTTTAGGCTGAGGGGGAGGGGGAGGGTGAGTGTGAGGTTTTGGGTTAGGGTTTGGGTTAGGGTTAGGGTGAGGGCTAGGTTGAGGGTGAGTGTGAGGGTGAGCGTGAGTGTGAGGGAGAGGGTTAGGTTTAGGGTGAGGTTTAGGATTAGGGTTAGACTTAGGGTTCGGATGAGGGTGAGGGTTGGGTTAGGATTAGTGTGAGGGTTAGGGTTAGAGTGAGTGTTGTGGGTGACGGTGAGGGTTACGGTGAGTGTTAGTGTTAGGCTTAGGTTTCGGGTGAGGGTTGGGGTTAGGATTAAAATGAGGTTGAGGCTTAGGGTGAGGGGTAGGGTTAGTGTTAGGGTGAGGGTTAGAGTTAGTGTGAGGGTTAGGGATGGGGTTAGGGTTAGGATTAGTGTGAGGATAATTGTTAGGTTGAGGGTTAGGTTAAGCATTAGGGTTAGGGTGAGGGTTAGGGTAAGGTTTAGGGATAGGGTGAGTGTGAGGGTGAGGGTTAGGGTTAGGATTAGGGTGATGGTTAGGGTTAAGGTGAGGGGTATGGTAAGGGTTAGGGTTAGGGTGAGAGTTAGGATTTGGTTTAGGGCGAGTGTTAGGATTCTGTTTAGGGTTAGGGTTAGGGTGAGGTTTAGGGTTAGGGTTAGGGTGAGGGTGAGGGTAAGGTTGAGGGTGTGGGTTAATTTTAGGTTTAGGGTGTGGGTGAGGGTTAGGGTGAGGGTTAGTGTTAGCGTTAGGGTGAGGGTGTGGGTAAGGATGAGGGTTAGCGTTAGGGTGAGGGTTAGGGTTATATTTAGTTTGAGTATTAGGTTTAGTGTGATGTTTATGGTGATGGAGAGTGTTAGTGTGAGGGTGAGTATGATGGTTAGGTTTAGGGTTATTGTTAGGGTTAGGTTTAGGGTGAGAGTGAGGGTGAGGGTGAGGGTTAGGGTTAGTGTTAGGGTGAGGTTTAGGGTTAGCGTTAGGGTTATGTTGAGGGAAAGTCTTAGGGTGAGGTTGAGGTTTAGGGTAAGCGTTAGGGTAAGGGTGAGGGTTGGTTTGAGGGTAAGACTTAGGGTTAGGGTGAGGGTTATTGTTAGGATTAGGGTGGGGGTTAAGGTTAGCGTGAGGACTAGGGTGAGGGTGAGTTTAGGGTTAGTGTGAGGGGTAGGGTTAGGGTTAGGGTGAGGTTTAGGGTTAGTATGAGGGTTAGGGTTAGGTTTAGGATTAGGATTAGTGTGAGGATAAGGGTTAGGGTGAGGGTTAGGTTGAGGTTGAAGTTTAGGATTAATGTTAGGGTTGGGGTTAGCGTTAGTGTCAGGGTGAGGCTTAGGGTGAGTGTTAGGGTTAGGGTGAGGTTTAGGTTGAGGGTGAGCCTTAGGGTTAGGCTTAGGTTGATGGTTAGGGATAGGGTTAGGTTTAGGGTGAGGGTTAGGGTGAGGGTTAGAGTGGGGGTTAATGTTAGGGTGAGGGTTAGGGTTAGGATTTGGGTTACGGTGAGTTTTAGGGTTAGGGTTATGGTTAGGGTAAGGGTTGGGTTTAGGATTAAGGTTAGATTTAGGGTTAGGGTTATTGTTAGGGTTAGAGCTAGGGTTAGGGTGAGGGTGAGGGTGAGCGTAGGCGTTTGGGTTAGGTTTAGGTTTAGGGTGATGGTGGGGGTGAGGGGTAGGTTTAGATTAGGGTTATGGTTAGGCTGAGAGGAAGGTAGAGGGTGAGGGTGAGATTTAGGGTTAGGGTTAGGTTTGGAGTTACGGTGAGGGCTAGGGTGAGGGTGAGGATTAGGTTGATGGTTAGGTTTAGGGTGAGGGTTAGGGTAAGGGTTACAGTGAGGTTTAGGGTTAGTTTGATGTTTAGGGTGAGGCTGAGTGTTAGGGTTCGGGTGGGGGTGAGTGTGAGGCTGAGGGTGAGGTTTAGGTTGTGGCTTAGGTTTCGGGTTACGGTGAGGGTTACTGTGAGGTTTAGGGTTAGGGTTAGGGTTAGGTTGAAGGTGAGGGTGAGGGTTAGGGTTAGGGTTAGGTTGAGGGTTAGGGTTAGGTTGAGGTCTAGGGTGAAGTGTAGAGTTAGGGTTAGGGTGATTGTTAGGGTTTGTGTGAGGGTTTGGGTTAGAGTTAGGGTTAGGGTGAGGGTTAGGGTGAGGTTTAGGATACGGGTTAGGGTGAGAGTTAGGTTTAGGGTACTGTTTAGCATGAGGGTGAGGGTTACCGTGAGGGTTATTGTTATGGTGTTGTTTAGGGTGAGGTGAGGGTTAGGGTTAAGCTGTGGGTTAGGGTAAAAGTTAGGTTTAGGGTGTGGGTGAGGGTTAGTGTTAGGGGTAGGATGGGCGTTAAGTTTACGGTTTAGGTCTAGCATGAGGGTGAGGGTTAGTTTGAGGGTTAGTGTGAGGGGTAGCGTTAGGATTAGGATGAGGGTTAGGGTGAGGGTGGGGGTGAGGGTTAGGTTTAGGATTAGGGTTAGGTTTAGGCTGAGGGGGAGGGGAGGTTTTGGGTTAGGTTGAGGTTTTGGGTTAGTGTTAGGTTTAGGGTTACACTGAGGGCTAGGTTGAGGGTGAGGGTTAGGGTGAGGGTGAGGTTGAGGGTGAGGGTGAGGGTGAGGGTTAGATTTAGGGTGAGGGTTAGCATTAGGGTTAGGGTTAGTTTTAGGGTGAGGGTGAGGTTTGGGTTAGAGTTAGTGTGAGGGTTACTCTTAGGGTGAGGGTTAGATTGACGGTGAGGTTAGGGTGAGTGTGAGGGTTAGGGTTAGGTTTCGGGTGAGGGATCAGTTTAGGGTTAGAATGAGGGTGAGGCTTAGGGTGAGGGGTAGGGTTACTGTTAGGGTGAGGGTTAGAGTTAGTGTGAGGGTTAGGGATGGGGTTAGGGTTAGGGTTAGTGTGAGGATAATGGTTAGTTTGAGAGTTAGGGTAAGCGTTAGGTTTAGGGTGAGGGTTAGGGTGAGTGTTAGGGTTAGGGTTAGTGTTAGGGTGAGGGTAAGGTTTAGGGTTAGTGTTAGGGTAAGGTTTAGTGTTAGGGTGAGCGTTAGGGTAAGGGTTAGGGATAGGATGAGTGTGAGGATGAGGGTTAGGGTTAGAGTTAGTGTGATGGTTAGGGTTAGGGTGAGGTTTAGGGTAAGGGTTAGTATTAGGTTGAGGGTTAGGGTTTGGTTTAGGGTTTGTGTTAAGGTTAGGTTTAGGGTTAGGTTAAGGGTTAGGGTTAGGGTGAGTGTTAGGGTTAGGGTTAGGGGGAGGGGGAGGGTAAGGGCGAGGGTGAGGGTTAAATTTAGTGTTAGGGTGTGGGTGAGGGTTAGGGTGAGGGTTAGTGTTAGGGTTAGGCTGAGGGTGTGGGTAAGGATGAGGGTTAGGCTTAGGTTTAGGGTTATGGTTAGTGTGAGGGTGAGGTTGAAGGTTAGGGTTAGGATTAGTTTTAGGTTTAGGTTTAGGCTGAGGGAGAGGGTGAGGGTGAGGCTGAGGGTGAGGTTTACGTTTATGGTTTGGGTTAGGGTGAGGGCTAGTGTATGGGTGAGGGTGAGGGTTTCTGTTAGGTAAGTGTTAGAGTTAGGGTGAGAATTAGGGTCAGGGTGACACTTAGTGTGAGAGTTAGGGTTAGGGTGAGGGTTAGGGTGACTTTGAGGGTTAGGGTTATGGTTAGGTTTAGGGTGAGGGTAAGGGTTAGGGTGAGGGTTAGGGTGCTGGTAAGGGTTAGGGTTAGTATTAGGGTTAGGGTGAGTTTGATGTTTAGGGTCAGGTTTAGGGTTAGGAATAGGGTTAGGATTAGGGTTAGGGTTAGAATTAGGGTGAGGGTTAGGCTGAGGGGTAGGGTAAGGATTCGGGTTTGGTTTAGTGTGAGGATTAGGGTTAGGTTTAGAGTTAGAGTGAGGGTAAGGATTAGACTGTGGTTTTGTGTGAGGGTGAAGATTAGGTTTTGCATTAGGGTTAGGGATAGGGTGAGGGTTAGGATTAGGGTTAGGGTTAGGGTGAGGGTGAGGGTGAGGATTAGGGTTACTGTTACATTGAGGGTTTGGTTTAGGGTTTGGATTAGGGTGAGGGTGACGTTGAGGTGAAGTTTTCGGTTAGGTAAGGGTTATGTTTAGGTTAGGGTGTGAATTAGGTTGAGTGTGAGGGTTAGATTGAGGGTTAGGGTTAGGGTGAGTGTTAGGGTTAGGCATAATGTGAGAGATAGGTTTAGCGTGATGTTTAGGGTGAGGGTGAGGATTAAGGTGAGGCAAAGTATTAGGGTTAGAATTAGGGATAGGGTGAGGATAAGTGTTAGTGTGAGGGTTAGGATTTGGGTTAGAGTTAATGTGAGGTTTAGGGTTAGGTTGAGGATTAGGGTGAGGATGAGTGTTAGGGTTAGCGTTAGGGTTACGATTAGGGATAGGGTGAGGTTTAGGGTTAGTGTGAGGGTTAGGGTTAAGGTTAGGGTTACTGTGAGGATAAGGGTTAGGGTGAGGTTTATGGTGAGGGTGGGGGTTAGGGTTAACCTTAGGGTTATGGTGAGCGTTAGGGTGAGGGTTAGGGTGAGGGTGAGGGTTAGGGTTATTTTTCGGTTGAGTATTAGGTTTAGTGTGATGTTTATGGTGAGGGTGAGTGTTAGTGTGAGGGTGAGGATGAGGGTTAGGGTTAGGGTTAGGGTTAGGTTTAGGTTTAGGTTGAGAGTGAGGGTGAGGGTGAGGGTTAGGGTTAGTGTTAGGTTGAGGATTAGGGTTAGGGTTAGGGTTATGGTGAGGATAAGTCTTAGGGTGAGATTTAGGGTGAAGTTGAGGTTTAGGGTTAGCGTTAGGGTAAGGGTGAGGGTTGGTGTGAGGGTTAGAGTTAGGGTTAGTGTGAGGTTTAGGGTAGGGTTAGGGTGAGTGTAAGAATTAGGGTGTGGGTTAGGGTGAGGTTGAGGGTTAGGGTTATCATTAGGGTTAGGGTGAGGTGAGGGTTAGGGTGTGTTTATTGTGAGGGTGAGTGTTAGGCTGAGGGTGAGGTTGAGGGTTAGGTTTAGGGTTAGGGTTAGGTTTAGGGTTACGGTGAGAGTGAGGGTGAGGGAGAGGGTTAGGGTTAGGATGCGGGTGAGGGTGAGTGTTAATGTTAGGGTTAGGGTGAGGGTTAAGTTTAGGGGGAGGGTTAAGGTTAGGTTGAGTGCTCGGGTGAGGGTGAGGGTTCAGGTGACGGTGAGTGTGAGGGTTTTGGTTAGGTAAGGGTTAGGGTTAGGGTTATGGTGAGGATTAGCGTGATGGTTAGGTTTATGTTGAGGATTAGGGTGATGTTTAGGGTTAGGGTGAGGGTTAGGGTTAGGGTAATGGTTAGGGTTAGGGTGAGGGTTATTGTGAGGGTTTGTTTTAGGTTTAGGTTTAGGGTGAGGGTGAGGGTTAGTGTTAGGGTTAGGGTGAGGGTTAAGGTTAGGGTGTGAGCTAGGGTGATGTTGAGGGTGAGGGTCAGGGTTTCGGTTAGTAAGTTTTCGGGTTAGGGTTATGGTCAGGAATAGGGTGAGGGTGAGGGTTAGGTTGAGGGTTAGGGTAAGGGTGAGTTTTAGGGTTATGGTGATGGTTAGTATTAGGGTGATGTTTAGGGTGCGGTTGAGTGTTAGGTTTAGGGTGAGGGTTCGGGTTAGGGTGAGGGTTCGGGTTAGGGTGACGGTTAGGGTTAGGTTGTATTTATGGTGAGGATGATTGTTAGGGTTAGGGTGAGGTTGAGGGTTAGGTTTAGGGTTAGAGTTAGGGAGCGAGTTAGAATGAGGGTGAGGGTTAGTTTTCGGGTGAGGGTGAGGTTGAGTGTGAGGGTTAGGGTGAGGGTGAGGGTTTCGGTTAGGTAAGGGTTAGGGTTAGGGTTATGGTGAGGATTAGGTTGGGAGTGAGGTTTAGCCTGAGGGTTAGGGTTAGGGTGAGCGTTACTGTGAGAGGTAGGGTTAGGGTTAGGGTGAGGGTTAGGTTTATTGTGAGTGTTAGGCTTAGGTTTAGGTTTACGGTTAGAGTGAGGATAAGGGTTAGGGTGAGGTTTAGTTTGGGGGTGATGGTTAGGGTTACGTTAGGTTAATGGTTAGTATTAGGGTTATGATGAGGGTTAGGTTTAGGATGAGGGTTAGGTGGAAGGTGAAGGTCAGAGTTAGGTTTAGGTTCAGGGTTAGGGTTAGGGTTAGGGTTTGGGTGAGGGTTAGGGCCAGGGTTAGGTTTAGGGTTAGCGTGAGGGATAGTGTTAGGGTTAGGGTGAGGGTTAAGTTTAAGGTGAGGACTAGGGTGACTGTGAGGATTAGGGTGAGGGTAAAGGTGAGTGTTTCCTCTAGGTGAGGTTTAGGGTTTGAGTTATGGTGAGGATTAGGGTAACGGTGAGGCTTAGGTTGGGGGTTAGTTTAAGGGTGAGGGTGAGGGTTAGGGTTAGGGTGAGGGTTAGTATTAAGTTCAGGGTTAGGGTTAGGGTTAGTGTGAGGGGTAGGTTTAGGGTTAGGGTGAGGGTTAGGGTTAGTGTGAGGGTTAGGGATAAGTTTAAGATTAGGGATAGTGTGAGGATAAGGGTTAGGGTGAGGGTTAAGTTGAGGGTGAAGGTTAGGGTTAGGGTTATGGTTGGGGTTAGCTTTAGGGTTAGGGTGAGGTTTAGGGTGAATGTTAGGCTTAGGGTGAAGGTTAGCTTGAGGGTGAGCATTATGGTTAGGTTTAGGTTGATGGTTAGGTTTAGGGTTAGGTTTAGTGTGAGGGTTAGTGTGAGGGTTACAGTGAGGGTTAGTGTTAGTGTGAGGGGTAGGGTTAGGATTAGGGTTACGGTGAGTTTTAGGGTTAGGGTTATGTTTAGGGTAAGGGTTAGGGTTAGGATTAAGGTTAGATTTAGGGTTATGGTTATTTTTAGGGTTAGGGTTAGGGTGAGGGTGAGGGTGAGGGTGAGGGTGGGCATTATGGTTAGGGTTAGGTTTAGGGTGATGGTGGGAGTGAGGGGTAGATATAGGATTAGGGTTATGGGTAGGCTGAGGGGGAGGCAGAGGGTGAGGGTTAGGTTTAGGGTTAGGGTTAGGTTTAGAGTTACAGTGAGGGCTAAGGTGAGGGTGAGGGTTAGGTTGAGGGTTAGGGTTAGGGTGAGGGTTAGGGTTAGGGTTAGAATGAGGGTTATTGTTAGGTTGATGTTTAGGGTGAGGCTGAGTGTTAGGGTTCGGATGAGGGTTCGGGTGAGGGTGAGGGTGAGGGTGAGGATGAGGGTGAGGTTTAGGGTGTGGCTTAGGGTTAGGTGTTGGATGAGGGTTAGGGTGAGGTTTAGGATTAGGGTTAGGGTTAAGTTGAAGTTGAGGGTGAGGGTTAGGCTTAGGGTTAGGTTGAGGGTTAGTATTATGTTGAGGGCTAGGGTAAGGGTGAGGTTTAGGGTGAGGGTTAGTGTTAGTGTTAGGTTGAGGGTTAGAGTTAGTGTGAGGGTTTGGGTTAGAGTTAGGGTTAGTGTGAGGTTAAAGTTTAGGGTTAGGGTGAGGGTGAGGGTGAGGGTTAGGGTTATTGTTAGGGTTAGGTGAGGGTTAGGGTGAGGATTTGGGTTAGGGTGATGTTTAGGGTGAGGTGAGGGTTAGGGTGAGGGATAGGGTTATGGTTAGCATTAGGGTGCGGGTGAGGGTGATGTTGAGTGTTAGGTTTAGGATTTTGTTTATAGTTAGGTGAGTGTTAGGGTGAGTGTAAGGATTCGGGTGTGAGTGAATTTTAGGGTGTGGTTGAGGGTTAGGTTTAAGGTGAGAATTAGGGTTAGGGTTCGGATTATGGTGAGAGTAAGTATTAGGGTGTGGTTTAGGGTGAGGTTGAGGTTTTGGATTAACGTTTGTTTTAGGGTGAGGGTTAGTGTGAGGATTAGGGTTAGGTTTAGGTTTAGGGTGATGGTGAGGTTTAGAGTTAGTGTTAGGTGGAGGGTTAGGTTTAGGGTTAGGGTGATGGTAAGGGTTAGGTTGAGGGTTAGTGTGAGTTTGAGTGTTAGGGTTAGCATTAGAGTTAGGTTGAGGGTTAGGGTTAGGGTGAGGGTTAGTGTTAGGTTTAGAGTGAGGGTTATTTTTAGGTTGATGTTTATGGTGAGGCTGAGTGTTAGGGTTCAGGTGAGTGTTCAGGAGAGGGTGAGTGTGAGGGTGAGTGTGAGGTTTAGGGTGTGGCTTAGGGTTAGGTTTTGGGTGAGGGTTAGGGTGAAGTTTATGGTTAGGGTTAGGGTTAGGTTGAAGTTGAGGGTGAGGGTTAGGGTTACGGTTAGGTTGAGGATTAGGATTATGTTGAGGGCTAGGGTAAGGGTGAGGGTTAGGGTGAGAGTTAGTGTTAGGGTTAGGTTGAGGGTTAGAGTTAGTGTGAGGGTTTGGGTTAGAGTTAGGGTTAGTGTGAGGTTAAAGTTTAGGGTGAGGTTTTAGGGTGAGGGTGAGGCTTAGGGTTATCGTTAGGGTTAGGGTGAGGGTTAGGTTGAGGATTAGGGTTAGGGTGATGTTTAGGGTGAGGTGAGGGTTAGTGTGAGGATGAGGGTGAGGGTTAGGGTTATGGTTAGCGTTAGGGTGCGGGTGAGGGTGATGTTGAGTGTTAGGTTTAGGACTTTGTTTATAGTTAGGTGAGTGTTAGGGTGAGGTTAAGGATTCGGGTGAGGGTGAATTTTAGGGTGTTTTTGAGGGTAAGGTTTAAGGTGAGAATTAGGGTTAGGGTTAGGGTTATGGTGAGGGTAAGTATTAGGGTGTGGTTTAGGGTGAGGTTGAGGTTTTGGGTTGACGTATGTTTTAGGGTGGGGGTTAGTGTGAGGGTTAGGGTTAGGTTTAGGTTTAGGGTGATGGTCAGGTTTAGAGTTAGTGTTAGGTAGAGGGATAGGTTTAGGGTTAGGGTGATGGTAAGGGTTAGGGTGAGGGTTAGGGTGAGTTTGAGTGTTAGGGTTAGCATTAGTGTTAGGTTGAGGGTTAGGTTTAGGGTGAGGGTTAGTGTTAGGGTTAGAGTGAGGGTTATTGTTAGGTTGATGTTTAGGGTGAGGCTGAGTGTTAGGGTTCGGGTTCGGGTGAGGGTGAGGGTGAGGTTGAGGTTAGGGTGTGGCTTAGGGTTAGGTTTTGGTGAGGGTTAGCGTGAGATTTAGGGTTAGGGTTAGGGTTAGGTTGAAGTTGAGGGTGAGGGTTAGGGTTAGGGTTAGGTTGAGGGTTAGGATTATGTTGAGGGCTAGGGTGAGGGTGAGGGTTAGTGTTAGGGTTAGGTTGAGGGTTAGAGTTAGTGTGAGGGTTTGGGTTAGAGTTAGGGTTAGTGTGAGGTTAAAGTTTAGGGTGAGGTTTAGGGTGAGGGTGAGGGTTAGGGTTATCGTTAGGGTTAGGTGAAGGTTAGGGTGAGGATTAGGGTTAGGGTGATGTTTAGGGTGAGGTGAGGGTTAGGGTGAGGATGAGGGTGAGGGTTAGGGTTATGGTTAGCGTTAGGGTGCGGGTGAGGGTGATGTTGAGTGTTAGGTTTGTGACTTTGTTTATAGTTAGGTGAGTGTTAGGGTGAGGTTAAATATTCGGGTGAGGGTGAATTTTAGGGTGTTTTGAGGGAAAGGTTTAAGGTGAGAATTAGGGTTAGGGTTAGGGTTATGGTGAGGGTAAGTATTAGGGTGTGGTTTAGGGTGAGGTTGAGGTTTTGGGTTAACGTTTGTTTTAGGATGAGGGTTAGTGTGAGGGTTAGGGTTAGGTTTAGGTTTAGGGTGATGGTGAGGTTTAGAGTTAGTGTTAGGTGGAGGGATAGGTTTAGGGTTAGGGTGATGGTAAGGGTTTGGGTTAGGGTTAGGGTGAGTTTGAGTGTTAGGGTTAGCATTAGTGTTAGGTTGAGGGTTAGGGTTAGGGTGAGGGTTAGTGTTAGGGTTAGAGTGAGGGTTATTGTTAGGTTGATGTTTAGGGTGAGGCTGAGTGTTAGGGTTCGGGTGAGGGTTCAGGTGAGGGTGAGGTTGAGGTTTAGGGTGTGGCTTAGGATTAGGTTTTGGTGAGGGTTAGCGTGAGATTTAGGGTTAGGGTTAGGGTTAGGTTGAAGTTGAGGGTGAGGGTTAGTGTTAGGTTTAGGTTGAGGGTTAGGATTATGTTGAGGGCTAGGGTGAGGGTGAGGGTTAGGGTGAGGGTTAGTGTTAGGGTTAGGTTGAGGGTTAGAGTTAGTGTGAGGGTTTGGGTTAGAGTTAGGGTTGGTGTGAGGTTAAAGTTTAGGGTGAGGGTTAGGGTGAGGGTGAGGGTTAGGGTTATCGTTAGGGTTAGGTGAGGGTTAGGGTGAGGATTAGGGTTAGGGTGATGTTTAGGGTGAGGTTAGGGTTAGGGTGAGGATGAGGGTGAGGGTTAGGGTTACGGTTAGCGTTAGGGTGCGGGTGAGGGTGATGTTGAGTGTTAGGTTTAGGACTTTGTTTATAGTTAGGTGAGTGTTAGGGTGAGGTTAAGGATTCGGGTGAGGGTGAATTTTAGGGTGTTTTTGAGGGTTAGGTTTAAGGTGAGAATTAGGGTTAGGGTTAGGGTTATGGTGAGGGTAAGTATTAGGGTGTGGTTTAGGGTGAGGTTGAGGTTTTGGGTTAACGTTTGTTTTAGGGTGAGGGTTAGTGTGAGGGTTAGGGTTAGGTTTAAGTTTAGGGTGATGGTGAGGTTTAGAGTTAGTGTTAGGTGGAGGGTTAGGTTTAGGGTTAGGGTGATGGTAAGGGTTAGGGTGAGGGTTAGGGTGAGTTTGAGTGTTAGGGTAAGCATTAGTGTTAGGTTGAGGGTTAGGTTTAGGGTGAGGGTTAGTGTTAGGGTTAGAGTGAGGGTTATTGTTAGGTTGATGTTTAGGGTGAGGCTGAGTGTTAGGGTTCGGGTGATGGTTCGGGTGAGTGTGAGGTTGAGGTTTAGGGTGTGGCTTAGGGTTAGGTTTTGGTGAGGGTTAGCGTGAGATTTAGGGTTAGGGTTAGGGTTAGGTTGAAGTTGAGGGTGAGGGTTAGGGTTAGGGTTAGGTTGAGGGTTAGGATTATGTTGAGGGCTAGGGTGAGGGTGAGGGTGAGGGTGAGGGTTAGTGTTAGGGTTAGGTTGAGGGTTAGAGTTAGTGTGAGGGTTTGGGTTAGAGTTAGGGTTAGTGTGAGGTTAAAGTTTAGGGTGAGGGTTAGGGTGAGGGTGAGGGTTAGGGTTATCATTAGGGTTAGGTGAGGGTTAGGGTGAGGATTAGGGTTAGGGTGATGTTTAGGGTGAGGTGAGGGTTAGGGTGAGGATGAGGGTGAGGGTTAGGGTTATGGTTAGCGTTAGGGTGTGGGTGAGGGTGATGTTGAGTGTTAGGTTTAGGACTTTGTTTATAGTTAGGTGAGTGTTAGGGTGAGGTTAAGGATTCAGGTGAGGGTGAATTTTAGGGTGTTTTTGAGGGTTAGGTTTAAGGTGAGATATAGGGTTAAGGTTAGGGTTATAGTGAGGGTACTAGGGTGTGATTTAGGGTGAGGTTGAGGTTTTGGGTTAACGTTTGTTTTAGGGTGAGGGTTAGTGTGAGGGTTAGGGTTAGGTTTAAGTTTAGTGTGATGGTGAGGTTTAGAGTTAGTGTTAGGTGGAGGGTTAGGTTTAGGGTTAGGGTGATGGTAAGGGTTAGGGTGAGGGTTAGGGTGAGTTTGAGTGTTAGGGTTAGCATTAGGTTTAGGTTGAGGGTTAGGGTTAGGGTGAGGGTTAATGTTAGGGTTAGAGTGAGGGTTATTGTTAGGTTGATGTTTAGGGTGAAGCTGAGTGTTAGGGTTCGGGTGAGGGTTCGGGTGAGGGTGAGGTTGAGGTTTAGGGTGTGGCTTAGGGTTAGGTTTTGGTGAGGGTTAGAGTGAGATTTAGGGTTAGGGTTAGGTTGAAGTTGAGGGTGAGGGTTAGGGTTAGGGTTAGGTTGAGGGTTAGGATTATGTTGAGGGCTAGAGTGAGGGTGAGGGTTAGGGTGAGGGTTAGTGTTAGGGTTAGGTTGAGGGTTAGAGTTAGTGTGAGGGTTTGGGTTAGAGTTAGGGTTAGTGTGAAGTTAAAGTTTAGGGTGAGGGTTAGGGTGAGGGTGTGGGTTAGGGTTATCGTTAGGGTTAGGTGAAGGTTAGGGTGAGGATTAGTGTTAGGGTGATGTTTAGGGTGAGGTGAGGGTTAGGGTGAGGATGAGGGTGAGGGTTAGGGTTATGGTTAGCGTTAGGGTGCGGGTGAGGGTGATGTTGAGTGTTAGATTTAGGATTTTGTTTATAGTTAGGTAAGTGTTAGGGTGAGTGTAAGGATTCGGGTGTGGGTGAATTTTAGGGTGTGGTTGAGGGTTAGGTTTAAGGTGAGAATTAGGGTTAGGGTTAGGCTGAGGGTGAGGGGAAGGGGAGTTTTTGGGTTAGGGTTAGGGTTATTTGAAGGCTAGGTTGAGGGTAAGTGTTAGTGAGAGGGTGAGGTTGAGGGTTAGGGATAACTTTAGGGTTAGGGTGAGGGTTAGCGCTAGGGTTAGGTTTAGGTTTTGAGTTAGAGTGAGAGTGAGGGTTAGGGTTCAGTTTAGGATTAGGGTTAGGGTTATGGTTAGGGTGAGGTTTAGGATTAGAGTTAGGGTTCGGTTGAAGGTGAGAGTAAGCGTTAGGGTGAAGTTGAGTGTTAGGGTTAGCATTAGGGTTAGGGTGAGAGTGAGTGTTAGGGTGAGAGTTAGGGTTAGAGTTAGGGATAGATTGAGGGTGAGGTTTAGTTATAGGGGTCAAGTGAGTGTTAATATTAGGATGAGGATTAAGGTTAAGGTGAGGGATAGGGGGAGGGTGAGGGTTAGCGTGAGGGTGAGTGTGAGTGTTTCGTTTAGGTAAGGGTTAGATTTAAGGTTATGGTGAGGATTAGGGTGAGGGTGAGGGTTAGGTTGAGGATTATGGTAGGGTGAGGGTTAGGGTTAGGGTTAGGGTTAGGGTTATGGTGAGGGTTAGGGTGAGGTTTAGGGTTAGGGTTAGGGTTAGGTTTAGGGTGAGGGTGAGGTTTAGTGTTAGGGTTAGGGTGGGATTAAGGTTAGCGTGAGGTCTAGGGTGAGGGTGAGGGTTAGGATCAGGGTTAGTGTGAGGGGTAGTTTTAGGGTTAGGTTGAGGGTGAGGGTTAGGGTGAGGGTGAGGGTGAGGGTGAGGTTTAACATAACGTTAGTGTTAGGGTGACGTTTAGCGTGAGGGTTACCTTTACGTTTAGAGTTAGGGTGAGGGTGAGGGTTAGGTTTCGGGTTAGGGATAGGGTTATCGTTAGGGTTAGGGTGAGGTTTAGGGTTAGGGTTAGGTTTAGGTTGAAGGTGAGGCTGAGAGTTAGAGTTAGGGTTAGGTTGAAGGTGAGGCTGAGGGTTAGGGGTAGGGTTAGTTTGAGGGCTAGGGTGAGGTTGAGGTTTAGGGTGAGGGTGAGGGTGAGGGTTTTGATAAGGTAAGTGTTAGGGTTAGAGTTAGGTTGAGAATTAAGTTGAGGGTGAGGGTTAGGTTGAGGGTTAGTTTTAGGGTGATTGTTAGGTTTGGGGTTAGGGTGAGGGTTAGGGTTAGGGTGATGTTTAGGGTGAGGATGAGCGTTAGGGTGAAGGTGAGGGTTCGGGTGAGTGTGAGTGTTCGGGAGATGGTGAAGGTTAAGGTGTGGATGAGGATTAGGTTACGGAGTAGTGTTAGAGTGACAGTGAGTGTTAGGGTGAGGATGAGGGTTAGGGTTAGGGATAGGGTTAGGGTGAGTGTTAGGGTTAGGGTTAGGGTTAGGGTTAGGGTTAGGGTGAGGTTGAGGGTTCGGGTGAGTGTGAGTGTTCAGGTGAGGATGAGGGTTAGAGTTTTGGTGAGGGTTAGGTTTCGGCTCAGTGTTAAGGGGATGGTGAGTGTTAGGGTTAGGGTTAACGTTAGTTTTAGGGTGAGGTTTACGTTGAGGGTTCGGGTTAGGGTGAGTGTTAGGGTTAGGGTGATGTTTCAGTTGAGGTTGAGTTTTAGGTTGTGGGTGAGCATTAGGGTTAGGGTGAGGATTAGAGTTATGGTTAGGGTTAGGGTTATGGTGAGTTTAAGGGATAGGGTGAGGTTTAGTGTGAGGTTGAGGGTTATGGTGAGTGTTAGGGTGATGGTGAGGGTTAGGGTTAGGGTGGGGGTTAGGGTGAGAGTTAGGATTAGAGTGAGGGTGAGGGGGAAAGTTAGGGTTAGGGTTAGAGTTAGAGTTAGGGTGAGGGTGAGTGTAGGGTTAGAACTTGGATTAGGGTTATGGATACAGTTAAGGTTAGGGTTAGATTTAGGGTGAGGGTGAGGGTTAGGGTTAGGATAAGAGTTAGGGTGAGAGTGAGGGTGAAGTTCAGTGTTAGGATTAGGGATAGGGTTAGGTTTAGGGTGAGTGTTAGGTTTAGTTTTATGGATAGGGTTAGGGTTAGGGTTAGGGTGGGTGTTATGGTTAGGTTTAGGGTGAGGTTGAGGGTTCGGGTGAGTGTGAGTGTTCGGTTGAGGGTGAGGGTTACAGTGTGGGTGAGGGTTAGGTTTCGGCTGAGTGTTAGTGTGATGGTGAGGTTTAGGGATAGATTTAGCGTTACGGTTAGGTTGAGGGTTATGGTGAGGGTTAGTGTTAAGGTGAGTGTTAGGGTTAGGGTGAGGCTTAGGGTTAGGGTGATATTTGGGTGATGGTGAGGGTTAGTGTGAGGGTGAGGATTAGGTTTAGTATTAGGGTTAGGGTTAGGGTTAGGGTGACTGTAAGGGTTAGGATGAGGTTTCGGGTGAGGTTTAGTTTTGGGTTTTGGTTGAGAGTTAGGGTTAGGGCGAGGATTAGGATTAGGTTTAGGGTTAGGGTTAGGGTGAGTTTAAGTGTTAGGGTGAGGTTTAGGGTGAGGGTGAGGGTTACAGTTAGCATTAGGGTTGGGGTGAGTTTTAGGGTTAGGTGTGGGTTAAGGTGAGGTTTAGGGTTAGGGTGAGAGTGAGGGTGAGGGTTAGGGTTAGGGTTAGGTTTAGAGTTAGGGTGTGGGTGAGACTGAGGGTTAGAATTTGGATTAGGGTTAGGGTTAGAATTAGGGTGAGGGTGAGGGTTAGGATTAGAGTTAGGGTGAGAGTGAGGGTGAGGCTCAGTGTTAGGATTAGGGTTAGGGATAGTGTTAGGGTGAGGATACGGGTAAATGTTAGGGTTAGGATTAGGGTTAGGGTTACTGTGAGTATAAGGGTAAGGGTGAGGGTTAGGGAGAGGTTGAGGGTTAGGGTTAGGGTGAGGGTTAGGTTTAGGGTTAAGGTGAGGTTTAGTGTTAGGATGAGATTTAGGGTGAGGGTTAGGGTCAGAGTGAGGGTTAGGGTGAGGGTTAGAGTTAGGTTTAAGATTAGGGTGAGGGTGAGCGTTAGTGTTAGGGTTAGGGTAAGGGTTAAGTTTAGGATGAAGGCTAGGGTGAGGGTGTTGGTTAGGGTGAGGGTGAGTGTGAGGGTGAGTGTTTCGGTTAGGTAAGTTTAGGGTTAGGGTTATGATGAGGATTAGGGTGAGGGTGAGGTTTAGGTTGAGGGTTAATTTGAGGTTGAGGGTTAGGGTTAGTTTTAGGGTGAGGGTTGGGGTTAGGGTGGTGTTTAGTGTGAAAATATGGTTTATTGTGAGTTTTAGGATTAGGGTTAGGTTTATTGTATGGTTTAGGGTTAGGGTTAGGGTGAGGGAGAAGGTAGGGATAGCGTTAGGGTTAGTGTGATGGTGGGGGTGAGGGGTAGGTTTAGGATTAGGGTTAGGGTTAGGCTGAGGGCTAGGGTGAGGTTGAGGTTGAGGGTGAGGGTGAGGGTTTCTGTTAGGTAAGTGTTATGGTTATTGTCAGGGTGAGGATTAGATTGAGGGTGAGGATTAGGGTTAGGGTGAGTGTTAGGGTTATCGTTTTGGTGAGGGTTAGGTTTAGGGTGAGTTTTAGGGTGAGGGTGAGTGTTAGGGTGAGCGGTAGGGTTCGGGTGAGTATGAGCGTTAGGGTGCGGGTGAGGGATAGGGTGAGGTTTAGGGTGTCGGTGAGGGTTAGGTTGACTGTGAGGGGTTAGGGTTAGATTTAGGGTGAGAATTAGGGTTTGGGTTAAGGTTAGGGTGAGGTTTAGGGTGAGGGGTAGGGTTAGGGTTAGGGTGAGGGTTAGGATTAGGTTGAGGGTTAGGGTAATATTTAGGGTTAGGTTGAGTGTAAGGGTCAGCGTGAGGGTTAGGGTGAGGGTAAGTGTTAGGGTGAGAGTTAGGGTGAGGGTAAGGGTTAGGGTTAGCGTTGGGTTTAGGGTGAGGGTTACATTGAGGGTTAGGGTTTGGGTTAGTTTTAGGGTTATTGGGAAGGTTAGGATGAGGGTTAGGGTTAGGTTTAGGCTGAGGGTGAGGGTGAGGGTTAGGGTTAGGTTTAGGGTAAGGGTTAGGGTGAGAGTGAGGGTGAGGGTGAGGGTGAGGGTTTCATTTAGGTAAGGGTTAGGGTTAGAGTGAGGATTAGGGTGAGGGTGAGGGTTAGGTTGCGGGTTAGGGTTAGGTTTACGGTTAGGGTGACGGTGAGGTTGAGGTATAGGGTTAGGTTTAGGGTTAGATTTAGGTTGACGATGAGGATTAGAAATAGGATTAAGTTTAGGGTTAGAGTTAGGGTGAGGTTGAGGGTGAGGGTTAGGGTTAGGGTTAGAGTTAGTGTGGGGGTGAGGTGAGGGTTAGTGTTAGGATTAGGGTTAGTGTTAGGGTTTGGGTGAGGGTGAGGGTGAATGTTAGGGTTAGGGTTATGGTTAGGGTTATTGTGAGGATAAGGGTTAAGTTGAGGGTTTGGGTGAGGGTGAGAGTTAGGGTGAGTGGTAGGGTGAGCTTGAGGGTTAGGGTTAGGTTTAGGGTTAGGGTGAGTGTTAGGGTTACGCTTAGGGTGAGGCTTAGGGTTAGGGTGAGGTTTAGGGTTAGGGTGAGTGTTAGGGTGAGGGTTAGGTTTAGGGTTTGGGTTACGGTGAGACTGAGGGTTAGTGTTAGGGTTACGGTGAGGGTTAAGTTTAGGGTGAGGGCTTGGGTGTCGGTGAGGTTTAGTGTGTTGGTGAGGGTGAGGGTGAGGGTTTCTGTTAGATAAGGGTTAGGGTTAGTGTTATGGTGAGGATTAGAACGAGGTTTAAGTTTAGTTTGAGGGTTTAGTTTAGGGTGAGGGTGATGTTGAGTTTAAGGGTTAGAGTCAGGGCGAGGGTTGGGGTGAGGTGTAAGGTTAGTGGTAGGGAGAGGTTTAGGGTTAGGGTCAGGTTTAGAGTTAGATTTAGTATGAGGATAAAGGTTAGGATGAGGGTTAGGGTTAAGGTTAGGGTTAGGGTGAGGGTTAATGTTAGGGTTAGGGTTAGCGTTAGGGTGAGTGTTGGGGTTAGGGTTAGGGTAAGTACTAGGGTTAGGGTGAGGGTTAGGGTTAGGGTTAGGTTGAGGTTTAGGGTTAGGGTTAGGTTTAGGGTGAGGGTTAGGTTTAGGATTAGGCTGAGGGTGAGGGGTAGGGTGAGGGGTAGGTTTAGGTTTAGGGTAAGGGTTAGGGTTAGGGTGAGGGTTAGTTTTAAATTTAGGGGTAGTTTGAGGGGGAGGGGAGGGGGACGGTTAGGGTTAGGTTTAAAGTGATGGTTAAATTGTGGGTGAGGATTAGGGTTATGTTGAGGGTTAGGGAGACCAAGAGGGTTAGGGTGAGGGTGAGGATTAGGGTTAGGGTTAGGGTGAGGGTTAGTGTTAGGGTTAGGTTCAGGCTTAGGGTGAGGGTTAGGGTGAGGGGTACGGTTAGACTTAGGGTGAGGGATAGTGTTAGAGTGAGGGTTAGGGTTAGGGTTCGACTTAGGGTTAGCGTGTGGTTAAAAGTTAGAGTGAGGGTTAGGGTGAATGTGAGTGTTAGGGTTACTGTTAGGGTTAGGTTAACGGTTAGGGTGAGGGTTAGGTTTAGGGTGAGGGTTAGGGTGAGAGTACTGTTTAGCGTGAGGGTGAGGGTTAGGGTGAGGGAGAGGGTTAGGGTTAGGTTTAGGGTTACGGTGAGGGTTAGGGTTAGGGTGAGGGTCAGGTTGAGGGTTAGAGTTAGGGTTAATTAAGGGTTAGGCTTAGGGATTACGGTGAGGATTAAGTTGAGTGTGAGGGTTAGGTAGTGGTTTAGGGTTAGGGTGAGGGTTAGGGTAGGGGTTAGGGTGAAGGTTAGGGTTAGGTTGATGTTTAGGGTGAGAGTGAGGGTTCGGGTGAGGGTGAGGGTTAGGGTGTGGGTGAGGGTTAGATTTCGGGTGAGTGTTAGGGTGACTATGAGGGTTAGGGTGAGGTTGAGCGTTAGGGTTATGGTTGTGAGTTAGAGTGAGGGTTAGGGTTAGGGTTAGGGTCAGGTTTAGGGTTAGTGTGAGTGTTAGGGTTAGGGTTATGATTAGGGTTAGTGTTAGGATAAGGGTGAGGTTGAGGGTTAGGTTGAGGGTGAGCTTGAGTGTTAGGGTTAGTGTTAGGGTAAGGGTGACTTTTATGGTGAGTTTTAGGGTTAGGGTGAGTGATAGGATCAGGGTTAGGGTGAGGGTTAGGTTTAGGGTGTTATTTATGGTGAGGGTGAATGTTAGGGTGAGGGTGATGGTTAGGGTTAGGGTTAGGGTTAAGTTTAGGGTGAGGGATAGGTATAGGATTACGGTTACAGTTAGGATTAGGGTGATTGTAAGGGTTCGGTTGATGTTTCGGGTGACCTTGAGTGTTAGGGTTTGGGTGAGGGTTAGCGTTAGAGTGCATATTAGGGTTAGGGCTAGGGTCAGGGTTTTAATGAGTTTAAGGGTTAGGGTGAGGTTTATGGTGAGGGTTAGGGTTAGGATTAGCGTGAGGGTTAGGGGGAGGGTTTGGGTTAGGGTTAGGGTGAGAGTTAGGGTTAGGATGAGGGTTATATTTAGGGTTAGGGTGAGATTATTGCTTAGGGTGAGGGTGAGGGTCAGGGTGAGGGTGAGGTTGAGGGTGAGTGTTAAGGTGAAGGTGAGGGTGACGGTGACGGTGAGGGTTAGTTTTAGGGTTAGGGTTAGGCTGAGGTTGAGGGTTAGGGTTAGGATTGAGGTTAGAGTTAGGTTTAGGCTTAGGGTTAGGGTGACAGTGAGGTTTAGCGTGAGGGTGAGGGTGATGGTGAATATTAGGGTTAGGATTAGGTTTAGGGTGAGTTTTAGGGTTAGGGTTAGGGTTAGGGTGTGGATGAGGGTTGGGTTTCGGCTGAGTGTTAGGGTGAAGGTGAGGGTTATGGTGAGTGTGAGGGTTAGGGTTATGGTTATGTTTAGAGTCAGGTTTAGGTTTAGGGTGAGTTTGAAGGTGAGGGTTAGGTTTAGGATTAGACTTAGGTGTTTGGTAAGGCTTAGGGTGAGTGTGAGTGTGAGGGTCAGAGTTAAGATTAGGTTGAGATTTAGGGTTAGGGTTAGGGTTAGGTTGTGGGTGAGGGTGAGGGTTAGGTTGTGGGTGATGGTGAGGGTGACGGTGAAGGTGAGGGTTAGGTTTCGGGTAAGGTTCAGGGTTATGTTTAGGGTAAGATTGAGTGTGAGGATGAGGGGTAGGTTGAGGGTGATGGTGAGGTTGAGGGTGAGCGTGAGGGTTAGGGTTTGGGTGAGGGTTAGGGTTAGGCTTAGGGTTAAGGTTAGGGTGAGGGTTAGGGTTAGGGTTAGGGTTAGGATGACGGTTAGGCTGAGGGTTAGGTTTAGGGTTAGGGTGAGGGTGAGGGTTAGGATTAGGATTAGGGTTAGGGTTAGGTTAAGGTTTAGGGATAGGTTTAGGGTTAGGTTCAGGGTTTGTTTAGGGTTAGGTTTAGGGTTAGAGTGAGGGTGAGGGTGAGGGTTAGGGTTGGATTAGGGTTAGTGTTAGGGTTATGCTGAGGGTGTTGTTGAGGGTGAGTGTGAGGGTTAGGGTTAAGGCGAGGGTTAGGATTAGGTTTAGGCTTAAGGGTAAGGTGAGGGTTAGGTTTAGGATTAAGTTTAATATGAGGGTTAGGCTGAGGGTTAGTGTTAGGGTTCGTTGGAGGGTAAGGTTTAGGGTGAGGGTTAGGGTGAGGGTGATCTTTGGGTTAGGCCTTAGGGTTAGGGTGAGGGTTAGGGTGAGTGTTAGTGTTAGGGTTAGGGCTAGGGTGAGGGTTAGGGTGAGGGTAAGGGTTAGGGTGATTTTTAGGGTGAGGGTTAGTGTTCCAGTTAGGATTAGGGTTCGGGTGAGGGTTAGGTTGAGGGTCAGTGTTAGGCGAGGTTTACGATGACAGTGAGGGTTCGGGTGAAGGAGAGGGTTAGGGTTAGGGTTAGGGTGAGGGTTAAGGTTAGGGTGAGGGCTAGTGTGAGGGAGAGGGTTAGGGTTAGGGTGAAGGGTAGGGGTAGGGTTAGGGTTAGGGTTAGGTTTAGGCTGAGGGTTCGGGTTAGTGTGAGGGTGAGGGCTAGTTTTAGCATTAGGGTTAAGGTTAGGTATAGGGTTAGGGTGAGGGCGAGGGTGAGATTGAGGTTGAGGTTAGGGTAAGGTTTAGGGTTAGACTGCGGGTGGGGGTGAGGGTGATGGTGAGGGTGAAGTTTAGGGTTAGTTTTAGGGTGAGGGCTAGGGTGAGGGTGATGGTTAGGGTGACGTTTTGGGTGAGGGTGTGGATTAGGGTGAGGTTGAGGTTGAAGATGAGTGTTAGGGTTAGGGCGAGGCTTAGGTTTAGGGTTAGTGTGAGGGTTACGATTAGGGTGATGTTTAGGGTGAGGGTTAGAGTTAGGGTGAGGGTGAGTGTGAGGATTAGGGTGTAGGTGAAGGTTAGGATTAGGGTGAGGGTTAGGGTGACGGTGAGGGTTAGGGTGAAGGTGAGGGTTAGGGTTAGGGTGAGCTTTAGGGTTAGGGTTAGGGTGAGGGGTTAAGTGAGGGTTAGGGTAAAGGTTAGGGTGAGAGTTAAGGTTAATGTGAGCGTTAGGGTTAGGCTTAAGGTTAGTGTTAGGGTAAGGGTTAGGGTGAGGGTTAGGTGGAGAGTGAGGGTTAGGGTATGCCTTAGTGTTAGGGTGAGGTTTATTGTGAGGAATAAGGTGAGGGTTAGGGTTAGTATGAGGGTGAGGGTTAGAATTATTTTTATGGTGAGGGTTAGGGTGAGGTTAGGTTTAGGGTAGGGTTAGGGTCAGGGTGAGGGTTCCGGTGAGGGTGAGTTTTAGGTTGTGGATGATGGTTAGGGTTAGGGTGAGGGTTATGGTGATGTTGAGGTTTAGGATGAGGGAGAGTGTTAGGGTTACGGTGAGCGTTAGGTTTAGTGTGAGGATTAGGGTTAGGGTAAGGGATAGGGTGAGGGCGAGGGTGAGATTGAGGTTGAGGTTAGGGTTAGGGTTAGGGTTAGACTGAGGGTGGGGGTGAGGGTGAGGGTGAGGGTGAAGGTTAGTGTTTGTTTTAGGGTGAGGGCTAGGATGAGGGTGAGGGTTAGGCTGACGTTTTGGGTGAGGATGAGGATTAGGGTGAGGTTGAGGTTGAAGATGAGGGTTAGGGTGAGGGGTAGGGTTAGGATTAGGGTTAGGGTGAGGGTTAGGGTTAATGTGAGGGTTAGGGTTAGGGTTACTGCTAGGGCTAGGGTTAGTTTGAGGGTAAGGGTTAGAGTGAGTGTTAGGGTTAGGGTAAGCATTAGGGTTAGTTTAGGGTTAGGGTGAGGGTTAGGGTGAGGCCTCAGGTTTAGGATTAGGGTTAGGGTGAGTGTTAGGTTGAGTGTTAGGATTAGGATTAGTGTTAGGATGAGGGTGAGTGTCAGGGTGAGGGTTAGGGTTAGGGTGAGAGTGAGGGTGAGGATTTCGGTTATGTAAGGGATAGGGTTAGGGTTCGGGAGAGGATTAGGTTGAGGTTGAGGGTTAGGTGGACGGTTAGGATTAGGGTGAGGGTTAGTGTTAGGTATAGAGTGAGGGATAGGGTTAGGGTGAGGTTTAGGGTAGGGTTAGCGTGAGGGTGACGGTTTGGGTGAATGTGAGTTTTAGGGTGTGGGTGACGGTTATGGTTAGGGTGAGCTTAAGGTGACGGTGAGGGTTAGGGTGAGGGTGAGGGTTATGTTTAGGGTGAGGGTGAGGGTTAGGTTTACGGTGAGCCTTAGGGTGAGCATTAGGGTTAGGGTTAGTGTTAGGATTAGGGTTAGGGTTAGGGTTATGGTTCAGGTAAGGTTTAGGGTGAGGTTTAAGGTAGGGTTAGGGTTAGGGTTAGCGTTAGGTTTAGGGTGAGGTTTAGTGTGAGGGTTAAGGTTAGGTTGAGGCATCGGTGAGGGTGATTGTTAGGGTTGAGGGTGAGGGAGAGGGTGAGGGTTTCGGTTAGGTAAGGGTTAGGTTTATTGTTAGGGTGAGGTTTAAGTTGAGGGTGAGTGCTAGTGTGAGGGTTAGGGTTATGGTTAGGGTGAGGGTGAGGTTTAGGGTGAGGGGTAGGTTTAGGTTTAGGGTGAGTGTTACGGTTCATGTGAGTGTTAGGGTTAGGGTTATGGTTAATTTTAGTGTGAAGATAAGTGTTAGGATGAGGGTTAGGGTGAGGGTGATGGTTAGGGTTAGGTTTCCGGTAAGGTTTATGGTTATGGTGAGGGTTAGGGTTAGGGTTAGGATTAGGGTTAGAGTGAAGTGAGGGTTAGGGTTAGCGTTAGGTATAGGGTGACGGTTAGGTTGAGGGTTAGGCTTAGGTTTAGGGTTAGGGTGAGGGTTAGTGTTAGGGTTAGGTTTAGGGTAAGGTTTAGAGTTAAGGTGAGGGTTAGGGTTAGGGTTGGGGTGAAGTGAGGGTCAGGGTTAGCTTTAGGGTTAAGGCAAGGGTTAGGGTGAGGGTGACGGTTAGGGTTGGATTAGGGTTAGGGTGAGGGTGAGGGTTAGGGTTAGGATTAGGGTTTGGGTGAGGTTTACGGTGAGGGTTAGGGTTAGTGTGATTGTTAGGGTTAGGGTTAGTGTGAGGGTGAGGTTTAGCGTTAGGGTTAGGGTTAGCTAACGCTCACCCTAAATCTAACCCTCACCCTAACACTAACCCTAAACGTCACCCTCACCCTAACACTCACCCTAACCCTAACATTAACCCTAAACCTCACCCTCAACATAAACCTCACCCTAACCCTTACCCTCACCCTAGCCTAACCCTAACCCTAACACTAACCTTCACACTAATCCTAAACCTAAACCTAACTCTAACACTAAACCTCACCCTAACCCTCACCCTAACCATAACTGTAACCCTAACCCTTACACTACCCCTAACAATAACCCTAACCCTAACCCTCACCCTAACACTAACCCTAACCCTAACCCTAACTCTCACACTAAACCTAACGCACACCCTAACACTAAGCCAAACCCTCAGCCTAAACCTAACCCTAACCCTTACCCTAACCCTCACCCTATCCCTAACCGTAACCCTAATCCTAAACCTCACCCTCACCCTACCACACACCCTACCCCTCCACCTAAATCTAACCCTCCCCTAAACCTAACACTCACCTTAACCCTAACCCTAACCCTCACCCTGACCCTATCCCTCACCCTAACCCTAACCCTAACCCTAACCCTCAACCTCAATTTAAAGCTCACCCTCACCTTAACCCTAACCCTCTCCGTACTCCTCACCCTAAACCTAATCATAACCCTCAACTTCACCCTAAACCTCACGTTAACACTTACCCTCACCCTGACCCTAACCCTAAGCCTAACCATAAACATAACCCTCAACCTAATCCTCAACCTAACCCTAAATCTAACCCTCACCCTCAACCTCAGCCTAACCCTAACCCTAACCTTAATCCTAACCCTAACGCTGACCCTTACCCACACCCTAATTCTAATCTTAACCCTAACCCTCACCCTCACCCTTACCATAACTCTAACTCTTTCCCAACGCTTACCCTCACCCTAACTCTAACCCTAACCCAATCCTAAACCTCACCCTCATATTCACCCTAACCCTAACTCTAACCAAAACCCTCACCTTAACCCAAACCCTCACCCTAACCCTAACCCTAACATCACCCTAACATAAACCCTCACGCTCACGCTCACCCTCACCCTGTCTAACCCTAACCCTAACCCTAATCTTAACCCTAACCCTCACCCTCACCTCAACCTAATTCTAACAATATCCAAACCCTAATCCTCAACTTCACTCTAACACTCAACCTACCCTAACCCTCACCCTCAACCTCACCCTAACCCTAACCCTAACCCTAACGCTAATGCAGACCCTAACCCTTACCCTCACCCTATCCCTAAGCCTAAACCTCACCCTCACCGAAAACCTAGCGCTAAACCTAACCCTCACCTTAACCGTGCTTCTCCCCCTTCCCCTCCCCCTCAGACAAAATCTATCCCTAATCCTAATCCTAACCCAACCCTCACTCTCTCCCTCACTCTAAATCTAACCCTAAACCTAAACCTCCCCCTCAAACTCCCCCTAACAATAAAACTAAAAATAACCCTAACCCTAACCCTAACCCTCACCCTCACCCTAACCCAAACCTTCCCTCTCCCCCTAACACTAACCCTAACCCTAACCCTCACCCAACCCTCACCGTAAACCTAAACCTAAACCTCACCCTCACCCTAACCCTCAACCTAAACCTTACCCTCACCCTAAATGTAACCCTATCGCTAAACCTAACCATAACTCTCAGACTAAACCTAAACCTCACCCTAACCCTAACCCTACCCCTGAGCCGAACCCTCACCCTAACCGTAACCCTAACCCTAATTCTCACCCTACCCCTAAACATAACCCTAACCCTCACACTCACCCTATCCCTCACCCTAACTCTATCCCTAACCCTAACCCTGACCTGAACTCTCACCCGAATCCTAACAATAATTTTAACCCTAACTGTCTCCGTAACCCTAACCCTAAACCTACCCCTAACCCTAACTCTCCCTTCCCCTTCCCACTCACCCGCAGCCTAAACCTATCCCTAAACCTAATCCTAACCCTAACCCTCAATCCCACCCTCACTCTAAACCTAACCCTATCCCTAAACCTCACCCTCACCGTCAACCTCACCATCACGCTAATCCTAACAATAACCCCAACTCTAACCCTAACCCTAAACCTAACCCTCACCCTAACACTAACACTAACCCTAATCCTCACATTAAACCTTACACTCACCCTAAAGGTAAACCTACCCCTCAGCCTACGCCTCACAATAAACCGAACCCTAAATTTAATCCTAACCCTATCTCTAACCCGAACCCTAACGCTCACCCTGACCCTCACTGTCACCCTAACCCTAACCCTCACCCTCAACCTCACCCTAATCTTAACCCTAACCCTAGTCCTAATCCTAATTCTAACACATTCCCTCACCGTCATACTCACCCTAAACATAAACATAACCCTAAACCAAAACCTAACCCTAACACTAACCTTCACCCTAAATCTAAACCTAACCCTCACCCTCACACTAACCCTAACCCTAACCTTAATCCTAACCCTAACACTAACCCTCATCCTAACCCTCACCCTAACACTCACGCTAAATGTAACCCTCATTCTCACTCTAGCCCTCACCCTCCCCTTACCCTTATCCTCACCCTAACCCTAACTGTCACCCTAACCCTCACACTAAACCTAACCCTCACCTTAACCCTAAAACTACCCTCTCGCTAACCCTAAGCCTAAACCTAACCCTAACCCTCACCCTAACCCTAAGCCTAACCCTAACCCTCACCCTCACTCTAGCCTTCACCCTAACCATAATCCTAACCCTAAACCTCACCCTAACCCTAACCCTCATTCTAACCCTCACCCTCACTCTAGCCTTCACCCTAACCATAATCCTAACCCTAAACCTCACCCTAACCCTAACCCTCATTCTAACCCTAACCCACACACTAAACCTAACCCTCACCCTAACCCTAACCCTCTCCCTAACACTTACCCTAACCCTAACCCTAACATTAACCCTAACCCTCACCCTAAGCTTAACCTAAAATTAACCCTAACCCTCACCCTAAAACTAACCCTCTAACTAAACCTCCCACTTATCTTAACCCTCAAACTAACCCTTATGCTCACCCTCACCCTAACCCTCACATTAACCCTAAACCTCACCATAACACTAAGCCTAAACCTCACCCTCAGCCTAAACCTCAACATCACCCTAACCCTCACCCTAACCCTAACCCTCAACCACACCGTACACCTCACCCTAAACTTAAGACTCACCCTCAACCTAACCCTCATCCTAAGACTAACTCAAACCCTAACAATAATCCTAAACTTAACCCTCACACTCACCATCACCCTAACACTAACCCTAACCCTCACCCTAACCGTAACCCTCATCCTAACCCTAACCCTAACCCTAACCCTCACCCTAAACCTAACCCTCACCCTAAACCTAACCATAATCCTCACCCTAATCCCAACCCTAACCCTAACCCTCATCCTCACCCTCACCCTCAGCTTAAGACTAACCCTAACCCTAACCCTCTCACCCTCACCCTATCTCTCTCCCGAACCCTAAGCCTAGCCCAAACACACACCCTAACCCTAACCTTAACACTGAACCTCATCCTAACCCTAACCTAACCCTCACACTAAGCCTAAAACTCATCTTAACCCTAACCCTACCCCTCACCCTACACCTAACCTTAACCCTCACACTAAACCTAAACTTCACCCTACCCCTAACAATAACACTAACCCTAATCCTAACCCTCACTGTCACCCTCACCCTCAGCCTAACCCTAACCCTAATTCTAATCCTAACCCTATCCCTCACTGTCACCCTCACTCTAACCCTAAACCTAACCCTAAACCTCATCCTCACTGTCACCTACAACCTCACCCTCAGCCTAAACCTAACCATAACAGTAACCCTAACCCTAACCCTAAACCTCACCGCAAACATAATCCTAACACTTAACCTCACCCTAACCCTAACCCTAACCCTCACCCTCACCTAACCCTAACCGTAAACCCCACCTTAACCTTCACCCTAAACCTAAACCTATCCCTCACCCTAACCCTAACCCTCAACCTAACCCTAACAATCACCCTAACCCTAAGCCTAACACTAATCCTCACCCTCACCCTACGCCTCACCCCAAACTTAATCCTAACCCTAACCCTCACCCTAACCCTAAACCTCACACTAACCCTAACCCTCACCCTAACCCATACGTTAGCCTAACCCTAACATTAACCCTAACCCTAAGCCTAACCTTAAACGGAACCCTCATCCTAACCCTCACCCTAACCCTAACCCTAAGCCTGTCCCTCCCCCTCACCCTAACCTTCAATCTAATCCTTACCCTTATCCTCACCCTAACCCTCACACTGACCCTATCCCTCAACCTAACCCTAATCCTAACCCTCAAACTCACCCTCAAGCTCATCCACAGCCTAACCCTAATCCTAACCCTAATCTTTACCCTAACCATCACCCTCACCCTCACCCTAAACATAACCCTCACCCTAAACCTAACCCTAACTCTCTCCCTCACCCTACCCTAACCCTAACCCTCACCCAACCCTCACCCTAAACTAAACCTAAACCGAAACATCACCCTCACCCTAACCCTCACCCTAACCCTCATCCTCAGCCTAAATTTAACCCTATTCCTAACCCTAAGTGTAACTCTCAGACTAAACCTAACCCTCACCCTAACCCTAAACCTATCCTTGAGCCTAACCCTCACCCTCACCCTAACCCTAACCCTAATTCTCACCCTATCCCTAACCATAACCATAACCCTCACACTCACCCTAGCCCTCAACCTAACTCTATCCTTGACCCTAACCCTCACCCGAACCCTCACCCAAACCATCACCCTAATCCTAACAATCACTTTAACCCTAACTCTCACCGTATCTCCAACCCTACCCCTAATCCTAACCCTCCCGCTCCCTTTCCCACTCACCCTCAGCCTAACCCGAACACTAATCCTAATCCTAACCATAAGCCTCACTCCAACCCTCACTCTAAACCTAACCCTAAAGTAAACCTCACCCACACCCTCACCCTCACCCTCACCCTAACCCTCAACCTAAACCTTACCCTCACCCTAACCGTAACCCTATTGCTAACCTTAACCATAACTATCAGACTAAATCTAACCCTCACCCTAAACCTAACCCTACCCCTGAGCCTAACCCTCAACCTAACCCTAACCCCAAACCTAATTCTTACCCTACCCCTAAACATAACCCTATCTCACACACTCACCCTATCCCTCACCCTAAATCTATGCCTAACCCTAACCCTGACCTGAACTCTCACCCTCACCCTCACCCTAATCCTAACAATAATTTTAATCCTAACTCTCTCTGTAACCCTAACCCTAAACCTTCCCCTAACCCTAAGCCTCCCCTCCCCTTACCACTCACCCTCAGCCTAAACCTAACCCTAATCCTAATCCTAACCCTAACCCTCACTCCCACCCTCACTCTAAACCTAACCCTATCCCTAAACCTCACCCTCACTGTCACCCTCACACTCACCCTAACCCTAAGAATAACCCCAATGCTAACCCTAACCCTAACCCTAACCCTCATCCTAACATTAACCCTAACCCTAACCCTCACATTAAACCTTACCCTCATCCTAAACATAACCCTACCCCTCAGCCTAACCCTCACACTAAACCGAACCCTAATGCTAATCCTCACCCTATCTCTAACCTGAACCCTAACCCTCACTCTGACCCTCACTGTCACCCTAACCCTAACCCTATCCTTCAACCTCACCCTAATCCTAACCCTAAACCTAATCCTAATTCTAACACTCACCCTCACCTTCACCCTAAAAATAACCCTAAACCTAAACCTCTCCCTAACCCTAACCCTAAACCTAACCCTAATTTCACCCTAACTCTAAACCTAACCCTCACCCTCACCCTCACCCTAAACCTAACCCTAACCCTAAACCTCCCTCTCAACCTCACCCTCACAATAAACCTAACAATAACCCTAACCCTAACAATCACCCTCAACCTAACCCTAACCTTCCCTCTCCCCCTAACACTAACCTTAACCCTAACTCTAACCCTAAACCTAACCCTCACCCTAACCCTAACCTGACCCTAACCATAACCCTCACCCTCACCCTAACCCTAACCCGAAACCTAACACTCACCCTAACCCTCCCTTCTTCTCTCACACTCAACCGTTTCCTAAGCCTAAACCTAATGCTAATCCTAACCCTAAAACTCACTCTCACCCTCACCCTAAACCTTACTCTAACTCTAAACCTCACCCTCACCCTCATCCACAGTCTGACCCTTAACCTAACCCTAATCCTAACACTAACCCTCACCCTCACCCTCACCCTCACCCTAAATCTAACCCTAATCCAACCCTAACCCTCACTCTAACTCTAACCCTCACCCAACCCTAACCCTAACCTCACCCACAACCTAAATCTCACCCTCATCCTTAACATCACCCTAACCCTATCCCTCACCCTAACCCTAACACTAACCCTCACCGTTACCCAAACCTTCACACTAACCCTCTCCCTCAACCAAATCCTCACTCTAACCCAAACCCTAACACTTACCTGACGGAAACCCTCACCCTCACCCTCACCCTCAACCTAAACCTCACCCTCACAATAGCCCTCACACTAACATTAACCCAACCCTAAACCTAACCCTCAAACTCACCCTCACCCTCAGCCTAAACCTACCCCTAACCCTAATCCAAAACCTAACCCTCACCTTCACCCTAACCCTAAATCTAACGCTAACCCTCACCCTCCCTCAAACACTCACCCTAACCATGAACCTAACCGTAACCCTCAACCTCACACTAACTCTCAGCCTCACCCTCACCCACACACTAATCCTAACACTAACCCTAAGCCTAACTCTCACCCTCACACTAAACCTCAGCCTAACCCTTACCCTCACCCTAAACTTAACCATAACCCTAACCCTCACACTAACCTAAGCCTTACCCTCTCCTTAACCCTAACCTTAAACCTAACCCTAATCCTCACAGTAACCCTAACCCTCACCTGAACCATAACCCTACCCCTCAATCTAACCCTCATCCTACCCCTAAACCTAACCCTTTCGTTTACCCTCACTCTCACCCTAACCCTAACCCTCACCTTAAATAAAACAATCACCCTCACCCTCACCCTCAGTCTAACCCTAACCCTAACACTAATCCTAACCCTAACCTTCACCCTCAACATCACCCTAACTCTAACCCTAAACCAACCATAACCCTCACTCTAACTCTAATCCTCACCCAAACCTAACCCTCAACCTCAACCTGAATCTAACCCTAACCTTAAACTTCACTCTCACCCTAAACCTAACCCTCACCCTAACACTTACCCTCACCCTAACCCTAACCCTAACCCTAACCATCTCACTAATCCTAATGCTAACCCTAACCCTAACCCTCACCCTAACCCTAAAACTAACCCTAACCCTCTCCCTAACCCTAACCTTAATCCTCACCCTCACCGTCACCCTAACCCTAACCCTCACCCACACAGTAACACTCACTCTCACCATGACACTCACCCTCACCCTAAACATCACCCTAAACATAACCCTCACCCTAACCCTAACCCTAACACTCACCCTAACCCTAAACCTAAACCTAACCCTCCCCCTAACCCTAAAACTCACCCTAACCCTAACACTAACCCTTAACATCACCCGAACCCTAAACCTCACCCTTACCCTGACCCTATCCCCAACCCTAAACCTCACCCTTACCCTCACCCTAAGGCTTACCCTAAACCTAACACTAATCCTAAACCTACCTCTCACTCTCATCTTTACCCTAATGCTAAACCTAACCCTAACCCGCACACTAATACTTACCCTCACCTTCACCCAAACCCTAACTCTAACCCTAACCCGAACTGTCACCCTCACCCTAACCCTCACGCTCACACTAAACCTCACCTTCACCCTAACAATCACCCTAACCCTACCGCTAACCCTCACCCTAAGACTTACCGTCACCCTAATCCTCAAGTCACCCTAATCCTCACCTAACCCTAAAGTTAAACCTTATGCTAACCCTAACAATTACCATCACCCTCACCCTCACCTTCACCCTCACCATCACCCTAGCCCTCACCCTAACCCTAACACTAACCCTAACCCTCACCTTGACCCTAACCCTCACCGTCATACTAATACTCACCCTAACTCTTACTCTAACCCTAACCCTAACCCTCACCCTCACCCTCACCCTAACCCTAATCCTATACCTAACCCTAACCCTAACCATCACCCTCACCCTAACCCTAACCCTAACCCTATCCCTCACCCAACCCTCACCCTAAACCTAACCCTAAACCTCACCCTCACCCTAAACCTCACCCTAACCCTTACCCTCACCCTAAGCCTACCCTACCCCAAAACATAACCGTAACCCTCAGACTAAACCTAACCCTCACCCTCACCCTAGACCTAACCCTAATTCTCACCCTATCCCTCACCATAACCCTAACCCTCACACTAACCCTAGCCATCACCCTAACTCTATCACTAACCCTAACCTTCACCCGAACCCTCACACTCACCATCACCCTCACTCTAATCCTAACAGTAATTTTAACCGAACTCTCACTGTAACCCTAACCCTAAACCTACCCCTAAACCTAACCCTCCCCTTCCCCTTCCCACTCATCCTCAGCCTAACCCTAACGCTAATCCAAATCCTCACCATAACCCTCACTCCCAACCACAGTCTAACAATAACCCTAATCCTAATCCTAACCCTAACCCTCACTCTCACCCTAACCCTAACTCTAACCCTAATCCAACCATAACCCTCACTCTAACTCTAACCCTCACCAAACCCTAACCCTCACCCTCAACCTCAATCTAACCCTAACCTTAACCATAACTCTCACCCTAACCTTATCCTCACCCTAACCCTTACACTCACCCAAACCCTAACACTAACACTAATCTTAACCCTAACGCTAACCCTCACAATAATCTTAACCGTAATCCTAACCCTAACCCTCAAACTGACCCTCACCCTAACCCTAAAACTAACAATAACCCTCACCCTAACCCTAAACCTAATCCTCACCCTCACCCTAAAGGTCACCGTCACCTTAACCCTCACCCTAACCCTAACCCTCACCAACATCCTAACCCTCACTCTCACACTGACCCTCACACTCACCCTAAACGTCATCCTAAACATAACCCTCACCCTAACCCTAAACGTAAGCCTCACCCTAAACCTAACCCTCAGCCTCACCCTCACCCTCACTCAGCCTAAGCCTAACCCTAACCCTAAACCTCACCCTAACACTAACCCTAAACCTAAACCTCACCCTAACCCTAACCCTCACCCTAAACCTCACCCTAAAGCTAACCCTCACCCTAAACCTAGCCCTCACCCTCACCCTCACCCTCAATCTAACCCTTAACCTCACAATAATCATAACCCTAACCGTATCCCTAACCCTCAGACTAAACCTAACCCTCACCCTAACCCTAAACATTCACCTCAGCCTAATGCTCACCCTAACCCTGACCCTAACTCTAATTCTCACTCTATCCCTAACCCTAACCCTAACTCTCAACTTCACCCTATCCCTCAACCTATCTCTAACCGTAACCCTAACCGCTCCAGAACCCTCACCCTCAACCTAACCCTCAACCTCATCCTTAATATCACCCCAACCCTATCCCTCACCCTAACCCTAACACTAACCCTCACCCTAACCCTAACCCTCACCCTAACCCTCTCCCTCAACCAAATCCGCACCCAACCCTACCCTAACACTTAACTAACGGAAACCCTCACCCTCACCCTCACCCTAAAGGTCACCCTCACAATAGCCCTCACCCTAACCTTAACCCAACCCTAACCCTAACCCTCAAACTCACCCTCACCCTCAGCCCAACCCTACCCCTAACCCTAATCCCAACCCTAACCCTCACCCTCACTTAACCCTAACCCTCACCCTAACCCTCACCCTCACTCAAACCTTCACCCTAACCCTGACCCTAACCCTGACCCTAACCCTAATCCTAAACCTCACAATAACTCTCACCCTCACCCTCACCCACACACTATTCCTAACACTACCCCTAAGCCTAACTCACACCCTCACCCTAAACCTCACCCTAAACTTTACCGTCATCCTAAACCTAACCGTAACCCTAACCCTCACACTAACCGAAGCCTTACTCTCTTCCGAACCCTAACCTTAACCCTAATCCTAACCCTCACAGTAACCCTAACCATTACCCTAACAATAACCCTACCCCTCAATCTAGCCCTCATCTTACACCTAACCCTAACTCTTTCGCTTAACCTCTCCCTCACCCTAACCCTAACCCTCACCTTAAAAAAAAGATCACACTCACCGTCACCCTCACCCTCAGTCTAACCCTAACCCTAACCCTAATCCTAACCATAACCCTCACCCTCACCCTCACCCTAACTCTAAATCTAATCCAACCATAACCCTCAACCTAACACTAACCCTCACCCAACCCTAACCCTCACCCTCAACCTCAATGTAACCCTAAACTTAACCCTAACTCTCACCCTAACCCTAAACCTCACCCTAACACTTACCCTCACCCTAACACTAACCCTATCCATAACCCTCACCCTAAACCTACCCCTAAACCTAACCCTCACCCTCAAGATCAGTTTCAGCCTAACCCTAATCTTAAACCAAATCCTTACCATAATTCTCACCCTTACCCTCACCTTAACACTAACCCTCAAACTCACCCTCACCCTCACCCTAACCCTCAGCCTCACTCTCAACCTCACCCTAACCCTAACCCTAACCCTAACCCTCACCTTCACCCTCAACCTAACCCTAACCCTAACCCTATCCCTCACCCAACCCTCACCCTAAACCTAACCCTAAACCTCACCCTCACCCTAAACCTCACCCTAACCCTTACCCTCACACTAAGCCTACCCTAAACCAAAACCTAACCGTAACCCTCAGACTAAACCTAACCCTCACCCTATCCCTAACCCTACACCTGAGATTAACCCTCACCCCAACCCTAACCCTAACCCTAATTCTCACCCAATCCCTCACCATAACCCTAACCCTCACATTCACCCTAGCCATCACCCTAACTCTATCCCTAACCCTAACCTTCATCCGAACCCTCACACTCACCATCACCCTCACCCTAATCCTAACAATAATTTTAACCTAACTCTCACTGTAACCCTAACCCTAAACCTACCCCTAACCCTAACACTTACCGTCACCCTCACCCTCAGTCTAACCCTAACCCTAACCCTAATCCTAACCATAACCCTCACGCTCACCCTCACCATAACTCTAAACCTAATCCAACCCTAAAGCTCAATCTAACACTAACCCTCACCCAACCCTAAACCTCACCCTCTACCTCAATGTAACCCTAAACTTATCCTTAACTCTCACCCTAACCCTAACCCTCACGCTAACACTTATCCTCACCCTAAACCTAACCCTAACCCTCACCCTAAACCTACCCCTAAACCTAACCCTCACCCTTAAGCTCAGGCTCAGCCTAACCCTAATCTTAAACCAAATCCTTACCATAATTCTCACCCTTACCCTCACCTTAACACTAACCCTCAAACTCACCCTCACCCTCACCCTCACCCTCACCCTCAGCCTCACTCTCACCCTGACCCTAACCCTAACCCTAACCCTCACCTTCACCCTCACCCTAACCCTAACCCTATCCCTCACCCAACCCTCACCCTAAACCTAACCCTATACCTCACCCTCACCCTAACCCTCACATTCACCCTAGCCATCACCCTAACTCTATCCCTAACCCTAACCTTCACCCGAACCCTCACACTCACCATTACCCTCACCCTAACCCTAACAATAATTTTAACCTAACTCTCACTGTAACCCTAACCCTAAACCTACCCCGAACCCTAACCCTCCCCCTCCCCCTCCCACTCTTCCTCAGCCTAACACTAACCCTAACACTAATCCTAATCCTAACCCTAAGCCTCACTCCCACTCTCACTCTAAACCTAAACCTATCCCTAAACCTCACCCTCACTGTCACCCTCACCCTCACCCTAACCCTAACAATAACCCCAACTCTAACCCTAACCCTAAGCCTAAACCTCACCCTAACACTAATCCTAACCCTAACCCTCACATTAAACCTTACCCTCACCCTAAATATAACCCTAGCCCTCAGCCTAACCCTCACACTAATCCTAACCCTAACGCTAATCCTCACCCTATCCCTAAACCTAAACCTAACCCTAAACCTCACCCTGACCCTCACTGTAACCCTATCCCTAACCCTCACCCCCAACCTGACCCTAATCCTAAACCTAAATCTAATCTTAATTCTAACAATATTCCTCACCCTCAACCTGACTGTAAACCTAACCCTAACCCTAAACCTCACCAAAACCCTAACATTAACCCTAACAATAACACTAATCCTAACAATAACCCTGACCCTACCCCTCAGCCTAACACTCAAACTAACCCTAACACTAACCCTAAACCTCACACTAAAGCTAATCCTCACCGTAACCCTAAAACTACCCCTCATGCTAACCCTAACCCTAACCCTAAGACTAACACTAACACTCACCCTCACCCTAGCACTCACCTTAACAATAATCCTAACCCTAAACTTCACCCTAACCCTAACCCTCATTCTAACCCTAACCCACACCATATACCTAACCCTCACCCTAACCCTAACACTCACGCTAACACTTTCCCTAATCGTAATCCTAACAATAACCCTAACCCTCACCCTAACCCTAACCTAACCTTAAGCCTAACCCTCACCCTAACACTCACCCTAACCATAACCATAACCCTAAACCTCCCACTCATCCTAACCCTCAACCTAACCGTTCTCCTCACCCTCACCCTAACCTTCACATTAACCCTAACCCTCAACCTAACCATAAGCCTAACTGTCACCCTCATTCTAACCCTCACTGTCACCCTAATCCTCAACCTAACCCTAACCCTCACCCACACACTAACCCTCACCCTAAACTTAACCCTCACCCTCACCCTAACCCTCAACCTAAGACTAACGCTAACCCAAACACTAATCCTAAACTTAACCCTAACACTCACCCTCACCTTAACACTATCACTAATCCTCCCCCTAACCTTAACCCTCATCCTAACCCTAACCCTCACCCTAACCCTCATCCTAAACCTAACTCTCACCCTAAACCTAACCCTAACCCTAGCACTCACCCTAATCCTAACACTAACCCTAACCCTCACCTTCATCCTAAACATCAACCTTTATCTAACTCTCACCCTAACCTTAACCCTAATCCTCATTCTATACCTTACCCTCACCCTAAGTCTAATCCTAAACCTAACACTAATCCTAAACTGAACTCTCACCCCCACCCTCACCTGAAGGCTAACCCTAAGCCTAAACCTAACCCTAAATCTCACCCACACCCTAGCACTCTCCCTAACCCTAAGCCTAACCATAACCCACAACCTAACCCTCACCCTTACCCTTACCCTCACCATAACCCTAAACCTCACCCTCACCCTAACCCTCTCCCTAACCCTTACACTCATCCTAAGCCTAACCCTAACCCTCACACAAACCCTAACCCTCATCCTAATCCTACCACTACCCCTCATCCTAACCCTAACCCTCACCATCACACTAACCCTAAACTTCACCCAAACCCTAACACTAACACTCACCCTAATCCTAACCCTCACCGTCACCCTCACCCTCAGCCTAACCCTAACCCTAATTCTAATCCTAACCCTATCCCTCACTCTCACCCTCACCCTAACCCTAAACCTAACCCTAAACCTCAACATCACGGTCACCATCACCCTCACCCTCAGCCTTAACATAAACAGCACAATAAACCCTACCCTAACCCTAACCCTAACCTTCACCCTAAAACTAACCCTAAACGTTAACTTCACCCTAACCCTAACCCTAACCCTCACCCTCACCCTAACCCTAACCCTAACCCTGAACCTAACCCTCACCCTAACACTTACGGTATCCCTAACCCTCATTCTCAAGCTAACCCTAACCCTAAACCTTACCCTCACCCTAAACCTCACACTAAATGTAACCCTCACCGTAACCCTAAACCTACCCTCACCCTAACCCTAACCCTCTACCTAAGCCTAACCATCACCCAAACCCTAAGACTAACCCTCACCCTCACCCTAACCCTTCCCCTCACCCTAACCTTAACCCTAAACCTCACCCTAACCGTAACCCTCACACTAACCCTAACCCTCACCCTAACCCTTACCACAAGCCTAAATCTAACATTAACCCTAACTCTCACCCTAACCCTCAAGCTAACCTTAAACTTAACCCTCATTCTAACCCTCACCCTCACCCTAACCCTAAGCCTAACCCTCCACCAAACCCTAACTTCAATCTAAACCTTGCCCTTACACTCACCCTAACCCAAAGCCTAACCATCCCCCTCCCACTAACCCTCACCCTAACCCTCACCCTAACACTTACCACAAGCCTAAATCTAACATTAACCCTAACCCTCACCTTAACCCTCAAGCTAACCTTAAACTTAACCCTCATTCTAACCCTCACCCTCACCCTAACCCTAAGCCTAACCCTCCACCAAACCCTAACTTCAATCTAAACCTTGCCCTTACACTCACCCTAACCCTAAGCCTAACCCTCCCCCTCCCACTAACCCTCACCCTAACCCTCACCCTAAACCTCAAGCTCATCCTCAGCCTAACCCTAATCCTAACACTAATCCTTACCCTAATCCTTACCCTTACCCTCATCTTAACCCTAACCATCAAACTCACCCTCACCCTCACCCTCACCCTCACCTTAACCCTCAGCCTCACTCTCACCCTCATCCTAACCCTAACCCTAACCCTAACCCGCACCCTCACACTAACCCTAACAAAAACCCTAACCCTCAACCAACCCTCAGCCTAAACCTAACCCTAAACCTCACCCTGACCCTAACCCTTACCCTCACCCTATGCATAAACCTAACCCTAAACCTAACCGTAAACCTCAGACTAAACCTAACCCTCACTCGAAACCTAACCCTAACCCTAATTCTCACCCTATCCCTAACCATAACCCTAACCCTCACACTCACCCTAGCACTCATCCTAACTCTATCGCTAACCCTATCCTCACCTGAACCCTCACCCTCATCTTCACCCTTATCCTAACAAGAACATTAACCCTAAGTCTCACCGTAACCCTAACTCTAAACCTTCCCCTAACCCTAAACATACCCTCCACTTCCCACTCACACTTAGTGTAACCCTAACCCTAATCCTAATAATAACCCTAACCCTCTCTCCCACCCTCAATCTAATCCTAACCCTATCCCTAATCCTCACCCTCACAGTCAGCCTCACCCTCACCCTAACCCTAACTATAACCCCAACTCTAAACCTAACCCTAACCCTAACCCTCACCCTAACACTATCCCTCACCCTAAACCTTTCCCTAACACTCACGCTAACACTATCACTCACTCTCACCCTAAACCTCACCATCACCCTAACCCTTACCCTCACCTAAACCTAACCCTAACCCTAACACTCACACTAAACCTAACCCTAACCATAAACCTAAAACTACAACTCACATTAACCCTAACCCTAAACCTAACCCTAACCCTCACCTTCACCCTAAGCATAACCCTAACCCTCACCCTAACCATAATCCTAACCCTAAACCTGACCGTCAATCTAACCCTAACCCGCAACCTAAACCTAACCCTACCCAATACCCTAACCTAACCTTAACCCTAACCCTCACCTTAACTCTCACCCTAAACCTCCTACTCACCTTAAACCTCAAACCAACCCTTATCCTCACCCTCACCCTAACCCTCACATTAACAGCAACCCTGGCTCGAACCCTAAGCCTAACCTTCACCCACACCCTCATTCTCACCCTCAGCCTAACCCTAACCCTAACCCTAATCGTAACCCAAACCCTAACCCTAACCCGAACACTCACCCTCACCCTAACGCTCACCCTCATACTAAATATCACCCTAACCCTATCCCTCACCCTAACCCTAACCCTAACCCTCACCCTCACCCTAACCCTAATCTTCACCCTAACCATCACCCTCAACCTAATCCACATCCTAAATCATAACTAACAGAAACCCTCACCCTCACCCTCAACCTAACCCTCACACTCACCCTCATAATAGCCTCACCCTAACCTTAACCCAACCCTAACCCTCAACCTCACCCTCACCCTCAGCCTAGCAACCCTAAACTTAACCCTAATCCTAACCCTAATCCTCACCCTCACCCTAACCCTAACCCAAACCATAACCCTCAGCCTCACTCAAGCCCTCAACCTAACCTTAACCCTTACCCTCACCTTAAACCTCACCGTAACACTCACCCTCACCCTCACCCACACACTTATACTAAAACTAACCCTAAGCCTAACCATCACCCTCAAGCTCACCCTAACCCTTACCTTCACCCTAAATCTAACCCTAACCCTAACCCTCACCCTCACCCTAAACCTAACCCTAACCCTAACACTAACCTTCCCCCTCACCCTCACCCTCAACCTCAGCCTAATGCTAACCTTCACCCTAACGCTAACCCTCACCCTAAACCTTACCCTAACCCTAACCCTAACCCGTACCTAACCGAAACCCTCAACCTAACCCTAATCCTCACCCTATGCTTCACCCTCATGCTAATACTCACCCAAACCCTAACCCTAACCCTTACGTACCCGAAACCCTCACCCTAACCCTCACCTTCACCCTCACCCACACACTAATCCTAACACTAACCCTAAAACGTACACTCACACTAAACCTAAACCTCCCACTACCCCTAAACCTATGCCTCACTAAACCCTAACATTTATCCTAAACCTAAACCTTACCCTCACCCTAATCCAAACCCTAACCATCACCCACACACTAACCTTCACCATAAAGCTAACCCTCACCCTAAACCTTACCATAAAACTAACCCTATCATCAACCGTAACCTTCAACCTAACCGTCATCCTAAACCTAACACTAACCCTCCCCCTCCCCCTAACTCTCAACGTAACCCTTACCCTCACCCTCACCCTAAGAATCACACTGAACCTAACACTCACCCTAACCCTAACCCTAACCCTCAACCTCACCCTCACCCTCAGCCTAACCCTAACCCTAACCCTAATCTTAACCCTAACCCTCACACTCACCCTCATCCTAACACTATCCCTAATCCTCACCCTCACCCTCACCCTCAACCTAACCCTCAGCCTCACCCTCCCCCACACACTAATCCTAACACTAACCCTAAACTTAACACTCACACTAAACCTAAACCTCACACTAAACCTAAACCTACCCCTTACTTAACCCTAACCCTAATCCTAAACCTAACCCTTACCCTCACCCTAAGCTTAACCCTAACCCTCAACCTCACCCTAGCCTTCACATTAACCCTAATCCAAACCCTAACCCTCACCCTAACCCTAACTGTCATCGTAAAGCTAACCCTCACCTATCCGTTACCCTAACCCTAACCCTATCATTAACCGTAACCTTCACACTAAGCCTGATCCTAAACCTAACACTAACCCTCCCCCCACACTAACACTCAATGTAACCCTTACCCTCACCCTCACCCTAAGAATCACACTGACCCTAACACTCACCCTAACCCTAACCCTAACCCTCACCCTCACCCTCAACCTCAATCTCAGCCTAACACTAACTCTAACCCTAATCCTAACCCTAACCCTCACCCTCACACACATCCTAAATTTATCCCTAAACCTCACCCTCACCCTCACCCTCACTCTCACCCTAACCCTCAGCCTCACCTTCACCCTCAACTTAACCCTACCCCTAATCCTAAACCTCACCCTAACCCTAAACCTCACCCTAACCCTAACCCTCACCCTCACATTAACCAAAACCCTAACCTTCAACTTATCCCTCACCCTAACCCTAATGCTAAATCTAAACGTCATCTTCACCCTAAACCTCACGCTAACACTTACCCTTACCCTAACCCTAACCGTAACCCTACCCTAACCCTAACCCTCAGACAACCTTAAACCTAACTCTAATTCTCACCCTATCCTTAACCCTCACCCTCACCCTCAACCTCACCCTAGCCCTCAACCTAATTCTAACCCTATCCATAAACCTCATCCGAACCCTCACCCTCACCCTAAACCTCACATTCATCCTAAACATCACCCTAAACCTAACCCAACCCTCACCCTAACCCTAACCTCAACCCTCACCCTATCCCTAACCCTCACCGTAATCCTCAACCTAACCCTAAAACCAACCCTTACCTAAGCGAAACCCTCACAGTCACCATCACCCTGACCCTCACCCTAGCCCTCACGCTAACCTTAACAATAACCCTAACCCTCAACCTCACAATCACACTCAGACTAGCCCTTATCCTAAACCTAATCCTAAACCTAAACCTCACCTTCACGCTAACCCTAACCCTAACCCTCAACCTCACCCACACCCTCACCCTAACCCTAAACCTAACCCTAACCCTCAACGTAACCCTAAACCTCAACCTAAACCTAACCCTCACACTCACCCTAACCATAACCCGAACCCTAACCCTAACCCTACCTCTTACTCACAACCTCAACCTGAGCCTAAGCCTAACCGTAATCTTAATCCTAACCCTAAACCTCACTCTTACCCTCACCCTAAAACTAACTCTAACCCTAAACCTCACCCACACCCTCACCCTCACCCTAACCCTAATCCTAAACTTAACCCTAAACCTCACTCTTACCCTCACCCTAACCCTAACCCTACCCTTCAGCCTAACCCTCACCCTAACACTTACCATAACCCTAATCATAACACTCAGCTTAACCCTAACCCTCACCCTAAACCTAACCCTCACCCTAACACCCTAACCCTAACCCTAACATTAACCCTAACCCTCACCCTAACCTTAACCTAATATTAACCCTAACCCTCACCCTTACCCTCACCCTAACACAAAACCTATAACTAAAGCTCCCACTCATCCAAACACTCAACCTAACCCTTATCCTCACCCTCACATTAACCCTCACATTAACCCTAAACCTCATGCTAACACTAACCCTTAACTCTCAACTTCACTCTAACACTCAACGTCACCCTAACCCTCACCCTAACCCTAACCTTCACCCACACCCTACCCCTCACCATAAACTTAAGACTCACCCTCAACTTCAGCCTCACCCTAAGACTAACACTAACCCTAACACTAATCCTAAACTTAACCCTCACACTCAACGTCACCCTAACACTCTAACCGTAACCCTAAACTTAACCCTAAACCTAAACCTAAAACTCACCCTAACCCTAACCCTACCTCTGAGCCTAACCCTCACCCTAACCCTAATTCTCACCCTATCCCTAACCATAACCCTAACCCTCCCACTCACCCTAGCCCTCACCCTAACCCTATCCCTAACCCTAACCCTCACCCGAACCCTCACCCGAACCCTCACCCTAATCCTAACAATCACTTTAACCCGAACTCTCACCTTAACGCTAAACCCAAACTTACCCCTAAACCTAACCCTCCCCCTCCCTTTCCCACTCACCCTCAGCCTAACCCTAACACTAATCCTAATCCTAACCCTAACCCTCACTCCCACCCTCACTCTAAACCTAACCCTAAAGTAAACCTCACGCTCACCCTCATCCTCACCCTAATCCTTACTCTCAGCCTAACACTTACCCTCAACCTTACCCTAACCCTCACACTAAACCTAACCCTCACCCTAACCCTAAAACTACCCCTAACACTAACTCTAACCATAAACCTAACCATAACCCTCAAACTAACCCTAACCCTAACCCTAACCCTCACCCTCACCCTAGCCCTAATCCTAAAGATAATCCTAACTCTAAACCTTACCCTAAACCTAAACCTCATTCTAATCCTAACCCTCACCCTCACCCTAACACTTACCCTAAGCCTAAGCCTAACATTAACCCTAATTCTCACCCTAACCCTAACCTAAACTTAACTCTAACTCTGAACCTAACCCTCACCCTAAACATCCCACTCACCCTAACCCGCAACCTAACCCTTATCCTCACCCTCACCCTAACCCTCATATTAACCCTAACCCTCACCCTAACTCTAAGCCTAACTCTCATCATCACCCTCATTGTCACCCTGAGGCGAACCCTAACCCTAACCCTAATCCTAACCCTAAACGTCACCCTCACTCTTACCGTAACCCTAACCCTCACCCTCACCCTCACCCTAAACCTCAGCCTCAACTTCACCCTCACCCTATCCTTAACCCTAACCCTAACCCTCACCCTAACCCTCACCCTAACTCTAACCCAAACCCTAAACCTAACCCTAACCCTCACCCTCACCGGCACCCTAACCTTAACCCTAACACTAACCCTCACCATCACACTAACCCTCACCCTAACCCATAAGCTCACACTAACCCTAACCCTAACCCTAACCCTCAGATTAAACTTAAACCTCTCCCTAACCCTAACCATTCCCCTCAGCCTAACCCTCACCCAAATCCTAACACTCCCCCTAATTCTCACCCTATCCCTAACCCTAACCCTAAACCTCTCGCTCACCCTAGTGCTCACCCTCAACCTATGCCTAACCCTAACCCTCACCATAACCCTAACCCTCACCCTAACCCTCACCCTCAACCTAATCCTCACCGTAACCCTTATCCTAAGCCTTACATCAATGAAACCCTCACACTCACCCTCAACCTCAACCTAACCCTCACTCTCACAATAGCCTTCACCCTAACCTTAACCCAACACTAAACCTAATCCTCAACCTCACCTTCACCCTCAGCCTAAACCTAACCCTAACCCTAATCCTAACCCTAACCCTCACCCTCACCATAAACCTAACCCTAACTTTAAACCTTGCCCTCACTCAAACCATCACCCTATCCCTAACCCTAACCCTAACGCTAACCCTCACACTAACCTATCATCCTCACCCTCACCCTAAGCCTAACCCTAACCCTAACCTCCAGCCTAACACTAACCCAAACCCTAACACTAAACCTTACACGAAATCTAACCCTCACCCTAACCCTTACCTTTCCCCTCAGCATAATCCTCACCCGAACCCTGACTCTAACCTGCACCATAAACCTAACCATAATCTTAAACCGAACCCTAACCCAGACCCTAACCCTTAAACTCATTCTAAACCTCAAACTATTCCCAAGCCTAACTCTAACACTAAACCTCACCCTAACCCTCACCCTAAGCTTAACACTAACCCTAATTCTCAGCCTAACCCTAAGCCACACCCTCACCCTAGTTCTCACCGGAACCCTAACCCTCACCCACAACCTAAACCTCACCCGTCAGCCTCAACCTCACCCTAGGCATAACCCTAATCCTAACACTAATCCTAAAGTTAACACTCACCCTAACACTCACCCTAAACCTAACCCTAACCCTAACCATCACACTAATCCTTACCCTCATCCTAACACTAACCCTAACCCTAAACCTAACACTCACACTAAACCTAAACCTCACACTAACGCTAAAGCTACCCCTCACCCTAACCCTAAACCTAACCTTAAACCTAAACCTTAACCTCACCCTAAGCCTAACCCTAACCCTCAGCCTCACCGTAGCCCTCACCTAACCTAATCCAAACCCTAAGCCTCACCCTAACTCTAAACTTCACCCTAACCTTAACCCTCACCCTAACACTTACCCTATCCATAACCCTAGCATTAACCCTAATCTTCACCCTAACCCTCATCCTTTCCCTAACCCTAACCCTCACCCTCAGCCTTACCCTCAACCTAACCATTATCCTCAACCTCACCTTACGACTCACACTGACCCTAAACGTCACCCTAACCCTAACACTAACCCTCCCCCTCCCCCTCACGCTCACGTTCAGCCTAAAACTAACACTAACACTAATCCTAACCCTAACCCTCACCCTAAACCTCACCCTAACCCAAACATTAAACCTCACCCTCACCCTCACCCTCACTATCACCATAACCCTCTGCCTCACCTTCACCCTCACCCTAACGCTAAACCTAATCCTAACCCTCACCCTAATCCTCACCCTCAACCTAACCCTAACGCTCACCCTCACATTAACCATAACCCTAACCCTAACCCTAACCTTATCCCTCACCCTAACCCTAATGCTAAAACTAACCCTCATTCTCACCCTAACCCTCACCCTAACCCTTACCTTAACACTAACCCTAGGCCTACCCTAACCCTAACCCTCAGATTAAACGTAACACTCCCCCTAAACCTAATCCTAAACCTCACCCTAACCCTAACCCTAACCCTAATTCTCACCCTATCCTTAACCATAACCCCAATCCAAAAACTCACCCTAGACCTCACCCTACTTCTAACCCTAAACCTCACCCTAAACCTAATCCCAAAGCTCACCCTAACCCTAACCCTCACCTCAAACCTCACTCTCACCCTAAACCTCAACCTAACCCTAATACTAACCCTTACCTAACCGAAAGCATCACCCGCACCCTCACCCTCAACCTAACCCTGACCCTCACCCTAGCCCTCACCCTAACCTTCACACTAAGCCCAAACCCTCAAACTCACCCTCACCCTCAGCCTAACCCTAACCCTAACCCTAATCCTAAACCTAAACCTCACCTTCACCCTAACCCTAAACCTAACCCTCACCCTAAACCTCACCCTCAACCACCCAGTCACCCTAACCCTAAACCTAACCCTAACCCTCACCCTAACTCTAAAACTCACACTAACCCTAAACCTCACCCTCAACCTGAGCCTAAGATTAACCCTAATCCTAATCCTAACCCTAAAACTCACTATCACCCTCATCCTAAACCTAACTCTAAACCCAAACCTCACCCTCAACATCACCCTCAGTCTAACCCTAACCCTAACCCTAATCCTAATCCTAACCCTCACCCTCAACCTCACCATAACTCGAACCCTAATCCAACCCTAACCCTCACTCTAACTTTAACCCTCACCAAACCCTAAACCTCAAACTCAAACTCAATCTAACCCTAACATTAAACCTAAGTCTCACCCTAACCCTTACACTCACCCTAATCCTAACCCTCACCCTAAACCTAACCCTCACCCTAAACCTAACCCTCACTGTGACACTTACCCTCACCCTAACCCTAACCCTAACCGTAACCCTCACCCTAACCCTCACCCTAAACCTAACCCTAACCCTAACCCTCACCCTACGCCTCACCTTAACCCTAACCCTAACCCTAAATCTCCGTTTCCCTAACCCTCACCCTAAACCTTACCATCACCCTAATCCTCACCCTAACCTTGACCCTAACACTAATCTTAAATCTCACAGTAACCCTCAATCTAACCCTAACCCTAACCCTCACCCTCAACCTAACCGTCAGTATAACCCTTACTCTCTCCCTAACCCTAACCTTAACCCTAACCCTAAACCTCATAGTAGACCTAACCCACACCCTAACCCTCACGCTTACTCTCACACTAACCCTAACCCGAAACCTCTCCCTAAAGCGTGGCACTCACCCTTACCTTCAACCTCCGTCTATCCCCTAACCCTAACCCTAATCCTCACTCTCACCCTAACTCTAACCCTAATCCAACCCAAATCCTCACTCTAAATCTAACCCTCACCCATCCCTAACCCTCACCCTCAACCTCAATCTAACCCTAACTTTAACCCTAACTGTCATCCTAACCCATACCCTCACACTAACCCTTACCCTAAACCTAACCCTAACACTATCCCTAACCTTCACACTAATCCTAATGCTAACCATAACCCTAACCCTCCACCTAACCCTCAACCTCAGGCTAAAACTAACCCTAACCATCATCCTAATCATAACCCAAATCCTCACACTCACCCTAACCCTCAACGTCACCCTAACCCTCACCCTAACCCAAACCCTAACCCACACCCTAACCCTCACTCTCACCCTGACCCACACTCTCACGCTATACATCACCGTAAACATAATCCTCACCCTAACGCTAATCCTAAGCCTCACCCTAACCTAACTCTCACCCTCACCCTCACCCTCACTCACAGCCTAAACCTAACCCTAAACCTAACACTCACCCTAACCCTAACCGTAAAACTAACCCTCACGCTAACTCTAACCCTCAACCTAACCCTAACCCTAACCCTATACATCACCCTAACCCTAAACCTCACCCTAACCTTAACGCTATCCCTAACCCTACACCGCACCTTCAGCCGCACCCTAGGCCTATCCCTAAACCTATCACTAATCCTAAACCTAACTGTCACTCTCACCCTAACCCTCACCCTAACCCTAACCTAACCTTAACCCTAACCCTCACCCTAACCCTCACCCTAACCGTAACCCTAAACCTAAACCTCCCATTCACCCCAATAATCAACCTAAATCTTATCCTCACCCTCACCCTAACCCTCACCTTAACCCTAACCTTCACCCTAACCCTAAGCCTAACCCTCACCCTCACCCTCATTCTCAACCTCAGCTTAACCCTAACCTTAACCCTAACCCTAACTCTAACCCTAAACCTCACCGTCACCCTTACCCTATCCCTAAACCTCACCCTCACACTCACCCTCACCCTAAATCTCAATCTCACCCTCTCCCTCACCCTATCCTTAACAATAACCCTAACCCTCACCCTAAACCTAACCCTAACCCTCAACCTAATCCTAACTCTCAAGCTCACCCTCACCCTCACCATAACCCATAACCTAACCTAACCCTAACACTCACCCTCACCCTAACCCTAACCCTAACCCGAACGGTCACCCTCACCCTAACCCTCACGCTCACACTAAACCTCACCCTCACCCTAACGCTTACCCTAACCCTCACCTTAACACTAACCGTCACCCTAATCCTCAAGTCACCCTAATCCTCATCCTAACCCTAAATTAAAACTTTACGCTAACCCTAACCCTCACCCTCACCCTCACCTTCACACTCAACCTAACACTCACCCTGACCCTAACCCTCGCCGTCATACTAATACTCACTCTTACTCTTACTCTAACCCTAAACCTAACCCTCACCCTCACCCTATTTCTAACCTTCACCTCACCCTAACCCTAACCATCACCCACACCCTAACCGTCACTCTCACCCTGACCCTCACCCTCACCCTAAACATAACCCTGACTCTAACCCTAACACTTAGCCTCACCCTAACCCTAACCCTCACCCTCACCCTCACTAACAGGCTAAGCCTAAACCTAACCATAACCTTCACCTTAACCATAACCCTAAACCTAACCATCAACCTAACCCTAACCCTCACCCTAACCTTAACCCTAAACCTAACCCTAATCCTAACCCTAAACCTAACCCTCACCCTAACCCTAACCCTCACCCTAACCCTCACCATCACCTAACCCTCACCATAACCCTAACCCTCAACCACATCCTAAACGTCAGTCTCACCCTGACCCTCACCTTCACGCTAAACTTCACCCTAAACATAATCCTCACCCTAAACCTAACCCTAATCCTCACAGTCACCCTAATCCTCACCATCACCCTAACCCTCACCATAACCCTACCCCTCACCCATAACCTAACCCTCACTCTCACCTGACCCTCAACCTAACCCTTAACCTCAAACTAACCCTAACACTTACCCTAACCCTAACCCTCAGACTAAACCTAACCCTCACCCTAAGCCTCAACCTCATCATTAATATCACCCTAACCCTATCCCTCACCCTAAACCTAACCCTAACCCTCACCCTAACCCTAACCCTAACCATCACCCTCAATGAAATCCTCACCCTAACCCTAACCCTTAATCTTACCTAACCGAAACCCTCACCATCACCCTCATCCTCACCCTAATCCTCACCCTCAAAATAGCCCTCACATTAACATTAACACAACCCTAACCCTAACCCTCAAACTCACCGTCACCCTCAGCCTAACCCTAAACCTAACCCTAACCCTAAACTTCACTCTCACTCAAACCTTCTCCCTAACACTAACCCTTAACCTAACCCTAAACCTCACACTAACTCTCACCCTCACCCTCACCCCCACACTAATCCTAACACTAACCTTAAGCCTAACTCTCACACTCACCCTAAACCTCATCCTAATATTTACCCTCACCCTAAACCTAACCCTAACCCTATCGCTCACACTAACCTAAGCCTTACCCTCTCTCTAACACTAACCTTAAACCTAACCCTAACCATCACAGTAATCCTAACCCACACACTAACCATAACCCTACCACTCAATCTAACCATCATCCTACCCATAACCCTAATCCTTTCGCTTACCCTCACCCTCAGCCTAACCCTAACCCCCACCTCAAAAAAAACTGTCACCTTCACCCTCACCCTCACCCTCAGTCTAACCCTAAACCTAACCCTAATCTTAACCTTAACCTTCACCCTCACCCTCACTCTAACTCTAACCCTAATCCAACCGTAACCCTCACTCTAACTCTAAACCTCACCCAACCCTAACCCTCACCCTCAACCTCAATATAACCCTAACCTTAACCCTAACTTTCACACTAACCCTAACCTCACCCTAACACTTACCCTCACCCTCCCTAACCCTAACCCTAACCATAACCCTCACACTAATCCTAATGCTAACCCTGACCCTAACCCTCACACTAACCCTCAACCTAACCCTAACCCTAACCCTAACCCTCACCCACACCCTAACCCTCACCCTCACCATTACCCTCACCATCACCCTAAACCTCACCCTAAACATAAACCTCACCCTAACCCTAACCCTAAGCCTCATCCTAAAGCTAACCCTTACCCTCTCCCTCACCATCATTCACAACCTAATGCTAACCCTAACCCTAAACCTCACCCTAACACTTACCTTCACTCTAACTCTAACCCTAACCCTAACCCTCACACTAACCCTCACCCTAACCCTAAAACTTGCCCTAACCCTGACGCTAAACCTAACCCTAATCCATACCCTCACCGTCAACCTAACCCTCACCGTCAACCTAACCCTCACCCACACCCTAACCCTCACTCTCACCCTAAATATCACCCTAAACATAACCCTCACCCTAACCATGACCCTAAACCTTACCCTAAACCTAACCCTCACCCTCACCCTCAGCCTCATTCACAGCCTAAGCCTAACCCAAACCCTATCCTTCCCCCTAACCCTAACACTAAATCTAACCCTCACCCTAACCCTAACCCTCACCCTAACCCTAACACTAAACCTAAACATCACCCTAACACTAATCCTCACGCTTAAACTAACCCTATCCCTAATCCTAAACCTCAACCTCACCCTCATCCTAAGCCTAACCCTAAACCTAACACTAATCCTAAACCTAACTCTCCCTCTCATCCTTACCCAAATGCTAACCCTAACCCTCACCACACACTAAACCTAAACCTAAACATCACCCTAACACTAATCCTCACGCTTACACTAACACTCACCCTCACCCTCACCCTCAACCTCACCCTCACCCTAACCCTTACCCTAACCTAACCCTAAAACTCAACCTCACCCTAACTGTAACCCTAACCGGAACGGTCACCTTCACCCTAACCCTCACGCTCACACTAAACCTCACCCTCACCCTAATCCTTACCCTAACACTAGCGCTAACCCTCACCCTAACACTTACTGTCACCCTAATCCTCAAGTCACCCTAATCCTCACACTAACCCTAAACTAAAACGTTACGCTAACCCTAACCCTCAGCCTCACCCTCACCTTCACCCTCAGCCTAACCCTCACCCTCACCCTAGCCCTAACCCTATCCCTAACCCTAACCCTAATCCTCACCGTGACCCTAACCCTCAAAGTCATACTAATCCTCACCCTAATTCTTACTCTAACTCTAACCCTAACCCTCACCCTCACCCTCACCCTATTTCTAACCTTCACAATCACCCTAACCCTATCCCTAAGCCTAACCCTTACCTCACCGAAACACTCCCCCTCCCCCTCCCCCTCACCCTAACCCTCACTCTCACAATAGTCCTCACCCTAAACTTAACCCAACCCTAACCCTAACCTTCAAACTCACCCTCACCCTCAGCCTAAACCTAACTCTAACCCTAATACTAAACCTAACCCTCCCCCTCACCCTAAACCTAACACTAACCCTCACACTAACCTAACTCTCACCCTCACCCTCACCCTAAACCTCAACCTAACACTAACCTTCTCCCTCACCCTCACCCTCAACCTCATCCTAATGCTAAATCTACTCCTAATCCTAAACCTAACCCTCACTCTCACCCTCACCCTAAACCAAACCCTAACCCTAAAGCTCCCCCTCCTCCTCCCCCTCACCTTTACCCTAACCCTAACAATAACCCTAAGCATAACCTTAACCCTAACCCTCCCCCTACCCCTCACCCTCCTCCTCAGCCTAACCCTAACCCTAATCCAAATCCTAAACCTAATCCGCAATCCCATCCTCACCCTAAAATTAACCCTATCCCTAAACCTCACCCACACCCTCAACCTCACCCTCATCCTCACCCTAACCCTAACAATCACAATAACCCTAACCCAAACCCTCACCCCAACCCTTTCCCTATCCCTCAGCCTCACACTCACACTCACACTCACCCTAACCCTAACCTTCACCCTAACACTAACACTAACCCTAACCCTAAGCCTCACACTAAATCTAAACCTCACCCTCACCCTTACCCTACCCCTCAACCTAACCCTCACCCTAACCCTGACCCTAACATGCAACCTAAACCTAACCATAATCCTAACCCTCACCCTAACCCTAGCCCTAAACCGTACCCTCACCCTAACCCTCACACTAATCCTAAGCCTAACCATAACCCTAAGCCTAAACCTCACCCTAACCATCACCCTCACCCTAACCCTAAACCTAAACCTCACCCTCACCCTCAACCTCACCCTCAACCTCATCCTAACCTTAACAATAACACTAACCCTAACCCTAACCCTCACCCCAACACTTACCCTACCCCTCAGCCTATCCCTCACCCTCACCCTAACGCTCACCCTAAACTTAACCCTAACCATAAACATCCTACTCACCCTAACCCTCAACCTAACCCTTATCCTCACCCTAATCCTAACCCTCACATTAACCCTAACTCTCACCGTAAACCTAAGCCTAAAACTTACCTTCACCCTCATTGTCACCCTCAGCCTAACCCTAACCCTAACCCTAACCCTAACTCTAACGCTAACCCTCACCCTCACCCTTACCCTAACTCTAACCCTCACCCTCACCCTCACGCTAAACCTCAGCTTAAACCTCACCCCCACCCTATACTTAACAATAACCCTAACCCTCACCCTAAACCTATTCCTCACCATGAATTAACCCTAACCCTCACCCTCACCCTCACACTAAACCTAAAACTAAACCTAAAACTCACCCTCACCCTAACCCTCATCCTTTCCCTATCCTTCACCCTAACCCTCCCCCTCACCCTCAGTCTAACCCTAATCCAACCATAACCCTCAATCTAACTCTAAAACTCACCCAACCCAAACCCTCACCCTCAACATCAATGTAACCCTAACCTTAACCCTAAATCTCACCCTAAACCTAACCCTCACCCTAACCATTACCCTAAACCTCACCCTCACCCTAAACCTTACCCTAACAATAGCGCTAATCCTCACCCTAACACTTACTGTCACCCTAATCCTCAAGTCACCCTAATCCTCACACTAACCCTAAACTAAAACGTTACGCTAACCCTAACCCTCAGCCTCACCCTCACCTTCACCCTCAGCCTAACCCTCACCCTCACCCTAGCCCTCACCCTAACCCTAACCCTCACTCTGACCCTAACCCTCAACGTCATACTAATCCTCACCCTAACTCTTACTCTAACCCTAACCCTAACCCTCGCCTTCACCCTATCCCTAACCTTCACCCTTACCCTAACCCTAATCCTAACCCTAACCCTGACCTCAACCAAACACTCACCAGCACAACTATGTTTATTGCAGCATTATTTACCATAGCTAAGATATGGAACCAACGCAGTTGCCCCTCACTAGATGAATGGATCAAGAAAATATGGTATATATACACAATGGAATTCTATGCCTCCATCAGAAAGAATGACATTTCCCCATTTGTTAGGAAATGAAAAGGCTTGGAAAAATTTATATTAATGAAGTAAGCCATGCCCAAAGAAACATAGGTCCCATGGTTTCCCTTATTTGCAATATCTAGTATAGGTATGAGTCAAGCGGCAAAGGTCAGATAATGGGATGTTAGGAAAAAGAACCCTTAAATATGTATTTTAATGTTTTCGTTTCTTTCATGCATGTGTTTCTAATGCATTTATAAGATTATTTCTTTGTTGCTTTGTATGTCCCTCCCGCACACTGTAACCCCTTCTTTCACTATATTTGATATCAGTATAACATGTGGAGGAGATGGGGACAAACAAGTCGTTTAAGGATTCAGGTGGACCTGTTGCAACAATGAGAAGTTCAAAATATCATGTCAAAACCAGCTTTACAATGTCGGTGGGGGAGTATGATTGGGAGGGGGAGGGGGGAGCCTGGGAAGGGAGGTGAAGGGTAAACAAAGGAGGAGGCTGCAATGCTTGGTAAGAAATGTATGCATTATGCTGCCCATGTAATTGTAACCCCTCTGTACAGTATGTTCTCAAATAAAATAAAGTAAAAAATTTTAAAAAAAAACACTCACACTCACCCTCACCCTCACCCTAACCCTGACTCTCACAATAGCCCTCACCCTAACCTTAACGCAAACCTAAACCTAACCCTCAAACTCACCCTCACCTTCAGCCTAAACCTAACCCTAACCCTAATCCTAACCCTAACCCTCACCCTCACCCCAACCCTAACCCTAACCCTAAACCTCACCATCACACAAACCCTCACCCTAACCCTAACCCTCATACTAACCTAACTATCACCCTCACCCTCACCCTAACCCTAACACTAACACTAACCTTCTCCCTCACCCTCACCCTCAACCTCATCCTAATGCTAACCATAATCCTAATCCTGAACCTAACATTCACCCTAAACCAAACCCTAACCCCAAACCTCCCCCTCCCACTCCTGCTCACCTTTACCCTATCCCTAACAATAACCCTAAACCCAACCCTAACGCTAACCCTCATCCTAACACTTACCCTAACCCTAAACGTAACCCTCCCCTCCCCCTACCCCTCACTCTCATCCTCAGCCTAACTCTAACCCTAATCCTAATCCTAAACCTAATCCTCAAACTCACACTCACCCTAAAACTAACCCTATCCCTAAAACTCACCACACCCTCAACCTCACCATCACCCTCACCCTAACCCTAACAATCACCCTAAACCTAACCCAAACCCTCACCACAACCCGTTCCCTATCCCTCAGCCTAAACCTCACCCTCACCATAACCCTAACATTCACCCTAACCCTAACCCTAACCCTAAGTCTCACACTAAACCTAACACTCACCCTAACACTTACCCTACCCCTCAGCCTAACCCTCACCCTAAACCTGACCCTAACATGCACCCTAAACCTAACTATAATCCTAACCCTCACCCTTACCCTAGCCCTAACCCTTACCCTCACGCTAACCCTCACACTAATCCTAAGCCTAACCCTAACTCTAACCCTAAACCTCACCCTAACCATCACCCTCACCCTAACCCTCACCCTCAACCTCATCCTCACCCTCACCCTAACTCTAACAATAACCCTAACCCTAACCTTAACCCTCACCCCAACACTTACCCTACCCCTCAGCCTAACCCTCACCCTCACCCTAACCCTAACCCTAAACTTCACCCTAACACTAACCCTAACCCTTACACGAAATCTAACCCTCACCCTAACCATTACCCTACCCCTCAGCCTAAACCTCACCCTAACCCTGACTCTAAACTGTACCCTAAACCTAACCCTAAACCTAACCCGATCCATAACCAGGACCCTAACCCTTACCCTCCCCCTAACCCTCAAACTAATCCTAAGCCTAACCCTAACCCTAAACCTCACTGTAAACCTCACCCTCACCCTAACCATAACCCTAACCCTCAGCCTAACCCTAATCCTAAACCTAAGACTCACGCTCACCCTAACCCTAACCTTCACCCACAACCTAAACCTCACCCTCACTGTCACACTCACCCTAGGCCTAACCCTAATCCTAACACTAATCCTAAATTTAACATTCACCCTAACACTCACCCTAAACATAACCTTAACACTAACCCTCACCCTAATCCTTACCCTCATCCTAACTCTAACCCTAACCCTAAACCTAACACTCACACTAAACCTAAACCTCAAACTAACCCTAAACCTACCCCTCACCCTAACCCTAAACCTAACCCTAAACGTAAACCTTACCCTCACCCTAAGCCTAACCCAAACCCTCACCCTCACACTTGCCCTCAACTTAACCTAATCCAAACCCTAAGCCTCACCCTAACCCTAATCTTCACCCTAACCCTAACCCTCACCATAAACCTTACCCTAACCCTAACCCTAGCATTAACCCTAACACTCTTCCTATCCCTAAACCTTACCCTCACCCTCAAACTAACACTCAACGTAACGCTTAGCCTCACCCTCACCCTAAGACTCACACTGACCCTAGCCTTCACCCTAACCCTAACATTAACTCTCACCCTCACTCTCACACTCACCCTCAGCCTAACCCTCACCCTCACCCTAATCCGAACCCTAACCTTCACCCTCACCCTAACCCTAACACTAAACCACACCCTCACCCTCACCCTCACTCTCACCCTAACCCTCAGCCTTACATTCAAACTCACCCTAAAGCTAACCCTAATCCTAACCCTCAACCTCATCCTAATCCTAACCCTCACCCTCACATTAACCATAACCCTAACCCTAACCATAAACGTATCCCTCACCCTAACCCTAATACAAAAGTAACCCTCATCAGGACCCTAAAGATCACCCTAACCCTTACCCTAACCCTAAACCTAACGCTACCCTAACCCTAACCCTCAGATTAAACGTAACCCTCACCCTCACCCTAAGACTCACACTGACCCTAGCCTTCACACTAACCCTAACATTAACCCTCACTCTCACTCTCACACTCACTCTCAGCCTAACCCTCACCCTCACCCTAATCCGAACCCTAACCTTCACCCTCACCCTAACCCTAACCCTAAACCAAACCCTCACCCTCACCCTCACCCTCACCCTAACCCTCAGCCTTACCTTCACCCTCACCCTAACGCTAACCCTAATCCTAACCCTCAACCTCACCCTAATCCTAACGCAGACCCACACATTAACCTTAACCCTAACCCTAACCATAACCTTATCCCTCACCCTAACCCTAATGCAAAACTAACCCTCATCCGGACCCTAAAGGTCACCCTAACCCTTACCCTAACCCTAAACCTAACGCTACCCTAACCCTAACCCTCAGATTAAACGTAACCCTCACCCTAACCCTAACTCTACCCCTCAGCCTAACCCTCACCCTAACACTAACCCTAACCCTAATTCTCACCCTATCCCTAACCCTAACCCTAAATCTCAACCTCACCCTAGCCCTCACCCTAATTCTAACCCTATCCCTAACCCTCACCCGAACCATCACCCTCACCCTAACACTCAACCTCATCCTAAACGTCACCCTGAACCTAACCCTAACCCTCACCCTAATACTAACCTAACCCTCACCCTAACCCTAACCCTCACCCTTACCCTTACCCTCACCCTAATCCTCAACCTAACCCTAAAACTAACCCTTACCTAACCGAAAGCCTCACCCTCACCCTAAACCTGACCCTCACCCTAGCCCTCACACTAACCTTCACACTAAACCCAAACCCTCAACCTCACCCTCAACCTCAGACTAAACCTAACCCTAACATTAACCCTAAACCTAAACCTCACCTTCACCCTAACCCTAACCCTAGCCCTCACCCTAACCCTCACCCTCACCCACACCGTCACCCTAACTCTAAACCTAACCCTAACCCTCACCCTAACCGTAAACCTGACCCTAACACTAAACCTCACCCACACCCTAACCCTAACCCTAAATCTAACCCTCAACCTAACCCTCCCTCTTACTCTCACACTCAACCTTAGCCTAAGCCTAACCCTAATCCTAATCCTATCCCTAAAACTCACTCTCACCCTCACCCTAAACCTAACTCTAACTCTAAACCTCACCCTCACCCTCACCCTCAGTCTAACCCTAACCCTAACCCTAATCCTAACCCTAATCCTCACCCTCACCCTCACCCTAACTCTAACCCTAATCAACCCTAACCCTCACTCTAACTCTAACCCTCACCCAACCCTAAGTCTCACTCTCAACCTCTATCTAACCCTAACCTTAACCCTAAGTCTCGCCCTAACACTTAGCCTAACCCTAACCGTAACCTTCACCCTAACCCAAACCCTCACCATAAACCTAACCCTCAACGTGACCCTAACCCTCACCCTAACAATAACCCCAACCCTAACCCTCACCCTATGCCTCAGCCTAAACCTAACCCTAACCCTAACCCTCACTCTCCCTAACGCTCACCCAGCCCTTACAATCACCCTAATCCTCACAATAACCCTAATCCTAAAACTAATCTTAAACTTCACAGTAACCCTAACCCTAACCCTAAAAATAACCCTCACCCTCAACCTAACCCTCATGCTAACCCTTACCCTCTCCCTAACCCTAACCCTAAACCTCATAATAACACTAACACTCACCCTAACCATAACCCTACCCCTCAACCTACTGTCATTCTACCCCTAACCCAAACCCTCACGCTTACCCTCAACCTCAGCGTAAACCTAACACTCACCCTAACTCAAATCGCCACCCTCACCCTCAGTCTAACCCTAACACTAACCCTAATCCTAAACCTAACCCCAACCCTCACCCTAAGTATAACCCTAATCCAACCCTAACTCTCACTCTAACTCTAACCCTCACCCAACCCTAACCCTCACCCTCAACCTAAATCTAACCCTAAACTTAACCCTAACTCTTTCCCTAACCCATACCCTCAACCTAACCCTTACCCTAAACCTAAACCTAAACGTAACCCTAACCCTCACAATAATCCTAATGCTAACCTTAACACTAACCCTCACCCTAACCCTAAAACTAACCCTAACCTTCACACTAACCCTAACCCTAATCCTCACACTCACCCTAACCCTCACTGTCACCCTAACCCTCACCCTAACCCTAACCCTAACCCACACCATAACCCTCACTAACACCCTGACCTTCACCCTCACGCTAAAATCACCATAAATGTAACCCTCACCCTAACCCTCACCCTAAGACTCACCCTAAACCTTACCCTCACCCTCACCCTCACCCTCACTCACATTCTAAACCTAACCCTAACCCTAACCCTAACCCTAAACCTAACCCTCACCCTATCCCCAACCCTCAACCTAACCCTAACGCTATCCCTAACCCTAAACCTCACCCTCACCCTCACCCTAAGCCTAACCCTCAACCTAACACTAATCCTAAAACTAACTGTCACTCTCACCCTAACCCTCACCCTAAGCCTAACCTAACCTTAAACCTAAACCTCACACTAACCCTCACCCTAAACTTAACCCTAACCTTAACCTCCCACTCACCCTAACCCTCACATTTACCCTAACCCACACCCTAACCATAAGCCTAAACCTTACCCTCACACTCATTATCAACCTCAGCCTAACCCTAAACCTAACCCTAACCGTAACTCCAACCCTAACCCTCACCCTCACCCTTTCCCTAACCCTAACCCTCACCCTCACCCTCACGCTAAACCTCAGCTTAAACCTCACCCCCACCCTATCACTAACAATAACCATAGTCCTCAACCTAACCCTCACCCTAAACCTAATCCTCACCCTAAACTTAACCCTAACCTCACCCTCACCCTCACTCTAAGCCTAACCCTAAACCTAACACTCACCCTCACCCTTACCCTTACCTTCACACTAACCCTCACCCTCACCCTCACCCTAACTCTAACCCTAATCCAACCATAACCCTCACTCTAACTCTAAACCTCACCCAACGCTAACCCTCAACCTCAACATCAATCTACCCCTAACCTTAACCCTAACTCTCACCCTAAACCTCACCCTCACCCTATCCCTTACCCTCACCCTAAACCTAACCCTAACCCTAACCCTCACCCAAACCCTAAAACTAACGGTAACACTCACCCTAAACCTAACCCTAATCCTCACCCTCACAATAACCTTCACCGTCATCCTGACTCTCACCTAAACCTAACCCTCACCCACACCCTAACCCTCCCTCTCACCCTGACCATCAAGCTCACCCTAAACATCACCCTAAACATAACCCTCACTCTAACCCTAACCCTCCCTCAGCCTCAAGCTAAACCTAACCCTCACTCTCACCCTCACTATCACTCACATCCGAAACCTAAACCTAACTCTAAATTTCATCCTAAACTTAACCCTAAACCTAACCCTCACCCTAACCCTCACCCTCACCCTAACACTCACCCTAAAACTTACCCTAAACCTCAACTTCACCCTAACCCTAACCCTAACCCTAGCCCTCACCCTCACCCTAACCCTCAACCTAAAGCTTAACCTCACACTAAACCAAAACCTAACCCTAAACCTCAGACTAAACCTAACCCTCAACCTAGCCCTAACCATTCCCCTCAGCCTAACCCCCACCCTAACACTGACGCTAACCCTAATTCTCACCCTATCCCAAAACCTAACCCTAACCCTCACCCTCAACCTAGCCCTCAACCTAACACTAACGCTAACCCTAAACCTCACACTAACTGTCACCCTCACCCTCACCCACACACTAATCCTAACACTACCCCTAAGCCTAACTCTCACCTTCATCCTAAACCTCACCCTAACCCTTACCCTCACCCTAAACCAAACCCTAACTCTAACCGCCACACAAAACTAAACCTTTCCCTCTCCCTAACCCTAACCTTAACCCTAACCCTAAACCTCACAGTAACCCTAACCCTCACCTAAGCTTAACCCTACTCCTCAATCTAACCCACATCCTACCCCTAACCCTAACCCTTTCGCTTACCCTCACTCTCATCCTAAACCTAACCCTCACCTTAAAAAAAACCGTCACCCTCACCCTCACCCTCAGTATAACCCTAACCCTAACCCTAATCCTAACCCTAACCCTCACCCTCACCCTCACCCTAACTCTAACCCTAATCCAACCATAAACCTAACTCTAACTCTAACCCTCACCCAACCCTAACCCTCACCCTCAACCTCAAACTAACCCTAACTTTAGCCTTAACTCTCACCCTAATCCTAACCCCCACCCTAAACCTTACCCTCACCCTAACCCTAACCCTAACCCTAACCCCCACAATAATCCTAATACTAACCCTAACCCTAACCCTCAAACTGACCCTCAACCTAACCCTAAAACTAACGCTAACCCTCACCCTAAACCTAACCCTAACCCTAATTTTCACCCTCACCCTAAACTTCACCGTCACCTTAACCCTAAACCTAACCCTCACCCACACCCTAACCCTCACACTCACCCTGACCCTCACCCTCACTCTAAACATCATCCTAAACATAACCCTCACCCTAACCTTAACCCTAAACCTAAACCTCACCCTAACCCTAACCCTCACCCTATCCCTCACCCTAAAGCTCACCCTCACCCTAAATGTAGGCCTCACACTCACCCTAACCCTCACCCTAATGCTTAACCTCAAAATAACCATAACCCTAACCCTCACCCTAACCCCCTGACTAAACCTAACCCTCACCCTAACCCTAAACATTCCCCTCAGCTAACCCTCACCCTAACCCTGACCCTAACCCTAATTCTCACCCTATACCTAACACTAACTCTAACCCTCACACTCATCTTATCCTCAACCTAACTCTAAACGAAACCCTAAACCGCACCCTCACCCTCAGCCTCAACCTAAAACTAGCCCTCATCCTTAACATCACCCTAACCCTATCCCTCACCCTAACCCTAACCCTAACCCTCACCATAACCCTAACCCTCACACTAACCCTCTCCCTCAACCAAATCCTCACCCTAACCCTAACACTAACACTTATCTGATGGAAAAACTCACCCTCACTCTCACGCTCACCCTAACCCTCACCCTCACAATAGCCCTCACCCTAACCTTAACCCAACCCTAACCGAACCCTCAAACTCACCCTAACCCTAACCCTAACCATCATCCTCACTCAAAACCTCACCCTAACCCTATCTCTAACCCTAACCCTAAACCTCACACTAACTCTCACCCTCACCCTCACGCACACACTAATCCTACCACTAACCCTAAGACTAACTCTCACCCTCACACTAAACCTCACCCTAACCCTTACCCTCACAGTAAACCTAACCCTAACCCTAAACCTCACACTAACTCTCACCCTCACCCTCACGCACACACTAATCCTACCACTAACCCTAAGACTAACTCTCACCCTCACACTAAACCTCACCCTAACCCTTACCCTCACAGTAAACCTAACCCTAACCATAAACCTCACACTAACCTAACTCTTACCCTCTACCTAACCCTAACCTTAACCCTAACCCTAACCCTCACAGTAACCCTAACCCTCACACTAACCATAACACTACCCCTCAATCTAACGCTCATCCTACCCCTAACCCTAACCCTTTCGTTTACCCTCACCCTCACTCTAAACCTAAACCTCACTTTAAAAAAAACCATCATCTTCACCCTCACCCTGACCCTCAGTCTAACCCTAACCCTAAACCTAAACCTAACCCTAACCCTCACCCTCACCCTCACCCTAACTCAAACCCTAATACAACCATAACCCTCACTCTAACTCTAATCCTCACCCAACCCTAACCATGACCCTGAACCTCAATCTAACCCTAACCTTAACTCTAACACTCACGCTAACGCTAACCCTCAACCTAACACTTACCCTCACCCTAACCCTTACCCTAAACCTAACCTTCACCGTAAAACTAACCCTAAACCTCACCCTCACCCAAACACTCACCATCACCCTAACCCTCACCATAATAAACCTATCCCTCACCCACACCCTAACCCTCACTCTCATTCTGACTCTCACCCTCATGCTAAACATGACCCTAAACCTAACCTTCACCCTAAACCTAAACCTAACCCTCACACAAACCCTAACTCTCAGCCTAACCCTTACCCTAAACCTAACCCTCACCCTAAACCTAACCTTAAACCTCAACCTCACCCTAACCCTCACCATCACCCTAACCATCACCGTAACCCTAACCCTCACCAACACCCTAACCCTCACTCTCACCCTGACCCTCTCCCTAACCTTTAACCTCACACTAACACTAACCCTAACCCTAATCGTAATCCTCAGACTAAACCTAATCCTCACCCTAACCCTAACCATTCCCCTCAGCCTAACCCTCACCCTAACCCTAACCCTAACTCTAATTCTCACCCTATCCCCAACACTAACCCTAACCCTCATACTCACCCTATCCCTCAACCTAACTCTAAATGAAATCCTAACCCGCACCCTCACGCTCACCCTCAACCTAACCCTCGCCCTCATCCTTAACATCATCCTAAAGCTATCCCTCACCCTAACTCTAACCCTAACCCTCACCATAACCCTAACCCTCACACTAACCCTCTCCCTAAACCAAATCCTCACCCTAACCCTAACATTAACACTTACCTAACGGAAAACCTCACACTCACCCTCACCCTCACCCTAACCCTCACCCTCAAAATAGCCCTCACTCTAACCTTAACCCAACCCTAACCTTAACCCTCAAACTCACCCTCACCCTCAGCCTAACACTAACACTAAGCCTAATCCCAACCCTAACCCTCACCCTCACACTAACACTAACCCTAACCCTAACCCTCACCCTCACTCAAAACCTCACCCTAACCCTAAACATAACACTAACTCTCACCCTCACCCTCACCCACACACTAATCCTAACACTAAACCTAATCCTAACTCTCACCCTCACATTAAACATCACCCTAACCCTTACCCTCACCCTAAAACTAACCCTACCCTAACCCTCACACTAACCTAACCTTTAACCTCGCCCTATCCCTAACTTAAACTCTAACCCTAACCCTTACAGTAATCCTACCCCTCACCCTAACCATAACCCTACCCCTCAATCTAACCCTCATCCTACACCTACCCCTAACCAATTCATTTACCCTCACCCTCATTCTAACCCTAACACTCACCTTAAAAAAAACATCACCCTCACCCTCACACTGACCCTCAATCTAACCATAACCCTAAACCTAAACCTAACCCTAACCCTCACCCTCACCCTCACCCTAACTCTAACCCTAATACAACCATAACCCTCACTCTAACTCTAATCCTCACGCACCCCTAACCCTCACCCTCAACCTCAATCTAACCCTAACCTTAACTCTAACTCTCACCCTAACCTAACGCTCACCCTAACACTTACCCTCACCCTAACTCTCTCCCTAAACCTAACCCTCACCCTAAACCTAACTCTAACACTCACCCACACCCAAACCCTCATCATCACCCTAACCCTCACCATAATCCTAACCCTCACCCACACCCTAACCCTCACTCTCACCCTGACCCTCACCCTCATGCTAAACATCACCCTAAACATAACCCTCACCCTAAACCTAAAGCTAAACCGAACCCTAACCCTAAAACTCACCCTAACCCTCACCCTAAACCTAACCCTCACCCTAAACCTAACCTTAACCCTCCCCATAACCCCAACACTCACCATAACCCCAACCCTCAACCACACCCTAACCCTCACTCTCACCCTGACCCTCACCCTCATGCTAAACATCACCCTAAAGATAACCCTCACCCTAAACTTAACCCTAATCCTCACACTTACCCTAACCCTCACCATCAACCTAACCCTCACCATAAACCTAACTCTCACCCAAACCCTAACCCTCACTCTCATCCTGACCCTCACCCTAAACCTTAACCTCACACTAAACCTAACCCTAACCCTAACCCTCACCCTCAGACTAAAACTTACCCTCACCCTAACCCTAACCATTCCCCTCACCCTAACCCTAACCCTAAACCTAACCCTAACCCTAATTCTCACCCTATTCCTAAACATAACCCTAACCCTCACACTCACCCTAGCCCTCATCCTAACTCTATCCCTAACCCTAACCCTCACCTGAACCCTCACCCTCACCTTCATCCTAATTCTAACAATAATTTAACCCTAAATCTCACCGTAAACCTAACCCTAAACCTACCCCTAACCCTAACCTTCCCCTCACCTTCCCACTCAGCCTCAGCCTAAACCTAACCCTAATCCTAATTCTAACCATAACCCTCTCTCCCACCCTCATTCTAATCCTAACCCTATCCCTAAACCTCACCCTCACTGTCAACAACACCCTCACCCTAACCCTAACAATAACCCAAATCTAAACCTAAACCTAACCGTAACCCTCACCCTAACACTAACCCTAACCCTAACCCTCATATTAAACTTTACCTTCACCCTAAAGGTAACCCTATCCCTCAGCCTAACCCTCACACTAAACCGAAACCTGACACTAATCCTCACCCTACCCTTAAACCTAACACTAACCCTAACCCTCACCCTGACCCGCACTGTCACCCTAACCCTAACCCTCACCCTCAACCTCTCCCTAATATAAACCTTAACCCTAATCCTAATTCTAACACTATCCCTCACCCTAAACTTAACACTAACCCTGACCCTAACCCTAACACTAACCCTCACCCTAACCCTCACCCTAACACTCACGCTAACCCTAACACTCACTCTCAACCTAAACCTCACCCTCACCCTAAACCTTACCCTCACCCTAAACCTAACCCTAACCCTAACACTCACACTAAACCTAACCCTAACCATAACTCTAAAACTACAACTCACACTAACCCTCACCCTAAACCTAACCCTAACCCTCACCTTCACCCTAGTCCACACCCTAACCATATCCTAACCCTAAACTTCACCCTAACCCTAACCCTCAATCTAATCCTAAGCCACAACCTAAACCTAACCATCACCCTTACCCTAACCCTCACCCTAACACTTACCCTAACCCTAACATTAACCCTTACCCTCACCCTAAACCTAACCTAACCTTAAACCCTCACACTTAACCTCACCCTAAACCTCCCACTCACTTTAACCCTCAACCTAACCCTTATCCTCACTCTCACCCTAACCCTCACATTAACACTAACCCTCACCCTAACCCTAAGCCTAACACTCACCCTAACACTAACCTTCCCCCTCACCCTCACCCTCACCTTCAGCCTAATGCTAAACTTCACCCTAACTCTAAACCTCACCCTAACCCTTACCCTAACCCTAACCCTAACCCTTACCTTAATGAAATCCTCAACTTAACTCTAATCCTCACCCTAAACCTCCCCCTCCCCCTAATACTCACCCAAACCCTAACCCTAACACTTACCTAACCAAAACCCTCACCCTAACCCTCACCCTCACCCTCACCCACACACTAATCCTAACAGTAACCCTAAACCTAACATTCACACTAAACCTAAACCTCACACTAACCCTAAACCTACCCTTCATTAACCCTAACCCTAATCCTAAACCTAAACCTTACCCTCACCCTAAGCTTAACCCTAACCCTCACCCTCACACTAGCCCTCACAATAACCATAACCCAAACCCTAAACCTCACCCTAAGCCTAACATTCACCCTAACGCAAAAGCTCACCCTACCCCTTACCCTAACCCTAACCCTGTCATTAAACCTAACCTTCACCCTAAACCTCATCCTCAACCTAACCCTAACCCTCCTCGTCACCCGAACTCTCAATGTAACCCTTACCCTAATCCTCTCCCTAAGAATCACACTGAACCTAACCCTCCCCCAAACCCTAACCCTAAGCCTCATCCTCACTCTCACCCTCACCCTCAGCCTAACACTAAACTTAACCCTAATCCGAACCCTAACACTCACCCTCACCCTCATCCTAACCCTATCCCTAAACCTCACCCTCAGCCTCACACTCACCCTAACCCTACACCTCACCCTAACCCTAAACCTCACCCTAACCCTCACCCTCACCCTCACATTAACCATAACCTTAACCCTAACCCTCACCTTATCCCTCACCCTAAACCTAATGCTAAAACTAAACCTCATTCCCAGCCTAACCCTCACCATAACCCTTACCCTAACCCTAACCCTAACCCTCAGCTTAACCCTCACCCTAACCTTAACCCTAACTCTAATTCTCACCCTATCCCTAATCCTAACCCAAACCCTCAAGCTCACTCTAGCCCTCACCCTAATTCTAACCCTATCCATAACACTCATCCGAACCCTCACCCTAACCCTAACCCTCACCCTCATCCTAAACATCACCCTAAACTTAAACCTAACCCTCACTCTAACCCTAACCCCAACCCTAACCCTATCCCTAACACTCACCCTAAATCTCACCCTCAACCTAATCCTCATCCTAAACCTAAAACTAACCATTACCTAAGCGAAACCCTCACCCTCAACCTGACTCAAACCCTAGCTCTCACCCTATCCTTAACAATAACCCTAACCCTCAAACTCACAATCACCCTCAGCCTAACCCTAATCCTAACCCTAATCCGAAACCTAACCCTCACCTTCACCCTAACCCTAACCCTAACCAGAACCCTAACCCTAATCCTACCACTTACTCACAACCTCAATCTGAGCCTAATCCTAAGCCTAATCCTAATCCTAACCATAAACCCCACTCTAACCCTCACCCTAAACCTAACTCTAACACTAAACCTCACCCACACCCTCACCCTCAAACTAAACCTAATCCTAATCCTAACCCTAACACTAATCCTCACCCTCACCCTAACCCTAACCCTAACTCTAACCCTAAAACTCACACGAAACCTACCCCTCACCCTAACCCTAACCATCAGCCTACCCCTCACCCTAACACTTACCCTAACCCTAATCCTAACACTCACCCTAAACCTAACACTCACCCTAAACCTAACCCTCACCCTGACCTTAAGCCTCACCCTAACACTAACCCTATCCCTAACCCAAACCCTCACTCTAACCCTCATCATAAACCTAACCCTAGTCCTAAACCTAAACCTAAACCTAACCCTAACCCTCACACTAAGCCTAACCCTAACACTAAATTTAACCCTCACCTTAACCATCACCCTAACCCTAAACCTAAACCTCACCCTCACCCTAAACTTCATGCTAACCCTTACCGTCTCCCTAACCCTAACCTTAACCCTAACCCTAACCCTCACAGTAACCCTAACCCTCACCTTCACCATAACCCTACCATCGACCTAACCCTCATACTACCCCTAACCCTAACCCTCACGTTTGCCCTCACCCTAAACCTAACCCTAACCCTCAACCTAACCCAAACCGTCACCGTCACCCTCACCCTCACCCTTAGTCTAACCCTAATCCTAAGCCTAACCCTCACCCTCACCCTCACCCTAACTCTAACTTTAATCCAACCCTAAGCATCACTCTAACTCTAACCCTCACCCAACCCTAACCCTAACACTCAACCTCAATGTAACCCTAACCTTAACCCTAACTCTCACCCTAACCCTGACCATCACCCTAACGCATACCCTCAACCTAACCCAAACCCTAACCCTAACCCTAACCCTCACACTAATCCTAACGCTAACCCTAAACCTAACCCTCACCCTAACCCGAAAACTAACACTAACCCTCCCCCTAAACCTAACCCTAATACTCAAACTCACCTTAACCCTCACCATCACCCTAAACTTCACCATAACCCTAACCCTCACCCACACCCTAACCCTCATTCTCACCCTGACCCTCACCCTCACCCTAAACATCACCCTAAACATAACCCTCACCCTAACCCTAACCCTAAGACTCACCCTCACCCTCACCCTAACTCTAACCCTAATCCAAGCCTAACCCTCACGCTAACTCTAACCCTCATCCTACCTTAACCCTTATCCTCAAACTCAATCGAATCCTAAACTTAACCCTAACTCTCAACCTAATCCTAACCCTCTCTCTAACCCTAACCCTAACCCAAACCCTAATCCCAACCCTCAGATTAAACCTAAACCTCAACCAAAACCTAACCCTATCCCTCAGCCTAATCCTCACCCTGACCCTAACCCTAACCTTAATATTCCCCCTATCATTAACCCTCACCTAAACATCACCCTCACCCACACACTAATCCGAACCCCAACCCTAACACTAAGCCTCACCCTCACCCAAACCCTCACCATAACCCTTTCCCTCACGCTAACCCTAACCCTAACCCTAACCCTCACACTAAACCTAACCATCACACTAAACATAACCGTACCCCTCAACCAAACCCTAACACTAAACATGACACTAACTTTCAAACTAACCTTAATACTCACACTAACCATGACCCTACCCCTCACACTAAACTTCATCTTAACCCTAACCCTAAGCCTAACCTTAATCTTCACCCTAAGCCTAACCCTCACCCTAAACCAAACCCTCACCCTCAACCTCACCCTCACCCTCACCCACAGTCTAACCCTAACCCTAATTGTAATCCTAACCCTAACCCTCACCCACACCCTCTACTTATCCCTAACCCTAAACCTCACCAACACCTTCACCGTCACTCTGACCCTCACACTTACCCTAACCCTAACACTAACCCTAACCCTCACCCTCACCCTCACCCTAAACCTTACCCTAACCCTAAACCTCAACCTAACCCTAACACTAACCCTAACTCTAACACTCAATCTCACACACACCGTAATCTTAAACTTAAACCTATCCCTAAACCTCACCTTCAACCTAACCCTCATCCACACCCTAACACTCACCCTAACCCTTATCCTCACTCAAACCGAACTTTAAACCAAATCCTAACCCTCACCCTAACCGTCAACCTCACCCTAACCCTTACACTAACCCTTACCCTCAGCCTCTTCCTATCCCTAACCCTCACCCTTACCCTCACCCTAAACCTAACCCTATTCCTAAACCTCACACAAACCCTAACCCTAACCCTAACCCTCACCCTCACCCTCACCCTCAGCTTTACCCTAACCCTATTCCTAATCCTTACCCTAACCCTCAACCTAATCCTATACCTAACCCTCACCCTAACCCTAACCCTAACACTCATGCTAACCCTAACCCTCACTCTCACCCTATCCTTAACCCTAACCCTTACCCTCCCCCAATCCTAAACCTAACCTCAACCCTAACACTCACACTAAACCTAACCCTCCCGCTAACCCTAACCCTAACCCTAACAGTCACCCTAACCTCAACCTAAACCTTACCCTAACCCTAACACTCAACCTCAGCCTATCCCTCACCCTAAACCTTTACCTCACCTTCACACTAACCCTCACACTAAACCTAACCCTCACCCTTACCCTAACCCTAACCCTAACCATAACACTCAACCTTACCCTAACCCTCACCCTAACATGTACCCTCACACTAAACCTCATTTTAACCCGAACACTAACCCTAAACCTAACCCTAAACTAACCTAAAACCTCACCCTCAACCTCAACCGCACACTAACACCCTCACACTAACCCTCACCCTATCCCTAACCATAACCCTCACCCTAACACTCACACTAACACTCACAATAACCCTAACCCTCACTCTCACCTTAACCTGAACCCTAATCCTTACCCTCACCCATATCCTAACCCTAACCCTAACCCTAACCCTCACACTAAACATAATCCTCACCCTAACCGTAACCTTAACCCTAACCCTAACCCTCACCCTAACTCTAAAACTCAACCCTACACGCACCATAATCCTAACCTTAACCCTATCCCTAAACCTCACCTTCACCCTAACCCTCACCCTAACCCTTTCCCTCAAATTAACCCTAACCCTATTCCTAAACCTTACACAAAAGTTAACCCTAACCCTAACCCTATCCCTAACCCTCGGCCTCACCCTCAGCTTTACCCTAACCCTAATCCTAATCCTAACCCTAACCCTCACCCTAACCCTAACCCTAACCCTCAGCCTAACACTCACCCTAACTCTCATGCTAACCCTAACCCTCACTCTCAACTTAACCTTAACCCTAATCCTTACCCTCACCCAAATCCTAACCCTAACCCTCAAACTAAACCTAACCCTCCCCCTAACCGTAACCCTAACCCTAAACCTAACCGTCACCCATACCCTAACCCTCAACCTCACCCTAACCCTCGCCCTCACGCTTAACCTCACTTTTGCCCTAACCCTCACACTAACCCTAACCCTCACCCTAACCCTATCCCTATACCGCACCCTCACCCTCACCCTCAACCTGAGCCTAACCCTCACGATAACCCTAACCTAACCCTAAATCTCACCCTACACCTCACCCTAACCCTGACCCTAACCCTCACCCTCAACCTAACACAAGCACTAACCGTCACTTTAAACCTAAGCCACACCCACACACTAACCCTCAACCTAAACCTAAGTCTCACTCTCACCCTAACCCTCACCCTCATCCGAACCCGAACGCTCACCCTAACCCAGACCCTCACCCTAAACATCAACCTAATGCTAACCCTCACCCTAAACCTAACCCTAACCCTAACTCTAACACTCACCCTCACTGTCAACCTAAGCCTAAGCCCAACCCTAAACCTAATCCTAAACCTTACCCTAACCCTCACCCTAACCCTAACCCTAACCCTCACCCTCACCCTCACCCTAATGCTAACCCTAAACCTAAACCTCACCCTAACCCTATCCCTAACCCTCAACCTCAACCTAACGCTAACCCTAACACTAACCCTGACACTAACACTCACCCTAACCCTAACAGTAACCCGAAACCTCACAGGCACCCTAACCGTCACACTATCACTTATCCTCACCCAAACCCAAACTTTAACCCAAATCCTAACCATCACCCTAACCCTCACCCTCAACCTAACCCTTACCCTCAGCCTATTCCTATCCCTAACGCTCCCCCTAACCCTCACACTAAACCTAACCCTCACGCTAATCATAACCCTATGCCTCAACCTAACCCTCACCCTCACACTAACCCTCACCTTAACCCTAACCCTAACGCTTACCCACACAATAACCCTAAACCTAAGCCTCACCCTAACCCTAACCCTCACCTTCAACCTCACCTAAATCCTAACCGTAACCCTAACCCTGACCCTAACCCTAACCCTAAACCTAACAGTAAACCTCACCCTAATCCTCAACCTAAGCCTAACCCTAAACCTAACACTAACCCTCACCCTAAACCTCAACATACCCTTACACTCACCCTCACCCTAAACCTCACACTAGCCCTAACACTCAACCTAATCCTAACCCTAACCTCACCCTCACCCTCACACTCAGCCTAACACTTAGCCTCAACCTAACCCTCACCCTAACCCTAACCCTAACCCTAACCCTCACCCTAACCCTCACAATAGACGTAATCCTAAACCTAACCCTCAACCTAATCCTCACCCTAACCCTAACCCTGACCCTAACACTCACTCTCACCCTAACCCTTTCCCTCACACTAACGTAACTCTAAACCTAATCCTAACCCACACACTAACACTAAACCTCACCCTATCCCTAAACCTATCCCTCAAACTAAACCTCATCCTAAACCTTACCCTAACCCTAACCCTCACCCTAATACCAAACCTAACCCTAAACCTCACGCTAACCCTAATCCTCAGCCTCACCCTCACCCTCAGCCTAACCTTATCCGTAACCCTAATCCTAACCGTAACCCTCATCCTCACCCTCACTCTAACCCTAACCTAAACCCTAAACCTCACCCTCAACCACACCCTAACCCTAACCCTAAACCTAACACCAACCCTCCCCCTAACGCTAAACATCACCTTAAACCTAACCCTAACCCTCACCCTCACCCTCACCCTAACCTTAACCCTAAACCTAACACTCACCCTAATCCCAACGCTATCCCTAAACCTCACCCTCACCCTAACCCTCACCCTAAACCTTACCCTCACCCTAACACTAACCATAACCGTCAAACAAACCCTCACCCTCAACCTAACCCTAACCCAAAACCTTACACTACACCTCACCCTAACCATAAACCTAACCCTAACCCTCACCCTAATCCTAACCCTAACCCAAACCTAACCGTCAATCTAATGCTCACCCTAACCCTCACCCTCACCCACACACTACGCTTCACCCTCACCCGAAGCCTCACCCTAACCCTAAATCTCACACTCACCCTAAACATCACCCTAACACTAACTCACACCCTAACCCTAACCCTAACCCTCACCCTAACCCTAAGCCTCACCCTCACCCTAACACTCACCCTCAACCTAATCCTCACCCTAACCCTAACCCTTACACTTACCTAACAGAAATCCTCAGGCTCACCCTCATGCTCACGCTAACCCGCACCCTCACCCTAGCCCTCAACCTAACACTAACCCTAACTCTAACCCTCACCATCACCCTCAACCTCAGCATAATTCTAACCCTATCCATCACAATAACCCACACCGTAACCCTAAACATCACCCTCACCCTCACACTCACACAAGCCCTCACTCTTAACCTTACCCTCAATCTAATCCTAACTCTCACACTAAACCTAACCCTCAACCTAACCCTAAGATTCAACCTCACCTTAGTCCTCACCCTAACCGTAATCCTAACCCTAATCCTCATCCTAACCCTAACATTCACCCTCCCCCTCCCCCTCCCCCTCACCCTCACAATCACCCTCACACTAACCCTAAACCTAACTGTCACACTAAGTCTCACCCTAACCCTTACATTCACCCTCACCCTAACCCTCACACTAACCCTAACCTACACCCTAACCCTAACCCTAAACCTCACCCTCACCCTCACCCTCACCCTCAGCCTAATACTAACCCTAACCCTAATCCTATCCCTAACCCTCACCCTCATCCTACCCTAACTCTAAACCTAAACCTCACCTTCACCCTCACCCTCAACCTCACCCTCACACTAACCCTCACACTCACCCTCTCCCTCACCCTAACCCTAACCATAACAGTTACCTAACCAAAATCCTCACGCTCACCCTCACGCTCATGCCAACACACACCCTCACTCTAGCCCTCAACCTAACACTAACCCTTACTCTAACACTCACCATCACCCTCAACCTCAGCATAACCCTAACCCTAACCGTCACAATAACCCTCATCATCACCCTAAACATCACCCTCACCCTCACCCTCACCCTCACCCTAACCCTCATCCTCACCCAAGCCCTCACTCTTAAACTTACCCTCACCCTAATCCTAACCCTCACACTAAACCTAACCCTCACCCTAACCCTAAGCTTCACCCTCCACTTAGTCCTCACCCTAACCGTAATCCTAACCCAAATCCTCATCCTAACCCTAACATTCACCCTCACCCTAACCCTCGCCCTCACCCTCACGCTCACCCTAACCCTCACCCTCACCCTAACCCTAAACCTCACGGTCACACTAAGTATCACCCTAAACCTTACACTCACCCTCACCCTAACTCTCACACTAACACTAACCTACACCCTCACCCTAACCCTAATCCTAACCCTAACCCTCAACCTAACCCTGACCCTAATGCTAATCCTAAACCTCACCCTCACCCTAACCCTGACCTAACCCTTACCCTCACCTTAACCCTAATCCAAAACCTAACCCCAACCTTCACACTAACCCTAAATCTAACCCTAACCCTAATCATAACCCTAATCCTCACCCTATCCCTAAACCTAACCCTAACCGTGTCATTCAACCTAGCCCTCACCCTAACTCTAAACCTAATCCTAGGCTCAACCTCACCCTAACCATAATGTTATCCCTAACTCTCACCCTCAACCTAACCCTCACCTTAACCCTTACCCTCACCTAACCCTAACCCTCGCCCTCACCCTAACCCTCACCCTAACCCTAACGCTGCCCTCACCCTAACCCTAATGCTAACATTAAACCTCACCCTCACACTAACCCTCACCGTAACCCTTACTCTCACCCTATCCCTAACCCTTACCCTAACCCTTACCCTCTCCCTCACATTAACACCAAATTTCACCCTAACCGTAACTCTAACCCTAACCCTAACCCTCACCCTCACCATCACTCTAAACCTAATGGTCACTCTAACACTAATCTTATCCCTCACCCTAACCCTCATCTTAAACCTAAACCTAACCATCACCCTAACCCTCATCTGAACCCTAAACCTAATCATCACCCTAACCCTAACACTACCCCTCACACTAACCCTCACCCTAACCCTCAGCCTCAGCCTCACCCTCACCCTAACCCTAACCATAACCCTAACCCTCACCCTAAACCTAAACGTAACCCTCATCCTAACCCTAAACCTAACCCTAACCCTAACACTAACCTCACACTAACCCTAACCCTCACCCTAACCATGACCCTACCCCTCACCCTAACACTCATCCTAAGCCTAACCATAATCCTAATCCTCATCCTTACCATAAACTTAACCCTAACCCTAACCCTCACCCTAATTCAAACCCTCACCCTCACCCCGAGTCTAACCCTAACCCTAACCCTAATGCTAACCTTAAACCTCAGCCTCACCCTCACCCTAACCCTAACCCTAACCATAATGCTAACGCTCATCCTCACTCTCACTTTAACCCTAACAATAACCCTACTCCTAACCCTAACCTGAAACCTAACGGTAACCCTTACCCTAACCCTAACCCTAACCCTAACACCATTCCTAACCCTAACCCTCACCCTAATCCTAACCCTCACACTAACCCACACCCTAATCCTAATTCTCACTCTAACCCTAACCCTAACCCTATCCTAACCTAACCCGTCACCCTCAACCTCAACCACACACTAACACTCACCCTCACCCTAGACTCACCCTAACCTTAACCCTAACCCTAAACCTAACCCTCACCTTCACACTCACTCTCACCCTCAGCCTAACCCTAAACCTAACTCTAACCCTAACCATCACCCTCACCCTAAGCCTAAAACTAACCCTAAAACTCACCCTCATCCTCACTCTAAACCTAACCCTAACCCTCACCCTAACTCTAACATTCAACCTCACACACACCATATTCCTAAACCTATCCCTATCCCTAAACCTCAACTTCACCCTAATCCTCACCATAACCCTTACTCTCACCCTAACACTAACCCTATTCCTAAAGCTCACACAAACGCTAACACTAACCCTAACCCTTTCCCAATCGCTCACCCTCACCCTCAACATCACCCTGAGCTCTACTAACCCTTATCCTAATCCTAACCCTAACCCTCACCCTAAGCCTAACCCTAAACCTCACCCTAACCCTCACCCTAACACTCACGCTAACCCTAAACCTCACTGTCACCCTAACCTTAACACAAACCCTTACCCTCACCCTAATCCTATCCCTATCCCTAACCCTAACCCTCTCACTAAAACTCACCCTCCCCCTAACACTAACCATAACCCTAAACCTATCCGTCACCCTAACCCTCAACCTAACTGTTACCCCAACACTAACACTCAACCTCACCCAATCCTTCACCCTAACCCTTAACCTCAACTTCACCCTAACCATCACACTAACCCAAACCTCATCCTAACCCTATCCCTATCTCGCAACCTCATCCTCAACCTCAACCTCAGCCTAACCCTCACAATAACATTAACAATAACCCTAACACTAAATCTCACCCTACAATTCACCCTAACCCTAACCCTGACGCTAACCCTCAACCTCACCCAAACAGTTACCCTCAACCTAACCCTCACCCTAACCCTCACTCTAAGCCTCACAATAACCCTAAGCCTAAACCTAACCCTCAACCTAAATGAAACCCTAAACCAAACTCTAACCATAACCCTCAACCTAAACCTAAACCTAAACCTAACCCTCAAACTCACCCTAACCCTCACACTCACCCTAACCCTCACCCTAACCTTAACACTGACCCTCACCCTCGACCGAAACCTCACCCTCACCCTAACCCTATCCCTAACCCTCACCCTTACCCTTAGCCTCAAGGTAACCCTAAACCTAACCCTAACCCTAACCCTCACACTAACACTAAGGCTCACACTAACCCTAACCCTAACCCTCAACCTAAACCTCAACCTGATCCTAACCCTAACCCTTCCCTCACCCTAACTCTCACCCTCACTCTAACAATTACCCTCACCCTCACCCTCACCCTCACCCTAACCCGAAACCTAGCCCTCACACTAACCATCAACCTATCCGTTACCCCAACCCTAACACTCAACCTCACCCTTTCCTCACACTAACCCTTAACCTCAACTTCACCCTAACCATTACACTAACCCTAACCCACACCCTAACCCTATCCCTATCCCGCACCTTCACCCTCACCCTCAACCTCAGCCTAACCCTCACAATAACCCTAACCCTAACCCTAACCCTAAATCTCATCCTACAACTCACCCTAACCCTAACCCTCAACCTCATCCTAACCCTCACACTAACATTTACTCTCAACCTAACCCTCACCCTAACCCTAATACTAACCCTAACCCTCACTGTAACCCTCACAATAACCCTAAGCCTAAACCTAACCCTCAACTTAAACGTCATCCGAACCCAAACCCTAAAAGTAACCCTCAACCTAACCCTAATCCTAAACCTAAACCTCAACCTCATCCTAACCCTCACCCTCACCCTAACCCTCACCCTAAACCTACCCCTCACCCTCACCCTAAAACTCACCCTCTATTAACACTACAGGTAACCCTAACCCTAACGCTAACCCTCAACCTAAACCTCCCCCTACCCCTCACCCTAACCATAACCCTAACTTTAACCCTAACCCTAATCCTAAACCTCACCATAGCCCTCACTCTCACCCTGAACCTCACCCTCACCCTACCCCTCACCCTAAATCTCACCCTAATCGTTTTCCTCACCCTAACCCTAACCTTAACCCTGATCCTAACCCACACACTAACACTAACCCTCACACTAACTCTGACCTTATCCCTCACCCTAACCCTCACACTAACCCTAACCCTCAACCTCACCCTAGCCCTAACACTCACCATAACACTAAGCCTCACCCACACCCTAAAACTCTACCTAAACGTAAGCATCAACCACACCCCAACCCACACCCTCACCCGAACCTGAACCCTCACCCTAAACCTGACCCTCACCCTAAATATCAAACTAACGCTAACCCTCACCCTAACCCTAACTCTAAACCTCACCCTCACCCTCACCCTCACCCGAAGCCTAACGCTATCTCTCACCCTAACCTTAACCCTAAACCTAAACCTAAACCTTACCCTAACCCTAACCATCGCCCTAACCCTAAGCCTAACCCTCAACCTCAACCTAATGCTAACCCTAACCCTAACCCTAACCCTGACCCTAACACTCACACTAACCCTAACGGTAATCCTAACCCTCACCTGCACCCTAACACTCACCCTAACCCTTATACTCACCCTAACCCTAACTTTAACCCAAATCCTAACCCTCACCCTAACCCTCACCTTAACCCTCACCCTAACCCTTACCCTCAGCCTCGTCCTATCCCTAACACTCACCCAAACCCTCACATTAAACCTAACCCTCACCCTAACCGTAACCCTACCTTTCACCCTAAACCTCACCCTCACCCTAACCCTAACCCTAACTCTCACCCTCACCCTAACATTCACCGTCATCCTAAACCTCACCCTAAGCCTAACCCTCACATACACCTTAACCCTCAAACTTACCTGAAACCTCACCCTCACCCTAACAATCACCCTCACCCTAAATATCACCCTAACCCTAACCCTAACCCTAGCCCTCACACTAACCCTAACCTTGACCCTAAACCACACACTCACCCTAACACTCACCCTAACCATTACTCTCACCCTAACCCTAAACCTAACCCTAACCCTATCCCTCACACTAACGCTAACCCTCACCCTAAACTTAACCATACTCCTAAGCCTAACCCTCATCCTCACCCTCACCCTCAACCTCACACTCACCCTCAGCCTAATGGTAACCCTAATCCTCATCTTAATCCTAACTATCACCCACACCCTCAGCCTAACTCTAACCCTAATCCTAATCCTCACCCTCACCCTCAAACTAAACTTAACCATAACCCTATACCTAACCCTCACCCTAACCCTAAATCTCACCCTAACAATAGCCCTAAACCTCACCCTCACCCTAACCCTAACCTTAACCCTCAACCTCACCCTAAACTTCACCCTAACCCAAACGCTAACCCTAACACTAAATCTCACGCTAAAACTTACCCTCACCCTAACCCTAACCCTAATCCTCACACTAACCCTAACCTTAACCCTAACCCTAACCCTCACTCTAACCTTTACCCTAATCCTAAGATAACCCTAACCCTAACACTCAAGCTAACCCTCACCCTAACCCTAAACCTCACCCTAACCCTAACGCTAACCCTAAACCTAACCTTTACACTATCGCTAACCTTAACCCACACGCTCACCGTAACCCTCACCATCACCCTAAACTTCAACCTAAACCTAACCTTCACCCACACACTAAACCTCACCATCATCCGAACCCGAATCCTCACCCTAACCCTCACTCTATCCCTAACCCTAAGCCTCATCCTAACCGTAATCCTAGCCCTATCCCTCACCCCAACCCTAATCCTAACACTAACCCTCACCCTAAACCTTATCTTAACACTCACACTCAGCCTAAGTTTAAAACTAAACCTAATCCTGCACCTAAACCTCACCAACACCCTCACCCTAAGTATAAACCTAAACCTATCCCTAAACCTCACACTGAACCTCAACCTCACTCGAAGACTAACCCTAACTTTAACCCTAATACTAAATCCTATCCATCACCCTCACCCTCACACTAACCCTAAACTTAACCGTAAACCTCACCCTAATCTGAAAACTAACCCTCACCCTAACCCTAACCCTAACCCTCACCCTAATCCTAACAATCACCCTCAATCTAATCCTCACCCTAACACTAACTCTAACCCTTACCAAACGGAAAACCACACCCTCACCCTAGTCCTCACCCTAACCCTAACCCTATCACTAACACTAAGCCTCACACTTACCCTCACGCTAACCATAACCCTAACCCTAACCCTAACCCTCACCCTAAACTTAACCCTCACCCTAACACTAACACGAACACTCACCCTCAACCTAACCGTAAACTTAACCCTAACACTCACCCTAAACTTCATCCTAACCCTAACCCTCATCCTCACCCTAATCCTCACCATAACTCTTATCCTCACACTAACTTTAACTCTAACCCAAACACTAACCTTCACACTAAGCCTAACCCTAGTCCTCACCCTAACCCTAACCCTCACCTTAACCCTCACCCTCAACCTAATCTTCACCCTAACCATAACCCTAACTCTAACCAAAAGGAAAACCTCACCCTCACACTCACACTCACCCTAAAATTCACCCTCATCCTAGTCCTCACCCTTACCCTAACCTAACTCTCAACCTCACACTCACCCTAATACTAATATTAACCCTATCCCTCACCCTAACCCTAACCATCACCCTAAACCTAAACCTCACCCTCGCATAAACCCTCACCCTAAACCTTACCCTCATCCTTATCCTAACCCTAAACCTCACACTAACCCTAACCCTAACCCAAAACTTCCCCCAATGCTAACCCTAAATCTAAACCTAAACCTCACCCTTACCCTCAACCTTACCCTAACCCTAACCATAATCCTAACACTAACCCTAACACTCAACCTAACCCTAACCCTAACCCTCACCCTAACGCTAACCCTAACTCTAACCCTAAACCTCACCCTAACCCTCAACCTTACCCTAACCCTAACCATAATCCTCACACTAACCCTAACACTCACACTAACCCTAACCCTAACCCTCACCCTCAAGTTACCCTAACCCTAACCATAATCCTCACACTAACCCGAATCTTCACTCTAACCCTAATCCTAAACATAACCCTCACCCTCAACTTAAACCTAAACCTAACCCTAACCCTCACCGTCACCCTCACCCTCAACCTTACCCTAACCCTAACCATCATCCTCACACTAACCCTAACCCTCACCCTAACCCTAACCCTAACCCTCACCCTAATGCTAATCCTAACTCTAACCCTAAACCTCACCCTAACCCTCACCCTAACACTAAAGCTCATCCTAACCCTCACGCTTACCCTAAACCTCTCCCGAACCCTTACACTCACACTAACGATAAACCAAACACTAATCCTCACTCTAATCCTAATCCTAACCCTAAACCTCAAACTCACCCTAACCCTTACCGTCATCCTAACCCTCACTCTAAACCTAACTCTCACCCACACCCTAACCCTCACCCTAACCGTCACCCTCAACCTAAACATGTCCCTACCCTAACCCTCACCCTAACACTAACCATAACACTCACCCTCACCCTAACCTTAACGCTAACCCTAACCCTAACCCTCACGGTAACACTCAACCTAACACTCAGGCTAACCCGAACCCTCACTCTCACCCTAACACTCACCTTAAACCTTAATCCCACCCTAAACTTAAGGTTTACATAAACCCTCACACTAAATCTAAGTCTCACAGTAACAATCACGCTAACCCTACCCCGCACCCTAACACTCACCCTTTTCCTAAACTTACCCCTAGCCCTCATCATCACCCTAGCCCTCACGCTAACCCTAAACCTAACACTAACAATACAACTAACCCTAAACCTAACTCTCACCCTCACCTTCACCCTCACCCTCACCCTCACCCTAATCGAAGCCATAACCCTCACCCTCACCCTAAACCTAACTCTGACCCTCACCCTCACCCTCATCCTAAGCCTAACCCTAAACCTAAGCCTAATCCTAAACCTAACTCTCACATACACCCTCACCCAAACCTAAACCTCACCCTAACCCTAACCCTAAACCTAGCCCTCGCCCTAACCCTTACCCTCTCTGTCACTCTAACCCTCACCCTAACCCTAACCGTCACCCGAACCCTAACGCTAACCCTCACCCTCACCCTCACACTCACCCTAACCCTAACCCTTTCCCTCACCCTAACCCTAACCCTAACCGTAACTCTAACCCTCAACATAACCCTCGCCCTCACCCTAACCCTAACTGTAACCCTAACCCTCACCCTAACCTAACCTAAACGCTAATGCTTTCCAAAAACCTCACCCTCACCCTAAACCTCACTCTAACCCTTGTAGTCACCCTAACCCTAACCTTAATCCTAAACCTAAACCTCACTCTAACCCTAAACCTAACCTAGCCCTCACCTAAACCCTTAACCTCACTGTCACTCTAAACCTCACCGTATCCCTATCCCTCACCCTAACTCTAACCCTAACCCTCACCCTAACCCTCAACCCAACCCTAACCCTAACCCTAACCCTCACCCTAAACCTAACCCTAACCCTTACCCTCAACATAACCCTCACCCTCACCCTCACACTCACCCTAATCCTAACCGTAACCCTAACCCTCACCCTAACCTTAACCATAAAACTAATGCTATCCCTAAACCTCACCCTCACCCTAACCCTCACTCTAACTATTACCCTCTAACAAACCCTAAGGCTAAAACTAATCCTCACCCTAACCCTCACCCTCACCCTAAACCTAACCCTAACCCTCACCCTAACGCTCACCCTAACCCTCATCCTAACCCTCACCCTAACCATAAACCTTTCCCTCACCCTAATCCTAAACCTAACCCTAAGCCTCAGCCAAACCGTCTCCCTAACCCTAACCATAACCCTGAACCTAACCCTAACGCTAACCCTAGACCAAACCCTCACTCTAAGACTAAACCACACCCTCACTCACAACCTCATACTCAGCCTAACCCTAACCCTCAACCTAATCCTAACCCTAACCCTTCACCCTCACGCTAACCTGAACCTAACCCTAACCCTAACCCTAACCCTAACCCTGAACCTAACACTAACCCCAACCCTATCTCTAACCCTCAACCTAACCCTAACCGTCACCCTAACCCTAACCATACCCTCACCCTAACCCTAATCCTAACCCTAATGCTATCCCTAACCCTCACCCTAACCCTAACCCTCACTCTAACCCTAAACCTAAACCTAAACCTCACCCTAATGCTCACCGTAACTGTCAACCTAACCCTAACCCTCACCCTCACCCTAAACCTCACCCTAAACCTTACCCTCCCCCTAACCCTAACCCAAACCCTAACTCTAAACCTCACCATCACCCTAAGCCTAACCTGAACCCTAACACTCAACCTAAAACTCACCCTAAATCTAACCCTATCCCTAAACCTCACCCTCACACTAAACCTCATCCTAACCCTTACCCTCATCATAACTCTAACCCTAAACCTAACCGTAATCCTCACCGCAACCCTAACCCTCACCCTCACCCAAGCCCTCACCCTAAAACTGACCCTAAGCCTAACCTTCACCCTCAACCTCATCCCACCCTCAACCTAACCCTAACCCTAAACCTCACCCTAACCCTAAACCTAACGCTAATGCTATCCCTAACCCTCACACTCACCTTAACCCTCATACTAACCCTTACCTTCACTCTAAACCTCACCCTAACCCTAACCCTAAGACTAACACTAAACCTCACCATAACCCTGGCCCTAAACCTAAACCTAAACCTAACCCTCACCCTAACGCTTACCCTAACCCTCAACCTAACCCTAACCCTCACCCTCACCCTAACCCTCACCCTAAACCTTACCTTCACCCTAACAATAACACCAAAATTAACTCTAACCCTCACCCTCACCTTAAGCCTAACCAGAACCCTAACCCTCACCCTCACCCTCACCCTAACTCTAACGCTATCCCTAAACCTCATTCTCACCCTAAACGTCATCCTAACACTTACCATCACCATAACACTAAACCTAACCCTAACCCTAATCCTCACTATAATCCTAACCCTCACCCACACCCTCACCCTCACAGTCATCTTAACCCTCACACTAAATCAAACTGCCACCCACACCCTAAAACTCACCCGGACCTGAACCCGAACCCTGACCCTAGCCCTACCCTAAAACTCACCCTAACCCTAAACCTCACCCTAAACCTAACTCTAACCATCACCCTCATACTAACCCTAACCCTCACCTTAACCCTCATCCTTACACTAAAGCTAACCCCAACCCTCACTCTCACCCTAAACTTCACCCTAACCCTTATCCTCACACTAACCCTAACCATAACCCTCACATAAAACCTAACCCTCACCCTCACCCTAAACCTACCCCTCATATTACCCCTCACCCTAACCCTAAACCTAACCCTCACCAAAACCTAACCGTAGCCCTCACTTTCACCCTAACCCTCACCGTCACCCTAACCCTCACCCCAACCCTAACCCTCACCTACACCCTCACCCTTACCCTCACCCTAACCCTCACACTAACCTTGACCATCACCCTAGCCCTCACCCAAAAACTAACCCTAACCCTAACCCTCACCCTCAACCTCACCCCTAACTTCAGCCTAACCCTAATCCTAAACCTAATCTTAACCCTAACCCTCACCCTCACCCTAATCCTAACCCTAACCCTAACTCTAATGCTAACACTAGCTATCACCCTCACCCTAAACCTAACCCTAACCCTACCCCTCAGCCTAACCCTCACCCTAACCTTCACACTAACCCTAACCCTAAACCACACCCTCACCCTAACACTCATCCTAAACATTACCCTCACCCTAACCCTAACCCTAACCCTCACACTAACTATAACCCTAACCCTATACCTAAACCTACTCCTCAGCCTAACCATCATCCTAACATTAAACCTAAACCTAACACTCACCCTACCACTAACCTTAACCCTAACACTCAGCCGAACCCTATCCCTCACCCTCACCCTCACACTCAACCCTCAGCCTAACCCTAACCCTAACCCTCATCCTAACCCTAACCATCACCCACACCCTCAGCCTAACTCTAAACCTAAACCTAACCCTAAACCTCACCCTCATCCTTACCCTAAACTTAACCGCAAACCTAACCCTAACCCTCACCCTAACCCTAACCCTCACCTTCACCCTTACCCACACCCTAACCCTAACGCTAACCCTAACCCTCACCCTAAACCGTACCTTCACCATAAACTTAACCCTAACTCTAATCCTCACACCAAACCTAACCTTAACCCTAAACCTAAACCTCACTCTCACCCTCACCCTAATCCTAAACCTAACCCTAACCCTCAACCTAAATCTAACGCTAACCCTAACCCTCACCCTAACACTCAACGTCACTCTAACCCTCACCGTAACCCTAACGCACACCAACACCATAACCTTCACCCTTACCCGAAACCTCACCCTCACCCTAAACCTCACACTCACCCTAACCCTAACCCTAATCCTCACCCTAACCCTTTCCCTAATCCTCAACCTCACCATCACCCTCACCCTAACCCTAACCCTAACCCTAATCCTCACCCTAACCCTAATCCTAACCATCACCCTAACCCTCACCCTCACACTCACACTAAACCTCACCCTCACCATAACCCTAATCCTAAGCCTAACACTCACCCTCACCCTCACCCTAACCCTAACAATAACCCTAAACCTAACCCTCACCCTTACCCTCACCCTAACTCTGAACATAACCATCACCATCACCCAAAACCCAACCCTCACCCCCACCCTAAACTTAACCCTCACCCTAAACCTAACGATAAACCTCACCCTCACCCTAACACTTACCCTAAACCTAACACTCACCCTAAACTTCACTCTAAACCTAACGCTAACTTTAACCTCACCAGAATCATAACCCTCACCCTAACCCTTATCCCCACAGTAACCCTAAACATAACCCTAAATCTAACCCTACCCTCCCCCTTACACTCACCCTAAACCTAACCCTAACCCTCACCCTCACCCTAACCCTAACCCTAATCCTCACCCTCACACCAAACCTCACCATCACCCTAACCCTCACCGCCAAAATAACCCTCACCCACACCCTAACCCTCACCCTCACCCTCACCCGAACCGGAACCCTAAACATCACCCTAAACCAAACCCTCATCCTAAACATGACTCTAACCCTCACCCCAACCCTAATCCTCACACTCACCCTCACCCTCACACTAAGCCTAACCCTCACCTTAACCCTAACCCTCATCCTAACCCTACCCCTAACCTTAACCCTCCCACTAACCCTCACACTAACCCTAACGCTAAACCTAACCCTCAACCTCACGCTAAACCTCACCCTAACCCTAAACCTAAACATAACCCTAATCCTCATACTAACCCTAACCCTAATTCTAACCCTAACCCTCACATTAACCCTCACCCTAATTCGAATCCTAACCCTAACCCTCAAACTAACTCTAACCTTAACGCTAACCCACACCCTCACCCTAACCCTCAGTGTCACCCTGAACCTCCACCTAACCCTAACCCTTACCCACAAACTAAATCTCACCATCACACTCATCCTCAACCTAAACCACACCCTAACCCTAACCCTAACCCTAAACCTAATCCTCACCCTAAACCTAACCTTCAGCCTTATCCGAACCCTCACCCTAAGCCTAACCCGAACCCGAACCATAATCCTAAACCTAACCCTCACCCTCACCCTCACCCTAAACCTAAACCTAAACCTCACTTTCATCCTCACCCTTACCCTAAACCTAACCCTAACCCACACCCTAACCCTAACACTCACCCTAACCCTAACACTAACCCTCAACCTCACCCTAACGCTAAGGCTAACCCTGACACTCACCCTCACCCTAATCCTCACCCTAACCCTTATCCTAACACTAACCCTAACCCTAACCCTAACCCTCACAGTAACCCTAAACCTCACCATAACCCGGACCCTACCCCTCATCCTAAACCTCACCCTAAACCTAAACCTAACCCTAAACCACACCCTAACCTGAACCCTAACCCTAATCCTCACCCTCACCCTAACACTCACCATCACCCTAACCCTCACTCTAAATCTAACCGTCACGGACAACCTAACCCTCACCCTCACCCTCACCCTCACCGTCACTCTAACCCTCACCCTTACCTAAACATGACCCTAAACCTAACCCTCACCCTCACCCTACCATAATCCTCATCCACACCTGAACCCTAACCCTGAAACTCACCCTAACCCTCAAATTCACATTCACGCTAATCTTAACCCTCTCTCAGTCTAACCGTCAGCCTAACCCTTACACTTACCCTAAACCTAACTCTAACCCTAACCTCACACTAAAGATAACCCTCACCATAACCCTAACCCTAAACCTACCCCTCATCATAAAACTCACCCTAAACCTAACCCTCACCCTAACCCTAACCTTAAACCTCACCCTCACCATAGACCTCACCCTAACTCTAATCGAAACCTAACCCTAAACCTAACCCTTACCCTAACCCTAAACCTCAACCTAACCCTCACCCAAACCCTAACCCTAAACCTAACCCTAACCCTATCCCTATCCCAAATGCAAAGCCTAAACCTCACCCTCAACCTAACCCTCATCCTAACCCTTACCCTCACCCTCAAACTAAACCTCACCCTAGGCTTAACCCTCAACCTAAGCCTGAACGTAAACCTCACCCTCAACTTCACCCCAACCCTAACCCTAAACCTAACCCTCACCCTAAGACTAATCCTCACACTAACCCTAATCCTATCCATAACCCTAACCCTCACCTTAAACCTTACCCGAATCCTAACCCTAACCCTAACCCTCACCCTTACCCTAAACCTCACCCTCAACCTAACCCTCACCCTAAACCTAACCCTAACCCTCACCCACACCTTAAACCTCAACCGAACCCTCACACTCACCCTAACCCTCAAACTCACCCTCACCCAATCCTAACCCTAACACTAATCCTCACACTAACCCTAACCCTCACCCTCACCCTCACCCTCATCCTTAGCCTAACCCAAATCGTAAACATAACCCTCACCCTCACCCTCACCCTAAACCTAAACCTAACCCTAAACCTCAGCCTAACCATTATCCTAACCCTAAACCTAACCCTAACCCTCACCCTAACCCTAATCCTAACCCTAACCCTAACCCTCACACTAACCCTAAACCTAAACCTCATCCTAAACCTGATTCTACCCCTAACCCAAACCCTAACCCTCATCCTAATCCTAACCCTCACCCTCACCCTCCCCATCACCCTCAGCCTAACCCTAATCCTAACCCTAATCCCTACCCTCACCCTCACCCTCACCCTAACTCTATAGCTAAACCTAACCCTAACACTCACCTTCAACCTCACCCTAACCCTAACCCTCACCCTTTACCTCACCCTCACCCTAACACTAACCCTGACTCTAACACTCACCCTAACCCTAAACCTAACCCTAATCCTAAACCTAACCCTCACACTCAAACTCACCCTAACCGTAACACTAACCCTCCCTGTCCCCCTCCCCCTAACCATCACACTCACCCTAAACCTCACACTAACCCTAACCATAAACCTAACCATAACCCTCACACTAACCATAACACTCACCCTAACCCAAACCATAAGCCTAACCTTCACCCTCACCCTGACAGTCACCCTCAGCCTAAACCTAACACTAACCCTATTCTTATTCCTAACCCTCACATTCACCCTAACCTTCACCCTCACCCTAACCCTCATCCTCACCCTAAACATCACCCTAACCCTAACACTCACCATAACACTAACCCTAACCCTCACCCTAAACCTAACCTCATCTTAACCCTCACCCTCACCCTAATACTCACCCTAACCCTCAACCTTACCCTCAACTTCGTCCTAACCCTTACCCTCACCCTAACCCTCAAGCTCATCCTCATCCTAACCCTCACCCTGACCTTTACCCATCCTAAACCTAAAACTAACCTTCACACTAACCCTAACCCTAGCACTCAGCCTAACACATTTCCTAACCCTAAACCTAACCCTAACCCTAACCATAACCCTCACACTAACCCTAACCCTAACCCTCAACCGAACCCTCATCCTAACCCTAATACTAATCCTAAACCTCACCCTCACCGTACCCTAACACTAACAGTCACCCGAACTGTAACCCCCACCCTCACCCTCCCCATCACCCTCAGCCTAACCCTAATTGTAACCCTAATCCTAACCCTCACCCTCACCCTCACCCTAACTCTAATGGTCAACCTAACCCTAACATTCACCCACACCCTCACCCTAAACCTAACCCTATCCCTACACCTCACCCTAACCTTAATTCTCAACCTATACCTCACCCTCACCCTAACCCTAAACCAATACCTAACCTTCACCTAACCCTAACACTAACCGTAACCCTCATCTTCACACTAAACCTCACCCTAGCCCTTACTCATACCATAACCCTAATCCTAACCCTAACACTAACCCTCTCCCACACCCTAACTCTCAACCTCACCCGAATTCTCACCCTCACTCTAACATTCTACCTAACACTAAACCTAACCCTAAGGTTAGGGTTTGGGTGAGGTTTAGGGTGAGGGTTAGGGTTAGGGTGATGTTTATGTTGAGGGTGAGTGTTAGTGTGAGGGTGAGGTTTAGGTTTAGGGTTAGGGTTTGGGTTAGGGTTAGGTTGAGGGTGAGGGTGAGGGTGAGGGTGAGGTTTAAGATTAGGGTTAGGGTTAGGTTAGTGTGAGTGTTAGGGTGAGGATGAGGGTTAGGGTGATGGTGAGGGTTAGGGCATGGGCGAGGTTTAGGGTTAGATTGAGGAATAGGGTTAGAGTTAGAGTTAGGGATATGGTGAGGATAAGGGTTACGGTGAGGTTTAGGGTGAGGGTCAGGGTGAGGCTGAGAGTTAGGGTTAACATTAGAGTTAGGGTGAGGGTGAGTGTTAGGTGAGGGTTCGGGTTCGGGTGAGTGTGAGGGTTAGATTTAGGGTTAGGTTTATGGTAAAGTTCAGGGTTAAGATTAGGATTAGGGTGAGAGTTACAGAGAGGTGTAGGGATAGGATTAGTGTGAGGGTTAGTGTCAGGGTGAGGGTTAGGATTAGCGTTAGGGATAGGGTGTGGGTTAGGTTGAGGGTGAGGGTTAGGGTGTGTGTGAGTGTGAGATTTTCTGTTAGGTAAGGGTTAGGGTTACTTTTAGGGTGAGGATTCGTTTGAGGTTGAGGGTTAGTGTGAGTGTTAGGGTTAGGGAGAGGGTTAGGGTTAGGATATGGGTGAGGGTTAGGGTTAAGGTGATGTTTAGGGTGAGGTTTAGGATGATATTTAGGGTGAGGTTGAGGGTTAGTGTGAGGGTGAGGGTGAGCGTTAGGGCGAGGGGGCTGGTGAGGGTGAGGTTGAGCATGAGGTTTAGGGTTAAGGTTAGGGTGAGGGAGAGGTTTAGGGTTAGGATTAGGGTTAGGGTTAGGGTTAGTCTGAAATTGAGGGTGAAAGTGAGGGTGAGGGTTAGTGTTAGGGTTAGGGTGAGGGTTAGGGTTAGTGTGAGGTTAAGTGTGATTTTGAGGATCAGGATGAGAGTGAGGGTTAGAATGAGGGTGAGGGTGAGGGTGAGGGTTAGGATTAGGTTTAGGGTGAGTTTTAGGGTTAGGGTTACAGTTAGTGTTAGCGTTATTGTCAGGGTTAGGGTTAGGGTGAGGGTGAGGGTGAGGGTTAGCTTTAGGGTTAGTGTTAGTGTTAGGATGAGGGTGGGGTGGAGGGTTAGGGTTAGGATTAGGGTAAGGGTTAGGGTAAGGCTGGGGGGGAAGAGGAGGTTGAGGGTGAGGTGTAGGTTTATGTTTAGGGTGAGGGCTAGATTCATTGTGAGGGTGACGGTGAGCGTGAGGATGATGGTTTCCGTTAGGTAAGGGTTATGGTTAGGGTGAGGATTAGCGTGAGTGTGAGGGTTAAGCTGAGTTTAGGTTTAGGGTGAGGGTTAGGGTTACGGTTAGGGAGAGGTTTAGGGTTATGATGATGTTTAGTGTGATGTTGAGGGTTAGTGTGTGGGTGAGGATTAGGGTGAGGGCGAGGGTGAGGGTGAGGGTGAGGGTTAGGATTAGGAATAGGGTTAGGGTTAGGTCTAGGCTAAGGGTGAGGGTCAGGGTGAGGGTGAAAGTTAGGATTAGGTTTATGCTTATGTTTAAGGTTATGGTGAGAGTTATGGTTAGTGTGAGCATTATGGATAGGGTTAGGGAGAGAGTAACATTAGGGTGAGGGTTAGCATTAGGGTGAGGGTTAGGGTTAGGGTTAGGGTTAGGGTGAGGGTTAAGATTTGGGTGATGTTTAGGGTAAGGGTGAGGGTTAGGGTGTGGGTGAGGATTAGGTTTAGGGTGATGGTTAGCGTTAGGTTTAGTGTTAGTGTGAGGGTGAGGGTTATGGGTAGGGTTAGGGTTAGGTTGAGGGTTAGGATGAGGGTTTGCGTGAGGGTTAGGGAGAGGGGGAGGGGGAGGGTTAGGGTGCAGTTTAGGGTGACTGTGAGGGTTAAGGTGAGGGTGAGGGTGAGGGTTAAAGTTAGGGTTAGGGTTAATGTTAGTTTGAGGGTGAGGGTTAGGTTTAGGATTAGGTTTAGGGTTAGGGTTAGGGTGAGTGTTAGGGTGAGGATTAGGTTTAGGATTAGGGTTAGGGTTATGGTGAGGGTTAGGATTAGGGTGTGGTTTAGTGTGAGGATGAGGTTTAGGGTTAGTGTTAGTGTTAGGGTGAGGGTTAGTTTGATGGTTAGGGTCAGGGTTAGGATTAGGGTGAAGGTAAGATATACGGTGAGGGTTAGAGTTAGGATCAGGGTTAGGGGGAGAGTGAGGGTGAGTGTAAGGTTTAGGTTTAGGGTTAGAGTTAGCATGAGGATGAGGGTGAGGGTTAGGACTAGGTTTAGGGCTGAGGGTGATGGGGAGGGTGAGGGTGAGGGTTACAGTTAGGATGAGGTTAAGGTTTAGAGTTAGGGTTAGGGTTATTCTTAGGTTTAAGATGAGGTTTAGACTGAGGGATAGGATTAGGTTTAGTGTGACGGTTAGGGTTAGGGTTAGGGTTAGGTTTAGGGTGAGGGTTAGGGTTAGGTTTAGGGTTAGTATAAGGGTTAGGCTGAGGGTTGGAGTTAGTGTTAGTGTGAAGCTTAGGTTTAGGGTTAGGGTAAGGGTTAAGGTGAGGGTAAAGTTTAGGGTGAGGGTTAGGGTGTGGGTGAGGCTTAGGGTTAGATTAAGGGTAAGGTGAAAGTTAGGTTTATGGTTAGGTTTAGTGTGAGTGTTTGGGTGTGGGTATGTGTTAGGGTGAGGGTAAGGGTGAGGGTGAGTCTTAGGGTTCGGGTGAGGGTAAGGGTAAGGGTGAGGGTTAGGGTGAGAGTGAGGGATAGGGTGAGGGTTTGGGTTAAGGTTAGGTTTAGGGTGAGGGTTAGGCTGAGGGGTAGGGTTAGGTTAAGTGTGAGGGTTAGGTTTAGTGTGAGGGTTAGGGTTAGGGTTAGGATGACGGTAAGTGTTAGTGTGAGGGTTAGGGTGAGTGTGAGGTTTAGGGTTAGAATTAGGTTTGGGGTTAGGTTTAGGATGACTGTTAGGGTTAGGTTTATGGTTAGGGTTAGGGTGAGGGTGAGGTTGAGGGTTAGGTTTATGATTAGGGTGAGAGTTAGTGGTAGGGTGAGTGCTAGGGTGAGAGTGAGGTTTAGGGTGAAGGTAAGGGTGAGGGTGAAGTTTTTGGTAAGGTAAGGGTTAGGGCTAGGTTTAGGGTGAGTATTAGGGTGAGGGTGTGGGTTAGGGTTAGGATGAGTGTTAGGGTTAGGGTGAGGGTGAGGGTGAGGGTGAGAGTTAGGGTTAGGGTTAATGTGATGGTTAGGGTTACGGTGATTGTTAGAGTTAGGGTGAGGGTTAGGATTAGGGTTTGTGTTAGACTGAGGGCTTGGGTGAGCCTGAGGTTGAGGGTGAGTGAGAGTGTTAGGATGAGGGTTTGGGTTAGGGTGAGCCTGAATATTCAGGTCAGAATTAGGTGTAGGGTTAGGTTTAGGGATAGGGCTAGGGTGAGGGGTAGGGTGAGGGTGAGGGTTAGGGTTAGGGTTAGCATGAGGGTTATGATGAGGTTTAGGGTGAGGGTTAGGGTGAGAGTGAGAGGTAGGGTTAGGATTAGTGTTAGGTGAGGGTGAGGGTTAGGGTGAGTGTTAGGAATAGGGTGAGGATTAGGGTTAGTGTGAGGGTTAGGGTTAGTGTGAGGATAAGGTTTAGAGTGAGGGTTAGGTTGAGGGTGAGGTGTAGGGTTAGCCTTAGCGATAGGGTGAGCGTTAGGGTGAGGGTTAGGTTTAGGGTGCGTGTTAGGGTTAGTTTTAGGGTGACGTTTAGGGTTAGCATGATGTTTATGGTGAGGGTGAGTGTTAGGGTGCGGATGAGGGTGAGGGTTAGGTTTAGGGTTAATGTTAGGGTTAGGGTTAGGGTGAGGCATACGGTGAGGTTCAGGGTTAGTGTGAAGTTTAGCGTTAGGATTAAGGTTAGTGTTAGTGTGGACATAAGGGTTAGGGGGAGGGTTAGGCTGAGGGTGAGGTGTAGGGTTAGCATTAGGGATAGGGTGAGGTTTAGGGTGAAGGTTAGGTTTAGGGTGAGGGGGAGGGTTAGGTTTAGGTTTAGGTCTAGGTTTAGGCTTATGGTGAGGGTGAGGGTGAGGTTGAATGTTAGGTTTAGAATTAGGGTTAGGGTTAAGGTTAGTGTGAAGGTTAGGATGAGGATGAGCTATTGGGCAATGGTGAGGGTTAGGATGTGGGGGAGGGTTAGGGTTAGGGTGAGGATTAGGGTTAGGGTTAGGGTTAGGGTATGGTGAGGGTAAGGGTTAGGGTGAGGTTTAGGATTAAGGTGAGGGTTAGGGTTAGCATTAGTGTTAGGATGAGGGTTAGGGTGAGGGTAAGGGTTAGGGTTAGTGTGAGGGTGAGGGTGAGGGTGTGGATTAGTGTTAGGATTAGGATTAGGGTTAGGGTGAGGGTGAGGGTGAAGGTGAGGTTTAGGGTTAGGTTTAGTGTGAGGGTTAGGGTTAGGGTGAGGACTAGGTTTAGGGTGAGGCTTAGGATTAGGGTAAGGGATAGTGTGAGGGTTAGGGCTAGGGTTATTGTGAGAGTTAGGGTTAGGTTGAGGGCTAGGTTTAACGTGACGATTAGGTTTAGGGTAAGGGTTAGTGTGAGGGTTAGGTTTAGGGTTATTGTTAGTGTGAGTGTCAGGGTGAGGTTTAGGGTTAGGTAGAGGGTTAGGGTTAGGCTGAGAGGTAGTGTTAGGGTGATGTTTATTGTGAGGGTGAGGGTTTGGGTAAGGAGAGTGTTAGGGTAAGTGTGAAGGTTCGGGTGAGGGTGAGGGTTAGGGTGTGCTTGAAGGTTAGGGTTAGGGTGAGGGTTAGGGTGACTGTGAGTTTTAGAGTGAAGGTGAGGTTTAGGTTTAGGGTTATGTTTAGGGTGAGGGTTAGTTATAGGGTTAAGGTGAGAGTTAGGGTGCGGTGTAGGGATATAGTTAGGGTGAGGGTTAGGATGAGGGAGAGGATTAGGGTTAGCGTTAGGGATAGGGTGACTGTTAGGTTGAGGGTTAGGGTTAGGGTGAGGGTGAGGTTTAGGGTGACGGTAAGTGATAAGTTTAGGGTTAGGGATAGGGTTATGGTTAAGTTTATGGTGATGGCTAGGTTCATGGTGAGAGTTAGGTTGAGGGTGAGGGTGAGGTTTTCGGTTAGGTAAGGTTTAGGGTTATTTTTAGGGTGAGAATTATGTTTCGATTGAGGGTTAGTGTGAGTGTTAGGGTTAGGCTGAGGGTTAGGGTTAGGATTTGGGTGATTGTTAGGGTTAAGATGATGTTTAGTGTAAGGTTTAGTGTTATGGTGAGGCTTAGTGTTCAGGTGAGGGTGAGGGTTAGGGTGTGGGTTAGGGTTACGGTTAGGGTGAGTGTTAGGGTAACGGTGAGGGTTAGGGTTAGGGTGAAAGTTAGGGTTATGTATAGGTTTAGGCTTATGGTGAGAGTAAGGGTTAGGGTGAGTTTTAGGGTACGGGTGAGGGTTAGGGTTAGCGTTAGCATGTTGGTTATGTTTAGGGTGAGTGTTAGGGTTAGGTTGAGGGGAAGGGTTAGGGTTAGGGTAGTTTTAGAGTTAGGGGGAGGGGGAGGGGTAAGGGGAGGGGGAGGGGGAGGGTTAGATTTAGGGTGAAGTTTAGATTTAGGGTTAGGATTAGGGTGAGGGTTATGGATAGGGTTAGGGTTACGGTTAGGGTTAGTGTGAGGATTAGGGTTAGGTTTAGGGTGATTTTTGGTGTGAGGGCGAGGGTTAGGGTGAGGTTGTGTGTTCCGGTGAGATTTAGGGTTAGGTTTAGGGTTAGGGATAGGGTTATGCTGAGTGTAAGGTTTAGGTTGAGGGTTAGGATGAGGGTGAGGGTTAGGGTTAGGGTGAGGATTAGGGTTAGGATGAAGGATAGGCTGAGGTTTAGGGTTAGGGTTAGTGTGAGGGTTAGCTTTAGGGTTAGGGTTCTGGTGAGGGTTAGGATTAGGGTTAGGTTTAGGGTTAGGAAAAGGGTTAGGCTGAGGTTTAGGGTAAGGGTTAGTGTAAGTGTTAGGTTTAGGGTTAGGGTTTGGGTTAGGTTGAGGGTGAAGTTCAGGGTGAGGTTTAGGGTGAGGGTGACGTTTAGGGTTAGGGTGAGGGATAGGGTCAAGGTTAGGCTTATGGTTATGGTTAGGGTTAGGCTGAGGTTTAGGGTGAGGGTTAAGTTTAGGGTTAGGGTTCGGGTTAGGGAGTGGGTAAGGGTTAGGGTGAGTGTTAGGTTGAGCGTGAGGGTTTGGGTTAGCATTAGGGTTAAGGTGAGAGTGAGAGTTGGGGTGAGGGTTAAGTTTAGGGATAGGGTGAGGATTAGGGTGTGGGTTATTTTAAGGGTGAGGGTTAGGCTGAGGGGCAGGGTTAGGGTTAGGGTGAGGGTTTGGTTTAGTGTGAGGTTTAGGGTTAGCATTAGGGTGAGGGTTAGGTTTAGTGTGAGGGTTAGGTTTAGGGTTAGCGTGAGGGTTAGGTTTAGGGTTAGCATTAAGTTTATGGTTAGGTTTAGGATGAGGGTTAGGTTTAGGGTGAGGGTGAAGTTGAGCGTGAGGTTGAGTATTAGGGTTAAGTTTAGTGTGAGGGTCAATGTTAGGGTGAGGGTTAGGTTTAGGCTGAGGTTTAGGGTTACGTTGAGCGTTAGGGTTAGTTTGGGGGTTAGCGTTATTGTTAGGGTGAGAGTTAGGGTTAGGGTGATGTTTATTGTGAGGGTGAGGGTTAGGGGGAGGGTGAGTGTTCGGGCTCGGGTGAGGGTTCGGGTTCGGGTTCGGGTTAGGTTGTGGTTGAAGGTTAGGTTTAGGTTGAGGGTTAGGGTGACGGTGAGGGTTAGGGTGAGGGTGAGGGTTAGGTTTAGGGTTAGGGTTTGTGTAAGGGTTAGGGTGAGGGTGAGTGTTCGTGTGAGGGCTAGAGTTTGGGTTCGGGTGAGGGTTTGGGTGTATATATGGGTTAGGGTTACGGTGAGGTTTAGGGTGACTGTGAGTGTTAGGGTGAGTGTGAGGGTTAGGTTTAGAGTGAGGGTTAGTGTTAGGCTTAGGGTGAGGGTTAGGTTTATTTTGAGGGTTAGGGTTAGGTTTAGGGTTATGGTAAGAGTTAGGGTGAAGTGGAGGGTTAGGATTAGGTTGAGCGTTAGGGTTAGAGTGAAGGTTAGGCTTAGGGTTAGGGTTAGTGTGAGAATAAGTGTTAAAGTGAGTGTTAGGGTGAGGGTGAGTGTTAGGGTTAGTGTTAAGTTTAGGGTGAGGGTTACGGTTAGGTTTAGTGTTAGGTTGAGGTTTAGGGTTATGGTTAGCGTGAGGTTTAGTGTTAGGGTGATGTTTAGGGTGAGGTTGAGGGTGAGGGCTATGGTGAGGATGAGGGTGAGGGTGAGTTTTAGGGTTAGGTTTAGGGTTAGATTTAGGGTGAGGGTAAGGGTGAGGGTTAGGATTAAGGTTATGCTGAGGGTGATGGGTAGCGGGAGGGTGAGGGTTAGGGTTAAGGTAAGGGCTCGGGTTAGGGTTAGGGTTAGTGTTAGGGTGAGGGTTAGGTTTAGAGTTAGGATTAGAATGAGGGTTAGGTGAGGGTTAGGTTTAGGGTTAGTGGGCGGGTTATGATTATGGTTAGGGTTAGGGTGAGGGTTAGGGTTTGTGTGAGGTGTAGGGTTAGCGTTAGGGATAGGGTGAGCGTTAGGATTTGGGTGAGGGTTTGGGTGAGGTTGAGGGATAGAGTTGGGTTTAGGGTGAGGGTTAGCGTTAGGGTGAGGATGAGGGTAAAGATTAGGTTGAGGCTTAGGGTTAGGTTTAGGGTTAGTGTGAGTGTTAGGGTTAGTATTAGGGAAAGGGTTAAGGTTAGGGTTAGGGTGAGGGCTAGGGTTAGGGTTAGGGTTAGGGCTAGGGTGAGGTTTAGGGTGAAGGTGAGGGTTAGGTTGAGGTTGAGGGTAAGGTGAGTGTTTCGGTTAGGATAGGGTTGGGGTTAGTGTTAGGGTGAGGATTAGGGGAGCGTGAGGGTTATGTTGAGGAATAGGTTAGGGTGAAGGTTAGGTTTAGGGTTAGTGTGAGGCTTAGCGTTAGGATGATGTTTAGTATGAAGGTGAGGTTTACTGTTAAGTTTGGGGTTAGGGAAAGGGTGAGGGTGAACGTTAGTTTGAGTGTGAGGGTTAGGGTTAGGGTTAGGGTTAGTGTGAGGATAAGGGTTAGGGTAAGGTTTATGATGAGGGTGAGGCTTAGGATTGTCCTTAGGGTTAGGGTGAGGTTAGCGTGAGTGTTAGGTTTAGGGTTATGGTTAGGGTTAGTGTGAGGGTTAGGGTTAGGGGAGGTTTAGGGTGAGGGTGAGGGTTAGGGTGAGGATGAGGGTGAGGTTTAGGTTGAGTGTTAGGGTGAGGGTGATGGTTACAGTTAAGGTTAGGGTTAGGGAGAGGGTGAGGGTTAGGGTTAGGGTGAGGGTTAGGTTTACTGTGAGGGTTAGGGTTCTTGTTAGGGTTAGGGTTAGGATGAGGGTGAGGGTTAGTGTTAGATTTAGGGTGCGGGAAAGGGTGAGGTCAGGTTTAGGTTTAGGGTGAGGGTTTGCGTGACGGTGAGGGTTACTGTGTTAGTGAGGGTTAGGGTTAGGGTGAGGGTTAAGCTGATGGTAAGGTTTAGGGTGAGGGTGAAGATTTGGGTTAACATTAGGGTGAGGGTTAGAGTTAGGGTTAGTGTGAGGATTAGGGTTAGGGTTAGGTTAGGTTTAGGGATATTGTGAGGGTAAGGGTTAGGGTGAGGTTGAGGGTTAGGGTTAGCTTTAGGGTTTGGGTGAGGGTTAGGGTGAGGGTTAGGGTTAGGGTGAGGGTGAGGATTAGGGTTAGTGTTAGGGTGTGAGCTAGGTTTAGTATGAGGGTTAGGGAAAGGGTTTGGTTGAGTGTTAGAGTTAGGGTTAGGGTTAGGATTAGAGTTAGGGTGAGGGTAAGGATTAGGGTGAGGTTTAGGGTAAGGTTGAGGGTTAGTGTGAGGGTGAAGTTGAGTGTTAGAATTTGGATTAGGGTTAGGGATTGGGTTAGGATGAGGGGGAGTTTGAGTGTGAGCGTGAGGGTTAAGGTTAGGGGGAGTTTTAGGGTTTGGGTTAGGGTTAAGGTTAATGTGATGATTAGGGTTAGGGTTAGAGTTAGGATGAGAATTATGCTGAGGGATAGGGTTAGGGTTAGGGTGAGGGTAAGGGTTAGCTTGAGGTTGAGGGTCAGGATTAGGCATAGGGTTAGGGTGAGAGTTAGAGTGAGGGTTAGGGTTAGGGTTAGGTTTAGGCTTAGGTTGAGGGTTAGGGTGAAGGTTAGGATTAGGGTTAGTGTTAGGGTGAGGGTGAGGGTAAGGTTTTGGTGAGTGTTAGGGTGAGGGTGAGGGATAGGGTCATGGTGCGGTTAAGGGTTAGGTTGAGGTTTAGGTTGAGGTTTAGGCTTAATGTTAGCATTAGTCTTAGAGTAAGGTTGAGGGTTTGGGTGAGGGTTAGGGTTAGGGTTAGTGATAGGGTGAGGGTTAGGGTTTTGATTAGGGTTAGTGTTAGGGTTAGGGTGATGGTTAGGCTGAGGGGTAGGGTTAGGGTTAGGGTTAGGGTGAGGGTTAGTGTGAGGGTTAGGGTTAGGGATTGGATTAGGGTGTGCTTGAGGGTGAGGGTAAGGGTTAGTGTGATGTTTAGGGTGAGGTTGAGGTTTAGGGTTAGAATTAGGATTAGAGTTAGGGTTAGGGTTAGGCTTAGAGTTATTGTGAAGGTTAGTGTTAGCATTAGGGTTAGGATTAGGTTTAGTGTAAAGGTTATGGTTAGGGTTAGGAGTAGGTTTATGGTTAGGTTTAGGCTGAGGGTGGGGTGAGGGTGAGGGTGCGGGTTAGGGTTAGGGTTAGGTTTCGGGTGAGGGCTAGGGTGAGGGTGAGGGTTAGGGTAAGGGTATGGGTGAGGGTGAGCGTTTCAGTTAGAAAAGGCTTATGGTTAGGGTTAAGGTGAAGATTAGAGTGAGGATGAGTTTAAGGTGAGGATTAGTGTTAGGGTGAGCCTTACGGTTAGGGTTAGGGTGAGAGTTAAGGTTAGATTGATCTTTAATATGAGGGTGGCGTGTTAGTGTGAAGGTGAGGGTGAGGGTGAGGGTGAGGGTGTAGGTGAGTGTTAGGGTTAGGGGTGACTGTGAGGGTTAGGGTGAAGGTGAGGGTTAGGGTTACGGTTATTGTAAGGATTAGTCTTAGGTTTAGGGTGAGTGTGAGGGTGAGGGTTAGGGTTAGGGTTAGGGTTAGGGTTAGCATGAGGGTTTGGAATAGTGTTAGGGTTAGGGTTAGAGTTAGGGTTAGGATTAGTATTAGAGTTAGGGTGAGAGTAAGGCTTAGGGTGAGGGATAGTGTGATGTTGAGGATTAGGGTTATGGTGAGGGTTAGGGTAAGACTTAGGGTGAGAGCTCGGGTTAAGATTAGGGTTTGGGTGAGTGATAGGGTTGTGGTGAGGTTGAGGGTGAGGGTTAAGTTTAGGATTAGGTTTATGGTTAGCATGAGGGTTATGGATAGGGTTAGGGTTAGTGTGAGGTTTAGGGTTAGTGTTAGGTTTAGAGTTAGGGTGAAGGTGAGGGTGAGGGTTAGGGTTTGGATTAGGTTTAGGTTAAGGGTTAGGTTTAGGGTTAGGCTGAAGCGTAGGGGTAGGGTTAGGGTGAGGGTGAGGGTAAAGTTGATGGTGAGGGTTAGGGTTTGGGAGAGGGTTAGGGATAGCATTAGAGTTAGGGTTAGGGTTAGTGTGAGTGTTAGGGTTAGGTTTAGGGTGAGGGTGAACTTTAGGGTTAGCATTAGAGTTACGCTTAGGTTTAGGTCGAGGGTTAGGGTTAGGGTAGGGTTAGGGTGAGTGTGAGGGTGAGGGTTATGGTTAGGGTTAGGGTGAAGGTTAGGGTGAGTGTTAGGGTTACGGTGAGTTTGAGGGTAAGGGTTAGGCTTAGGACTAGGGTTAGGGTTAGGGTGAGGTTTAGGCATAGGGTTAGGGTGAGTGTGAGTGTTAGGGTGAGGGTTAGGGTTAGAAGTAGGTTGGGGGTTAGGGTGAATGTTAGGGTTTGGATTAGGTTTAGGGTTAGGTATAGGCTGATGTTGAGGTTTAGTTTGAGGGTGATGGTTAGGGTTAGGTTGAGTGTTAAGGTTGGGGTTAGGGTTAAGGTTAGGGTGAGTGTTAGGGTTAATGTTAGGCTTGGGATGAGGGTTAGGCTGAGGGTAAGTGTTAGGTTTAGTGTGTTTCTAAGGGTTAGGGTGAGGGTTAGGGTGAGGGTGAGGGTTAGGATTAAGCTTAGGCTTAGAGTGAGGATTATGGTGAGCGTGAGTTTGAGGTTTATGTTTAGCATTATGGTTAGGTTTAGGGTTAGTGTGATTTTTAGGAATAGGTTTAGGGTTAGGGTGAGGGTGAGGGTTAGGGTTAAGCTTAGGATTTGGGTTAGGGTCAGGGTTAGTGTTAGGGTTAGGGTTAGGTTTAGGGTGAGGGCTAGGGTGAGGGTGAGGTTTAGGGTGGAGGTTAGGGTGAGGGTGAGGGTGAAAGTTAGGGTTAGGGTGAGGCTTAAGGTGAAGGTGAGGGATAGTGTTGGCTTTAGTGTTAGGGTTAGGGTTAGGGTAAGGTGAGAGTTAAGGTTAGGGTTAGAGTTATAGTTAGAGTGAGGGTGAGGGTGAGGGTTAGGGTTTTGATTAGGGTTAGTGTTAGGGTTAAGGTGAGGGTTAGTCTGAGGGGTAGGGTTAGGGTTGGCTGAGGGTGAGGGTGATGGTTAAGGTTAGGTTGAGAGTTAGGAATAGCATTAGGTTTAGGGTTAGGGTTAGGGTGAGTGTTAGATTTATGGTGTGGGTGAGATTAAGGGTTAGGTTTAGGATTAGGATTAGGGTGAGGGTGAGGGTTAGGGATAGGGTTAGGGTTAGGGTGATGTTTAGGGTAAGGGTTAGGGTTAGAGTTAGGGTGAGGGTGAGGGTTAGGTTTTGGATTGGAGTTTGGGTTAGGTTTAGACTGAGGTTGAGGTTGAGTGTGAGGGTGAGGGTTAGGTTTAGATTGAGTGTTAGGTTTGGGGTTAGGGTTAAGTTTAGTGTGAGGGTTAGGGTTTGGGTTAGGGTTAGGATGAGGGTTAGGCTGAGCGTTAGGGTTAGGGTTAGGGTGAGGGAAAGGGTTAGGGTGAGGGTTAGGGTTAGGGTGAGGGTTAGGGTGAGGGTGAGGTTTAGGGTTAGGGTGAGGGCTAGGGTGAGGTTGAGGTTAGGGTGAGGGTGAGGGTTAGGGTTAGGGTGAGTGTAAGGTTTAGTTTGAGGGTTGGGGTGAGGGTGACGTTTAGAGTTAGTTGAGGGCTAGGGTGAGTTTGAGGGTTAGGGTGAACATTAGTGTGAAAGTTAGGTTTACGTTTATTTTTAGGCTGAGGGTTAGGTTGAGGTTTAGTGTTATTGTTAGGTTTAGGGTTAGGATGAGGGTAAGGGTTAGATTGAGGTTTAGTGTGAGGGAGAGGTTTAGGGATAGCATTAGGGTTAGGGTTAGGGTTAGGGTGAGGATTCACCATAGGGTTAGGGTTAAGGTGAGGGTGAGGTTTAGTGTTAGTATTAGGGTAAGGGTTAGGGTTAAGGTAAGGGTGAAGTTTAGTGTTAGCATTAGGGTTAGGGTTAGGGTGAGGGTTACGGTTAGGGTTAGGTTTAGGGTTAGGGTGAGCGTGAGTGTTAAGTTTAGGATTAGGGTGAGGGTTAGGGTTAGGGTGACAGTTAGGGTTAGGATGAGGGTGAGGGTTAGGGATAGGATTCGGCTTAGGTATAGGGCTAGGCTCAGGGTTAGGGTGACGGTGAGGGTTAGGTTTTGGGTGTGGGTTAGGGTTAGGGTTAGGATCAGAGTTAGGCTGTGGTTTGTGGTTAGGGTTAGGGTGTGGGTAAGGGTTAGGATGAGGGTGAGGGTTAGGTTTTGGGTTAGGTTTAGGTTAGTGTGTGGGTTAGGAATAGGGTTAGGGTTAGGATGAGGGTTTTGCCTAGGGTTAGGTTTAGAGTTAGGGTGAGGGTGAGGGTGAGGTTTAGGGTTTGGATTAGGGTTAGGGTTAGGGTTAGGCTGAGGGTTCGGGTTTGTGTTAGGGCTAAGGTCAGGATGAGGGTTAGGGTTAGGGATAGGATTTGGATGAGGGTTAGAGTGAGGGTTACTGTTAGTTTTCGTTTGAGGGTAAGGATTAGTTTGAGTGTTAGTTTGAGGGTTAGGGTTAGGTTCAGGTGAGGTTTAGGTTGAGGGTTAGTGTTAGTGTTAGTGTTAGGGTTAACTTGAGGGTTAGGGTGAGTGTAAGGGTTAGGGTTAGGGTTAGGGTTACTGTTAGGGTGAGGATTATGGTTAGGGTTAAGATAAGGGTGAGCTTGAATGTGAAGGTAATGTTTAGGGTGAGGTTTAGCGTGAGGTTGAGTTTTAGAGTTAACATTAGGGTTAGGCTTAGTGTTAGGCTGACGGTTAGTTTTAGGGTTAGGGTTAGGGTTAGGGTTTGGTTTAGGGTTAGGGTGAGGGGTAGGGTGATGGGTTAGGGTGAGGTTTAGGGTTAATGTGAGTGTTAGGGTTAGGTTTAGCGTTAGTGTGAGGATAATGGTTAAGGTGTGGGTTAGGCTGAGAGTGAAGTTTAGGGTTAGCGTTAAGATTAGGGTGAGGTTTTGGGTGAAGGTTAAGGTAAGGGTTAGGGTTAGTATGAGGGTGAGGGTAAGAGTTAGGTTTAGGGTGAGAGTTAGAGTTATGGTGAGGTTTAGGGCAGGGTTAGGGTGAGGGTTAAGGGTTAAGGTGATAGTGATGGTTAGGGTGAGGGTGAGGATAAGGATCACGATGAGAGTTAGGGTTAAGTTTAGGGTTAGCGTTATGGTGTGTGTAAGGTTTAGGATGAGGTTTAGGTTGAGGGTGAGGTTTAGGGGTAGCATTAGAGTTAGGCTGAAGGTTAGGCTTAGGGTGAGGGTGAGGGTTAGAGTTATGTTTAGGGATAGGGTTAGGGTGAGGGTAAGGTTTAGGGTGACGGTTAGGGTGAGCGTGAGGGTTAGGGTTAGGTTGATGGTTAGGGGGAGTGTTAGGGTGAGGGTAAGAGTTAGGGTGAGGGTGAGTGGTAGGGAAAGCATTAATTTTAGGGTTAGGGTTTGGGTGAGTGTTAGGGTTAGGGTGAGGGTGATGGAGAGTGTTAGGGTTAGCTTTAGGGTTAGGGTGAGGGTGAGGGTTATGGTTAGTGTGAGGGTTAGGGTTAGGGTTAGGGTGAGGATTAGGGTTAGGGTGACAGTGAGGTTAAACGTTAGGTTTAGGATTAGGCTTAGGTGTAAAGTTAGGATTAGGCTGAGGGTGAGGGTGAGGGTCATAGTTAGGTTTAGGGTGAGGGTTATTGTTTTGGTTAGGTTTAGGGTGAGGGTGAGGTTAAGGGTTAGGATTAGGGTGATGGTGAGGGTGAGGGTGAAGGTGAGGGTTAGGTTTAGCGTGAGGGTTATGGTTAGGATGAGGGTTAGGATGAGAGTTAGTGTTAGGGTTAGGCTGAGGGTAATGATTAGTGTGAGGGTTAGGGTTAGGGTGAGGGTAAGGATTAGATTTATGGTGAGAGTTAGGATTAGGATTAGGGTTAGGGTTAGGGAGAGTTTTAGGGATAGGGTTAGGGTTAGGGTGACGGTTTTGGTTAGAGTTAAGTTTAGAGTTATGGTGAGGGTGAGGGTGAGGTTTAGGTTTTGGATTTGGGTTAGGGTTAGGGTTAGGCTGAGGCTGAGTTTGAGGGTGAGGGTGAGGGTTAGGGTTAGGGTGAGGGTGAGCGTTAGGGTTAGTGTTGGGGTTACAGTTAGGATGAGGTTTAGGGTTAGGATGTGGGTTAGGCTGAGGTTTAGGGTCTGGGTTCGAGTGAGGGTAATGGTTAGAGTGAGGGTTAGGGTGAGGGTGAGGGTGAGGTTTGGGCTTAGGTTTAGGGTGAGGTTTATGTTGAGGGTAAGGGATAGGGTGAGGATAAGGGTGATGGTGATGTTGAGGGTTAGGGTTAGGGTGACGTTTAGGGTGAGGGTAAGTTTTAGGCTGAGGGTTATGGTGAGGGTGAGGGTAGGGTTAAGGTGAGGGTAAGGGTAAGGGTGAGGTTTAGGTTTATTGTTGGCATTAGTGTTACGGTGAGCGTGAGGGTTAGGGTGAGGGTTAGGGTTAGGGTTAGGGATAGAGTGAAGATTAGAGTTGGAGTTAGGTGGAGTGTGAGGGTTAGGCTGAGTGGTAGGGTTAGGGTTAGGGTTAGGGTGAGGGTTAGGTTGAGGGTTAGGGTTAGGGTGAGGGTTAGGGTTAGGGTTAGGTTAGGGTGAGGTTTTGGGTTAGGGTTATGTTTTGGTTGAGGGTGAGAGCTAGTGATATCATTAGGGTAAGGGTTAGGGTTAGGGTTAGGGTGAAGTTGAGGGTGAGGATTACATTTAGGTTTAGGATTAAGGTTAGGGTTAAGTTTATTCTGAGGGTGAGGGTGAGTTTGAGGGTGAGTGTTAGGGTTAGGGTTAGTTTTAGGGTGAGGGCTAGGGTGAGGGTGAGGGTTAGGGTGAGGGTTAGGGTCAGGGTGAGGGTTTCGGTTAGGAAAGGCTTAAGTTTAGGTTTAGGGTGAGGATTAGGTTGAGGGTGATATTTAAGGTGAGGGTTAGGGTAATGGTTAGGGTGACGATTAGGGTTAGGGTGAGGGTGAGGGTTTCAGTTAGGATTGTCGTATGGTTAGGCTGAGGGTGAGGGTGAAGTTTAAGTTGAGGGTTAGGGTGAGGGTTAGGGTGAGGCTGAGGGTTTCAGTTAGGAAAGGCTTAGGGTTAGGGTTAGGGTGAGGATTAGTATGAGGGTGAGGTTTAATGTGAGGCTTAGGGTTAGAGTTAGGGTGAGGGTGAGGGTTAGGGTTAGGGATAGGGTTAGGATGAGGGTTAGGCTGAGGGTTTGGTTTAGGGTTTGGGTAAGGCTTACGGTTAGGGTGAGGGTTAGGGTGAGGCTTAATGTTAGGTTTAGCATTAAGGTTAGGGTGAGGGTTAGGGTTATGTTAGCATTAAGGTAAGGTTGAGCTTAGGGTTAGGGTTATGTTTAGGATTAGGTTTAGGCTGAGGGTTATGGTTAGGGTTCCGGTGAGTGAAAGGTTAGGTTGAGGGTTAGGTTTAGGCTTAAGTTTTCGGGTGAAGGTTAGTTTTAGGGTTAGGGTTAAGGTTAGGTTGAGGGTTAGGCTGAGGGTAACGGTTAGGGTGAGCGTTATGTTGAGGGTGAGGGATAGGTTTAAGGTGAGGGAAGGGTTAGGGAGAGGTTTAGGGTATGGTTGAGGGTTAATATTAGCATTAGGTTTACGGTTAGGGTGAGGGTTAGGTGAGGTTGAGGGTAAGGGTTAGGGAGAGGACTAGGGCTAGGGTGATGGTTAGGGTGAAGGTTCGTGTTAGTGTTAGGATTAGGGTGAGGGTTAGGGTTAGGATATGTGTGAGGATTATGGTTAGGGTTAGGGTTGTGGTGAGGGTAAGGGTTAGGGTGAGGTTTATGGTGAGGGTGAGGTTTAGGGTTAGCATTAGGGTTAGAGTGATGGTTAGGGTGAGGGTTAGGGTTAGGGTGAGGGTGAGGTTTAGGGTTAGGTTTAGGGTTAGGGTTAGTGTTAGTGTGAAGGTTAGGGAAAGTCTTAGGTTTAGGGTGAGGTTCAGGGTTAGGTTTAGGGTTAGAGTTAGGGTGAGGTTGAGGGTGAGGGTTAGGTTTAGGATTAGGGTTAGGGTTGGGGTTAGGCTGAGGGTGAGGGATAGGGTTAGGGTGAGGGTAAGGGGGAGGGTTAGAGTGAGGGAGAGGGGTAGGTTTCGGGTTAGGTTTAGGATTAGGGGGAGGGTTATGCTTAGGTTGAGGGCGAGAGTTAGGGTTAGGATTAGGCTTAGATGTAGGGTTAGGCTTAGGGTGAGGCTGAAGGAGAGGGTCAGAGTTAGGTTTAGGGTGAGCTTTATGGTTATGGTTAGGTTTAGGGTGACGGTGAGTGTGATTGTTAGGGTAAGGGTGATGGTGAGTGTGAGGGTGAGGGTTAGGTTTAGGTTGAGGGTTACGTTATGTTTAGGGTTAGGGTAATGGTGAGGGTGAGGTTTAGGGTGAGGTTGAAGGTGAGGTTGAGGGTGAGGGTGAGCTTAAGGGTTTGGGTGTGGGTTAGGGTTAGGGTTAGGATGAGAGTTAGGCTGAGGGTTAGCGATGGGGTTAGGGTGAGGGTTAGCGTTAGGGTGAGTGTGAGGGTTAGGTTTTGGTTTATTTTTAGGGTGAGGGTTAGGCATAGGTTTAGGATTAGGGTAAGGTTTTTGCTTAGGGTTAGGTTCAGAATTAGGGTGAGGGTGAGGGTGAGGTTTAGGTTTTGGATTAGGGCTAGGGTTAGGATTAGGCTGAGGGTGAGGTTGAGGGTGAGGGTGAGGGTTATGGTTAGTGTGAGGGTTAGGGTTTGTGGTAGGGCTAAGGTCAGAGTGAGGGTTAGGGTTAGGGTTAGGTTTAGGATGAGGGTTAGGCTGAGGGTTAGGGTTAGTTTTCGTGTGAGGGTAAGGGTTAGGGTGAGTGTTAGTGTGAGGGTTAGGGTTACGTTTAGGCTTAGGTTTCTGGTGAGGGTTAGGGTGAAGTTCAGTGTTAGGATTAGCGTTTGGGTTAGCGGGAGGGTTAGGGTATGTGTAAGGGTTAGGGTGAGGGTTAGGGTGAGGGTGAGGGTTAGGGTTAAGGTGAAGGTAAGGGTTAGGGCGAAGTTTAGCGTGAGGTTGAGAGTTAATGTTAGCATTAGTGTTAAGGTGAGGGTAAGGGTTAAGGTGAGGGTTAGGTTTAGGGTTAAGGATTAGATTGAGGGGTAGGTTTAGGGTTAGGGTTACGGTGAGGTTGAGGGTGAGGTTAAAGGTTAGGGTGAGGTTTACGGTAAGGTTGAGGTTTAGGGTTAGCATTAGGGTTAGTGTTAGGGTTAGGGTGAGGGTTAGGGTTAGGATGAGGGCTAGGTTTAGGGTTAGGGTGAGGGGTAGGTTGAGGAGTTAGGGTGAGGGTAAGGGTTAATGTGAGGTATAGGGTTGGGGTTATCGTTAGTGTGAGGATAAGGTTCAGGATGTGGGTTAGGCTGATAGTGAGGGTTAGGTTTAGGGTTAGGGTTAGGGTGAGGTTTAGTGTGAAGGTTAAGGTTAGTGTTAGGGTTAGTATGAGTGTGAGGGTTAGAGTTAGGTTTAGGGTGAGGGTTAGAATTAGGGTGAGGTTTAGGGTAGGGTTAGGTTGCGGGTGAGGGTTCGGGTTCGGGTGAGTTTTAGGGTGTGGGTGATGGTTAGGGTGAGGGTGAAGATTAAGGTGATGGTGAGGGTTAGGGTGAGGGTGAGGGTAAGGATTACGGTGAGTATTAGGGTTAGGGTTAGGTTTCTGGTGAGTGTAAGGGTTAGGATGAGGTTTAGGGTAAGGGTGAGGTTTAGGGGTAGCGTTAGAGTTAGGGTGAGGGTTAGGGTGAGGGTTAAGGTTCGGGTAAGTCTTAGGGTGAGGGTGAGGGTTAGAGTTAGGATTAGGGATAGGGTTATGGTGATGGTAAGGTTTAGGTTGAGAATTAGGGTGAGGGTGAGGGTTAGTGTTAGTTTGAGTTTTAGGGTGAACGTTAGGGTGAGGGTTAGGTTTACGGTTAGGGTTAGGGTGAGGGTTAGAGTCAGGTTTAGTGTTAGTGTTAGGGTTAGGGTTAGGGTGAGTGTTAGGTTTAGTTTTAAGGTTAGGGTTAGGGTGAGGTCTAGGGTTAGGGTTAGGGTTAGGGTGAGGTTTAGGTTTAGGGTAAGGGTGAGGGTTAGGTTTAGGATTAGGCTTAAGTGTAGGGTTATGCTTAGGGGGAGAGGGAGGGGGAGGGTCATAGTTAGGTTTAGGGTGAGGGTTAGGGTTATGTTTAGGTTTAGGGTGAAGGTGAGTGTTAGGGTGAGGGTGATTTTGAGGTTGAGGATGAGGGTGACGGTTAGGTTTAGGGTGAGGGTTAGGGTTAGGGTTAGGATTAGTGTGAGGGTGAGGGTGAGTGTGAGGGTTAGGGTGAGGGTGATTGTGAGGTTGATGATGAGGGTGAGGGTCATGGTATGGGTGAGGGTTAGCTTTAGTGTTAGGGTTAGGATGAGGGTTAGGCTGAGAGTTAGTTTTAGGGTTAGGTTGAGGGTAAGTGTTAGGGTGAGGGTTAGGGTTAGGGTGAGGGTGAGGGTTAGGGTTAGGTTTAGGGTCAGGGTTAGGGAGAGGGATAGGGATAGGGTTAGGGTTAGGGTGAGGGTTTTGCTTAGAGTTAGGTTTAGAGTTAGGGTGAGGGTGAGTGTGAGGTTTAGGATTTGTATTAGGGTTAGGGTTAGGGTTAAGCTGACGGTGAGGGTGAGGGTGAGGGTGAGGGTTAGGGTTAGGGTGAGGTTGAGGGTTAGGGTTAGTGTTTGGGTTATTGTTAGGATGAGGGCTAGGTTTAGGTTTAGGGTTAGGCTGAGGGTTAGGGTCTGGGTTCGAGTGAGGCTAAGTGTTAGGGTGAGGGTTCGGGTGAGTGTGAGGGTGAGGGTTAGGCTTACTGTTAGGGTGAGTTTTAGGGTGAGGGTTAGGGTTAGGGTGAGGGTTAGGGTGAGGGTGAGTATAGGGTTAAGGTGAGGGTAAGGTTTAGGGCGAGATTTAGGGTGAGGTTGAGGGTAATTTTTAGCATTAGTGTTATGATGAGGGTGAAGGTTAGGGTGAGGGTTAGGGTTAGGGTTAGGGATAGGGTAAGGATTAGGGTTGGGTTTAGTTGTAGGGTTAGTGGTAGGGTTAGGTTTAGGGTTAGGGTGAGGGTTAGATTGAGGGTTAGGGTTAGGGTTAGTGTTAGGGTTAGGGTGAGTTTGAGGGTGAGGGTAAGGGTTAGGGTGAGTTTTAGGGTGGGGTTGAGGTTTAGGGCTAGCATTACGGTTAGGGTTAAGTTAGGGTGAGGGTTTGGGCTAGGGTTAAGTTCAGGGTCAGGGTTTCGGTTAGGAAAGGCTTAAGTTTAAGTTTAGGGTGAGGATTAGGGTGAGGGTGATGCTTAAGGTGAGGTTCAGGGTTATGGTTAAGGTGAGGATTAGGGTTAGGCTTTGGGTGAGTGTTAGGGTTAGGGTGATTTTTTGGATGAGGGTGAGGTTGAGGGTGAGGGTTAGGGTTTAGGTGAGGTTTAGGGTTAGGGTGAGGGTTAGGGTGAAGTTAAGTGTTAGGGTGAAGGTGTGGGTTAGGGTTAGGGGAAGGGGGAGGGGTAGGGGTCGGTTTTGTGTTAGGTTGGGGGTTAGGGTTAATGTGAGGATTAGTGTTAGGGTTAGGGTTAGTGTGAGGATAAGGGTTAGGGTGAGGGTTAGGGTGAGAGTGATGGTGAGGGTTAGTCTTAGGGTTAGGGTGAGGATAAGGTGAAGATTAAGATCAGGGTTAGGGTTAGGATTAGTATGAGGGTGACGGTTAGAGTTAGGGTTAGGGTGAGGGTTAGGGTTAGCTTGAGGTATAGGATAGGGTCAGTGTGATGGTTAGGGTTCGGTTGAGGGTGAGTTTTAGGGAGTGGGTGATGGGTAGGGTTAGGGTGAGAGTTAAGGTGACGGTGAGGGTTTGGATGAGGGTGAGGGTTAGGATTATGGTGAGGATTAAGGTTAGGGTTAGGCTTAGGCTTATGTTGAGTGTAAGGGTTAGGATGAGGTTTAGAGTGAGGGTGAGTTTTAGCGATATAGTTAGAGTTAGGGTGAGAGTTTGGGTGAGGGTTAGGGTTCGGCTTTTGCTTAGGGTGAGGGTGAGGGTTAGAGTTCGGGATAGGGTTAGGGTTAAGGTGAAGGGTAAGGTTTAGTGTGAGGGTTACGGTGAGGGTGAGGGATAGGATGAGGTTGAGGGTTAGGGTGAGCGTTAGGGTGAGGTTTAGGTTTAGGTTTTGGTTTATGGTGAGGGTTAGGGTGAGGTTTAGTGTTAGGGTTAGTGTTAGCGTTAGGGTGAGGGTTAGGGTGAGGGTAAGGGTTAGAGTGAGTTTTAGGGTGATGGTTAGGGTTAGGGTTAGCATTAGGTTTAGTGTTAGGGTGAGGGTGAGAGTTAGGATTAGGTTTAGGGTGAGGGTTAGTGTTAGGGTTATGGTGAGGGTTAGGGTTAGGGTTAGTTTTAGAGTGAGTTTTAGGATTAGGGTGAGGGTGAGTGTTAGGTTTAGGATTAAGCTTAGGTGTAGGGTTAGGCTAAGGGTGAAGTTGAGGATGAGGGTCAGAGTTAGGTTTAGGGTGAGGGTTAGGGTTATGCTTAGGGTTAGCTGAGGGTGAGGGTGAGGGTTAGTGTGAGGTTGATGGTGAGGGTGAGGGTGAGGGTGAGGGTTAGATTTAGGGTGACGGTTAGGGTTATGGTTAGGGTTAGGGTGAGGGTGAGGGTGAGGGTGATGGTGAGGGTGAGGGTTAGGGTGAGGGTTAGTGTTTGGATGAGGGTTAGTTTTACGGTTAGGGTTAAGGTTAGGGTGAGTGTTAGGGATAGGATTAGTGTTAGAGTGAGGGTTAGGCTGAGGGTTAGCATTAGGGTTAGGGTGAGGGTAAGGTTTAGTTTGAGGGTTAGGATTAAGATTAGGGTTAAGATTAGGGTGAGTCTTAGGGATAGGTTAGGATTAGGGTGTGTGTTTTCGTTAGGGTTAGGTTTAGAGTTAGGGTGAGTGTGAGGTTGAGGCTGAGGGTGAGTGTTAGGTTTAGGGTGAGGGTTAGGGTTAGGGTTTGCGTTAAGGTTAGGGTGAAGGTTAGGGTTAGGGTTAGGATGAGGATTAGGCTGAGGGTTAGGGTTAGGGTTCAGGTGAGTGAAAGTGTTAGGTTGAGGGTTAGGGTTAGGGTTAGGTTTAGGCTTAGGATTCAGGTGAGGGTTAGTGTTAGGGTTAGGGTTAAGGTTAGGTTGAGGGTTAGGCTGAGGGTAACGATTAGGGTGAGGCTTATGGTGAGGGTGAGGGATAGGGTTAAGTGAGGGAAGGGTTAGGGCGAAGTTTAGGATATGGTTGAGGGTTAAATTTTGCATTAGGTTTACGGTGAGGGTGAGGGTTAGGGTGAGGGTTAGGGTTAGGGATAGGTTGAGGATTAGTGTTAGGGTTAGGTTTAGGGTGAGGGTTAGGCTGAGGGGTAGGGTTAGGGTTAGGGTTATTTTGAGGGTTAGGGTGAGGGTTAGGTTTAGGATTAGGTTTAGGGTCAGGTGAGGTTGAGGGTGAGGGTAATGTTTACGGTGAGTGTTAGGGTGAGGTTGAGATTTAGGGTCAGCCTTTGGATTATGGTTAATGTTCAGGTTCGGGTTAGGGTGACGGTTAGGGTGAGGGTGAGGGCTAGAGTTAGCATTAGGGTTATGTTTAGGGTTAGGGTTAGTGTGAGGGTGAGGGTGAGGGTTAGGTTTCGGGTTGGATTAGGTTTATGGTTAGGGTTAGACTGAAGGTGGGTTGAGGTTGAGGGTGAGATTTAGGGTTAGGGTTAGTTTTAGGGTGAGGGCTAGGGTGTGGGTGAGAGTTAGGGTGAGAGTGAGGGTTTCAGTTAAGAAAGGTTTATGGTTAGGATTAAGATGAGGATTAGGGTGAGGGTTATATTTAACGTGAGTGTTAGCCTTATGTGTGGATTAAGGTTAGGGTTAGGGTGAGGATTAGGGGTAGGGTGATGTTTAGGGTGAGGGTGAGTGTTAGGTGTGGGAGACGGTGAGAGTGAGGGTGTAGGTGATGGTTAGGGTTGAGGTGAGGGTTAGGGTTACGGTGAGGGTTAGGGTAAATGTGAGGGTTAATGTTAGGGTTAGGGTGAGGGTTAGAGTTTGTGTTAGGGTGTTTGGTAGGGTGAGGGGTAGGGTTAGGGTTAGGGTGAGGGTTAGGGTTAATGTGAGGGTTAGGGTTAGGGTTAGGGTTAGTGTGAGGATAAGGGTTTTGGTGAGGGTTAGTGTGAGAGTGAAGGTTAGGGTTAGCGTTAGTGTTAGGGTGAGGGTTAGGGTGAGGATTAAGGTGAGTGTTAGGGTTAGTATGAGGGTGAGGGTTAGAGTTAGGTTTAGGGTGAGGGTTAGGGTTAGGGCGAGGTTTAGGGTAGGTTTAGGGTGAGGATGCGGGTGAGGGTGAGGGTGAATTTTAGTGTGTGGGTGGCGGTTAGGTTTAGAGTGAGGGTTAAGGTGACGGTGAGTGTTAGGGTGAGGGTGAGTGTTAGGGTGAGGGTGAGGATTAGGGTTAGATTTAGGTTTAGAATTATGGTGTTGGTAAGGGTTATAATGTGGTTTAGGTTTGAGGGTGAGATTTAGGGATAGCGTTAGAGTTAGAGTGAGCGTTAGGGTTCAGGCTATGCTTAGGGTGAGGGTGAGGGTTAGAGTTAGAGTTACGGTTATGGTTAGGGTGAGAGTAAGGTTTAGGGTGAGGGTAGGGTGAGGGTGAGGGTTAGGGTTAGGTTGAGGGTTAGGGTCAGCGTTAGGCTAAGGGTTAGGTTTAGGTTTAGGGTGAGGGTGAGTGTAAGGGTGAGGTTTAGTGTTAGGGTTAGTTTTAGGGTAAGGGTGAGGATGAATTTTATGGATAGCAATAGGTTTAGGGTTAGGGTGAGGGTTAACCTTAGGGTTAGGGTTAAGTTGAGGGTGAGGGTGAGGGTTAGGGTTAGTATTAGGGATAGGGTTAGGTTTAGCATTGGGGTGAGGGTGAGGGATAGGGATAGGGTTAGGGTGAGGTTGAGGTTGAGCTTGAGTGTTAGGGTTAGGGTTAGGGTGAAGGTTAGGTTTAGGTTGAGGATTAGGGTTAGGGTGATGGTGAGGGTAAGGGTTAGGGTGAGGGCTAGGTTTAGGCTTAGGGTTAGGCTGAGATTTAGGTTTGGGTGAGGGTGAGGGTGAGGGTTAGTTTTAGGATTAGGCTTAGGTGTAAGGTTAGGCTTAGGGTGAAGGTGAGGATGAGGGTCACAGTTAGGTTTAGGGTGAGCGTTAGGGTTATGGTTAGGTTAGGGTGAGGAAGAGGGTGAGGATTAGGCTGAGGGTCATGGTGAGGGTGAGGTTGATGGTTAGGTTTAGGGTGAGGGTTCGGGTTATGGTTAGGGTTAGGGTGAGGGTGAGTGTGAGGGTTAGGGTGAGGGTAACGGTGAGGTTCAGGGTGAGGGTTAGGGTTTGGCTGAGGTTTAGATGCATGTTAGGCTTAGGGTGAAGGTGAGGGTGAGGGTCAGAGTAAGTTTTACGTTGAGGGTTAGGGTTATGCTTAGGATGAGGTTGAGGGTGAGGGTGAGGGTTAGGGTGAGGGTCATGGTGAGCGTGAGGGTGATGGTTAGGTTTAGGGTGAGGGTTAGGTTTGTGGTTAGGATTAGGGTGAGGGTGAGTGTGAGAGACAGAGTCAGGTTGATGGTGAGGTTGACGTTGAGGTTGAGGCTTAGGGTTTGGGTGAGGGTTAGGGTTAGGTTTCGGGTTAAGGCTAGGGTGAGAGTGAGGATTAGGGTTAGGTTTAGGTTTAGGGTTATGGTGTTGGTAAGTGTTATAATGTGGTTTAAGGTGAGAGCGAGATTTAGGGATAGCGTTAGAGTTAGGGTGAGTGTTAGGGTTCAGGCTAGGCTTAGCTTGAGGGTGAGGGTTAGAGTTAGGGTTATGGTTATGGTTAGGGTGAGAGTAAGTTTTAGTGTGAGGGTTAGGGTGAGGGTGAGGGTTAGGGTTAGGTTGAGGGTTAGGGTCAGCTTTAGGGTACCGGTTAGGTTTAGGTTTAGGTTTAGCGTGAGGTTAAGGGTGAGGTTTAGTGTTAGGGTTAGTTTTAGGGTTAGGGTGAGGATGAAGGTTATGGATAGCAATACGTTTAGGGTTAAGATGAGGGTTAGACTTAGGGTTAGGGTTAAGGTGAGGGTGAGGGTGAGGATTAGGGTTAGTATTAGGGATAGGGTTAGGGTTAGTGTTGGGGTGAGGGTGAGGGATAGGGATAGGGTTAGGGTGAGGTTGAGCTTGAGGGTTAGGGTTAGGGTTAGGGTGAGGGTTAGGTTTAGGTTGAGGATTAGGGTTAGGGTGATGGTGAGGGTAAGGGTTAGGATGAGGGCTAAGTTTAGGCTTAGGGTTAGGCTGAGTTTTAGGTTTGGGTGAGGGTGAGGGTGAGGGTTAGGTTTAGGATTAGGCTTAGGTGTAGGGTTAGGCTTAGGTTGAAGGTGAGGATGAGGGTCACAGTTAGGTTTAGGGTGAGCGTTAGGGTTATGGATAGGGTTAGGGTGAGGATTAGGGTGAGGGTCATGGTGAGGGTGAGGTTGATGGTTAGGTTTAGGGTGAGGGTTAGGATTATGGTTAGGGTTAGGGTGAGGGTGACGGTGAGGTTCAGGGTGAGGGTTAGGGTTTGTGTGAGGTTTAGATGTAGGTTAGGCTTAGGGTGAAGGTGAGGGTGAGGGTCAGAGTTAGTTTTACGTTGAGGGTTAGGGTTATGGTTAGGATGAGGGTGAGGGTGAGGGTGAGGGTTAGGGTGAGGGTCATGGTGAGCGTGAGGGTGATGGTTAGGTTTAGGGTGAGGGTTAGAGTTATGGTTAGGATTAGGATGAGGGTGAGTGTGAGGGACAGGGTCAGGTTGATGGTGAGGTTGAGGGTGAGGTTGAGGCTTAGGGTTTGGGTGAGTGTTAGGGTTAGGGTTCGGGTTAAGGTTTGGGTGAGGGTTAGGGTTAGGGTTAGTGTTAGTATGAGGGTTAGGCTGAGGGTTAGCCTTAGAGTTAGGGTGAGGGTAAGGGTTAGGGTCAGGGTGAGGGTTAGATTTAAGACTAGGTTTAGGTTTAGGTTGAGGGTTTGGGATAAGGTTAGACTTAGAGTGAGGGTTTTGGTTAGGGTTAGGTTTAGAGTTAGGGTGAGGGTGAGGGTTAGGGTTTGAATTGGAGTTAGTGTTAGGGTTAGGTTGAGGTTGAGGTTGAGGCTGAGGGTGAGGGTTAGGGGGAGGGTTAGGGTGAGTTTAAAGATGAGGTTTAGGGTTAGTATGAGGGTGAGGGTTAGAGTTAGGTTTAGGGTGAGGATTAGGTATAGGGTGAGATTTAGTGTAATGTTATGGTGAGGGTGTGGGTTCGGGTGAGGTGAGTTTTAGGGTGTGGGTGACGTTTAGGGTTAGGGTGAGGGTTCAGTTTAGGGTTAGCGTGAGGGTGAGGGTGAGTTTTAGGGTTAGGGTGAGGATTAGGGTTAGGGTTAGGGTTAAGGTTATGGTGAGGGTTAGGGTTAGGGATAGGTTTTGGTTGAGGGTTAGGCTGACGGTTAGGGTTAGGGTTTGGGTGAGGGTAAGGGTTAGGGTGAGTGTTAGGGTGAGTGTTAGGGTGAGGGTGAGGTTTAGGGTGAGGGTCAGCATTAACGTGAGGGTTAGGGTGGGGGTGAGGAATAGGGTTAAAGTGAGGGTAAGGGTTAGGGCGAGGTTTAAGGTGATTTTGAGGGTTAATGTTAGCATTAGATTTATGGTGAGGGTGAAGGTTAGGGTGAGGGTTAGGGTTAGGTATAGGGTGAGGAATAGGGTTAGGGTTACGTTTAGGGTGAGCGTTAGGTTAAAGTTTAGTGTTAGGGTTAGGGTTAGGGTGAGGGTTGGAGGAGGGTTAGGGTTAGTGTTAGGTTTAGAGTTAGGGTGATGGTGAGGGTTAGGGTTAAGATTAGGGTTAGGGTTAGGGGTTGGCTGAGGTTTACGGTGAGGGTTAGGTTTAGGGTGAGGGTTAGGTTTAGGGTTAGGGTTTGGGTTTGTTTGAGTGGTAGGGTTAGGGTTAGGAAGAGGGTTTTGCTGCTTTTTGGGATTAGGGTTAGGGTTATGTTGAAGGTAATGTTTAGGGTGAGGGTGAGGGTGAGTATTGGGGTTAGGTTGAGGGTTGGGTGAGCATTAGGGTGAGGATTAGGTTTCGGTTGAGGGTTAGGGGTAGGGTTAGAGTGAGCTTTAGTGTTAGTGCTAGGGTTAGGGTTAGCGTGAGGTTTAGGGTGAGGGTAAGGGTTAGAGTGATGTTTAGGTTGAGGGTGAGGGTTAGGGCTAGCATTAGTGTTAGGGTTAAGGTTAGGGTGAGGGTTAGGGTTAGGGTGAGACTGAGGTTTAGTGTTAGCATTAGGGTTAGGGTTAGGGTTAGGGTGAGGTATAGGTTTATGGTTATGGTTAGGGTTAGGGTGAGGGTGAGGTTTAGGGTTAGGATTAGGGTGAGGGTTAGGTTTAGGTTGAGGGTTAGGGTTAGTGTTTTGGTGAGATTAAAGTTTAAGTGAGGGCTAGCTTTAAGGTTAGGGTTAGGATGAGGTTTGGGTTAGGTTGAGGTTCAGAGTTAGGTTTAGGGTGAGGGTTAGGGTTATGGTTAGGGTTAGGGTGAGGGTGAGGGTGAGAGTTAGGGTGAGGGTGATGGTGAGGGTGAGGTTGAGCGTTAGGTTTAGGGTGATGGTTAGTGTTATGGTGAAAGTTAAGGTGAGTGTGAGGGTGAGGGTTCTGGTGAGGGTGATGGTGAGGTTGAGCTTGTGGGTGAGGGTTAGGGTTTGGGTGAGGGTTAGGCTTAGGATTAGGGTTAAGGTTAGGGTTAGGGTTGCGGTTACAGTTAGGGTTAGTATGAGGGTGAGGTTTAGAGTTATGTTTAGGGTGAGTGTTAGGGTTACGGTGAGGTTTAGGGTAGGGTTATTGTCAGGGTGAGGGTTCGGGTGAGGGTGAGTTTTAGGGAGAGGGTGATGGTTAGGTTTAGTGTGCGGGTTAAGGTGACAGTGAGGGTTGGGGGAGGGTGAGGGTTACAATTACGGTGAGGATTGGGTTAGAATTAGGGTGAGGGTTATGTTGAGTGTAAGGGTTAGGATGAGGTTTAGGGTGAGGGTGAATTTTAAGGATATCATTAGAGTTAGGGTGACGGTTTGGTTGAGGGTTAGGGTTCGGGTTAGGCTTAGGGTGAGGGTGAGGGTTAGAGTTAGGGTTAGGGTTAGGGTTAGGGTGAGGGTAAGGTATAGGGTGAGGGTTAGGGTGAGGTTGATGTTGAGGTTGAGGGTGAGGGTGAGGGTTAGTGTTGGGTTTAGCGTTAGGGTTAGGCTTAGAGTTAGGTTTAACGTTAGAGTGAGGGTTAGGGTTAGAGTTAGGGTTAATATGAGGGTTAGGCTGAGGGTTAGGCTTAGGATTAGGGTGTGGGTAAGGATTAGGGTGAGGGTGAGGGTTAGGTTTAGGATTAGGTTTAGGGTTAGGGTGAGGGTTAGGGATAGGGTTAGGTTTAGCGTGAGGGTTTAGATTTAGGGTGAGGGTGAGGGTTAGGGTTTGAATTAGGGTTAGGGTTAGGGTTAGGCAGAGGTTGAGGTTGAGGTTGAGGCTGAGGGTGAGGGTTTGGGTTAGGGTGAGGGTTAGATTTAGGTTTAGGGTTAAGGTTAGGGTGAGGGTTAGGGTTAGGGTTAGGGTTAGGTTTACGATGAGGTATAGGCTGAAAGTTAGGTTTAGGGTTCGGGAGAGTGTAAGGGTTAGGGTGAGGTTTAGGGTGAGGTTGAGCCATAGTATGAGGGTAAGTGTTAAGGCGAGGGTTAGGGTGAGGGTGAGGGATAGGGTTAAGGTGACAGTTAGGATTAAGTCGAGATTTAGGGTGAGGTTGAGTGTTAATGTTAATATTAGATTTTGGTGAGGGTGAGGGTTAGGGTGAGGGTTAGGCTTAGGTATAGGGAGAATATTAGGGTTAGGGTAAGGTTTAGGGTGAGGGATAGTCTGAGGTTGAGGTTTAGGGTTAGCATTAGGGTTACGGTTAGGGTGAATGTTAGGGTTAGGTTTAGGGTTAGGTTGAGGGTGGGGGTGAGGTTGAGGGTGAGGGTTAAGGTTAGGGTTAGTTTCACAGTGAGAACTAGCGTGTGGGTCAGGGTTAAGGTGAGGTTTAGGGTTAGGGTGATGTTTAGGGTGAGTGTGAGTGTTAGGCTGAGGGTGAGGGTGATGGTGAGGGTGAGGGTGTAGGTGAGGGTTTGGGTTAGGGTGAGGCTGAAAGTTAGGTTTAGGATTAGGGTGAGGGGTAGGGTGAAAGGTAGGGTTAGGGTTAGTGTGAGGGTTAGGGTTAATGTGAGGGTTAGGGTGAGGGTAAGAAGGAGATTGAGGTTTAGGTTTAGTGTTAGGGTTTGGGTGAGGGTTAGGGTGTTGTTTAAGGTGAGGATAAGGGTTAGTATGTGGTGAGGGTTAGAGTTAGGTTTAGGTTGAGGGTTAGGTGTAGGGTGAGGTTTAGGGTAAGATTATGGTGAGGGTTCAGGTTCGGGTTCGGGTGAGTTTCAGGGTGTGGGTGAAGGTTAGGGTTACCATGAGTGTTAAGGTGACGGTGAGGGTTAGGGTGAGTGTGAGGGTTAAGGTTGCGGTGAGGATTAGGTTTAGGGTTAGGTTTAGAGTTATGTTGAGGGTAAGGATTAGAATGAGGTTTAGGGTGAGGTTGAGGTTTAGGGACAGCATTGGAGTTAGGGTGAGGGTTAGGGTTATGGTTAAAGTTCAGGTTAGGCACAGGGTGAGGGTGAGGGTTAGAGTTAGGGTTAGGGTTAGGGTTAGGGTGAGGGTTAGGTTTAGGGTGAGGGTTAGGGTTAGGGTGAGGTTTAGGGTTGAGTTGAGTGTTAGGTTGAGCATTAGGATGAGGGTTAGGTTTCGGTTTAGGGTTAGGGTGAGGGTTAGGGTGAGGTTTAGTGTAAGTGTTAGGGTTTGGGTCAGGGTGAGGGTTAGGGATAGCATTAGTGTTTGGGTTAGTGTGAGGGTTATTGTTAGCGTAAGGGTGAGAGTTATTGTTAGGTTGAGCGTTAGGGATAGGTTTGGAGTTAGAGAGAGGGTCAGGGTTAAGGTTAGGGTTAGAGATAGGATGAGGGTGAGTGTGAGCGTTAGGTTAAGGATTAGGGTTATGGTTAGGGTTAGGCTGAGGGTGAGGGTGAGGTTTAGGGTTAGGTTTAATGTTAGGGTTAGGGTTAGGTTGTCGGTTAGGGTTAGGTTGAGGGTTAGGGTTAGGGTTAGGTTGAGGGTTAGGTTTAGGGTTAGGAAGAGGGTTTGGCTGAGGTTTATGGTTAGGGTTAGGGTGAGGGTTAGGGTTAGTGTGAGGGTTCGGATTAGGGTTAGGGTTAGGATTAGGGTGAGGGAAAGGTTTAGGGTTACTTTTAGGATGACTGTGAGGGTTATGGTTAGGGTGAGGGTTAGGGTGAGTGTGAGTTTTAGGGTTAGCATTAGGTTTAGGGTTAGTGTTAGGATGAGGGTTAGGTTTAGGATTAGGGTTAAGGTGAGGGTGAGGGTGAGGGTTAGTGTTAGGGCTGGGGTGAGGGTTAGAGTTAGGGTGAGGGCTAGTGTGAGGTTGAGGGATAGGGTGAGGGTGAGGATGACAGTGAGGTTTTTGCTTAGGTAAGGGTTAGTGTTAGGGTTAGGGTGAGGAATAGGATGAGGGTGTGTGTTAGGGTTAGGTTTAGGGTTTGGGTGAGGGTGAGGGTTAGGGTTAGTGTGAGGATTAGGGTTACGGTGAAGGTTAGGGTTAGGGTTAGGGTGAGGGTTAGGGTTAGGGTGATTTTTGGTGTGAGTGTGAGGGTTAATGTGAGGTTGAGTGTTCATGTGAGAGTTAGGGTTAGTTTTAGGGTTAGGGAGAGGGTTATGTTGAGGGTAAGGTTTAGAGTGAGTGTTAGGGTGAGGGTGAGAGTTAGGTTTAGGCTGAGGATTAGGGTTAGTGTTAGAGTTAGGGTGAGGGTGAGAGTTAGGGATAGCATTAGGGTTAGGATGAGGTTTAGGCTGAGGGTTAGGGTTAGGGTTAGTGTGAGGGTTAGGGTTAGGGTTAGGTTAAGGTTTATGGTGAGGGTTAGGGTTAGGTTTAGGGTTAGGATAAGGGTTAGGCTGAGGGTTAGGTTAAGTGTTAGTGTGAGTGTTAGGTTTAGGGTGAGGGTTAGGGTTAGGTTGAGGGTAAAGTTTCGGGTGAGGTTTAGAGTTAGTGTGAGGTTTAGGGTTTAGGTGAGGCTTAGGGTTAGGGTTAGGCATAGGGTTATAGTTAGGGTTAGGGTGAGGTTTAAGGTGAGGGTTAGGTTTAGGGTTAGGGTGTTGGTAAGTGTTAGGGTGAGTGTTAGGGTGAGCGTGAGGGTTAGGCTTAGGGTGAGGGCAAGGTTTAGGTTGAGGGTTAGGGTGAGCATGAGGGTTTGTGTTGCTTTAGGGATAAGGAGAGAGTGAGGGTTAGGTGAGGGTTAAGTTTAGGGATAGTGTGAGGATTAGGGTGCGGGTTATTTTTAGGGTGAGGTTTAGGCTGAAGGGTAGGGTTAGGTTTAGGGTGAGTATTAAGTTTAGTGTGAGGTTTAGGGTTAGCATTATGGTGAGGTTTAGGTTTACTGTGAGGGTTAGGGTTAGGGTTAGGGTGAGGGTGAGGTTTATGGTTAGCATTAGGTTTAGGGTTAGGGTTAGGATGAGGGTTAGGGTTAGGGTGAGGGTGGGGTTGAGGCTGAGGTTGAGTGTTAGGGTTAGGTTTAGTGTGAGGGTTAGTGTTAGGGTTAGGGTTAGTGTGAGAATAAGGGTTAAAATGAGTGTTAGGGTGAGGGTGAGGGTTAGTGTTATTGTTAGGCTTAGGCTGAGGTTTAGGGTGAGGTTTAGCTTTAGGGTGAGTTTTAGGATTATGGTTAGCGTAAGGGTTAGGGTTAGGGTGATGTTTAGGGTGAGGTTGAGGGTTAGTGTGAGGGTGAGTGTTAGGGTGAGGATGAGGGTGAGGGTGAGGGTGAGTGTTAGGGTTAAGTTTATGGTTAGAGTTAGGGTGAGTTTGAGGGTGAGAGTTAGGATTAGGTTCATACTGAGGGTGATGGGGAGAATGAGGGTGAGGGTTAGGGTTACAGTGAGGGTTCGGGTTAGGGTTAGGGTTAGTGTTAGGGTGAGGGTTAGGTTTAGGGTAATGGTTAGGATGAGGGCTAGGATGAGGGTTAGGTTTATTGTTAGTGTGTGGGTTAAGGTTAGGGTTAGGGTTAGGATGAGGTTTAGGGTGTGGGTAAGTGTTAGGGTGAGGGTTAGTTTGAGGGTGAGGGTTAGGTTTAGGGTGAGGGTAAGTGTTAGGTTGAGGGCTTGGGTGAGTGTGAGTGTTACGGTTAACATTAGGTTTCAAGGATAGGATGAGGATTTGGGTTGGGATAGGTTTAGGGTGAGGGTTAGGCTGAGAGGTCGGGTTAGAGTTAGTTTGAGGGTTAGGTTTAGTTTGAGGGTTAGGGTTAGGATTAGGGTGACGGTAAGGTTTAGGGTGAGGTTTAGGGTGAGTGTGAGTTTTAGGGTTAGCATTAGGTTTAGCGTTAGTGTTAGGATGAGGGTGAGGGTTAGGTTTAGGGTTAGGGTGAGGTTGAGGATGAGTTTTAGGGTTAGGGTTAGGGTGAGGGTTAGAGTTAGGGTTAGGGCTTGGGTGAGGGTTAAGTTTAGGGTGAGGTTGAGGTTGAAGGTGAGGTTTTCTGTTAGGTAAGGGTTAGGGTTAGGGTTAGGGTGAGGGTGAGGGTGAGGGTGAGTGTGAGGGTGAGGGTGAGAGTTAGTGTTAGGATGAATGTTAGGGTTAGGATTAGGGTGAGGGTGAGGGTGAGGGTGAGGGTTAGGGTTAGGGTTAGTGTGAGTGTTAGGGTTAATGTGAGGGTTAGGTTTAGGGTGAGGGTTAGGGTTAGGGATAGGGTGATGGTTAGGGTTAGGGTGATCTTTAATGTGAGGGTGAGATTTAGGGTGAGGGTTAGTGTTCGTGTGAGATTTAGGGTTAGGTTTAGGTTTAGGGATTGCGTTAGGTTGAGGGTAAGTTTTATGGTGAGGGTGACGGTGAGGGTTAGGGTGAGGTTTAGGTTTAGGATGAGGGTTAGGTTGAGGGTTAGGGTTAGGGTTTGTGTGAGGGTTAGGGTTAGGGTTAGGGTTACGGTGAGGGTTAGGGTTAGGGTTAATGTTAGGGTTAGCGTGACGGTGAGGGTTACATTTAGGGTTAGGGTTAGGTTTAGAGTTAGGATTAGCGTTAGTGTGAGTGTTAGGTTTAGGGTTAGGGTTTGGGTTAGGTTGAGGGTAAATTTCAGGGTGAGGATTAGGGTGAGTGTGAGGGTTAGGGTTAGGGTGAGGGTTAGGTTGAGTTTTTCGGTTAGGGTTAGGGTGAGGATTAGGGTGAGGGTTAGGTTTAGGGTTAGGTTTAGCGTGAGGGTAAGTTTTAGGGTGAGGATTAGGATGAGGTTGAGTGAAGGTTTAGCATTAGGGTGAGGGTGAGTGTGAGGGTTAGGGTTAAGGATAGGGATAGTGTGAGGTTTAGGGTTAGGATTATGGTTAGGGATAGGGTGAGGATAAGGGTTAGGATGAGGGTTAGGGTGAGGGTGAGGTATAATATTAGCATTAGCTTTAGGGTTAGGGGAAGAATGGGAGTTAGTGTTATGTTGAGGGTGAGGTTCAGGTTGAGGGTGAGTGTTAGGTTTAGGTTGAGGGTCAGGGTGAGGGTTAGGGTTAGTTTGAGGGTTAGGTTTAGGGTGAGTGTTAGGGTTAGTGTTAGGGTGAGTGTGAGGGTAAGGGTGATGATTATTGTGAGTGTGAGGTTAGAGTGAGTGTTAGTGTTCGGTGAGGGTTCGGGTTCAGGTGAGTGTGAGAGTTAGGGTGTGCTTCAGGGATACGTTTAGTGTGAGGATTAGGGTGATGGTGAGTGTCAGGGTGAGGGTGAGGTTTAAATTTAGGGTTAGGTTTAGGGTGAGTGTTAGGGTTAGGGTTAGGTTTAGTGGGAGAGTTAGGGTGAGGTGTCCGGATATGGTTAGGGTGAGGGTTAGTGTTAGGGTTTGGGTTAGTGTTCGGATAAGGGTTAGGGTGAGGGTAAGGGTTAGGATTAGCGTTAGGGTGAGGGTTAGGGTTAGGGTTAGGGTGAGCATCAGGTTGAGGTTGAGGTTTTCGGTTAGGTATGGGTTAGGGTTATGGTTAGGGTGAGGATTAGGTTGAGGGTGTGGATTACAGTTAGGGTTAGGTTTAGGACTAGAGTGAGCGTGAGGGCGAGGGTTAGGGTGAGGGTGAGGGTGAGGGTTAGGTTTAGGGTTAGTGTGAGGGTTATGGTTACGGTCAGGGTTAGGGTTAGTGTGAGGGTTAGGGTTAGCGTTAGGGATACGGTGAGGGTTAGGATGAGGGTTAGGGTTAGGGTGAGGTTTAGGTTAGGGTGAAGGTGAAGGTGAGGTTTTCTGTTAAGTAAGGGTGAGGGTTATTTTTAGGGTGAGGATTAGGTTGTGGTTAAGGGTTAGCGTGAGTGTTAGGGTTACGGTGAGGGTTAGGGTTAGGATTTGGGTGAGGGTTAGGGTGAGGGAGAGGTTTAGCATTGGGTTTAGGGTGAGGGTTAGGGTTAGGGTGAGGGTGAGGGTGAGGGTTAGGGTTAGGGTTAGTGTGAGTGTTAGGGTTAATGTGAGGGTTAGATTTAGGGTGAGTGTTAGGGTTATGGTGAGTGTGAGAGTAAGGGTTAGGTTTAGGATTCGGGTTAGGCTTAGGGTGAGGGTTAATGATAGTGTTACGGTTAGGGTGAGGGTTAGGGTTAGGGTTAGGGTTAGAGTTAGGTTGATGGTGAGGGTGAGGTTTAGGGTTTGGATTAGCGTAGGATTAGGGTTAGTTTGTGGGTTAGGCTGAGGGGTAGGGTTAGGGTTATGCTGAGGGTGAGGGTGAGTGTTAAGGTTAGGATGAGGTTTAGGGTGAATGTGAGGGTTAGGGATAGCATTAGGTTTAGGGATAGGGAAGGGTGAGGTTAGGGTTAGGGTTAGGGGGAGAGTGAGGTTTAGGGTTAGCATTAGGCTTTGGGTTAGTGTTACGTTGAGGGTTAGGGTTAAGGTAGGGTTAGTGTGAGGGTGACGGTGAGGGTTAGGTTTAGCGTTAGGGTCATGGTTAGGGTTAGGTTGAGGGTTAGGTTTAGGGTGAGGTTGAGGGTAAGGGTTAGGGTGAGGGCTAGGGTTAGGGTTAGGGTTAGGGTGAGTGTTAGGGTTATGGTGAGGGTGAGGGTGACTGTTAGGTTTAGGATTAGGGTTAGGGTCAGTGTGAGGGTTAGGGATAGGGTTATGGTTAAGTTTAAGATTAGTGTTAGGGTGAGGGTGAGGGTGAGGGTTACGGTTTGGATTAGGGTTAAGGTTAGGGATAGGCTGAGGGTGAGTTTGAGTGTGAGTGTGAGGGTTAGGGTTAGAGTGAGTGTTTGGGTTGTGGTTAGGTTGAAGTTTAAGGTGAGGGTTAGGGTTAGGGTTAGGGTTAGGATGAGGATTAGGCTGAGAGGTTGGGTTAGGGTTATGGTGAGGGTAAGTGGTAGGGTGAGTGTGTGGGTTAGGATTAGGCTTAGGGTAAGGGTGAGAGTTAGGGTGAGGGTTAATGTTAGGGTGAGGTTTAGGGTTAGAGTTAGGGTGAGGCTGAGGTTAAGGCTTAGGTGAGGGGTAGGGTGAGGGTGAGGGATAGGGTTTTTGGTGAGGGTAAGTGTTAGGGCGAGGTTTAGATTGAGGTTTAGGGTTAAAGTTAGCATTATCCTTAGGGTAAGTGTAAGGGTTTGGTTGAGGGTTAGGGTTAGGGTTATGGATAGGGTGAGGATTAGGTTTCGGGTTAGGGTTAGGATGAGGGGTAGGGTTAGGGTTAGGGTGAGGGTGAGGGTTAGTTTAATCATTAGGGTTAGGGTTAGGTTTAGGCTGAGGTGGAGGTTGAGGGTGAGGGTGAGGGTTAGGGTTAGGGTGAGTGTTAAGGTTGGGGTTAGTGTTAAGGTTAGGGTGAGGGTTAGTGTTAGGGTTTGGATTAGGATGAGGGTTAGGCTGAGTGTTAGTGTTAGGGTGAGGATAAGGGTTAGGGTGAGGGTTAGGATGAGGGTGAGGGATAAGGTTATGGTGAGGGTAAAGGTTAGGGTGAGGGTTAGGGTGAGGGTGAAGTTTAGGGATAGCATTAGGGTTAGGGATATGGAAGGGTGAGGGTGAAGGTTCCAGTTAGGGTGAGGGTGAAGTTTAGGGTTAGCATTAGGGTTTCGGTTAGGGATATGTTGAGGGTCAGGGTTAGGGTAGGGTTAGGGTGAGTGTGAGGGTTAAGGTTAAGGTTAGGTTTAGGGTCATGGTTAGGGTTAGGGTGAGGGTTAGGGTTAGGGTGAGATTGAGGGTAAGGGTTAGGGTGCGGGCTAGGGTTAGGATTAGGGTTAGGGTGAATGGTAGGGTTATGGTGAGGGTGAGGGTGAGGGTTAGGTTTAGGATTATGGTTAAGGTTAGGTTTAGGCTGAGGTTGAGGGTGAGGGTGAGGGTTAGGGTTAAATTGAGGTTTAGGGTGAGGGTAAGGGTTAGGGTGAGGTTTAGGGTGAGGGTGAGGGATAGGGTGAAGGTGAGGGTAAGATTTATGTTGAGGGTTAGGTTGAAGTTGATGGAGAGGTTTATGGTGAGGGTAAGGGTTAGGGCGAGGTTTAGGGTGAGGTTGAGGGTTAATGTTAGCTTTAGGGTTACGGTGATGGTGAGGGTTAAGGTGAGGGGTAGGGCTAGGTTTAGGGAGAGGGTGAGGATTAGGGTTAGTTTTATGGTTATGGTGAGGGTTAGGCTGAGGGGTAGGTTTAGGGTTATTGTTAGGGTGAGGGTTAGGGTTAGGGTGAGGTTGAGGGTGAGGATAAGTGATAGGGTGAGGGTTAGAATGGGTGGAGGTTTAGGGTTAGCATTAGGGTTAGGTTTAGGGGTAGGGTGAGGGTTACAGTTAGGGTTAGGGTGAGGGTGAAGGTTAGTTTAAGCATTAGGGTTAGGGTTATTGGGAGGGTTAGCGTTAGGGTGAGGGTGAGGGTGAGGGTTAGGGTTAGGGTGAGGGTTAGGGTTATGGTGAGGGTTATGGTGAGGGTGAGGGTTAGGGTTAGGTTTAGGATTAGAGTTAGGGTTAGGGTTAGGCTGATTGTGGGGGTGACAGTGAGGGTGAGGGTTAGATTTAGGTTGAGGTCTAGGGTCAGTGTGAGGGTTAGAGTGAGGGTGAGTGTTTGGGTTAAAAAGGCTTAGGGTTAGGGTTAGGGTGAGGATTAGGGTGAGGGTGAGGTTTAAGGTGAGGGTTAGGGTTATGGTGAGGGTGAGGGTGAGGGTGAGGATTAGGGTTCAGGTTAGGATTAGGGTTAAGGTTGGGGTTAGGCTGAGGGTGGGGGTGAGGGTGAGCGTGAGGGTGACGCTTCGGCTTTAGGTGAGGGTTTGTGTTAGCGTGAGGGTTAGGGTGACGGTGAGGGTTAGCTTAAAGTGACGGTTACGGTTAGGGTGAAGTTTCTGGTGAGGGTTTGGGTGAGTGGTAGGGTGAGGGGTAGGATGAGGGTTAGGGTTAATGTGTGGTTTAGGTTTGGGTTTAGGGTTAGAGTGAAAAAAAGGGTTAGGGTGAGGGTTAGGATGAGAGTGAGGGTTAGAGTTAGTGTTAGGGTTAGGGTGAGGTTTAGGGTGACTGTTGAAGTGATTGTTAGGATTAGGGTTAGGGTTAGAATTAGGGTGAGTTTGAGGGTGATGGTTAGGGTTTGGATTAGGGTTAGGGTTAGGTTTACGCTGAGGTTGAGGGTGAGGGTGAGGGTGAGGGTTAGAGTTATTGTGAGTGTTAGTGTTGGGGTTAGGGTTAAGGTTAGGGTGAGGGTTAGTGTTAGCATTAGGGTTAGGATGAGGACTAGGCTGAGGGTGAGGGTTAGGGTAAGGGTGAGGGTAAGGTTTAGGTGAGGGTTAGGGTGATGTTGAGGGTTAGGATTAAGCTTACCGAGAAGGTTAGGGTGAGGGTTAGTGTTAGGATGAGGGTTAGGGTGAGTGTTAGGGTTAGGGTTAGGTTGAGGGTAAGGTTTAGGGTCAGGGTTAGGGTGAGGTTGAGGTTTAGGATTAGGCTAAGGGTTAGAGTGAGGGTTAGGGTGACTTTAGGGTTAGGGATAGGGTTAGGATGAGATTTAGGCTGAGGTTTAGGTTTAGGGTTAGGGTGATGATAAGGGTTACGTTGAGGGTTAGGGTTAGGCTAAGGGGTAGGGTTATGGTTAGGTTTAGGGTGAGGGTTTGAGTGAGGGTTAGGGTTAGGGTTAGGATTAGGGTGAGGGTGAGGGTGAGAGGAGGTTTAGGATGAGGGTTAGAGTGAGGTTGAAGTTTAGGTTTAGAATTAGGGTTAGGGTTAGGGATAGTGTGAGGGTTAAAATTAGGGTTAGAGTGAGGGTGAGGGTTAGTTTTAGCATTAGGGTTACGGTTACGGTTAGTGTGAGGGTTAGGGTTAGGGTTAGGTTGAGGGCGAGGGTAAGGGTAAGGGTCGGGGTTAGCATTAGGGTTAAGGTTAGGGTGAGGCTGAGGGTGCGGATAAGGGTTAGGTTTAGGGTGAGGGTTAGGATGAGGTTGAGGGTTAATGTAAGCATTAGGATTAGGGTTAGGATTAGGGTTAGGATGATGGTTACTGTTTGGGGTAGGGTTCGAGTTAGAGTGAGGGTGAGGGTGAGGGTTAAGGTTTCGATTTGGGTTAGTGTTACCCTTAGAGTGAGGGTGAGGGTGAGCTTAAGGGTTAAGGTGAGGATTAGGGTGAGTTTTAGGTTTAGGGTTAGGGTTTGGGTTAGGGTGAGGGTTAGGGATAGGGTTAGGGTTAGGGTGAGGGTCAGTGTTAGGGTTAGGGTTAGGGTTAGGGTTAAGGTAAGGGTTAGGGTTAATGTTAGGTTTGGGTTTAGGGTGAGGGCTAGGGTGATGGTGAGGTTTAGTCGGAGGGGCAGGGTGAGGGTGAGGGTAACAGGGTTAGAGTGAGGCTTAAGGTGAGGGTGAGTGTTAGTGTTAGCATTAGGGTTAGGGAGAGGGTGAGGGTTAGAGTGAGAGTTACGGTTATGGTTAGCTTAATAGTTAGAGTCAGGTTGAGGGTGAGGGTTAAGGTTTTGATTAGGGTTAGTTTTAGTGTTAGGTGAGGGTTAGGCTGAGGGGTAGGGTTAGGGTTAGGGTGAGGGTGAGGGTGAGTGTTAAGGTTAAGGTGAGGGTTAGGGTGAGGTTGAGGGTTAGGGATAGCATTAGGTTTAGAGTTAGGGTTAGGGTGAGGGTTAGTGTTAGGGTTATGGTGAGGGTGAGGTTTAGGGTTAGCATTAGGGTAACTGTTAGGGTTTGGTTGAGGGTTAGGGTTAGGATAAGGATAGGATATGTGTGAGGGTGAGGGTTAGGGTTAGGGTTAGGGTGAGGGTTAGGGTTCGTGTGAGGGTTAGGGTTAGGGGAGGTTGAGGGTGAGGGTAAGTGTGAGGGCTAGGGTTAATGTTAGGGTTAAGTGAGTGTTAGGGTTAGGGTTAGGTTTAGGGTTAGAGTGAGGGTTAGGTTGAGTGATAGGGTGAGGATTAGGTTTAGGGTTAGGTTTGTGGTGAGGGTGAGGATGAGGGCAAGGGTTAGAGTGAGGGCGAGGGTTAGTGTTAGCATTAGGGTTAGGGTTAGGCTTAGTGTGAGGGTTAGGGTGATGGTGAGCATGAGGGTTAGGGTTAGGGTTAGGTTTAGGGTGAGGCCTAGGGTGAGTGTGAGGGTTAGGCTGAGGGTTAGGGTGAGGGTTGGGGTTTCCTTTAGGAAAGGCTTAGGGTTAGGGATAGGGTGAGGATTAGGGTGAGGGTGAGGTTTAAGGTGACGATTAGGGTTAGGGTAAGGATTAGGGTTAGGGTTAGGGTGAGGGTTAGGGTTAGGGTGATGTTTAGGGTGAGGGTGAGTGTTAGGGTAAGGGTGAGGTTGATGGTGAGGGTGAGGTTGTAGCTTGGGGTTAGGTTTAGGGTGAGGGTTAGTGTGACGGTCAGGGTTAGGGTTTAGGTGAATGTTAGGGTTAGGGTTAGGACGAGGGTTAGGGTTAGGTTTAGGGAGACTTTTAGGGTTAATGTGGGGGTTAGGGTTAGGGTTAGTGTTAGTGTGAGGATAAGGTTTAGGTGTGGATTAGGGTGAGAATGCGGGTTAGCGTTAGGGTTAGGGTGAGATTTAAGGTTAGGGTTCGGGTTAGTGTGAGGATAAGGGTTAGGGTGAGGTTTAGGGTGAGAATGAGGGTTAGGGTTAGCGCTATGTTTAGTGTGTGGTTTATGGTGAGGGTTAGGGCTAGGGTTAGGGTGACAGTGAATGTTAGATTTAGGGTTAAGCTGAGGGTTATGGTTAAGATGAGGGCTAGGTTTAGGCTTACAGTGAGGGTTAGGGTGAAGGTTCCGGTGAGGATGATGTTGAGGTTTAGGGTGTGGGTGACGGTTAGGGTTAGGGTGAGGGTGAAGGTGACTGTGAGGGTTAGGGTGAGGGTGAGGATTAGGGTTATGGTGAGAGTTAGGGTGAGGGTTAGGGTTAGGTTTAGTGTTAGGATTAGGGTTAGAGTTAGGGTTAAGGTAATGATGAGGTTAAGGTTTAGGGTGAGGTTTAGGGTGAGGGTGAGGATTAGGGTTAGCATGAGGGTTACGGTGAGGTTTAGGGTTAGGGTTAGGGTGAGGGTGAGGGTTAGGGTTAGTGTGAGGGTGAGGGTTAGGTTTAGGGTGAGGGTTAGGGATAGGGTTAGGGTTAGGATGAGGGTTAGGCTGAGGGTTAGGTTTAGGGTTAGGGTGAGGTTAAGGGTGAGGTTAAGGGTTACTGTGAGGGTTAGAGTGAGTGTGAGGGATAGGGTTAGGATTAGGTTTAGTGTGGGCGTTAGGATGAGGGTTAGAGTTTGGTTTAGGCTAAGGGTTAGGGTGAGGGTTAGGGTGAGTTTAAGGGTTAGGATGAGGGTTAGGTTGAGGGTGAGGGTTAGGGTCATAATGAGGGTAACGATTAGGGTGAGGGTTAGGGTTAGGTTGAGGGTTAGGTTTTGGTTGAGTGTAGGGTAAGTGTTAGGGTGTGGGCTAGGGTTAGTGTTAGGGTTAGGATGAGTGTTAGGGTTATGGTGAAGGTGAGGTTGAGTGTTAGCTTTAGAATTAGGGTTAGGTTTAGGGTGAGGGTTAGGGATAGTGTTAAAGTGAGGGTTAGTGTGAGGATAATGTTTAGGGTGAAATTTAGGGTGGGAATGAGGGTTAGGTTTAGCGTTTGGTTTAGGGTGAGGTTTATGGTGAGGGTTAGGGTTAGGGTTACGGTGAAGGTGAATGTTAGAATTAGGGTTAAGGTGAGGGTTATGGTTAAGAGGGTTAGGTTTAGGTTTAGGGTGAGGGTTAGGGTGAGGGTGAGGGTGAGGGTGAGGTTTAGGGTGTGGGTGACTGTTAGGGTTAGGCTGAGGGTGAAGGTGACTGTGAAGGTTAGGGTGAGCGTGAGGATTAGGGTTATGGTGAGAGTTAGGGTGAGGGTTAGGGTTAGGGTTAATGTGAGGATTAGGGTTAGGGTTAGGGTTAGGGTTATGATGAGGTTAAGGGTTAGCGTGAGGTTTAGGGTGAGGTTGAGGATTAGGGTTAGCTTAAGGGTTAGGATCAGGGTTAGGCTGAGAGTTAGGCTTAGGCTTAGAGTTTGCAAGAGATTGAGGGTGAAGGTAAGGATTATGCTGAGGTTTAGGTTGGTTGTGAGGGATAGGGTTAGGGTTAGTTTTAGTATGGTCGTTAGTGTTAGGGTTAGGGTTTGGTTTACGGTAAGGGTTAGTGTGAGGGTTAGGGTGAGGTTAAGGGTTAAGGTGAGGGTTAGGTTGAGGGTGAGGGATAGGGTTCTGATGAGGGTAAGGATTAGGCTGAGGGTTAGGGTGAGGTTGAGGGTTAGGGTTTGGGTGAGTGTAGGGTAAGTGTTAGGGTGTGGGCTAGGGTTAGGGTTAGGGTTAGGATGAGTGTTAGGGTTATGTTGTGGGTGAGGTTGAGTGTTAGCTTGAGGATTAGGGTTAGGGTTAGGGTGAGTGTTAGGGATAGGGTTAGGGTTAGGGTAAGGTTTAGAGTTAGGGATAGGGTGAGCGTGAGGATTAGGGATATCATTAGGGTTAGGGATAGGGAAGGGTGAGGGTTAGTGTAAGGGTTAGGGTGAGGGTGAGGTTTAGGGTTAGCATTAGGGTTTCGGTTAGGGTTACGTTGAGGGTTAGGGTTAGGGTAGGGTTAGGGTGAATGTGAGGGTGAGGGTGAGGGTTAGGTTTAGGGTCTTGGTTAGGGTTAGGGTGAGGGTTAGGTTTAGGGTAAGGTTGAGGGTAAGGGTTAGGGTTGAGGTCTAGGATTAGCGTTAGGGTTAGGGTGAGTGTTAGGATTATGGTGAGGTTGAGGTTGAGGGTTACGTTTAGGATTAGGGTTAGGCCAGGGTGAGGTTTAGGGATAGGGTTAGCGGTAGGGTTAGGGTTAGAGTTAGGGTGAGGGTGAGTGTGAGGGTTACGATTTTCATTAGGTTGACGTTTAGGCTTAGGCTGAGGGTGAGTTTGAGTGTGAGGGTGAGGGTTAGGGTGAGTGTTAGGGTTGGGGTTAGGGTTAAGGTTAAGGTGAGAGTTTGGGTTAGGTTTAGGTTTAGGACGAGGGTTAGGCTGAGGGTTAGGGTGAGGGTAAGTGTTAGGGTGAGGGTGAGGGTTAGGATTAGGCTTAGGGTTAGGGTGAGGGTTGGGGGAGGGTTAGGTTTAGGTTTAAGTTTATGGTGAGGGTGAGGGTTAAGGTGAGGGTTAGGGTTAGTGTTAGGGTTAGGGTGAGGGTGAGGGTGAGGGTAAGGCTTAGGTGAGGGTTAGGATGAGGGTGAGGGATAGGGTTTTTGTGAGGGTAAGGGTTAGGTCGAGGTTTAGGGTGAGGTTTAGGGTTAATGTTAGCATTAGCCTTAGGGTAAGGGTGGGGTTTCGGTGAGGGTTAGGGTTAGGGATAGAGATAGGGTGAGGATTAGGGTTCGGGTTAGGGTTAGTTTGAGGGTTAGGCTGAGGTTTAGGGTTAGGGTTAGGGTTAGAGTGAGGTTTGGTGTGAGGGTTAGGGTTAGGTTTATACTTAGATTTAGGTTGAGGTTTAGGTTTAGGGTGAGGTCTAGGGTTTGGGTGAGGTTTACGGTGAAGGTTAGGGTGAGGGTGTGGGTTACAGTTTGAGTTAGGTTGCTGCTTAGGTTCAGGGTGAGTGATAGTGTTAACATTAGGGTTCGGGTTAGGGTTAGGGTGAGAGTTAGGGTTAGTGTTAGGTTTAGAGATAGATTGAGGGTGAGGGTGTGGTTTAGGGTTTTGATTAGGGTTAGTGTTAGGGTATGGGTGAGGGAATGGCTGAAGGGTAGGGTTAGGGTTAGGGTGAGGGTGAGGGTGAGGGTTAAGGTTAGGGTGAGGGTTAGGGTGAGGGTGAGGATTAGGGATAGCATTAGTTTTAGGGTTACGGTTAGGGTGAGAGTTAGGGTTATGGTGAGGGTGAGGGTAAGGGTTAGGTTTAGGATTAGGGTTAGGCTTCGGGTGAGGGTTAGGGATAGGATTAAGGTTAGGGTGAGGGTTAAGTTTAGGGTTAGTGTTAGAGATAGGGTGAGGGTGATGGTGAGGGTTAGGGTTTGGATTAGGGTTAGGGTTAGGTTTAGGCTGAGGTTGAGGTTGAGGGTGAGCGTGAGGGTTAGGGATAGCATTAGGTTTAGGGATAGGGAAGGGTAGGGGTTAGGTTTAGGGTTAAGGTGAGAGTGAGGTTTAGGGTTGGCTTTAGGGTTTGGGTTAGGGTTACGTTGAGGGTCAGGGTTAGGGTAGGGTTAGGGTGAATGTGAGGGTGAGGGTTAGGGTTAGGGTTAGGGTCATGGTTAGGGTTAGTGTGAGGGTTAGGTTTAGGGTGAGGTTGAGGGTAAGGGTTAGGGTGAGCCTTAGAGTTAGGGTTAGGGTTAGGGTGAGTGTTAGGGTTATGGTGAGGGTGAGGGTGATGGTTAGGTTTAGGATTAGGGTTAGGGTCAGGGTGAGGGTTAGGGATAGTGTTAGGGGTATTTTTACAATTAGAGTTAGGGTGAGGGTGGGTGTAAGGTTTATATTTTGGGTTAGGGTTAGGTTTAGTGTTAGGCTGAGTGTGAGTTTGAGTGTTATGGTTAATGTGAGTGTTAGGGTTGGGGTTTGGGTTAAGGTTAAGGTGAAGGTTAGGGTTAGGATGAGGGTTAGGCTGAGGGTTAGGGTTAGGGTTAGGGTGAGGGTAAGCATTAAGGTTAGGGTGAGGGTTAGGATTAGGCTTAGTGTTAGGGTGAGATTTAGGGTGAGGTTTAGGGTTAGGGTTAGGTTTAGGGTTAGGGTGAGGGTTAGGGTGAGGGTTAGTGTGAGGGTTAGTGTTAGTGTTAGGGTTAGGGTGAGGGTGAGGGTGAGGGTAAGGGTTAGGATGAGGGCTAGGGTGAGGTTGAGGTTTAGGGTTAGCATTCAGATTAGGGTTAGTGTGAGTGTTAGTGTTACGATTAGGGTTAGAGAGAGGGTGAGGGTTAGTGTTAGCATTAGGATTAGGATTAGGGTTAGTGTGAGGGTTAGGGTTAGGGTTAGGATTATGGTTATGGCTATGATTAGGCTGAGGTTCAGTTTGAACGTGAGGTTGTGGATTAGGGTTAGGTTGAAGGTTAGAGTTAGGTTTAGTGTTAAGTTTAGGGTGATGGTTAGGGTTAGGGTTAGGATGAGGGTTAGGGTTACGTTTAGGCTTAGGGTGAGGGTTAGGGATAAGGTTAAAGTTAGGGTTTGTGTGAGTGTAAGGGTTAGGGTTAGGTTTAGGGTGAGGGTGAGGGATAGGGTTATGGTGAGGGTAAGGGTTATGGTGAGGGTTAGGGTGAGGGTGAGGTATAGGTTTATGGTGAGAGTAAGGGTGAGGGCGAGGTTTATGGTGAGGTTGAGGGTTAATGTTAACATTAGGGTTATGGTGAGGGTGAGGGTTAAGGTGAGTGGTAGGGTTAGGTTTAGGGAGATGGTGAGGATTAGGGTTAGTTTTATGGTTAGGGTGAGGGTTAGGCTGAGGGGTACTTTTACGGGTATTGTTAGGGTGAGGGTTAGGGTGAAGGCTGGGTTAGGGTTAGGGTGAGGTTGAGGGTGTGTGTAAGGGTTAAGGTGAGGGTTAGAGTGAGATGGAGGTTTAGGGTTAGCATTAGGGTTAGGTTTAAGGTTAGGGTGAGGGTTACAGTTAGGCCTAGGGTGAGGGTGAGGGTTAGGTTGAGGGTGAGGGCGAGGGTTAGGGTTAGGGTTAGGATTAGAGTTAGGGTTAGAGTTAGGCTGATGGTGGGGTGATGGTGAGGGTGAGGGTGAGGTTTAGGGTGAGGTGTAGGCTCAGTATGAGGGTTAGAATGAGGGTGAGTGTTTCAGTTAGAAAAGGCTTAGGGTTAGGGTTAGGGTGAGGATCAAGGTGATGGTGAGGTTTAAGGTGAGGGTTAGGGTTAGGGTTAATGTGTGGTTTAGGTTTAGGTTTAGGGTTAGAGTGAGAATAAGGGTTAGGGTGAGGGTTAGGGTGAGAGTAAGGGTTAGAGTTAGCGTTAGGTTTAGGATGAAGATTAGAGTGAGGGTTAATGTGAGGGTTAGGGTTAGGGTTAGGGTTAGAGTTAGGGTGAGGATGAGGGTGAGGGTTAGGGTTAGGCTTAGGGTTACGGTTAGGTTTAGGCTCAGGTTGAGTTTGAGGGTGAGGGTTAGGGTTAGGGTGAGTGTTAGGGTTGGGGTTAGGGTTAAGGTTAGGGTGAGGGTTAGTGTTAGGATGAGGGTTAGGGTTAATGTGTTGTTTAGGTTTAGGTTTAGCGTTACAGTGAGAATAAGGGTTAGGGTCAGGGTTAGGGTGAGAGTGAGGGTTAATGTTAGCGTTAGGGTTAGGGTGAGGGTTAGGGTGAGGGTTAAGGTGAGGGTTACGGTTAGGGTTAGGGTTAGAGTTAGGGTGAGGGTTAAGGTGAGTGTTAGTGTTAGGGTTAGGGTGAGGTTTACGGTGAGGGTAAGGTTTAGGGTGGGATTTAGGGTGAGGGTGAGGGATAGGGTTATGGTGAGAGTAACTGTTAGGGCGAGGTTTAGGGTGAGGTTGAGTTTTAATGTTAGCATTAGGTTTAGGGTGAGGTTTCGAGTGACAGTGAGGGTAAGGGTTAGGGCGAGGGCTTGGGTTAGGGTTAGTGTTAGGGTGAGGTTTAGGTTTAGGGTGAGGGTGAGGGTGAAGTTTAGGTTTAGGACTAGGCTTAGGTTTAGGGTTAGTATTAGGGTGAGGGTGAGGGTGAGGGTCAGAGTTAGGTTTAGTGTGAGGGTTAGGTTATGGCAAGGGTTAGGGTGAGGGTGAGGGTGAGGTTGATTGTGAGGGTGAGAGTTAGGTTTAGGGTTAGGGTTATGGTTAGTTTTTGGTTTAGTTTACGGTGAGGCCTAGGGTGAGGCTGAGGTCTAGGGATAAGGTTAGGATTAGGGTGAGGGTTAGGGTTAGTGTGAGTGTTAGGGTGAGGGGTAGGGTTAGCTTTATTGTTATGGTGAGGGTTAGGTTTAGTGTGAGGGTTAGGGTTAGGCTTAGGATTAGCGTGAGGGTAAGGGTTAGGTTTAGGTTTAGAGTTAGTGTTAAGGTTAATGTGAGGGTGAGGATTATGGTTAGTGTTAGGGTGAGGGTTAGTTTTAAGGTGATGTTTAGGTTGAGGGTGACAGTTAGGGTGAGTGTTCGGGTTCGGGTTAGGGTGTGTTTGAGGGTTAGGGTTAAAATGAGGGTTAAGGTCACGGTGAGGGTTAGGGTGAGTTTGAGGTTTAGGGTTAGGGTAAGGTTTATGGTGAGGGTTAGGGTTAGGTTAAAGTTAGGGTTAGGGTGACGTGTAAGGTTAGGTTTAAGGTGAGGCGTAGGGTTAGTGTGAGGATTAGGGTTAGGGTTAGGGTTAAGGTTAGGCTGAGGGTTAGGGTTAGTTTTCGGGGGAGGGTAAGGTTTTGGTGAGGGTAATGTGAGGGTTTGGGTTAAGCTTAGGTTTAGGGTGAGGTTTACCGTGAGGGTTAGTGTTAGGGTTAGGGTGTGGGTTAGGGTTAGGGTAAAGGTTAACCTTATCGTTAGGGTGATGTGTACGGTTAGGTTTAGGGTAAGGGTTAGGGTTTGTGTGAGGTTTAGGGTTATGGTTAGGGTTAAGATTAGGATGAAGGTGATGGATGGGGTTAAGCTGAGGGTAAGGGTTAGGGCTAGGTTTAGGGCGAGGTTGAGGGTTAATATTACAATTAAGGTTACGGTGAGGAGGAGGGTTAGGGTGAGGGGTAGGATTAGGGTTAGGGATAGGGTGAGGATTACAGTTAGGGTTAAGTTTAGTGTTACGGTTAGGCTGAGGGCTACTGTTAGGGTTAGGGTTAGATTGAGGGTTACAGTGAGGGTTAGGGTTATGGTTATTGTTAGGCTGAGGTTGAGGGTGAGGGAAAGGGTTAGGGTGAGTGTTAGGGTGAGGTTTAGGTTTAGGGTTAGCATAAGGTATAGGGTAAGAGGTAAGGTTGGAATTAGGGTTAGGGTGGGTGTGAGTGTTAGTGTTAGCATTAGGGCTAGAGTTAGGGTTAGGTTTAGGGTGAGGGTGAAGGTGAGGTTTAGGTTTAGATTTAGGATTAGGTTTAGGGTTAGCGTTAGGATGAAGGTGGGTGTGAGGTGGAGGGTGAGTTTTCAGGTTAGGGTTAGTTTTAGGGTGAGGTTTATGATTAGGGTAAGCATTAGGTATAGGGTAAGTGTTAGGGTTAGAATTAGGGTTAGGGTCGGGGTGAGCGTTAGTGTTAGCATTAGGGTTAGAGATAGGGTTAGGTTTAGGGTGAGGGTGAGGGTGTGGTTTAGGGTTAGATTTAGGATTAGGTTTAGGGTTAGGGTTAGGCTGAAGGTGTGGGTGAGGTTGAGGGTGAGTTTTAGGGTTAGGGTTAGTTTTAGGGTGAGGGCTAGGATGAGGGTGAGGGTTAAGATGAGGGTTAGGGTTAGGGTGAGGGTGAGGACTACAGTTAGGGTTAGGATTAAGATTAGGGTTAGGGTTAGACTAAGGGTGACGGTGGGGTTGAGGGTGAGTGTTAGGGTTAGGGGTAGTTTTAGGGTGAGGTCTAGGGTGAGGGTTAGGGTGAGGTTGAGGGTTTTGGTTAGGAAAAGCTTAGGGTTGGGTTTAGGGTGAGGATTAGTGTGTGGTTGAGGTTTAAGGTGAGGGATAGTGTTATGTGAGGATTAAGTTTAGGGTTAGGGTTAGGGATAGGGTTAGGGTGGTGTTTAGCGTGATGGTGAGTGTTACGATGAAGGTGAGGGTGAGGGTGAGGTTGAGGGTGCAGGTGAGGGTTACGGTTGGGGTGAGCGTTAGGGTGACCTTGAGGGATAGGGTGAAGGTAAGGGTTAGGGTTAGGGTTAGGGTGAGGGTGAGTGTTAGGGTTTGGGTGAGGAGTAGGGTGAGACTGACGGTTAGGGTGAGCGTTACGGTTAGGGTGAGAATTAGGGTGAGGGTTAAGGTGAGTGTTAGGGTTAGTATGAGGGTGAGCGTTAGATTTAGGTTTCGGGTAAGGTTTATTATTAGGGTGAGGTTTAAGGTAGGATTAGGGTGAGGGTGAGGGTTAGGATTAAGCTTAGGGAGAAGGTTAGGGTGAGGGTTAGGGTTAGGATGAGGGTTAGGGTGAGTGTTATGGTTAGGGTTAGGTTGAGGTTAAGGTTTAGGGTCAGGGTTAGGGTGAGGTTGAGTGTTAGGATTAGGCTAAGTTTAGGGTGAGGGTTAGGGTGATTTTATGGTTAGGGATAGGGTTAGGATGAGAGTTAGGCTGAGGGTTAGGTTTAGGGCTAGGTTGAGGGTAAGGGTTACGTTGAGGGTTAGGGTTACGCTAAGGGGTAGTGTTAGAGTTATGGTGAGTGTTAGGGTAGGGTTAGGGTGAGTGTGAGGGTTAAGGTTAGGGTTAGGGTTAGGGTCGTGGTTAGGGTTAGGGTGAGGGTTAGGGTTAGGGTGAGGTTGAGGGTAAGGGTTAGGGTGAGGGCTAGGGTTCGGATTAGGGTTAGGGTGAATGATATTGTTATGATGAGGGTGAGGGTGAGGGTTAGGTTTAGGATTACAGTTAGGGTCAGGGTGAGGGTTAGTTATAGGGTTAGAGGTAGAGTTAGGGTTAGATTTAGGGTGAGGGTTACGGTTTGGATTGGGGTTAGGTTTAGGGTTATGCTGAGATTGAGTTTGAGTGTGAGGGTGAGGGATAGGGTTAGGGTGTGTGTTAGGGTTGGGGTAGGGTTAAGGTTAATGTGAGGGTTAGGGTTAGGGTTAGGGTTAAGTTTAGGATGAGGATTAGGCTGAGGTTTAGGGTTAGGGTTAGTGGGAGGGTAAGCATTAGGGTGAGGGTGAGGGTTAAGTTTAGGCTTAGGGTTAGGGTGAGGGTTAGGGTTAGGGTTAGGTTTAGGGTGACAGTGAGTGTAAGGGTAAGGCTTAGGTGAGGTTTAGGGTGATGGTGAGGGACAGGGTTTTTGGTGAGTGTAAAGTAAACTTTAATTTAGGTGAGTTTTAGGGTGAGGTTTGGGTTAATGTTAGCATTAGCCTTAGTGTAAGGGTGAGGGTTTGGGTGTGGGTGAGGGTTAGGATTAGGGATAGGGTGAGTATTAGGGTTTGGGTTAGTGTTAGGTTGAGGGTTAGGCTGAGGTGTAGGGTTGGGTTAGGTTTAGGGAGAGGGTAAGGGAGAGGTTTACGGTTCGATTGAGGGTGAGGGTGAGGGTAAGTGTTAGTGTGAGGGTTAGGGTGAGGTTGAGGTTTAGGGTTAGCATTCGGATTAGGGTTAGGGTGAGGGTTAGTGTTAGGGTTAGGGTTAGAGTGAGGGTGATGGTTAGTGTTAGCATTAGTGTTAGGATGAGGGTTAATGTGAGGGTTAGGGTTAGGGTTAATATTATGGTTATGGTTAGGGTTAGGCTGAGGGTGAGGTTGAGGGTGAGGGTGAGCATTAGGGTTAGGTTGAGTATAAGTGTTAGATTTAGGGTTAAGTTTAGGATGAGTTTTAGGGTTATGGTTAGGGTTAGGATGAGAGTTAGGGTTAGGCTTAGGGTTCGGGTGAGGTTTAGGGTGAGGGTTAGGGTTAGGGTTAAAATGAGGGTTCTGGTGAGGGTAAGGGTTAGGGTGAGGTTTAGGGTGAGGGTGAGGGTAAGATTTATGGTGTGGGTTAGGTTGAAGTTGATGGATAGGTTTATGGTGAGGGTAAGGGTTAGGGCGAGGTTTAGGGTGATGTGAGGGTTAATGTTAGCTTTAGGGTTACGGTGATGGTGAGGGTTAAGGTGAGGGGTAGGGTTAGGTTTAGGGAGAGGGTGAGGATTAGGGTTAGTTTTATGGTTATGGTGAGGGTTAGGCTGAGGGGTAGGTTTAGGGTTATTGTTAGGGTGAGGGTTAGGGTTAGGGTGAGGTTGAGGGTGAGGATAAGTGTTAGGGTGAGGGTTAGAATGGGGTGGAGGTTTAGGGTTAGCATTAGGGTTAGGTTTAGGGGTAGGTTGAGGGTTACAGTTAGGGTTAGGGTGAGGGTGAGGGTTAGTTTAAGCATTAGGGTTAGGGTTATTGGGAGGGTTAGCGTTAGGGTGAGGGTGAGGGTGAGGGTTAGGGTTAGGGTGAGGGTTAGGGTTATGGTGAGGGTGTGGGTGAGGGTGAGGGTTAGGGTTAGGTTTAGGATTAGAGTTAGAGTTAGAGTTAGGCTGATTGTGGGGGTGACAGTGAGGGTGAGGGTTAGATTTAGGTTGAGGTCTAGGGTCAGTGTGAGGGTTAGAGTGAGGGTGAGTGTTTGGGTTAAAAAGGCTTAGGGTTAGGGTTAGGGTGAGGATTAGGGTGAGGGTGAGGTTTAAGGTGAGGGTTAGGGTTAGGGTTATGGTGAAGGTGAGGGTGAGGGTGAGGATTAGGGTTTGGGTTAGGATTAGGGTTAAGGTTGGGGTTAGGCTGAAGGTGGGGGTGAGGGTGAGCATGAGGGTGACGCTTTGGCTTTAGGTGAGGGTTTGTGTTAGCGTGAGGGTTAGGGTGACGGTGAGGGTTAGCTTAAAGTGACGGTTACGGTTAGGGTTCGGGTTCGGGTGAGGGTTCCGGTGAGGGGTAGGGTGAGGGGTAGGATGAGGGTTAGGGTTAATGTGTGGTTTAGGTTTGGGTTTAGGGTTAGAGTGAGAAAAAGGGTTAGGGTGAGGGTTAGGATGAGAGTGAGGGTTAGAGTTAGCGTTAGGGTTAGGGTGAAGTTTAGGGTGACGGTTAAAGTGAGGGTTAGGATTAGGGTTAGGGTTAGAATTAGGGTGAGGTTGAGGGTGATGGTTAGGGTTTGGATTAGGGTTAGGGTTAGGGTTAGGCTGAGGTTGAGGGTGAGGGTTAGGGTGAGGGTTAGAGTTATGGTGAGTGTTAGGGTTGGGGTTAGAGTTAAGGTTAGGGTGAGGGTTAGTGTTAGGATTAGGGTTAGGATGAGGGTCAGGCTGAGGGTGAGCGTTAGGTTAAGGGTGAGGGTAAGGTTTACGTGAGGGTTAGAGTGAGGTTGAGGGTTAGGATTAAACTTAGGGAGAAGGTTAGTGTGAGGGTTTGGGTTAGGATGAGGCTTAGGGTGAGCATTAGGGTTAGGGTTAGGTTGAGGGTAAGGTTTAGGGTCAGGGTTAGTGTGAGGTTGAGTGTTAGGATTAGGTTAAGTTTAGGGTGAGGGTTAGGGTTACTTTAGGTTTATGGATAGGGTTAGGATGAGAGTTAGGCTGAGGGATAGGTTTAGGGTTAGGTTGAGGGAAAGGGTTAGGTTGAGGGTTAGGGTTACACTAAGGGGTAGGATTAAGGTTAGGATTAGGGTGAGAGTTAGGGTGAGGCTTAGGGTTAGGGTTAGTGTTAGGGTGAGTGTGAGGGTGAGAGGAAGGGTTTGGATGAGGGTTACGGTGAGGTTGAAGTTTAGGTTTAGCATTAGGGTTAGGGTTAGGGATAGGGTGCGGGTTAAGGTTAGGGTTAGAGTGAGGGTGAGGGTTAGTTTTAGCATTAGGGTTACGGTTACCGTTAGTGTGAGGGTTAGGGTTAGGGTTAGGGTGAGGGTGAGGGTGAGGGTAAGGGTTAGGGTTACCATTAGGGTTAAGGTTAGGGTGAAGCTGAGGGTGGGGGTAAGGGTTAGGGTTAGGGTGAGGGTTAAGGTGAGGGTTAGGGTTAGGGTTAGGTTGAGGTTGAGGGTGAGGGTAACGGTTAGGGTTAGGGTTAGAGTGAGCTGGAGGTTTAGTGTTAGCATTATGGTTAGGTTTAGGGTAGGGTGAGGGTGAGGGTTAGTTTAAGCATTAGGGTTAGGGTTATGGTGAGGGATAGCGTTAGGGTGAGGGTGAAATTGAGGGTTAGGGATAAGGTTAGGATAAGGGTTAGGGTTACGGTGAGGGTGAGGGTGAGGGTTAGGGTGAGGTTTAGGATTAGAGTTAGAGTAAGGGTTAGGCTGATTGTGGTGGTGACGGTGAGGGTGAGGGTTAGGTTTATGGTGAGGTCTAGGGTCAGTGTGAGGCTTAGGTTGAGGGTGACAGTTTCAGTTAGATTAGGGTTAGGGTTAGGGTGAGGATTAGGGTGAGGGCGAGGTTTAAGGTGAGGGTTATGGTTAGGGTTAGGGTTAGGGTGAGGGTGAGGGTGAGGATTAGGATTAGGGTTAGGATTAGGGGTAGGGCTGGGTTTAGGCTGAGGGTGGGGGTGAGGGTGAGGGTGAGGGTGATGCTTAGGCTGCAGGTGAGAGTTTGTGTTAGGGTGAGGTTTAGGGTGACGGTGAGGGTTAGGGTGAAGGTGACGGTTACGGTTGTGGTGAGGGTTCGGGTGAGGGTTCAGGTGAGGGTTCGGGTGAGGGGTAGGGTTAAGGGTAGGATGAGGGTTAGGGTTAATGTGTGGTTTAGGTTTAGGTTTAGGGTTAGAATGAGAATAAGGTTTAGGGTGAGGGTCAGGATGAGCGTGAGTGTTAGAGTTAGAGTTAGGGTTAGGGTGAGGTTTAGGGTGAGGGTTAAAGTGAGGGTTAGGATTAGGGTTAGGGTTAGAATTAGGGTGAGGGTGAGGGTGAGGGTTAGGGTTTGGATTAGGGTTAGGGTTAGGTTTAGGCTGAGGTTGAGGTTGATGGTGAGGGTGAGGGTTAGAGTTATGGTGAGTATTAGGGTTGGGGTTAGGGTTAAGGTTAGGGTGAGGGTTAGTGTTAGGGTTAGGGTTAGGATGAGGGTTAGGATGAGGGTTAAGTTTAGGGTTAGGGTGAGGGTAAGGGTTAGGGTGAGTGTTAGGGTGAGGGTGTGGTATAGGGTTATGTTGAGGGTAAGGGTTGGGCGAGGTTTAGGGTGAGGTTGAGGGTTAATGTTAGCATTAGGGTTAAGGAGAGGGTGAGAGGTAGGGTGAGGGGTAGGGTTAGGGTTAGAGAGAGGGTGAGGATTAGGGTTAGGGTTATGGTTAGGGTGAGGGTTAGGCTGAGGGGTAGGGTTAGGGTTATTGTTAGGGTTCGGGTTAGGTTGAGGGTTCGGGTTAGGGTTAGGGTTAGGGTGAGGTTGAGGTTGATGGTAAGGGTTAGGTTGAGGGTTAGAGTGAGGTGGAGGTATAGGGTCAGAATGAGGTTTAGGTTTAGGGTTAGGGTGAGGGTTAGGGTTAGGGTTGGATTGAGGGTGAGGGTTAGTTTTAGCATTAGGGTTAGGGTTATGGTGAGGGTTAGGGTTAGGTTGAGGGTGAGGTTGAGGGTTAGGTTTAGTGTTAGGATCAGAGTAAGGTTAGAGTAAAGCTGATGGTTGGGGTAAGTGTGAGGGTGAGTTTTAGGTTTAGGTTGAGGTCTAGAGTCAGTGTGAGGGTTAGGGTGAGGGTGAGGATTTCGGTTAGAAAAGGCTTAGGGTTAGGGTTAGGTTGAGGATAAAGGTTAGGGCGAGGGTTAGGGTGAGGGTGAGGGTTAGGGTTAGAGTTAGGTTTAGGGTGAGTTTTTTGTTGAGGGTTAGGGTTTGGGTTAGGGTGACGCTGAGGGTTAGATTTAAGGTTAAGGTGAGGGTTAGGGTTAAGGTGATGGTTAGGTTTAGGGTTATGGTGAGGGTGAGTGTTCGGGTTCGGGTGAGGTTTTAGGTGTTGGTGACGGTTAGGGTAAGGGTGAGGGTGATGGTGACGGTGAGGGTTAGTGTGAGGGTGAGGATTAGGGTTAGGGTGAGAGTTAGGGTGAGGGTTAGTGTTAAGGTTAGTGCGAGGATTAGGGTTAGTCTTTGGGTTAGGGTTATGATGAGGTTAAGGGGTAGGGTGAGGTTTAGGGTGAGGGTGAGGATTAGGGTTAGCGTTAGAATAAGGGTGAGGGTTGAGTTTAGGGTTGGGGTGTGGGTGAAAGTTAGGATTAGGGTTAGGGTGACTGTTAGGATTAGGGTGAGGGTTAGGGATAGGGTTTGGGTTAGGATGAGGGTTAGGCTGAGGGTTAAGTTTAGGTTTAGGGTGAGGGTGAGGGTGAGGGTAAGGGTTGGGGTGAGGGTTAGGGTGAGTGTGAGGGATAGGGTTAGGTTTATATTTAGTGTGGGCATTAGTGTTAGGGTTAGGGTTTGGTTTAGGGTAAGGGTTAAGGTGAGGGTTAGGGTGAGGATAAGGGTTAGGGTGAGGGTTAGGTTGAGGGTGAGAGATAGGGTTCTGATGAGAGTAAGGATTAGGGTGAGGGTTAGGGTGAGGTTGAGGGTTAGGGTTTGGGTGAGTGTAGGGTAAGTGTTAAGGTGTGGGCTAGGGTTAGGGTTAGGGTTAGGATGAGTGTTAGGGTTATGCTGTGGGTGAAGTTGAGTGTCAGCTTTAGAATTAGGGTTAGGTTTAGGGTGAAGGTTAGGGATAGGGTTAGGGTTAGGGTAAGGTATAAGGTTAGGTTTAGGGTGAGGTGAGGTTTAGGGTTTGGATTAGGGTTAGTGTTAGGGTTAGGGTGAGCGTTAGGTTGAGAGTTAGTGTTAGGGTTATGGTGAGGGTGAGGGTGAGTGTTAAGGTTAGCATGAGAGTTAGGTTGAGGGTGAGGGATAGGGTTAGGGTTAGGCTTAAGGTTAGGGTGAGGTTTAGGGTTAGGGTTAGGTTTAACATGAGGGTTAGGTTGATGGTTAGGGTTCGGGGAAGGGTAAGGGTTAGGGTGAGGTATAGGGTGAGCATGAGGATTAGAGTTAGGCTTAGGGTTAGGTTTAGGATATAGGGTGAGGGTGAGGGTTAGGGTTAGGGTTAGGGTCAGGGTCAGGGTGAGGGTTACGTTAGGTTTTGGGTTAAGGTGAGGTTTAAGGTGACAGTGAGGGTTAGGGTGAGGGTGAGGGTTAGGTTTTGGTTTAGGGTTAGGGTTAGGGTGATGGTTAGTGTTAGGTTTAGGGTTAAGTTGAGCGTTTTGGTTATGGTTAGGTTTAGAATTAATGTGACGGTGAGGGTGAGGTTTAATGTTTGGATTAGTGTTAGGGTTAGGTTTAGGATGACGGTGAGGTTGAGGGTGAAGGTGAGGGTTAGGGTTAGGTTGAGGGTTAGGGTTAAGGTTAGGGTGAGTGTTAGGGTTAGGGTTAAGGTTAGGATGAGGTTTTGGCTGAGGGTTAGGTTTAGATTTCGGGTGAGGGTAAGGTTTAGGGTGAGCATTAGGGAGAGGGTGAAGGTTAGGCTGAGGCTTAGCGTTAGGGTGAGGGTTAGTTTGAGGGTAAGGGTGAGGGTAAAGTTTAGGGTGAGGGTTAGGGTGAGAGTGAGGGATAGGGTTAAGGTGAAGGTAAGATTTAGGGCAAGGTTTAGGGTGAAATTGAGGGTTAACGTTAGGGATACGGTGAGGGTGAAGGTTAGGGTTAGGGTTAGGGATAGGGTGAGGATTAGGTTTAGGGTTAGGTTTGGGGTGAGGGTTAGGCAGAGGGGTGCGGTTAGGTTTAGGGTTTGGGTGAGAGTTAGAGTGAGGTTTAGGGTTAGGTTTGGGGTTAGGGTTAGGGTGATGTTGAGGGTGAGTGTAAGAGTTAGGGTTAGGGTTAGGGTGACGTTGAGGTTTAGGGTTAGCATTAGGTTTAGGGTTCGGTTGAGGTTTAGGGTTAGGTTTAGGGTTAGAGTGAGGGTGAGGGCTATTGTTAGCATTAGGGTTAGGGTTAGGTTTAGGTTTAGTGTTAGGGTGAGGTTGAGGGGGAGCTTTTGGTTTAGGATTAGGTTTAGGGTTAGGGTTAGGCGAGGGTGAAATTGAGGATGAGGGTTAGGATTAGTTTTAGGGTGAGGGCTAGGGTAAGGGTGAGGTTTAGAGTAGGGTTAGGGTGAGGTTATGGGTTCGGGTTCGTTTGAGTTTTAGGGTGTGGGTGATGGTTAGGGTTAGGGAAAGGGTTAAGTTGAGGGTGTGGGTTAGGGTATGGGTGAGGGTTAGGATTAAGGTGAGGATTAGGGTTAGGGTTAGTGTTAGGGTTATGGTGAGGGTAAAGGTTAGGATGAGGTTTAGGGTGAGGGTGAGGTTTAGGGATAGCGTTAGAGTTGGGTGAGTGTTAGTGTGAGGGTTAGGATTCGGGTTACCCTTAGGGTGATGGTGAGGGTTACAGTTAGGGTTAGGATTAGGGTTTGGGTGAGGATTAGGTTTAGGGTGAGGTTGAATGTGAGGGTTAGGTTTAGGATTAGGCTTAGTTTTAGGGTTAGGCCTAGGGTTAGGGTGAGGTTGAGGCTCAGAATTTGGTTTAAGGTGAGGATTAGGGTTAGGGTTAGTGTGAGGGTGAGGGTGAGGGTTGGGGTGAGGGTAATGGTGAGGGCGAGGGTGAGGTTGAGGGTTAGGTTTAAGGTGAGGGTTAGGGTTAGGGTTAGGGTTAGGGTGAGGGTGAAGGTGTTGGTGAGGTTGAGGGTAAATGGTGAAGTTTAGGGTTTGGGTGAGGGTTAGGTTTAGGGTTAGGTTGAGTGTGAGGGTTAGGGTTAGGGTTAGGGTTACCGTTAGGGTGAGGGTTAGGGTTATGGTTAAGGTTAGGATGAGGGTTAAAGTGAAGGTTAGGGTTAGTGTTCAGGTGAGCATAAGGGTTAGGGTGAGCGTTAGGTTGAGGGTGAGAGGATGGTTAGGCTTAGGGTTATGGTGAGCTTTAGGGTGAGGGTAAGGGTTAGGGTGAGGGTTAGAGTGGGGGTGAGGATACGGTTAAGGTGAGGGTAAGGGTTAGGGCGAGGTTTAGGGTGAGGTTGAGGGTTAATGATAGCATTAGGGTTATGGTGAGGGTGAGGGTTAGGGTGATCGTTAGGGTTAGGTATAGGGTGAGGATTAGGCTGAGGGGTAGTGTTATGATTAGGGTTAGGGTGAGGGCTATTTTGAGGGTTTGGGTTAGGATTAGGGTTAGGTTTAGGGTGAGTTTGAGGGTGAGGGTAAGGGTTAGGGTGAGGTTTAGTGTGAGATTGAGCTTTAGGGTTAGCATTAGGGTATGGGTTAGGGTTAGGGTTAGGGTTTGGGTTACAGTTAGGGTTATGGTGAGGGTGAAGGCTAGTGTTAGCATTAGGGTAAGGGTTAAGGTTAGGGTTAGGGTGAGGATGAGGGTTATAGATTGGGTTAGGATTAGGGTTAGGATTAGGGTTAGGCTGAGTGTGGGGGTGAGGTTAAGGGTGAGGGTTAGGGTTAGGGTTGGTTTTAGGGTGAGTGCTAGGGTGAGGGTGAGGGTTAAGGTGAGGGTTAGGGTGAGGGTGAGGGTTTTCCGTTAGGAAAGGCTTAGTTTTCGGGTTAGGGTGAGGTTATGTTGAGGGTGAGGTTTAAGGTGAGGGTTAGGGTTAGGGTGAGGATTAGGGTTAGGGTTAGGGTGAGGGTTAGGTTTAGGGTGATGTTTAGTGCGAGGGTGAGGTTGAGGTTGAGGGTAAGTGTTTAGGTGAGGTTTAGGGTTTGGTTGAGGGTTAGGTTGAACGTGAGGGTTAGGGTTAGGTTTAGGGTAAGGGTTAGGGTTAGGGTTAGGGGGAGGGATAGAGTGATGGGTAGGTTTAGGGTTAGGTTTGGGGTTAGGGTTAATGTAAGCGTTAGGGTTAGTGTTAGGGTTAGTGTGAGGGTAAGGGTTGGGGTGAGGGTTAGGGTGAGAGTGAGGGTTAGGGTTAGTCTTAGGTTTAGGGTGAGGATTAGGGTGAGGGTTAAAGTGAGGGTTAGGGATAGGGTTAGTATGCGGGTGAGGTTTAGAGTCAGATTTAGTGTGAGTGTTAGGGTTATGGTGAGGTTTAGCGTAGGATTATGGTCCGGGTGAGGGTCGGGTGAGGGTGAGTTTTAGGGATTGGGTGATGATTAGGTTTAGGGTGAGGTTTAAGGTGACAGTGAGGGTTAGTGTGAGGGTGAGGGTTAGGATTACTGTGAGGATTAGGGTTAGGGTTAAGGTTAGGTTTATGTTGAGGGTAAGGGTTAGGATGAGGTTTAGGGTGAGGGTGAGTTTTAGGGATATCATTAGAATTAGGGTGAGTGTTTGGTTGAGGGTTAGGTTTCGGTTTAGGCTTAGGGTGAGGGTGAGGGTTAGAGTTAGGGTTCGAGTAAGGGTTAGGGCAAGGGTAAGTTTTAGGTTGAGGGTTAGGGTGAGGGTGAGGATTAGGGTTAGGTTGAGGGTTAGGGTGAGCATTAGGGTGACGGTTAGGTTTAGGTTTAGGATTAGGGTGAGGTTTCATGTTAGGGTTAGTGTTAGGGTTAGTGTGAGGGTTAGGGTGAGGGTAAGCCTTAGTGTGAGGGTAAGGGTGAGGGTGAGGGTTAAGGAGAGCATTAGGGTTAGGGTTATGGTTAGGTTGAGGGTTAGAGTTAGGGTTAGTGTTATGGTGAGGGTGAGGGTGAGGGTGAGGGTGAGGGTTAGCATTAGGTTTAGGGTTAGGCTGAGAGTGAGGGTTAGTGTTAGGGTTAGGGTGAGGTTTAGGTTTAGGTTTAGGGTGAGGGTTAGTGTTAGGGTGACCGTGGTGGTGAGGTTGAGTGTAAGGGTGAGATTTAGGGTTTGGGTGAGGGTTAGGGTTAGGGTTAGGGTTAGGCTGAGGTTGAGGTTGAGGGTGAGGTTTAGAGTTAGGGTTACGGTTAGGGTGAGGGTTAGGGTTAGGGTTCTGGTGAGATTAAGGTTTATGTTGAGGGTTTGGGTGAGAGTGAGGCGAGGTTAGGCTTAGGGTTATGGTGAGCTTTTGCGTGAGGTTAAGGGTTAGGGTGAGGGAGAGGGTAGGGTTAAGGTGAGGGTAAAGGTTAGGGCGAGGTTTAGGGTGAGGTTGAGGGTTAATGTTAGCATTAGGGTTATGGTGAGGGTCAGGGTTAGGCTGAGGGTTTGGGTTAGGGTGAGGGTGAGGGTGAGGGATAGGGTTAGGGTTAGGATTAGAATTAGGTTTAGGGTTAGGCTGAGGGTGGTAGTGAGGTTGAGGTTGAGGGTTAGTGTTAGGGTTAGTTTTAGGGTGAGGGCTAGTGTGAGGGTGAGGGTGAGGGTTACAGAGGTTGAGGTTTTCGTTTAGGAAAGGCTTAAAGTTATGGGTAGGGTGAGCATTAGGGTGAGTGTGAGTTTTAAGGTGAGGGTTAGTTTTAGGGTGAGGATTAGGGTTAGGGTTAGATTGAAGGTTAGGGTTAGGGTGATGTTTAGGTTGAGGGTGAGGGTGAGGGTGAGGGTTAGGTTGAGCATTAGGGTGTAGGTGAGAGTTAGTTTTAGGGTGAGTGTTAGGGTGATGGTGAGCTTAGGGTGAATGTGAGGGTTAGGGTTAATTTTAGGGAGAGTGTTAGGGTGAGTCTTAGTGTGAGGATTAGCGTTCGGTTTAGGGTTATGGAGAGCGTAAGTTTTAGGGTGAGGTTTAGGGTGAGGGTGAGGGTTAAGGTTAGCGTTAGAGTAAGGGTGAGGTTTAAGATGAGTGTTAGGGTTAGGGTGAGGGTTAGGGTTAGGGTTCGAATTCGGGTTAGGCTGAGGGTCAGGGTTAGTGTTAGGGTTAGATTTAGGGTGAGGGTTAGGGTGAGGGTGAAGGTAAGGGTTTGGGTGAGGGTTAGGGTGAGGGTGAGGGTTAAGTTTAGGTTGAGGGTTAGGGTTAGTTTTAGCGTTAGGGTGAGGGTTAGTGTTAAGATTAAGAATAGGGTGAGGGTTAAGGTGAGGGGAAGGGTTATGGTTAGGTTTAGGGTTAGTGTGAGGATTAGGGTTAGGGTGAGGGTTAGGTTTAGGGTTAGGATTAGGGTGAAGTTGAGGTTGAGGTTTAGGTGTAGGGTTAGGTTGAGGGTTAAGGTTAGGGTGAGGGTTATAGTGAGGGTGAGGGTAAGGGTAAGGGTTAGGATGAGGTTTATGGTGATGGTGAAGGTTAGGCTTTGCTTTAAGGTTAGGATTAGGGTGAGCGTTAGGTTTAGGGTTAGGGTTTGTATGAGGGTGAGTTTGAAGTTTAGGGTTAGGGTAATGGTTAGGGTTAGGGTTAGGGTTAGGACCAGGTTTATGGTGAGGGCTAGGGTTAGAGTGAGGTTTTGGGTTAGGGTTAGGATGAGGGTTAGGTTCAGGGTGAGTTTTAGGGTGAGGGGTAGGGTTAGGGTTAGGGATAGGGTGACGGTTATGTTTAGTGTGAGGGTTAGAGTTATGTTTAGGGTAAGTGTAAGGCTTAGGCTTAGGGTTAGGCTGAGAGAGAGGGATAGGGTTAGCGTGTGTGTGAGGGTGAGGGTTAGGGTGAGTTTCAGGATTAGGGTTAGGGTGAGGGTGAGGGTTATGTTTAGGGCGAGGGTGAGGGTTAGGGTTATTGTGATGTTTAGGGTAAGGTTGAGGGTTAGAGTGACGTTGAGTATTCAGGTGAGGGTGAGGGTTAGGTTGTCTGTGAGGGTTAGATTTAGAGTGAGGGTTAGGGTGACGGAAAGTGTTAGGGTGAGAGTGAGGATTAGGGTTAGGGTTAGGGTTATGGTGTGGTTTAGGGTTAGGGTTAGGTTTAGGCTGAGGTTTAGGATGAGGGGTAGGGTAAGTGTTAGGTTGAGGGTTAGGGTTACTGTGAGGGTTAGGGGGAGGGTTAGGGTTAGTGTTAGGATAAGGGTTAGGGTGAGGGTTAAGGTGAGGTTGACGATCAGGGTTAGCCTTAGGGTTAGGTTGAGGTTTAGGTTGAGGTTGAGGGTTAGGGTTAGGGTTAGGGTGAGTGTTAGGGTTAGGGTGTGGGTGAGGCTTAGGGTTAGGTTAAGGCTGAGGATGAGAGTGAGGTTTAGGTTTAGGGTGAGGGTGAGGGTGAAGGTTAGGTTTAGGATTAGGGTTAGGGTTAGGATTAGGCTTAGGGTGAGGGTGAGGTTGAGGCTGAAGTTTAGCGTTAGGGTGAGGATTAGGGTTAGGGTTAGGGTTAGGGTGAGGGTGATATTTAGGGTGAGGGTGAGGGTGATGGTGAAGTTTACTGTGTGGGTAAGTGTTAGGGTTAGGTTGAGTTTTAGGTTGACAGTGAGGGTTTGGGTGAGGCTGTGGGTTAGGGTTAGGGTTAGCGTTAGTGTAAGGGTTAAGGTTAGGTTTCGAATTAGGGTGAGGGTTAAGGTGAAGGTTAGGGTTAGGTTTACGGTTAGGGTTAGTATGAGGATTAGAGTTATGTTTAGGGTTAGGTTTGAGGTGAGGTTTAGGGTGAGGGTGAGGGATAGGGTTAGCGTTAGGGTTAGTGTGAGGGATAGTGTTAGGGGTAGGTTTAGGATGAGGGTTAGGGTTAGGGTTAGGCTGAGGGTGAGAGTGAGGATAAGGTTGAGGGATAGTGTTCGGGTGAGGGTTAGGGTTAAGCTTAGGGTTAGAGTGAGGGTTAGGTTTAGGTTTAGGGTGAGTGTTAGGGTGAGGGTGTGGTTTAGGGTTAGGGTTAGGGTTAGTGTGAAGTTTAGGGTGAGCGTTAGGCTGAGGGGTAGGGTTAGGGTTAGGTTTAGGCTGAGGGTGAGGACTAGTGTTAGCATTAGAGTTTGGGTTAGGGTTAGGGTTAGGGTGAGGGTGAGGGTTAGGGTCACGTTTAGGATTAGGTTTAGGTTTAGGGTTAGGCTGAAGTTGGGGGTGATGTTGAGGGTGAGGGTTAGGGTTAGGGTTAGTTTTAGGGTGAAGGCTAGGGTGAGGGTGAGGGTTAGGGTGAGGGTTAGTTTGAGGGTGAGGGTTTTGGTTAGGAAAGCCTTAGGGATAGGATTAGAGTGAGGATTAGGTGAGGGTGAGGTTTAAGGTGAGTGTTAGTGTTATGTGAGTATTAAGGTGAGGGTGAGGGTGAGGGTGAGGGTGAGGGTGAGGGTGTAGATGAGGGTTAGGGTTGGGGTAAGGGTTAGGGTGACGGTGAGGGTTAGGGCGAGGGTGAGGGGTAATATGAGGGGTAGGTTTAGGATTAGGGTGAGGGTTAGGGTTTAGGTGAGGGTTAGGGTTAGAATGAGTGTGATGGTTAGAGTTAGGTTTAGGGTGAGGGTTAGGGTTAGGGTGAAGTTTAGGCTAAGTCTAGGGTGAGGGTGAGGTTTCGGGTGAGGGTGAGTTTTAGGGTGTGGGTGGTGGTTAGGTACAGAGTGAGGGTTAAGGTGACTGTGAGGGTTAGGGTGAGGGTGAGGGTTAGGGTTATGGTGAGGATTAGGGTTAGGGTTAGATTTAGGGTTATGGTGACAGTAAGGGTAAGGATGAGTTTTTGGGTGAGAGTGAGGTTTAGGGATAGTGTTAAAGTTAGGGTGAGGGTGAGGGTTAGGGTTCAGTTTAGGCTTAGGATGAGTGTGAGGGTTAGAGTTACGGTTAGGGATATTGTTAGGGTGAGGGTATGGTTTAGTGTGAAGGTTATGGTGAGGGTGATGGTTAGGGTTAGGTTGAGGTTCAGTGTGAGCGTTAGGGTGAGTGTTAGGTTTAGGTTTAGGTTTAGGGCCAGGGTTATGGTGAGATTTAGTGTTAGTGTAAGGGTTATGGTTAGGGTGAGGGTTAGAGTGAAGGTAAGTGTTAGAATGAGGGTAAGGGTGAGGGTGAGGGTTAGGGATAGCTTTAGGGTTAGGTTTAGGGTTAGGGTGAGTGTCAGGGTTAGGGTTAGGGTTATGGTGAGGGTGAGGGTTAGGGTTAGCATTAGGGTTAGGGTTAGGGTTATGTTTAGGTTTAGAGTGAGGGTGAGGGTGAGGGTTAGGTTTAGGTTTAGGGTTAGGGTGAGTGTTAGGGTTAAGATGACAGTGAGGGTAAGCGTTAGGGTGAGGGATAGGGTTAGGGTTAGGGTTAGGGTGAGGTTTAGGTTTAAGGTGAGAGTGAGTGTGAGAGTTAGGTTTAGGATTAGGCTTAGGTGTAGGGTTAGGCTTAGGGTGATGGTGAAGGTGAGGGTCAGAGTTAGGTTTAAGTTTATGTTTAGGGTTATGGTTAGGGTTAGGGTGATGGTGAGGGTGAGGGTGAGGGTGAGGGTGATGTTGAGGTTGAGGATGATGGTGAGGATCAGGGTTTGGGTGAGGGTTAGGGTTAGGGTTAGGGTTAAGGTTAGGGTGAGCGTTAGGGTTAGGGTTAGGGTTACGATGAGAGTTAGGCTGATGGTTAGGCTTAGGAATAGGGTGAGGGTAACGGTTAGGTTGAGGGTGAGGTTTAGGTTTAGTATTAGGGTTAGGGTTAGGGTGAGGTTTAGGAATAGGGTTAGGGTTACGTTGAGGGTTTTGGTTAGGTTTAGGTTTAGAGTTAGGGTGAGTGTGAGGGTTAGGGTTTGAATTAGGGTTAGGGTTAGGGTTATACTGAGCTTGAGTTTGAGGCTGAAAGTGAGGGTTAGGGTTAGGGTGAGGGTTAGGATTACGGTTAGGGTTAAGGTTAGTGTGAGGGTTAGGGTTAGGGTTAGGTTTAGGATGAGGGTTAGGCTGACGATGAGGGTTAGTGTTCGGAGGAGGATAAGGGTTAGGGAGAGGGTTAAGGTGAGGGTGAGGGTTAGGCTTAGGGTTTGGGTTAGGCTGAGGGTTAGTGTTAGGTTTAGGGGTAGGGTTATGGTGAGGGTTAGCGTGAGGATAAGTGTTAGGGTGAGGTTTAGGGTGAGGGTGAGTTTGAGGGTTAGGGTTAGGGTTATTGTTAGGGTTAGGTTTGGCTGATGGTGAGAGTGACTGTGAGGGTGAGGGTGAGATTTAGGGTTAGTGTGAGGTTTAGTGTTAGGGTGAGTGTAAGGGCTAGAGTGAGGGCTAGGGTGAGGTTGAGGCTTAGGGTGAGGTTGCAGGTGAGGGTGAGGTTTAGGCTTAGGTTTAGGGTGAGGCGAGGGTGAGGGTTTCCAATAGGTAAGGGTTAGGGTTATGGTTAGGGTGAGGGCAAGGTTTAGGGTGAGGGTTAGGGTGAGTGTAAGGGTAAGGGTTAGGGTTAGGGTTAATGTTAAGGTTAATGTTTGGCTTAGGGAGAGGGTTAGGGTGACGGTTAGGTTTAGGGTGAGTGTTAGGGTTAGGTTTATAGTGTTTGGGTGAGGGTTAGGGTTAGGGTGAGGATTACCATGACGGTGAGGGTTTGGGATAGAGTTAGTGTTAGGGTGAGTGTTAGGGTTAGGTTTAGGGTTAGAGTGAGGGTTAGTGTGAGGGTTAGTGTTAGGGTTAGGGTGATGGTTAGGTTTAGGGTTAGGATGAGGGTTAGGCTGAGGGGTAGGTTTAGGGTTAGCGTGACCGTTAGGTTTAGGGTGAGGGTTAGGGTGAAAGTTAGGTTTAGGGTTAGGGTTAGGGTGAGAGTGAGGGTAAGGGTTAGGCTGAGGGTTAGGGTTAAGGTGAGTGTAAGTGTTAGGGCGTGGGTTAGGGTGAGAGTGAGATTTAACGTTAGCATTAGGGTTAGGATGAGTGTAGCTTTAGGGTTAGGGTGAGGGTTAGGTTGATTGTGAGCTTGAGGGTTAAAGTTGGGTTGAGGGTGAAGGTGAAAGTTAAGGTTAGGGTTAGGGTTAGGGTTAGGGTTATGGTGAGTGTTAGTGTTAGGGTTAGGGTGATGGTGAGAGTGAGGGTTAGTGTGAGGGTGAGTTTGAGGGTGAGGGTGAGGGTGAGGTTTAGGGTTAGGTTTAGGGTTAGGATGAGGGTGAGGGTTAAGGTTAGGATTAGGGTTATTGTTAGAAGTAGGCTGCGGTGAGGGTGAATGTGAGGGTGAGGGTTGTGGTTAGGGTTCAGGTGTAGGTTAGGGTTAGTGTGAGGGTTAGGGTGAGGGTGAGTGTAAGGGTTAGGGTGAGAGTTAATGTGACCATGAGGTTTAGGGTTAGGGTTAGGGTGAGGATTAAGATTAGGATTAGGGTTAGGGTGAAGGCTATTGCGAGGGTGAGGGTTAGGGTGAGGGTTAGGGTTAGGGTTAGGGTTAGGTGTATGGTGAGGGTTAGGGTAGGGTGATAGCTTGCGTGCGGTGAGGGTTACGGTGAGGGTGAGGGTTAGGTTTGATGTGAGGGTTAGTGTTAGGGTGAGGGTAAGGTTTAGACAGAGGGTAGTGTGAGCGTGAGGGTTAGGATGAGGGTCAGGGTGAGTGTTAGGGTTAGGGTTAGGGTTAGATGAGGGTCAGGTTTAGTGTAAGGGTTAGGTTTCAGGTTAGTGTTAGTAGTAGGGTGAGGGTAAGTGTTAGGGTGAATGTTAGGTTGAGAGTGAGGGTTAGGGTTAGAATGAGTGTTCGGATGAGGGTTAGGGTGAGAGTGAGGTTTAGGTTGAGGTTTAGGGTGAGGTAGAGGGTTAGGGTTAGGGTTAGGGTTAGTGTGAGTGTCAGGTTTAGTGTAAGGGTTAGAGTTAAGGTTAGGGTTAGGATTAGGATGAGAGTAAGGCTTAGGGTGAAGGTTAGGGTGAGAGTGAGGGTTAAGTTTAGCGTGGTTATTAGGTGGAGGGTTAGGGTGATGGTGAGGTTTAGGGTTAGGGTGAGGGTAAGGGTAAGGAAGAGGAGAGGGTGAGGTTTTCCGTTAGGTAAGGATTAGGGTTAGGATTAGGGTGAGGGTGAATCTGCGGGTTAGGGTTAGGTTGAGGGTTAGATTTTGGGTTATTGTGTGGGTTAGCGTTAGGTTTAGGGTTAGGGTGAGTGTGAGGGTGAGTGTGAGGGTTAGGGTTAGGGTTAAAGTTAGGGTGAGAGGAGGGTGATGGTCTCCTTTAGGTAAGTGTTAGGTTTAGGGTTAGGGTAAGTGCTAGGGTTAGGGTTAGGTTCAGGGTGATGTTTAGTGTGAGAGTGATTGTTAAGGTGAGGGAAAGGTTTCGGGTAAGGGTGAGGAATAGGGTGTGTGTGAGGGTTTGTGTTAGGGTGAAGGTGAGGATGACGGTGAGGGTTAGGGTGAGGGTGAGGGTGAGGGTGAGGGTTAGGGTTAGGGTTCGGGTGAGGGTTTGGGTGAGGGGTAGGTTTAGGCTTAGGGTGAGGGTTAGGTTTAGTGTGAGGGTTTGGCTGAGGGTAAGGGTTAGGTTAAGGTTAGGTTGGGAGTGAGGTTTAGGATTAGCGTGAGTGTTAGGGTGAGTTTAGGGTGAGGGTTAGGGTTAGGGTTAGTGTGAGGGTTAGGGTTAGGATTAGGATTAGGGTTAGGGTAAAGCTGAGGGTGAGCGTGAGGGTGAGGGATAGGGTTTGGGTTAAGGATCGCCTTTGTTTGAGGTTTAGGAATAGGGTTAGTGTTAGGGTGAGAGGAAGGGTTAGGGTGAGGGGTAGGGTGAAAGTTAGTTTTAGGGATAGGGTTAGGGTTAGGATTATGATGTGTGTGAGGTTGAGTGTTAGAGTAAGGGTGAGGGTTAGGGTTAGGGTTAGAGTGAGGGTGAGGGTGAGGGTTAGGGTTAGTGTTAGGTTTAGGGTGAGGGTGAGGGTTAGGGTTAGAGTTAGGGTTAGGTTTAGGGTTAGCCTGAGGGTGAGAGTGAGTGTGAAGGTGAGGGTGATGTTTAGGGTTAGGGTTAGGGTGAGGGCTAGGGTGAGAGTGAGTGTTACTGTGTGTTTGAGGTTTAGGATGAGGGTTTAGGTTATGTTAGGGTTAGGGATAGGGTAAGAGTGAGAATTAAGATGAGGGTGAGGGTAAGGGTGAGGTTTAGGATTAGGGTGAGGGTTAGGGTTAGGAATGGTGTTAGTGTTAAGTTTAGGGTTAGGGTTAGGGTAAGGGTTAAGGTTAGGTTTAGGGTTAGGTTTAGGGTTATTGTTAGGGTTGCGTTAGGGTTAGGGTGAGGGTGAGGATGAGGATGAGCATTAGGGTTAGGGTGAGTGTGAGGGTGAGTTTTAGGGTTTGCATTAGGGTTATGGTTAGGGTTAGACTGAGGGTGAGGGTGAGAGTTTGGGTTTGGGTGAGGGTTAGTGTTAGAGTTAAGATTAGTGTGAGGATGAGGGTTAGGCTTATGGTTAGGGTTCGGATGAGTGTTAGGTTGACGGGTAGGGTCATTGTTAGGGTGAGGGTTAGGGTTAGTGTGAGGGTTACTGTTAGGGTTAATGTTAGGTTTAGGGTGAGGGGTACGGTTAGGTTTATGGTGAGGGTTAGGGTTAGGGTTATGGATAGGTTGAGGGTGAGGGTGAGGCTGAGGGTTAGGGCAAGGGTTAGTGTGAGGGGTAGTGTTAGGGCTAGGGTGATGGTTAGGTTTAGGCTTAGGATGAGGGTTAGGGTGCGCGTGAGTGTGAAAGTGAGGTTTTCCTTTTGGTAAGGGTTAGGGTTAGGGTGAGGATTAGGTTGAGGGTGAGGGTTAAGTTGAGGGTTAGGGTCAGGGTGATGATTAGGTTTAGGGTGAGGGTGAGGGTTAAGGTTAGGCTTAGTGTGAGAGTTAGTCTTAGTGAGAGGGTTAGGGTTTGGTTTATAGTCAGAGTTAGTGTGAGGATAAGGGTTAGAATGAGGATTAGGGTGAGGGTGAGGGTGACAGTTATCATCAGGGTTAGGGTGAGGGTTAGGGTCAGGGTTAAGGTTAGGGTTATGTTTAGCATTAGTTTGAGGTTGAGGGTTAGGGTTATGGTTAGGGCGAGGGTTAGGGTAAGGATGAGGTTTCGGTTTAGGGTTAGGTTTAGGGTTAGGGTGAGGGTGAGGGTGAGGGTTAGGGTTAGTGTTAGGGTGAGGGTGAGGTTAAGGTTTAGGATTAGGGTTAGGGTTAGTCTTAGGGTGAGGGTGAGGATGAGGGTGAGGGTTAGGGTGAAGTTTATGGTTAGTGTTAGGTTTAGTTTGAGGGTTAGGTTGAGAGGTAGGGTTAGGTTTAGTGTGAGCCTTAGTGTTAGTTTGAGGGTTAGGGTTAGGTTTAGGTTTAGGGTTACCGTGAGGCTAAGGGTAAGGGTAAGTGTTAGTATGAGGGTGAGGTTTGGGGATAAGGTTAGGGTGAGGGTGAGGGTTAGGTTGAGGGTTAGGGTGAGGTTGAGGTTTAGATTTACCTTTAGGGTTAGGGTGAGTTGTAGGGTGAGTTTTAGGGTTAGGGTTAAGTTTAGGGTTATTGTGAGGGTTAGGCTGAATTTGAGGGTGAGGGTGAGGGTGCGGGATAGGGATATGGTTAGGATTAGGTTTAGGATTAGTGTTAGGCTGAAGTTAGGGGTTAGGTTGAGGGTGAGGGTTACGGTTAGATTTAGTTTTAGGGTGAGGGCTAGTGGAGGGTGATGGTTAGGGTGAGGGTTAGGGTGAGGGTGAGGGTTTCGTTTAGGAACGCCTTAGGGATAGGGTTAGGGTGAGGATTATGGTGAGTGTGAGGTTTAAGGTGTGGGTTAGGGTTATGTGAGGATTAAGGTTAGGGTTAGGGTGAGGGTGAGGGTGAGGGTGTAGGTGAGGGTTAGGGTTGGGGTGAGGGGTAATTTGAGGGGTAGGTTTAGGGTTAGTGTCAGGATAAGGTTTAGGGTGAGGGTTAGGTTGAGAGTGAGGGTTAAGGTGATGGTTAGGTTTAGTATGAGGGTGATGGTTAGAGTTAGATTATGGTAAGAGTTAGGTTTAGGTTTAGGTTTAGGTCCAGGTTTAGGGTGAGGTTTAGTGTTAGATTTAGGGTTAAATTAGGGTGAGGGTTAGAGAGAAGGTAAGGGTTAGAATGAGGGTTAGGGTGAGGGTGAGGTTTAGGGATAACATTAGGGTTAGGTTTAGGGTTAGGGTGAGGGTGAGGGTTAGGGTTAGCAGTAGGGTTAGTGTTAGTGTTAGTGTTAGGGATAGGGTTAGTGTGAGGGTGAGGGTAAGGGTTAGGATTAGGGTTAGGTTTAGGGTGAGGGTTAGGGTTAAGGTGACGGTGAGTGTAAGGGTTAGGGTGAGGGCTAGGGTTAGGGTTAGGTTTAAGGTTGGTTTAGGTTTAGGGTGAGGGTGAGGGTGAGAGTTAGGTTTAGGATTAGGCTTAGGTGTAGGGTTAGGCTTAGTGTGAGAGTGAGGGTGAGGGTCAGAGTTAGGTTTTAGGTGAGGATTAGGGTTATTTTTAGGGTTAGGGTGAGGGTGAGGTTGAGGGTGAGGGTGAGGATTAGGGTTTTGGTGAGGGTTAGGGTTAGGGTTAGGTTTAAGGTTAGGGTGAGGGTTAGGTTTAGGGTTAGGTTCAGAATGATAGTTAGGCTGATGGTTAGGCTTAGGGATATGGTGAGGGTAAAGGTTAGAGTGAGGGAGACGGTTAGGTTTAGGATTAGGGTTAGGGTTAGGGTGAGGTTTAGGGATAGTGTTAGTTTTACGGTGAGGATTTTGGTTAGGGTTAGGTTTAGAGTTAGGGTGAGAGTGAGCGTTAGGGTTTGAATTAGGGTTAGGGTTAGGGTTATACTGAGGTGGAGTTTCAGGCTGAAGGTGAGGGTCAGGGTTAGGGTGAGGGTTAGGATTAGGGTTAGGGGTAAGGTTAGGTTGAGATTTAGGGTTAGGGTTAGGTTTATGATGAGGGTTAGGCTGACGATGAGGGTTAGGGTTCGGGGGAGGATAAGGTTTAGGGTGAGGGTTAAGGTGAGGGTGAGGGTTAGGGTTAGGCTTAGGGTTAGTTTGAGGGTTAGGGTGAGACTTTAGTGTTTCCTTTAGGGTTGGGGTGAGGGTGAGGGTTAGGGTGAAGATAAGGGTTAGGGTGAGGGTCAGGGTGAGGGTGAGTTTTAGGGTTAGGGTTAGGGTTTGGGTTATTGTTAGGGTTACGTTTAGGCTGAGGGTGAGAGTGACGGTGAGGGTGTGGGTGAGATGTAGTGTTGGTGTGAGGGTTAGTGTTAGGGTGAGTGTGAGATTTAGAATGAGGGCTAGGTTGAGGTTGAGGGTTAGGGTGAGGGTGCAGGTGAGGGTGAGGGGTAGGTTTAGCGTTAGGGTGAATGAGGGTGAGGGTTTCTGATAGGTAAGGGTTAGTGTTATGGTTAGGATGAGGTCTGGGTTAGGGTGAGGTTTAGGGTGAGTGTGAGGGTGAGGATTAGCTTTAGAGTTAGGGTTAAAGTTAGGGTTAATGTTTGGGTTAGGGTGAGGGTATGGTTGAGGGTTTGGTTTAGGGTGAAAGTTAGGGTTAGGTTTAGGGTGTGGGTTAGTGTTAGGGTGATGTTTAGGATGAGGGTGAGGGTGAGGGTGAGGGTGAGGGTGAGGCATAGTGTTTGGGTGAGGGTTAGGTTTAGTGTGAGGATTACCGTGACGTTGAGTGTTTGGGATAGTGTTAGGGTTAGGTTGAGTGTTAGAGTTAGGGTTAGGGTTAGGGTGAATGTTATTGTGAGGGTTAGTGTTAGGGTTAGATTGAGGGTTAGGTTTAGGGTTAGAGTGAGGGTTAGGGTGAGGTTTAGGGTTAGGGTTAGGGTTAGGGTGAGGGTTAGTGTTAGGGTGAGTGTGAGGGTAAATATTAGGATGAGTGTTATTGCTAAGTTGAGAGTAAGGGTTAGGGTGAGGTTGAGGTTTAAGTTTTGCATTAGGCTTAGGGTGAGGGTAGCTTTAGGGTTAGGGTGAGGGTGAGGTTTAGGGTTAAGGTTGGGCTGAGTGTGAGGGTGAGGGTTAAGGTTACTGTTAGGGTGAGGGTGAGGGTTAGGGTTAGGATTAGGGTTATTGTAAGAATTAGGCTGTGGGTGAGGGTTAGGGTGAGGGTAAGGGTTAGGGTTCTGTTTGGGTGTAGGTTAGGGTTAGTGTGAGGGTTAGGTTGAGGTTGAGTGTAAGGGTTAGTGTGAGACTTAGAGTTACCGTGAGTTTTAGGGTGAGGGTGAGGGTGAGGGTGAGGGTTAGGGTGAGGGTGAATGTTAGGGTTAGGATGAGGTTTACGGTTAGGATTACCGTTAGGGTGAGGGCTAGGGTGAGGGTAATGTTTAGGGTGAGGGTCTGGGTGAGGGTTAGGCTGAGGGAAAATATTATGGGTTAGGATTAGTTTTAAGTATAGGGTGAGGGTGAGGTTAAGGCTTAGGTTTAGGGTTAGGGTGAGGGTGAATGTTAGGGTTAGTTTTAGGGTTAGGGTGAGGGTTAGGGTTACGGTTAGAGTTAGGGTTAGTGTGAGGGTTATGGTTAAGGTTAGGTTTAGCGTGAGGGTAAGGCTTAGGGTGAGGGTTAGGGTTAGTGTGAGAGTTAGGGTTAAGATTAGTGTTAGATTGAGTTTGAAGGTGAGGGTTAAGGTTGGGTGAGGTTTAGAGATAGAGTGAGGGTTAGGGTTGGATAAGGGTTAGAGTTAGTGTGAGGGTGAGGGTGAGGGTTAGGGTTAGGGTTAGGGTTAGACTAAGGGTGATGATGAGTGTGAGGGTGACAGCTTGGTTTATGGTGAGGGTTAGGGTTAGGGTGAGGGTGAGGGTAAGCGTGAGGGTTAGGGTTAGGGGTAGGATGAGGGTTAGGTTTAGGGGTAGGGTTATGGTTAGTGTGGGGGTCGGGTTACTGTGACTGTAAGGTTTACGGTTAAGGTTAGGGTTAGGGAGAGGTTAAGTGTTAAGTTAGTGTGAGGGTTAGGGTTAGGGTTAGGTTTCGGGTGAGGGTAAGGTTTAGGGTGAGTTTTAGTGTGAGTTTGAGGGTTAGGCTTAGGGTTAGTGTTAGGATTATTGTGTGGTTGAGGGTGAGGTTGAGGGGAAGTGTGAGGTTTAGGGTTAGGGTTAGGGTTAGGTTTAGGGTGAGGGTTTGAGTGAGGGTTAGAGTAAGGGTTAGGGTTAGGGTTAGGGTGAGAATGAGGGTTAGGTTTAGGATTAGGGTTAGGGTTAGTGTTAGGCTGAAGGTGAGTGTGAGGTTGAGGGTTAGGGTTAATGTTGGGTTAATGCTAGGCTGACGGCTATTGTGAGGGTAAGGGTTAGGGTGAGGTTGAGGGTGAGGGTGTGGGTTTCATTTAGTGGTTAGGGTTAGGTTTAGGGTGAGGATTATTTTGAGGGTGAGGCTTAGGGTTAGGATGCGGGTTAATGTTAGGGTTAGGTTGAGGGATAAGTTTAGGGTGATGTTAAAGATAAAGGTGAGAGTTATGGTGTTGGTTAGTGTTCGGGTGTGGGGTACGGTTACGGTTAGAGTTTGGTTGAGGTCTAGGGTGAGGGTGAGGGTTAGGTTTAGGGTTAGGTATAGAGTGAGAATTAGGTATAGGGTTGGGGTTAGGGTGAAGTTTAGGCTGAATGGAATGGTTAGGGTTAGGGTGAGGGTTAGGTTTAGTCTGAGGGTTAGGGATAGGGTTAGGGTAAGTGTGAGGTTAATGGTTAGGGTGAAGGTTAGGTTGAGGGTGCGGGTTAGGATTAGGGTTATGGTTAGGGTGAGGGTGAGGGTTACGTTTAGGTTTCGGGTGAGGCTTAGGCTTAGGGTGAGGGTTAGGGTGAGGGTTAGGATTAGGGTTAAGCATAAGGTGAAGGCGAGGTTGAGGCTGAGGTTTAGGGTGAGGGTGAGGGTGAGGGTTAGTTTTAGGGTAAGCTTGAGGGTTTGGGTTAGGGTTAGGTTTAGGATTAGGGTTAGGGTTAGGGTTGGGCTGAGGGTGAGAATGAGGGTGAAGGTGAGGGTTAGGCTTAGGGTTAGGGTGAGGGTTAGGGTTAATCTGAGGGTTAGGTTGAGGTTGAAGATAAGGTTTAGGATGAGGGTTAGAGTGAGTGGGAGATTTAGGGTTAGGGCTAGTGTTAGGGTGAGTGTTAGGGTGAGGGTTAGGTTTAAGGTTAGGTTAGGGTTAGGGCGAGGGTTAGGGTGAGAGAGAGTTAGGCTTAGGATTAGTGTTAGATTTAGGGTTAGGCTTAGGGTGAGGGTGAGGGTGAGGTTTAGGGTTAGGGATAGTGTTAGGGTTACGGTGAGGGTTAGGGTTAGGATGATGTCTAGGGTCAGGTTTAGGGTTAGGGTGAGGGTTAGGGTTAGGGTGAGGCTTAGGGTTAGGGTTAGTTTTAGGGTGAGGGTTAGGTTTAGGCTTAGGCTTAGGCTGTGAGTGAGTTTGAGTGTGAAGGTGAGGGTTAGGTTTAGGGTGAGGCTTAGGGTTAGGTTTAGGGTGAGGGTCATGTTTAGAGTGATGTTTAGCGTGAGGTTGAAGTTCAGGGTGAGAGTGAGCGTTAAGGTTTGGGTGAGGGTTAGGGTTAGGGTGAGGGTTAGTGTGACGGTGAGGTTTAGGGTGAGTGTGTGGATTAGATTTAGGTTTAGGGTTAGGGTTAGGGTTACTTTTTGGGTTAGGGTAAGGGTTAGGTTTAGGGTTAGCGTTAGGATTAGTTTGCAGGTTAGGGTTAGGGTTAGTGTTTGAGTTAGGGTGAGGCTAAGGGTTAGGGTGATGGTAAGGGTTAGGGTGAGAGTTATGGATAAAGGTTAGGGTTATATTGAGGTTGAGTATGAGGGTTAGGGTTGGGTGAGGTTTAGAGTTAGAATGAGGGTTAGGGTTGGATTAGGGTTAGAGTTAGGGTGAGGGTGAGTGTGAGGGTTAGGGTTAGGATTAGGGTTAGGGTTAGGGCAAGTGTTAGTGTGAGGATTAGGGAGACTGAGGGTTAGGGTTAGGGTTAATGTTAGGATGAAGGTTAGAGTGAGGGTTACGTTTAGGGTTAGGGTTAGGTTGAGGGTTATGGTCAGAGTGCGGGTTAGTTTGAGGGTGAGGGTTAGGGTTAGGGTGAGGGTATTGATTAGGGTTAGGTTAAGTGTTAGGGTGAGGGTTAGGGTGAGGGGTAGGGTTAGGGTTAGGGTGAGGGTTAGGCTTAGTGTGAGGTTTAGGCTTAGAGTTAGAGTTCCTGGTAGTGCTAGGGTCAGTTTGATCGTTAGGGTTAGGGTTAGGATTAGGATTAGGGTTAGGGTGAGGGTGAGGGTGTGGGTGAGATTTAGGGTTAGAATTAGGTTTAGGGGGAGCATGAGAGTGAGGGTTAGGTTTAGGTTTAGGATTAGGGTTAGGCTTAGGCTCAAGTTGAGTGTGAGAGTAAGAGGTAGGTTTCAGGTTCGGGTTAGGGTTCAGGTTCAGGTTAGGGTGAGGGTTAGGGTTAGGATTAGGATTAGGGTTAGGTTAAACCTGAGGGTAAGGGTGAGGGTGAGGGTAAGGGTGAGGGTGAGTGTTAGGGTTAAGGTGAGGGATAGGGTGAGGGTTAGGTTTAGTGATAGGACGATGCTGAGGGAAAGTGTTAGGGTGAGTGTTAGGGTGAGGGTGAGGGTTAAGGTGAGGGTTAGGGTTAGGGTGAGGTTTAGGGTTGTTAGGGTTAGGGTGAGGGTGAGGGTGAAGCTAAGGGTTAGTGTTAGGTTTAGGGTAAGCGTGCGGGTGAGGATTAGGGTTAGGGTTAGGCTGAGGGTGAGATTGACGGTGAAAGTGAGGGTGAGATTTAGGGTTAGGGTTAGGGTATGGGTTAGGGTGAGGTCTAGGGTGAGGGTGAGTGTTAGTGTGTGGTTGAGGTTGAGGGTGAGCGTTTAGTTTAGTTTAGGGTTAGGGTTAGTGTTCGGGTGAGAATTAGGATGAGGCTGAGTGTTAGGGTGAGGGTTAGGGTTAGGGTTAGGTTTAGGGTTAGGGTTAGGGTTAGGGTTAGGGTTAGGGTTAGGGTTAAGGTAAGGGTTAGGGTTAGGATTAGGGTTAGGGTTAGGGTTATTGTTAGGGTTAGGGTTAGGGTTTGGGTGAGTGTAAGGGTGAGGGATAGCGTTAGGGTTAGTGTTAGGTTTAGGTTGAGAGTGAGGGTGAGGGTTAGGGTTAGGATTACTTTTAGGGTTAGGGTTAGACTGTGGGTTAGGGTGAGGGTGAGGGTTGGGCTTAGGGTTATTTTTAGGGTTAGGTTAAGATTAGGGTGAGGGTGAGTTTTAGTTTTAGCGTTAGGGTGAGGGTTAGGGTTAGGGCTAGGCTTAGGTTGAGGATGAGGGTTAGGGTTAGGGTTAGGGTTAGGATGAGGGTTAGGGTGAGGGGTCGGGTCCTCCTTATGGTGAGGGTTAGGGTTAGTGTGAGGGTTAGGGTTAGTTTAGTGTTAGGGTTAGGTTGAGGGGTACATTTATGGTTAGGGTGAGGGTTAGGTTTAGTTTGAGGGTTAGGGTTAAGGTTAGGATTAGCGTGAGGGAAAGGTTTATGGTGAGGGTTAGGGTCAGGGTGAGGTTTGGGTTTAGTGTGACCGTTAGGGTTAGGGTTAGGGTGAGATTAAGGGTTAGGGTGAGCGTGAGGGTTAGGGTGAGACTGAGGATTAGGGTAAGTGTGAGTGATAGGGTGAGGGTTAGGTTGAGGGTTAGTGTTAGTGTTAGGGTTAGGGTTAGTGTGAGGGTGAGGGTTAGGGTTAAGGTTAGGGTGAAAGTTAGGGTTAGGCTTAGTGTGAGGTTTAGGGTTAGGGTTAGGTTTAGAGTCAGGGTGAGGGTGAGTGATAAGGTTAGAATTAGGATTGTGGTTAGGGTTAGGATGAGGGTGAGGTTGATTGTGAGTGTTAGGGTTACGGTGACAGTGAGGGTCAGGGTTAGGGTTAGGGATTGGGTGAGGGTTACGGTGAGGTTTTGGTTTAGTATGAGGGTTAGGCTGAGGGCTAGGGTTAGGGTTAGGGTGAGGGTTATGTTTAGTGTGAGGGTTAGAATTAGGGTTAGTGTTAGGGTGATGGTTAGGTTTAGGTTTAGGGTTAGAGTTAGGGTTATAGTTAGAGTTAAGATGAGGGTGAATGTGAGGGTGAGGGTGAGGATTAGGGTAAGGTTTAAAATGAGGGTTGGTGAAGGTTAGGGTTAGGGTTAGGGTGTGGTTTAGGGTTAGGATTAGGGTTAGCTTGAGGGGTAGGGTGAGGGTGAGGGTTTGGTTTAGTGTGAGGGTAAGTGTTAGGGGGAGGGTTAGCTTGAAAATGAGGGTTAGGGATAGCGTAAAAGTTTTAGTTTGAGGGTTAGGGTGAGGGTTAGGGTTAAGGTGAGGTGAGGGTTAGGGTTAGGGTTAGGTTTACGGTGAGGTTGAGGGTGAGGGGTATTGTTAGAATTAGTATTCGGGTTAGGTTTAGGATTAGGGTGAGGTTCAGGGTGCGGGTTAGGTTTAGGGTTACAGTGAGGGTCAGGGTGAGGGTTAGGCTTAGGTTTATGGTTAGGGATAGGGTGAGGATTAGCGTTATGGTTAGGTTCAGTGTGAGGGTTAGGCTGAGGGGTTGGGTTATGTTTAGGGTGAGGGTAATGTTTAATGTGAGGGTTAGGGTTAGGGTTAGTTTTAGGGTGAGGGTTAGGGTTAGGGTTAGAGTTGGGGTTATCTTTAGGGTTAGGGTGAGGGTGAGGGTGATGGTGAGGGTGAAGTTTAGGGATTGGATTAGGTTTAGTGTGATGGTGGGAGTGAGGCTTAGGATTAGAATTAGGATTAGGGTTAGGGTTAGGATGAGGGTGAGTGGGAAGGGGAGGGGGAGGCTTAGGTTTAGGGGTATGTTTAAGGTTAGGGTTAGAGTGAGAGTTAGGTTAAAGTTATTGTTAGGATTAGGGTGAGGGTGACGGTGAGTGTGAGGGTTCGGGTGAAGGTTAGTGTTAGGGATAGAGTTAGGGTGAGGGCTAGGTTGAGTGTGAGGTTTAGGGTTATGGTGAGGTATAGGGTGAGAATTAGGGTTAGGTTTAGGTTTAGGGTGAGGGTTAGGCTCAGGTGTAGGGTTAGGGTTAGGGTGAGGGTTAAGTTTAGTCTGAGGGTTACGGTTAGTTTTTGGGTTAGGGTTAAGCTTAAGGTGAGGGTAAGGGTAAGGGTGAGGGTGAGGTTTAGGGTTAGGTTTAGGGTGAGGCTTTTTTTGAGGGTTAGGGTTAGGGTTAGGGTTAAGGTTAGGGTGAGGGTGAGGGTTAGAGTTAGGGTAAGGGTGAGGGTGAGAGTGAGGCTGAGGGTTAGGATGAAGGTGAGTGTGAGGGTGAGGGTGAGGGTTAGGGTTGAGGTGAAGGTAAGGGTGAGGATTACAGTAAGGTTTTGTTTTAAGGTTAGGGTTAGGCTGAGCGTGAGGTTGAGGGTGAGGGTGAGGTTTAGGGTTAGGTTTAGGGTGAGTGTGAGGGTTAGGGATAGGGTGAGGTTGAGGGTTAGGATTAGCGTTAGGGTTAGAGTAAGAGTTAGGGTGAGGATTAGTATGAGGGTGCGGGTTAGGGTTAGGGTGAGCGTTAGGTTTAGGTTTAGGGTTAGGGTGAGGGCTAGAGTGAGGGTAAGGGTTAGGGTGAGGGTGAAGGTGAGGGTGAGGGTGAGGTTTAGGGTTAGCTTAAGGTTTAAGTTTAGGGTTAGGGTGAGTATTAATGTGACTTGATGATTAGGGTGATGGTAAATGTTAGGGTGAGGGTTAGCGCTATGGTTAGGGTGAGGGTTAGGGTGAGGGTGAGGTAAAATGTGAGCGTGAGGGTTAGGGTGAGGGTGAAGATTTGGGTTAGGGTTAGGGTGGGGGTAAGGGTTAGGATTAGGTTAGGGTTAGATTTAGGGTGAGGGTGAGGGTGAGTATTAGTGTGCAGATTACGGTTAGGGTTAGCATTGGGGTAAGGATGAGAGTGAGAGTTAGGTTTAGGATTAGTGTTAGGTTAGGGTTAGGGTTAGGGTAGGGTGAGGGTGAGGTTTCTGGTTAGGGATAGGGTTAAGGTTAGGTTGAGTGTTAGGGTTAGGTTGATGTTTAGTGTTAGTATTAGGGTTAGGGTGAGGGTTAGTGTTAGGTTGAGGTTTAGGTTTAGGGTTAGGGTTAGGGTGAGGGTTAGGCTTAGGGTAAGGCTTAGGCTGTGAGTGAGGGTGAGGGTGAGGGTGAGGGTTAGGTTTAGGGTGAGGCTTAGGGTTAAGGTGATTGTTATGTTTAGGGTGATGTTTAGTGTGAGGGTGAGGTTCATGGTGAGAGTGAGGTTTAGGTTTTGGGTGAGGGTTAGGTTTATTTTGAGTGTTAAGGTGACTGTGAGGGTTAGGGTGAGGGTGAGGATTAGGGCTAGGGTTAGGGTGAGGCTTAGGTTTAGTTTTAGGTTTAGAGTGAGGTTTAGTGTGAGGTTTAGGTTTAGGGTTAGCATTACGATTAGTGTGAGGGTTTGGGTTAGGTTTAGGGCTTGGGTTAGGGTGAGGGTAAGGGTTAGTGTGAGGGTTAGGATTAGGGTGAGAGTTAGGGTTAAGGTTAGGGTTAGATAGATGTTGAGGGTGGGGGTTATGGTTGGGTGAGTGTTAGAGTTAGACTGAGGGATATGGTTGGATTAGGGTTAGAGTTAGGTTGAGGGTGAGGGTGAGGGTTTGAGTTAGGATTAGGTTAGGGTTAAGGTTAGACTGAGGGTGAGGGTGAGGGTGAGATTGAGGGTTAGGGTTAGGTTTTGACTAGGGTGAGTTTTAGGGTTAGGGTTAGGTTGAGCGTGAGGGTTAGTTTTAGGGTGAGAGTTAGGGTTAGGGTTATGTTTAGGATGAGGGTTACGGTTAGGGTGAGGGTTAGGGTTAGTGTTAGGTTGAGGGTGAGGGTGAGGGTTAAGTTTAGGATTAGTGTTAGGGTTAGGGTTAGTCTTAGGGTGAGGTTTAGGGTGAGGGTGAGACTTAAGTTTAGGGTGAGGGTTAGGGTGTGAGTGAGGGTTAGAGTTAGGTTGAGAGTCTGGGTGATGGTGAGGGTTAGGGCGAGAGTGATGGTTAGACTTAGGGTTAAGGTGAGGGTTAGGGATAATGTGAGCCTTAGTGTGAGGGTGAGGATAAGGGTTAGGTTGAGGGTTAGTATGAGTGGCAGGTTTAGCCTTAGCGTTAGTGTTAGGGTGAGGGTTAGGGTTAAGTTTAAGTTAGGGTCAGGGTGAGATTTAGGGTTAATATTAGGGTTAGGGTTAGGGTAAGTGTTAGGGTGAGTGTTAGGGTTAGGGTGAGGGTTAGGTTTAGTGTGTGGGTTAGGGTTAGAATGAGGGTTAGGGTTAGGATTATGGTTAGGGTGAGGGCTAGGGTGAGGGTGAGGTTTAGGGTTAGACTTAGGGTTAGGGTGAGTGTTAGGGTTAGGGTTAGTGTTAGGGCTAGTGTGAGTTGAAGTTTTTTTTTTTTTTTTTGTCGGTCGTGGGGCTTGAACTCTGGGCCTGGGCGTTGTCGCTTAGCTCTACAGCTCAAGGCGAGCGCTCTACCACTTGAGCTACAGCGCCACTTCCGGTTTTCTGGTGGTTTTATTGGAGATAGGAGTCTCACGGTCTCTCCTGCCCGGGCTGGCTTTGAACCGCGATCCTCAGATCTCAGCCTCCTGAGTAGCTAGGATTACAGGTGTGAGCCACCAGCGCCTGGCGTGAGTTGAAGTTTTGCGTTAGGGTGAGGGTTAGGTTTAGTGTGAGGGTTAGGGTTAGGGTTAGGGTAAGGGTGAGGGTTAGGGTGAGAGTGAGGGTTAGGGTTAGCGTGAGTGTTAGCGTGAGGGTTAGGTTTAGGGTTAGTTTTAGTGTTAGGGTTAGGTTTAGGGTGAGGATGAGGGTAAGGGATAGTGTTAGAATTAGGATTAGGGTTAGGGTTAGGATTAGGGTGAGGTTGAGGGTGTGGTTTAGGTTTATTGTGACAGTCAGGGTCAGGGTGAGTTTTAGGGTTAGGTTTAGGGTTAGGGATAGGGTGAGGATTAGTGTTAGGGTTCGGTTTAGTGTGAGGGGTAGGCTGAGGGGTAGGGTTACGTTTAGGGTGAGGGTAAGGTTTAATGTGAGTGTTAGAGTTATGGTTAGTGTTAGGGTAAGGGTTAGGGTTAGGTTTAAGTTTAGTGTTGGGATTATTGTTAGGGTTAAGGTGAGGTTGAGGGTGACAGTGAGGGTGAGGTTTAGGGATAGGGTTTGGTATAGAGTGAGGGTGGGAGAGAGGGTTAGTGTTAGGATTATGATTAGGGTTAGGGTTAGGCTGAGGTGAGTGGGCAGGGGAGGGGAGGGATAGGTTTAGGGGTAGGTTTAGGGTTAGGGTTACGGTGAGAGTTAGGGTTATATTTATTGTTAGGATTAGGGTGAGGGTGAGGGTGAGGGTTCAGGTGAGGGTGAGGGTTAGGGATAGATTTAGGATGAGGGCTAGGATGAGTGTGAGGGTTAGGGTTATGGTTAGGGATAGGGTGAGAATTAGGGTTAGGGTTAGGGTTAGGGTGAGGGTTAGGGTGAGGTTTAGCTTTAGTCTGAGGGTTACGGTTAGGTTTAGGGTTAGGTTTATTCTTAGGGTGAGGGTAAGGGTAAGGGTGAGGTTTAGGGTGAGGGTGAGGTTTAGGGTTAGGTTTATGGTGAGGGTTGGGTGAGGGTTAGGGTTAGGGTTAGGTTTAGCGTGAGGGTGAGGTTTATGGTTAGGTTTAGGGTTAGGGTTAGGGTTAGGGTTAGGATTACGGTGAGGGTGAGGGTTAGGGTGAGGTTTAGGGTTAGGGTGAGGGTGAGAGTGAGGCTGAGGTTTTGGGTCAGGATGAGGGTGAGGGTGAGTACGAGGTTTAGGGTCAAGATGAGGGTAAGGATGAGGATTAGGGTAAGGATTTGTGTTAGAATTAGGGGTAGGTTGAGGGAAAGCTTGAGGGTGAGGTTGATTGTGAGGGATAGGGTAAGGATTAGGGTTAGGATTAGTTAGGGTGAGGATGAGCTTGAGGGTGAAGGTGAGGGTTAGTTTTAGGTTTAGGTTCAGGGTTAGGGTTAGTGTGAGGGTTAGGTTGAGTGTAGGGGAAGGTTTAGATGGAAGTTACAGTGAGGGTGTGGGTTAGGGTTAGGGTCAATGTGAAGGTGAGGCTTAGGATGAGGGTTAAGTTTAAGGATAGGGTTAGGGTTAGGGTGAGGGTTAGGGTTAATGTTAGAGTTAGGCTTATGGGAAGGGTTAGGGTGAGGGTTAGGGTTAGTTTGAAGGTTAGGGTTAGGGTGAGGGTTACGGTTAGGATTAGGGTTAGGGTGAGGGGTAGGGTAAGGGTGAGGGTTAGGGTGAGGTTTAGGGTTAGGGTTAGGGTGAAGTTAAGTGTTAGGGTTAGGTTTAGGGTGAAGGTTAGGGTTAGGGTTAGGGATAGGGTTAGGATTATTGTTAGGATTAGGGTAAGGCTGAGGGTGAGGGTGAAGGTGAGTTTGAGGTTGAGGTTTAAGGTTAGGTGTATTGTTAGGGTGAGGGTGAGAGTGAGGGATAGGGTTAGGATTAGAATTAGGGTTAGGGTTAGGCTGAGGGTGAGGGTGACGGCGTAGGTTAGGATTAGGGTGAGTGTTAGTGTTCGGTTTAGGGTGAAGTTTAGGTTTAGTGTGAGGGTGAGATTTAGGTTAGGGTGAGGGGTAGGGTTAGGGTTAGGATAAGGGCTAGGGTCAATGTGAGGGTTAGGGTTAGTGTTAGTATGAGAGAGGGTTAGGGTGAGGTTGAGGTTTAAGGTTAGTTTGAGGGTTAGGATTAGGGTGAGGGTTACGGTGTGGGTAAGGGTTAGGCTTAGGGTTGGGCAGAGTGCTAGGTGAGGGTGAGAGTTAGGGTTAGGTTTAGGGTTAGGGTTTGTCATAGAGTGAGGGTGAGGGTGAGAGTTAGGTTTAGGATTAGTGGTAGGTTCAGGGTTAGACTTAGGGTGAGGATGAGGGTGAGGGTAAGGGTTAGGGTGAGGGTTAGGTTAAGGTTGATGTTTAGGGTGAGGGTGAGGGTTAGGGTTAGGGTTAGGATTAGGGTGAGTGTTAGGGTTAGGGTTAGGGTTAGGGTGAATGTTAGGTTTGGGGTAAGGGTTAGGGTTAGGGTTAGGGTTAGGATGAGTGTTACGGTTAGGGTGAGGGTTAGGGTTAGTGTTAGGTTGAGGGTGAGGATGAGGGTTAAGTTTAGGATTAGTGTTAGGGTTAGTGTTAGTCTTAGGGTAAAGGATAGGTTAAGGGTGAGGCTCAAATTTAGGGTGAGGATTAGGGTTAGGATGAGGATTAGAGTGACAGTGAGGGTTAGTTTGAAGGTGACAGTTAGGCTTAGGTTTAGGGTGAGGGTTAGGGTTAATGTGAGGCTTAGGGTGAGGGTGAGGATAAGGGTTAGGTTGAGGGTTAGCATGAGTGGGAGGTTTAGTGTTAGGGTTAGGGTTAGGGTGAGGTTCAGGGTTAAGGTTAGGTTAGGGTTAGGGTGAGGGTTAGGTTTATTGTTAGGTTAGGGTTAGGGTTAGGGTGAGGTTTAGGGTTAGGGTTAGGTTTAGCGTGAGGTTGAGGGTGAGGGATATTGTTAGAATTAGAATTAGGGTTAGGTTCAGGATTAGGGTGAGGTTGAGGGTGCGGGTTAGGTTTAGGTTTACAATGAGGGTCATGGTGAGGTTTAGGGATAGGTTTAGGCTTAGGGATAGGGTGAGGATTAGCATTTGGGTTAGGTTTAGTGTGAGGGTTAGTCTGAGGGTTAGGGTTACATTTAGTGTGAGGGTAAGGTTTAATGTGAGGGTTAGGGTTAGGGTGAGGTTGAGGGTGATGGTGAGGGTGAGGTTTAGGGATAGGTTTAGGTTTAGAGTGAGGGTGCGAGTGAGTGTTAGGGTTAGGGTTAGGATAAGGGTTAGGGTTAAGCTGAGGGTGAGTGCGACGGGGAGGGGGAGGGTTAGGGTTAGGTGTAGGTTTAGGGTTAGGGTTACAGTGAGAGTTAGGTTAAAGTTATTGTTAGGATTAGGATTATTGTGAGGTTGAGGGTGAGTGTGAGAGATCGGGTGAAGGTTAGGGTTAGGGTTAGGGTGAGGGTGAGGGTGAAGGATAGGTTAGTATGAAGGTTAGGGTTAGAGTTAGTGTCAGGTTTAGGGTGAGGGTTTGAGTGAGGGTTCAGGTTAGGGTTAGGGTTAGGATTAGGGTGAGGGTGAGGGTTAGGGTTAGGATTAAGTTTACGGTCATATTTAGGCTGAGGGTGAGGGTGAGTTTGAGGGTTAGGGTAGGGTTGGGTTAATGTTTGGCTGTGGGCTATTGTGAGAGTGATGGTTCGAGTGAGGCTGTGGGTGAGTGTGAGGGTTTCGGTGAGGTAAGGGTTAGTGTTAGGGTGAGGGTGAGGATTAGGATGAGGGTGAGGGTTAGGGTTAGGGTGAGTGTTAGTGTTAGGGTTAGGGTCAGGGATAGGTTTAGGGTGATGTTTAGGATGAGGGTGAGGGTTAGGTTGAGGGTTCGGTTTCCGGTGCTGTTTAGGTTTACGGTTAGAGTTAGGGTGAGGGCTAGGGTGAGGGTCAGGGTTAGGGTTAGGGTTAGGGATAGCGTGAGAATTAGGATTAGGTTTAGGGTTTGGGTGAGTGTTAGGCTGAGGGGAATGGTTATGATTAGGGTGAGGGTTAAGTTTAGTCTGAGTGTTAAGTTTAGGATTAGGGTTAGTGTGAGTTTAAGAGTTAGGGTGAGGGTTAGGGTGAGGGTGAGTGTTAGGGTTAGGTTTAGGGTGAGGGTTATATTTAGGGTGAGGATTAGGGTGAGTGTTATGGTTAGGGTTAAGGATAGGGTGACGGTGAGGTTGAGGCTAAGATTTAGGGTGAGGGTGAGGGTGAATGTGAGGGTTAGTGTTAGGGTAAGAGTGAGGGTGAGGGATAGGTTTAGGTTTAGGGTTAGGGTTAGGGTTAGGATAAGGGTGAGAATGAGGGTGATGATGAGGGTTTGGCTTAGGTTTACCTTGAGGTTTAGGGTTATTGTGAGGGTTAGGGTTAGGGTGAGGGTAAGGGTTAGGTTTACAGTTAGGGTGAGTGGGAGGTTTAGGGTGAGGGTTAGTTTGAGAGTTAGGGTTAAGGTTAGGTTAGGGTTAGGGTGAGAGTTAGCGTTAATGTTAGGCCTAGGGTTAGGGTAAGTGTTAGGGTGAGGGTTAGGGTTAGCGTGAGGGCTAGGGTGAGGGTTAGTGTTAGGGTAAGGGTTAGGGTTAGGGTTAGGGTGAAAGTAAGGGTTAGGTTTAGGGTTAGGGTGAGGTTTAGGTTTAGAGTTAGGTTTAGTGTGAGGGTGAGGGTGAGGTATAGGGTTCGAATTAAGATTATGTTTAGGCTTAATATGAGGGTGAGGTTTAGGGTGAATGTTAGGGTTAGGGTGACAGTGAGGGTCATGGTGAGATTTAATGTTAGGGATGGGATAGGGATAGGGTGAGGATTAGCGTTAGGGTTTGGTTTAGTTTGAGGGTTATTCTGAGGGGTAGGGTTGGGTTAGGGTTCGGGTTAGGTTTAGTGTGAGGGTTAGGTTTAGGGTTAGTGTTAGGGTGAGGGTTAGGGTTAGGGTTAGGGTTAGAGTTGAGGTTATTGTTAGGGTTAGGGTGAGGGTGAGGCTTATGTTAGGGTTAGGTTTACAGTGAGGGTTAGGTTTCGGATTAGGATTATTGTTAGGGTTAGGCTGAGGGTGAGTGGGAAAGCGAGGGGGAGGGTTAGGATTAGGGGTAGGTTTAGGGTTAGTGTTAAGGTGAGAGTTAGGTTTAAAGTGATTATTAGGATTAGGGTGAGGGTGAGCGTGAGGGTATGGGTGAGGGTTCGGGTGAGGGTTAGGTTTAGGGATAGAGTTAGGGTGAGGGCTAGGGTGAGTGTGAAGATTAGGGTTATGGTTAGGGATAGGGTGAGAATTAGGGTAGGTTTAGTTTTAGGGTGAAAGTTAGGCTCAAGGTTTTGGGATAGGTTTAGGGTGAGGGTTAGGTCTAGTCTGAGAGTTACAGTTAGGATTAGTGTTAGGGTTACGGTTAGGGTGATGGTAAGGGTTAGGGTGAGGGTTAGGGTGAGAGTGATGTTTACGTTTACGTTTACGGTGAAGGTTGGGTGAGGGTTAGGGTGAGGTAGAGAGTTAGGTTTAGGTTTAGGGTGAGGGTTATGGTTAGAGTGAGGGTTAGGGTTAGGGTTATGATGAGGGTGAGGGTGAGGCTGAGGGTTAGGTTGAGGGTGAGTGTGAGGTTGTGTTTGAGGGTTCGGTTAGGGTGAGGGTGAGGGTGAGGGTGAGGGTTAGAGTAAGGATTTGGGTTAGGATTAGGGTTAGGCTTAGTGTGAGCATGAGGGTGAGGGTAAGGGTTAGTGTGAGGGTTAGGGTTAGGGTTAGGGTGAGGGTTAGGTTTAGGCTTAGGGTTAAAGTTAGAGTTAGTGTTAGGATGAGGGTTACGGTTATGGTGAGGGTTAGGGTTAGTATTAGGTTTAGGGTGAGGGTGAGGGTTAAGTTTAGTTTTAGTGTTAGTGTTAGGGTTTTTCTTAGGGTGAGGGTTAGGGTGAGGGCGATTTTTCAGTATGGGCTGAGAGGTAGGGGGTGGGTGATTGTTATGGTTAGGGGGAGGGTTAGGTTGACGTTGAGGGTTAAGTGAGGGTGAGGGTTGGTCTTTGTTTTAGTGTGAGGTTTAGTTTTTATGTGAGGCTTAGGGTGAGGGTGAGAATAAGGGTTAGGTTGAGGGTTAGGATGAGTGGGAGGTTTAGTTATAGTGTTAGTGTTAGGATCAGGGTTAGGGTGAGGGTTAGGGTTAATATTAAGTTAAGGTTAGGGTGAGGGTTAGGCTTAGGTTTAGGGTAAGTGTTACGGTGAGGGTTAGGGTTAGGGTGAGGGTTAGGTTTAGGGTGTGGTTTAGGGTTAGAATGAGGGTCAGGGTTAGGGTGAGGTTTACGCTAAGGATTATGGTTAGGGTGAGGGCTAGGGTGAGGGTGAGGGTTAGGGTTAAGCTTAGGGTTAGGCTGAGGATTAGGGTTTGGTTTAGGTTTTGGGTTAGTGTGAGTTGTAGTTTTAGGGTTAGGGTGATGGTTAGGTTTAGTGTGAGTGTTAGGGTGACAGTTAGGTTTAGGGTGAGGGTATGTGGTAGGGTGCGGGTGAGGTTTAGGGTGAGAGTAAGGGTTATGGTTAGCGTGAGTGTTAGGGTGAGGGTTAAGGTGAGGGTTAGTGTTAGGGTTAAGGTTAGGTTTACGGTGAGGGTGAGGGTTAGGTTTAGAGTTAGGGTTAATTTAGGTTTAGGGTTAGGGTTAGGTTTAGGGTGAGGTTTAGGGTTAGGGTTTGGTTTAGCATGAGAGTGAGGGTGAGGGATAGGGTTAGAATTAGGATAATGGTTAGGCTTAAGATGAGGGTGAGTTTAAGGGTGAGCGTTACGGTTAGGGTGACAGTGAGGGTCAGGGTGAGATTAAGGGTTATGGATGGTTTAGAGATAGGGTGAGGATTAGCGTTAGGGTTTGGTTTAGTGTGAGGGTTAGGCTGAGGGGTAGGGTTATGGTTAGGGTAAGGGTTAGGTTTAATGTTTGGGTTAGGGTTAGTGTTAGTTTGAGGGTTATGCTTAGGGTTATGGTTAGAGTTGGGGTTATTGTTAGGTTTATGGTGAGGGTGAGGGTGAGGCTGAGGGTGAGGGTGAGGTTTATGTTAGGGTTAGGTTTAGAGTCAGTGTGGGAGTGAGGGTTAGGGTTAAGATTAGGATTAGTGTTAGGGTTAGGCTCAGGGTGAGTGGGAAAGGGAGGAGGAGGTTTAGGGGTAGGGGTAGGTTTAGGGTTTGCGTTAATGTAAGAGTTAGGGTTAAAGTGATTGTTAGGATTAGGGTGAGGGTGAGCGTGAGGGTTCGGTTGAGGGATCGGGTGAGGGTTAGGGTTAGTGATAGAGTTATGGTGAGGGCTAGGGTGAGTGTGAGTGTTAGGGTTATGGTTAGGTATAGGGTGAGAATTAGGGTTAGGGTTAGGGTTAGTGTGAGAATTAGGCTCAGGGGTAGTTTTAGGGTTAGGGTGAGGGTTAGGGTGAGGGTGATGTTTAGTTTTAGGTTTACGGTGAGGGAGAGAGTTAGGGTTATGATGAGGGTGAGGCTGAGACTGAGGCTTAGGTTGAGGGTAAGGGTGAGGTTGACCTTGAAGATTAGGGTTAGGGTGAGGGTGATGGTGAGGTTGAGGGTTAGGGTAAGGATTTGGGTTAGGATTAGGGTTAGGCTGAGGGTGAGCTTGATGGTGAGGGTGAGGTGATGGTTAGGGTTAGGACTAGGGTTAGGATTAGGGTTAGGCTGAGGATGAGCTTGAGGGTGAGGTTGAGGGATAGGGTTAGGGTTAGTGTGAGGGTTAGGATTAGGGTAAGGGTCAGGTTTAGATTGAAGGTTAGAGTGAGGGGGAGGGTTAGGATTAGGGTTAGGGTTAGGGTGAGGTTTAGAATGAGGGTTTAAGGTTTGGGTTAGCGTTAATATTAGGGTTAGTCTTAGGGTGAGGGTTAGGGTGAGGGTTAGGGTTAGTGTGAGAGTTAGGGTTAAGGTGAGGGTTAGGGTTAGGATTAGGTTTAGGGTGAGGGGTAGGGTGAGGGTGAGGGTTAGTGTTAGGCTTAGGGTTAGGGTGATTTTTAGGTTTAGGTTGAGGTTTAGGGTTAGGGTAAGGGATAGGTATAGGGTTAGGGTGAGGGTTACGGTGAGGGTAAGTTTTAGGGTGAGGTTTAGCTTGAGAATGAGGGTTAGGGATAGAGTAAGTGTTAAGGTGAGGGTTAGGGTGGGTGTTAAGGTTAGGGTGAGAGTGAGGGTTAGGTTTAGTGTTAGGGTGAGTTTAAGGGTTAGGGTTTGGTTTAGGGTGAGGGTTAGTGTTAGTGTTAGGGTTAGGGTTATTGTTAGGGTTAGCGTTAGGCTGAGGGTGAGGGTGTAGGTGAGGGTGAGATTGAGGTTTAGGGTTAGGTTTAGGGTTAGAGTGAGGTTGAGAGTGAGGGATAGGGTTAGGATTAGAATTAGGGTTAGGGTTAGGCTGAGGATGAGGGTGAAGGTGAGGGTTAGGATTAAGGTTAGTGTTATTGTTAGGGTTAGGGTGAAGTTTAGGTTTAGTGTGAGGGTTACGGTTAGGGTTAGGGTGACGTGTAGGGTAAGGGTTAGAATGAGATGTAGGGTTACTGTGAGGGTTAGTTTAGGATTAGGATGAGGGTAAGGGTTACGGTGCGGGTGAGGGTGAGGGTGAGGGTAAGGGTTAGGGTGACGTTAAGGGTGAGGGTGAGGGTTAGGGTGTGGGATAGGGTTAGGCTTAGGGTTAGGGAGAGGGCTAGGATGAGGGTGAGAATTAGGGTTATGGTTAAGGTTAGTTTTAGCCTTATGGTGAGGGTGAGGTTGAGGGTTAGGTTTAGGATTAATGTTAGGGTTAGGCTTAGTGTGAGGGTGAGGGTGAGGTTTAGTGTGAGGGTTAGGGTTAGGTTTAGGGTGAGGGTTAGGTTTAGGTTGAGGTTTAGGCTGCGGGTGAGGTTTAGGTTTAGGGTTAGGATTAGGGTGAGGTTTACGGTTAGTGTTAGGGTGAGGGTTAGCTTTAGCATGAGGGTTAGGGTTAGGCTTAGGGTTAGGATGAGGTTTAAGGTTAGGATGAGGGTTAGGGTTAGTGTAAGGGTGAGGGTGAGGGTGAGTATTAAGTTTAGGATTAGTGTTAGTGTTAGGGTTAGTCTTAGGTTGAGGGTTATGTTGAGGGCGATTCTTCAGTTTAGGGTGAGAGGTAGGGTGTGGGTGAGGGTTAAAGATAGGTTGAGGGTTAGGGTGTCATTGAGGGTTAACTGAGGGTGAGGTTTAGTCTTAGTTTTAGGGTGAGGATTAGGGTTAAAGTGAGGGTTAGGGTGAGGGTGAGGATAAGAGTTAGGTTGAGGGTTAGGATGAGTGGGAGGTTTATTTATAGGGTTAGTGTTAGGGTCAGGGTTAGGGTGAGGGTTAGGGTTATTATTAGGTTAAGGTTAGGGTGAGGTTTAGGGTTAATGTTAGGGTTAGGGTTAGGGTAAGTGTTGGGGTGAGGGTCAGGGTTAGGGTTAGGTTTAGGCTTAAGATTATGGTTAGGGTGAGGGCTAGGTTGAGGGTGAGGGTTAGGGTTAGGCTTAGGGTTAGGGTGAGAGTTATGGTTATGGTTATGGTTATGGTTAGTGTTAGGGTTAGGGTTAGGTTGAGGGTGAGGAATTGTGTTAGAATTAGGATTAGGTTTTGGGTTAGGATTAGGGTGAGGTTGAGGGTGAGGGTTAGGGTTAGGGTGACAGTGAGGGTAACGGTGCGGGCTAGGGTTGGGGTTATGTATAGGGTGAGGATTAGCTTTAGGGTTCGGTTTAGTGTGAGGGTTAGGCTGAGGGGTAAGGTTACATTTAGGGTGTGGGTAAGGTTTAATGCGAGGATTAGGGTTAGGGTTAATGTTAGGGTCAGGGTTAGGGTTAGGGTTAGGGTTAGAGTTGGGGTAATTGTTAGGGTTAGGTTTAGGGTTAGGGTTAGGCTGAGGGGTTTGCTTAGCTTTAGGGTGAGGGTTAGGTTTGGTGTGAGAGTCAGGGTTAAGTTTAGGGTTAGTGTTAGGGTGAGGGTTAGTGTTAGTGTTAGGTTTATTGTTAGAGTTAGTGTAAGGGTAAGGGTTAGGCTCAGGGTTAGGTTTAGGGTGAGGGCTAGGGTGAGGTTTAGTGTTAGGGTTAGGATTGGGGTTAGGATTAGTGTATGGGTTAGTGTTAGGGTTAGGGTTAGGCTTAGGGTGAGGGTAAGGGTTAAGGTGAGTTTTATGGTTAGGATGATGTTTAGGGTTAACGTTAGTATTATGGTGAGTTTTAGGGTGAGGGTTATGTTTAGGGTTAGGGTTAGGGTGAGGGTGATGTTTAAGGTTAGGGTTAGTGTGAGGGTTAGCGTTAGGGTTAGTGTTAGCATTAGGGTTAGGGTTAGGGTTAGGGTGAGGGTGAGATAGAGGGTTAGGGTTCGTTGAGGGTTAGAGTGAGGGTGAGGATTAAGGTTGGGTTATTGTTAGAGTTAGGGTGATGTGAGGGTGAGGGTTAGGGTTAAGATTAGGGTAGGCTTAGTGTTAGACTTAGGGTGAGGGTGATGGTGAGCACCAGAGTTTGGGTTGGGTTAGTGTTAGGGTTAGGGTTAGGGTAAGGTTAAGTGTTAGAGTTAGGGTTAGGGTGAATGTGAGTGTGAGGGTTAGGTTTGGGTGAGGGTTAGAGTTAGGGTGAGGGTTAGGGTTGGGTAAGGGTTATAGTTATGGTGAGGGTGAGGGTGAACATTAGGGTTATGAATAGGGTTAGGGTTAGGATTAGACTGTGGATGAGGTTGAGGGTGAGGGTGAGGGTTTGGGTTAAGGGTTAGGGCTAGGGTTAGGGTGAGGGTGAGGGTTAGGGTTAGGGGTAGAATAAGGGTGAGGGTGAGGGTGAGGGTTAGGATTAGGATTAGGGTTAGGGTTAGGTTTAGGCTGAGAGTGAGGGTGCGGTTTCAGGTTAGGGTTAGGGTTCGGGTGAGGGTTCAGGTGAGGGTTAGATTTAGGGTTAGGGTGAGGGTTAGAGTGAGGGTTAAGGTTAGGGTTAGGGTTAGGGTGAGAGTTAGGATTAGTGTTAGGGTTAGTGCTGGTATGAGGGTTAGGGTTAGGTTTAGGGTTAGGGTTAGGTTTAGGGTTTGGGTTAGGGTGATGGCTTGGGTGAGATTTTGGTTTAGGGTTAGGGTTACAGTTAGGGATAGAGTGAGGATTAGGGTTAGGGTTAGAGTTAGGGTTAGGCTGAGTGGTAGTGTTAGGGTTCGGGTGAGGGTTAGGTTTAGTGTGAGAATTAGGATTAGTGTTAGAGTTAGTGTTAGGGAGAGGGTTAGGGTTAGGGTTAGGGTTAGGTTTAAGGTTAGGGTGAGGGTGAAGGTGAGGGTGAGGGTGAGAGTGAGGGTGAGGGTGAAGTTTATGGTTACGGTTAGGTTTAGGGTGAGGGTGATTGTGAGGGTTAGGGTTAGGATTAGTATTAGGGTTAGGTTTAGGCTGAGGTTTAGGCTGAGGGGGAGGCTTAGGCTTAGGGATAGGGTAGGGTGAGTGTGAGGTTTAGTGTGAGTGTTAGGTTTAGTGTTAGGGTGAGGGAAAAGTTTAGAGGTAGGGTTAGGTTGAGTGTGAGTGTTAGGCTTACGGTTAGAGTTAGGATTAGTGTGTGGGTGAAGGTGAGGGTTAGATTTCGGGTGAGATTTAGGTTTAGGGTGATGATTAGGGTTAGGGATAGAGTTAGGAGAGGGTGTGGGTGAGGGTGAGGGTTAGGGTTAGGTTTAGAGTTAAAGTGAGTGTGATGGTGTGGGTTATGGTTAGGATTAGGGTTAGGGTTAGGTTAGGTATAGGCTGAGGGTGAGGGTGAGGTTGAGGGTTAGTGTTAGGGTTAAGGTTAGTGTGAGGGCTTGGGTGATGGTGAGGATTCGGGTGAGGGTGAGGGTGAGTGTGAGGGTTAGGGAAAGGGTGAGTGTTAGGGTTAGGGTTTCCTTTAGGGTTAAGGTTAGGGTGAAGTTTAGGGTTAGTGTGAGGGTTAGGGTTAGGTTTAGGGTGAGGGTAAGGTTTAGGGTGAGGGTTAGGGGGAGGGGGAGGTTTAGGCTTAGGGTTAGGTTTAGGAGTAATGTTTGGGTGAAGGTGAGGCTTGGGGATAGTGTAAGGTTTAGGGTTAGGCGGAGGCTTGGGTTTAAGGTTAGAGTTCGGGTATGGGTGTGGGTGAGGGTGAGGGTTAGGGTTAGGGTGAGTGAGAGAGTGAGGGTTAGGGTTATGACTAGGGTTGGGTTTATGGTTAGGCTGAGTGTGAGGATAGGGGTTACGGTGAGGGTGAGGGTGAGGGTGAGCGTTTCGGTTGGTAAGTGTTAGGGTTAGGGTTTGTGTGAGGATTAGGATGAGGGTGAGGGTTAGGGTGAGGGTTAGGGTTAGGGTGAGGGTGAGGGTTAGATTTAGAATGAAAGTTAGGGTTAGTGTGATGTTTAGGGTGAAGGTGAGTGTTAGGGTGAGGGTGAGGGTTCGTGTGACGTTTAGGGTTAGGGTTAGAGTTAGGGTGAGGGCTAGGGAGATTGTGAGGATTAGGGTAAGGGTGAGGGATAGGGTGAGAATTAGGGTTAGGCTTAGGGTTAGGGTGAGGATAAGGATTAGCGTTAGCATTAGGGTTAGGGTGATGTTTAGGGTGAGGGTTAGTGTTAGAATTAGAGTTAGGGTGCGGGTGAGGGTGAGGGTTAGGGTTTTGATTAGGTTGAGGATTAGGTTGAGGGTTAGTGTTAGGGTTAGGGTTAGAGTGGGGGTGAGCTGAGGGTTAATGTTTTGGTTAGGTTGAGGATTAGGTTTAGGGTGATGTTTAGGGTTAGTGTTGGGGTTAGTGTGAGTGTGAGGGTGAGCCTGAGGTTTAGGGTGTGGGTGAGGGTGAGGGTGATGGTTAGGGTGAGTGTTAGGGTTAGGGATACGTGTAGGGTGAGGGTTAGTGTTACGGTTATGGTAAGTTTAGGGCGAGGGTTAGTGTGAGGTTTAGGGTTAGGGTTAGGTTTAGGCTTAGGGTGAAGGTAAGGATTAGGGTGAGGGTTAGAGTGAGGGTGGGGGTTAGGGTTAGGGTGAGGGTGAGGGTTAAGTGTAGAGTGAGGCTGAGGCTTAGTGTTAGGGTTAGGGTGAGGGTTCAGGTGAGGATGAGGGTAAGGTTTAGGTTGAGGGTTAGGGTGAGGGGGAGGGTTAGGGTTATGGTTAGTTTTAGGGTGAGGGTTAGGGTGAGGGTTAGGGTTAGGCTGAGGGTGAGCTTGAGGGGGAGGGTAAGTGTTAGTGTTAGGGTTTTGTTGAGGGTTAGGTTTATTGTGAGGGTTAGGGTGAGGATGAGGATAAGGATTAAGTTGAGGGTTAGGGTGAGCGGGAGGGTTAGGTTTAGGGTTAAGTTTAATGTTAGGTTTAGGTTGAGGGTAGTGGTTAATGTTAGGGTTAGGTTTAGGGTAAGGGTTAGGGTTAGGGTGAGGGTTAGGGTTAGGTTTAGGGTTAGGGTGATGGTGAGGGTGAGGCTTAGGGTTAGGATGAGTGTTTGGGTTAGGCTGAGATTGAGGGTGAGGCTTAGGGTTAGGATTAGGGTTTGGTTAGGATTACGCTGAGCGTGAGGGTGAGTGTTAGGGTGAGGGTGAGGATGAGGGTTAGGGTTAGGGTTAGGTTTAGGTTGAGGATAAGGAAAAGGGTTAGTATTAGGATTAGTGTGAGCCTTAGTGTTAGTGTGAGGATTAGGGTTAGTGTTAGGGTTAGGGTTCGGGATAGGGTTACCATGTGGGTAAGGGTAAGGGTGAGGGTTAGAATGATGGTGAGGTTTAGGGATAGGCTTAGGGTTACGGTCAGTGTTATGGTGAGGATGATGACTACAGTTAGGATCAGGGTGAGGGTTAGGTTTAGGGTGAGGGTTAGGGTTAGGTTTAGGGTTAGGGTGAGAGTGAGGGTTAGGGTTAGGTTAAGGTTTAGGGTGAGGGGTAGGGTGAGGTTTAGGGTTAGGGTAGGTTGAGGGTTAGGTTTAGGGTTAGGGTGAGTGTGAGGGTGAGTTTTAGGGATCGGTTTAGGGTTAGGGTGAGTGTGAGTGTTAGGTTTAGGATTAGTGTTAGTGTTAGGCTTAGGCTTAGGTTTAGGATGAGGGTGAGGATTAGGGGTAGCATTAGGGTTAGGGTGCGGTTAGGGTTAGGGTGATATTAAGTGTGAGAGTGAGATTCAGAGTTAGGGTGAGGGTGAGGTTGAGGGTTAGGCTGTGGGTGAGGGTAAGGGTTAGGGTGAGTGTTAGGGTGAGGATGAGGGTTAGGGTTAGGGTTATGGTTACGTATAGGGTGAGGGGTAGGGTGAGGGTTAGGGTTAGGGTTATGGTTAGGGTAGGGTGAGGGTTACGGTTAGGCTTAAGTTTGGTGTTATGGTGAGGGATATGGTGAGTATTACAGTTAGGGTTTGGTTGAGTGTTAGGGTGAGGTTTTGGGTTAGGGTGAGGGTTAGGTTGAGTGTGAGGTTTACTGTTAGGGTGAGGGCTAGGGTGAAGGTAAGGGTTAGGATTAGGCATAGGTTTAGGGTTAGGGTTAGGGTGAGTGGGAGGGTGAGGGTTAGGGTTAGGGTTAGGGTCTGGGTTAGGGTTAGGGTAGGGTTAGGGTTAGGGTTAGGGTGAGAGTGAGTTTGACGGTGAGGGTTAGGTTTAGGGTTAGAGTTAGGGATAGGGTGAGGGTTGGGTTGTGGGTGAGGGTTAGGGTAAAGGTGAGGGTTAGGTAGAAGGGGAGGGTTAGAGTGATGGCGAAGTTTAAGGTTATGTTTAGGGTGGTGGTTAGTGTTCGTATTAGTGTTAGGCTGAGGTTCAGTTTGGGTGTTAGGTTAGGTTTATTGTTAGGGTGAGTGTTAGGTGTAGGCTTGCGGTTAGGATGAGGGTTAAGGTCAGGGGTATGAGTAGGGTTAGGGTGAGGGTTAGGGTTAGGGTGAGGTTTAGGGTTAGAGTTAGGATTATGGGAAGGGCTAGGCTGAGGGTGTGGGTTAGCATGAAGGTGAGTTTGAGGGTGAGGGTTAGGGTTAGGTTAAGGGTCAGGGTGAGGGGTAGGGTGAGGTTTAGGGTTAGGATTTTGCTTAGGGTTAGGGTGAGGGTGAGGGTTAGGATAAGGGTTAGGGTGAGTGTGAGGTGAGGTTTACTGGTAGGTTTAGGTTTAGGGTGAGGGTGAGTGTCAGGTTTAGGATTAGTGTTAGGCTTAGGGTTTGGCTTAGGGTAAGGGTGAGGGTGAGGATTAAGATTAGGTTGAGGGTTAGGGTTAGGGTTAGGGTTGGGGTTATGGTTAGGGTGATGTTTAGTGTGAGGGTGAGGTTTAGGGTGAGGGTGAGTGTTCGGGTGAGGCTAAGGGTTAGGGTGTGGGTGAGGGTTAGTTTTAGGGTGAGTGTTAGGGTGACCGTGAGTTTGAGTGTTAGGTTTAGGGTTAGGGTTTGCATGAGTGTTAGGATTAGGGTTAGGGTTAGTTTAAGGTGGGGTAAGTTTTAGGGTGAGGGTTAGGGTTTTGTTGAGGGTGAGGGTGAGGGTGAGGTTTAGGGTAGGTTTAGGGTTAGGGTGATTGTTAGGGTGAGGGTTATAGTTAGGGTTAGAGTTAGGGTTAGAATTAGGGTGAATGTGAGCCTGAGGAATAGGGTTCAGATTTGGGTTAGGGTTAGGATTAGGCTGAGGGTCAGGGTGTGTATTAGGTTTAGGGTTAGGGTGAATGTTAGGGTTAGGCTTAGGGTTAGTGTGAGGGTCACAGTTAGGTTTAGGGAGAGGGTAATGTTTAGGGTGAGGGTTAGATTTAGGTTTAGGATTATTGTGAAGCTGAGGGTGAGGCTTAGGGTTAGGATTAGTGTTTGGGTTAGGGTGAGGCTGAGGGTGAGGCTTAGGGGTCGATTAGAGTTTGGCTTAGGCTTAGGCTGAGCATGAGGGTGAGGGTTAATGTTAGCATGAGGTTTAGGTTTAGGGTTAGGTTTAGGACGAGGGTTCGGGTGAGGGTGAGAGTTAGGGTGTGGGTGAGGATTAGGGTTAGGGTGAGTGTTAGATTTAGGGTTTGGGTGAGTGTTAGGGTTAGAGTTAGGGTTAGGGTGAGGGCTAGGTAGAGGATAAGGGTTAGTTTGAGGGTGAGGGTGAGGGTGAGAGTAAGGGTGTGGGTTAGGGTTAGGGTTAGGCTCAGGGTTACCGTTAGGGTGAGGGTTACGCTTAGGGTTAGGGTTAGGTTGAGGTTGAGGCTGAGGCTGAGGTTTAAAGTGAAGGTGAGGGTGAGGGTGAGGGTGAGAGTTAGGGTTAGGATTAGTGTTAGGGTGGGTGTTAGTGTTAGTGTTAGGTTTAGTATGAGGGTTAGGGTGAGGGGTAGGTTTAGGCTTAGTGTGAGAGGTATGGTTAGTGTGAGGGTTAGAGTTAGGGTTAGGCTTACCGTGAGGTTAAGTGCAATGGTGAGGGTTAGGATGAGGGTGAGGGTTAGGGTTAGGCTGAGGCTTAGGTTTAGGGTGAGGTTGAGGGTTAGGGATAGAGTGAGTGTTAAGTTTCGGGTTAGTGTGGGGGTTAGGGTTAGGTGATGTTTAGTGTGAGCGTGAGGTATAGGGTGAGTGTTTGTGTTCGGGTGAGGGTGAGGGTTATGTCGTGTGTGAGAATTAGGATTAGGGTGAGTGTTAGTGTGATGGTGAGTTTGAGGGTTAGGTTTAGGGTTAGTTATTGTTAGGGTTTGGGTGAGTGTTAGGGTCAAAGTTAGGATTAGGGTGAAGAGTAGTGTGAGGTTGAGGGTTAGGGTGAGTTTGAGGGTGAGGGTGAGTTTTAGGGTGAGGGTCAGGGTTAGGATTACGCTTAGGGTTATGGTAAGTGTTAGGGTGAGGGTGAGGGTTACGGTTAGGCTTAGTGTTAGGGTCTGGGTTAGGTTTAGGATGAGGGTTAGGGTTAGGGTTATTTTGAGGGTGAGGTTGAGGTTGTGGGTTAGGTTTAGGGTTATGGATAGGGATAGGTTGAGGTTTTGGGTGAGGGTGAGGTTTGGGTTGTGGGTGAGGATTAGGGTAAGGGTGAGGGTTAGATTGACGGGGAGGGTTAGAATGAGGGCGAGGGTTAAGGTTAGGTTTAGATGATGGTTAGGGTTCGTATTTGTGTTAGGGTGAGGGTTAGGGTGAGGGGTATAGTTAGGGTTAGTGTGAGGGTTAGGATTGGTGTGAGGTTTAGGGTTAGGTTTAGGGTTAGAGTGAGGGTAAGGATTAGGATGAAGTTTCGAGTGAGCTTTAGTGTTTGTGATAGAGTTAGGATTAGCTTGAAGGTTAGGGTGAGTTTTAGAGTTAGGGTGAGGGTGAGGGTCAGGGTTAGGGTAAGGGTAAGTGTTAGGGTTAGGGTGAGAGTTAGAGTTAGGGTTAGGGTGAGGGTGAGGGTTAGGGTGAGGGATAGGGTTAGGGTCAGGTTTAGGTTGAGGGTTAGAGGGAGGGGGAGGGTTAGGGTTTGGGTGAAGGTTAGGGTTAAGTTTAGGTTTAGGTTTAGGGTGCGTGTTAGGGTTAATGTTAGGGTTAGGTTTAGAGTAAGGGTTAGGGTTAGGGTTAGGGTGAGTGTCACTGTTAGGTTTAGGGTGAGAGTTATGGTTAGGCTGAGGGTTAGATTTTGGTTTAGGGTTAGGGTGAAGCTGAGGGTGAGGCTTAGGGTTAGGATTAGTGTTTGGGTTAGGGTGAGGGTGAGGGTGAGGCTTAGGGGTTGGGTTTGGGTTCGGGCTATGGTTAGGGTAGGGTGAGGGTTAGGGTTAGGCTAAAGGTTAGTGTTAGGGTGAGGGTTAGGGTTAGTGTTAGGGTTAGGGTTTGCTTGAGTGTTAGGGTGAGTGTTTGGGTTAGGTAAGTTTGAGGGGGAAGGGGAGGGTTAGGGGGAGGGTTAGGGTTAGCGTATGTGTTAGGCTGAGGGCTAGGTTTAGGGTGAGGGTTAGGGTGAGGTTGAGGGTGAGGGTGAGGTTTAGTGAGTAGGTGAGATATAGGTTAGGGTGTGGGTTAGGGTGAGGGTTCATGATAGGCTGATAATGAGCATAAGGGTGAGGTTTAGGGTTAGGTTTAGGATTAGTGTCAGTGTAAGGGTTAGGGTTAGGGTTAGGATGAGGTTTAGGGTAAGGGGTGGGGTTAGGGTTAGGTTGAGGGTGAGGGTGAGGATGAGGTTTAGGGTTAGGGTGAGTGTTATGGTTAGGGTTGGGGTGAGGTTGAGGGTTAGGGTTAGGTTTAGGATGAGGGTTAGTGTGAGGGTTAGGGATAGGGTTAGATTTAGGGTTAGGCTGAGGGCTAGGGTAAGGGTGAGGTTTATGCTGAGGGTGAGCGTGAAGGTGAGGGTGAGGGTGTCGCTGAGGTTAAGGGTAGGGTGAGGGTTTGGGTGACCGTGAGGGTTAGGGTCATGTTTATGTTTAGGTTAAGTGTAAGGGTGAGGGTTAGGCTTAGGGTTAGTGTGAGCCTTAGTGTAAGTATGAGGGTTAGGATTAGGTTTAGAGTTAGGGTTACCGTGAGGGTAAGTGTAAGCGTGAGTGTTAGGATGAGGGTGAGGGTTAGGGATAGTTTTAGGGTGAGGGTGAGTGTTAGGGTGAGAATGAAGGTTAGGATTAGGGTTAGGGTGAGGGTTAGGGTTAAGGTGAGAGTGAGGGTTAGTTTTAGGGTTAGGGTGAGGGTTAGGAATAGGGTTAGGTTAAGGGTTAGGGTGAGGGGTAGGGTGAGGTTTAGTGTTAGGGATTTGTTTAGGGTTAGGGTGAAGGTGAGGGTTAGGGCTAGGGTTAGCGTGAGGTTTAGGTGAGGGTTAGGGTTAGGGTGAGGGTTAGGTTTAGGGTTAGGTTTAGGGTGAGGTTAGGGTGAGGGTGAGGGTGAGGGTTAGGGTTAGGATTATGGTTAGGGTTAGGGTTAGACTGAGGGTGAGGGTGAGGGTGAGGGTGAGGGTGAGGGTGAGGGTTTGTTTAGTTTGAGGATTAGGGTTAGGGTTAGGTTTAGGGTGAGGGTGACGCTTAGGGTTAGTGTTAGTGTTAGGGTTCGGATGAGGATTAGGGTGAGGTGTAGGGTTAGGTTAGGGTGAGGATGAGGGTGAGGGTAAGGTTTAGGTTTAGGTTTAAGATTAGTGTGCGTGTTAGGGTTAGGGTTAGTGTTAGGATGAGGATTAGGATGAGGGGTAGGGTTAGGGTTACGTTGAGGAGGGGGTGATTGTGAGGTTTAGGGTTAGGGTGAGGGTTAGGGTTAGGGTTACAGTGAGCGTGAGGGTTAGGGTCAGGTTTAGGATGAGGGTTAGGTTTAGGGTTAGGGTGAGCGTTAGGGTTAGTGTGAGGGTTAGGGTTAGGGTAATGGTTAGGATTAGGCTTACGGTTATGCCGAGGGCTAGGGTGAGGGTGAGGGTTAGGGTGAGGGTGAGGGTGAGGGTGAGGGTTAGGATAGGGTGAGGATTAGGGTGATGTTGAGTGTTAGAATAAGGTTGAGCATATGGGTTAGTGTTAGTGTTAGGGTCAGGGTGAGGATTAGGGTTACTGTTAGGTTAGGATGAGGGTTAGGGTGAAGGGTAGGTTTAGGGTTGGGGTTAGGGTTACCGTGAGGGTAAGAATTAGTTTGAAGGTGAGGGTAAGGTTTAGGGTTATGGTGAGGGTAATTGTTAGGGTGAGGGTTAGTATGAGGGTTAGCGTTTGGGTAAGGTTTAGGGTGATGTTTAAGGTTAAGGTTAGGGTTTGGTTAGGGTTAGGGTTAGGGTGAGGGTTAGGGTGAGGGTAAGGGTTAACTCGAGCGTGCGGATTAGGTGTAGGGTTAGGGTTAGTGTGAGGGTTAGGTTTAGGGTTAGGGTGAGGGTTATGTTTAGTGTGAGGGTTATGGTTAGGGATAGGGTAAGGGTGAGGGTAAGGGTTAGGATCAGGGTAGGGTGAGAGTTAGGTTTAGGGTTAGCATTAATGTTAAGTTGAGGTTTAGGGTGAGGTTTATGGTTAGGGTTAGAGTTAGGGTTAGGTTGAGGGTTAGGGTGAGGTTTAGAGTTAGGGTGAGGGTGTTAGGTTTAGGGTTAGGGTGAGGGTTAGGGTTAGGGTGAGAGTTAGAGTTAGGGTTAGGGTTAGGTTGACGGCTAGGGTGAGGATGAGGGTTAGGGTAATGTGAGGGTGAGGGTGAGTGTTAGGGTGTGGGTTTGGGTTCAAGTTCGGGTCAGGGTTTCGTTTAGGGTAAGGGTTATAGTTTGGGATAGGGTGAGGTTGAGGCTGAGGCTGAGGACTAAGGTGAGGGTGAGGGTGAGTGTGAGGGTGAGGGATAGGGTTAACTTGAGGTTGAGGTTGAGGTTTAGTGTTTGGATTGGTGTTAGGGTTAGGGTTAGGCTGTGGGTGAGCATGAGCGTGAGGGTGAGGGTTAGGTTTTTTGTGATGGTTAAGGTGAGGATGAGCATAAGGGTTAGGTTGAGGGTTGGGGGAGGGGGAGGGTTGGGGTTAGGGTTAGGGTGAAGGTTAGGTTTAAGTTTAGGTTTAGGTTTAGGTTTAGTGTGAGCGTTAGGGTTAGGTTTATGGTAAGGGTTAGGGTTAGGGTTATGGTTAGGATGAGGGTTACAGTTAGGTTTACGGTAAGGGTTAGGGTTAGGGTGAGGGTTAGGGATAGGTTTAGTGTTAGGGTGGGGGTGAGAGTGAGGGTTATGTTTAGGGTTAGGGTTAGGGTGAGAGTGAGGGTGAGGCTTAGGGTTAGGAGTAGTGTTTCAGTTAGGTTTAGGCTGAAGGTGAGGGTGAGGGTTAGACAGAGGTTTATGGGTATGTTGAGGGTTAGGGTTAGGGTTAGGTTTAGGTTGAGGGTTATGGTGAGGGGTAGGGTTAGGCTTAATGTGAATCTTAATGTTAGTGGGAGGTTAGGATTAGTGTTAGGTTTAGGGTTACCGTGAGGGTAAGGGTAAGGGTGAGGGTTAGGATGAGGGTGAGGGTTAGCGATAGGTTTAGGGTGAGGGTGAATGTTAGGGTGAAGATGAGGGTTAGGATTAGGGTTAGGGTTAGGTTTATAGTTAGGGTTAGGTTTAGACTGAGGGTAAGGGTGAGGGTGAGGGCTTGGGATAGGGGGAGGGTTAAGTTTAGGGTGAGTTAGAGGGTTAGGTTTAGGGTTGGGGTTATGGTTAGGATGAGGGGTAGGGTGAGGGGTAGGGTTATGGTAAGGATGAGGATTAGGGATAGTGTGAGGTTTAGTGTTAGGGTTAAGGTGAGGGTAAGGGTTAGTGTGAGGGTGAGGGTAGGGTTAGGGTTAGGGTGTGGGTGAGGGTTAGGGCTAGGGAGAGAGTTAGAGTGACGTTGAGTTTGAGGGTTAGGTTTAGGGTAAGGGTTAGGGTGAGTGTTAGGGTGAGGGTGAGGTTTAGGGTTAGATTTGAGGTTAGTGTGAGGTTTAGGGTTTGGGTGAATGTTAGGGTTAGGGTTACTGTTAGGGTTAGGGTAGGGTGTGGGTAAGGTTTTGGGTGAGGTTTAAGGTTAGGCTGAGGGTGAGGGTGAGGGTGAGGCTTAGGGTTAGGTTTAGGGTGAGGATGAGGGTTTGGGTGAGGGGTATAGTTAGGGTTATGTTTACGGTTAGAATTAGGGTGAGTGTGAGGGTGAAGGATAGGTTTAGGATTAGGGTAAGGGTTAGGGTTAGGCTGAGGGTCAGGGTGAGTGTTAGGGTTAGGTTGAGGATAGTGTTTAGGGTGAGGGTTAGTATGAGCGTGAGGTTTAGGGTGAGGGTGAGGGTTAGGTTTCGAGTTAGGATTATGGTAAGGGCTAGGTTGAGGGTGAGGGTTAGGGTGAGGCTGAGAGTGAGGGTGAGGATTACGTTGTGGGTTTGGTTTAGGGTTAGGGTCAGGATTATGGTTATGCTTCGGGTTAGGATAAGGTTGAGGGTGAGGCTGAGGCTGAGATTTAAATTGAGTGTGAGGGTGAGTGTGAGGGTGAGGTTTAGGGTTCAGGTTAGGGTTACGTTGAGAGTGAGGGTGAAAGTTCGTGTTTGGATTAGGGTTAGGGTTAGTGTTAGGCTGAGGGTGAGCGTGAGTGTGAGGGTGATGGTTAGTGTTAAGGTTAGGGTGAGGGATAGGTTTATTGTGAGGGTTAGGGTGAGGATGAGGGTAAGGGTTAGGTTGAGAGTTAGGGTGAGGAATAGGGTTAGGGTGAGGGTTAGGGTGATGTTTAGGGATAAGTTAAGGGTTAGGTTTAGGGTGAGAGTTAGGGTTAATGTTAGGATTAGGTTTAGGGTAAGGGTTAGGGTGAGGGTGAAGGTTAGGTTTAGGGTGAGGTTTAGCGTTAGGATGAGGGTTTGGGTTAGGGTTAGGGTTAGGGTGAGGGCTAGGGTGAGGGTGAAGGTTAGGATTAGGCTTAGGGTTAGGGTGAGGTTTAGGGTTAGGATTAGGTTTAGGGTTAGTGTGAGGGGTAGGGTTGGGGTTAGGTTGACGGTTAGGTTTAGTGTGAGTGTTATGGTTAGGGATAGGGTTAGGGTGAGGGTGAGGGTGAGGGTTAGGGTTAGGGTTAGGGTTAGGGTGAGTGTTAGGGTTAGGATGAGGGTTAAGGAGAGGGTTAGGGTTACTGTTATTGTGAGAGATAGTGTTAGTGTGAGGGTAAGGGTTAGGGTGAGGGTTAGAGTTAGGGTGAGGGTTAAGGTGAGGGTGAAGGCCAGGGTCAGGGTAAGGGTTAGGGTTAGAGTTAGGGTTAGGTTGAGGGTTAGTTTGACGTTTAGAGTTAGCATGAGGGTTCACGTTAGGGTTAGGGTTAGGGTGAGGTTGAGGCTGAGGCTGAGGTTTAACGTGAGGGTGAGGGTGAGGTTGATGGTCAGGGTTAGATTTCAGGTTAGGGTTAGCTTGAGGGTGAGGTTGAGGGTTAGTATTTAGATTAGTGTTAGGGTTAGGGTTAGTCTGAGGGTGAGCATGAGGGTGAGGGTGAGATTTAGTATTAGGATTAGGGTGAGGGTTAGGTTTCTTGTGAGGGTTAGGGTAAGGATGAGGGTAAGGTTTAGGTTGAGGTTTAGGTTGAGGGGGAAGGTTAGGGTTAGGGTGAGGTTTAGTTTGAGAGTTAGGGTTTAGTTTAGGTTTACGTTTAGGGTGAGGGTTAGGGTTAATGTTCAGGTTAGGTTTAGGGTAAGGGTTAGGGTTAGGGGTAGGGTTAGGGTGAGGGTTAGTGTTAGGGTGGGCGTTAGGTTTAGGTTTAGGGTTAGGATATGGTTGAGGGTGAGGTTTAGGGTTGGGGTTAGGGTTAAGGTGAGGGTGAGGGTGAGGGTGAGGCTGAGGGTTAGAATTAGAGTTTGCGTTAGGTTTAGGCTGAGGGTGAGGGTGAGAGTTAGCGTGAGGGTTAGGGTTAGGGTTAGGTTTAGGTTGAAGTTAGGGTGAGGGGTAGGATTAGGGTTAATTTGAGCCTTAGTGTAAGTGTGAGGGCTAGGATTAGGTTTATGGTTTGGGTTACCGTGAGGGTAAGGGTAAGGGTGAGGGTTAGGATGAGGGTGAGGGTTAGGGATAGGTTTAGGGTGAGGGTGAGTGTTGGGGTGAGATTGAGGGTTAGGGTTAGGGTTAATGTCAGGGTTAGGGTTAGGATGATGGTGAGGTTTAGTTTTTAGGGTTAGGGTGAGGGTTAGGATTAGGGTTAGGTTAAGGGTTAGTGTGAGGGGTAGGGTGAGGTTTAGGGTTAGGGTTTTGTTTAGGTTTAGGGTGAAGGTGAGGGTTAGGGTTAGGGTTAGCGTGAGGGTTAGGGTGAGGGTTAGGTTTAGGGTTAGGTTTAGGGTGAGGTTAGGGTGAGGGTGAGGGTGAGGGTTAGGGATAGGATTACGGTTAGGGTTAGGGTTAGACTGAGGGTGAGGGTGAGGGTGAGGGTGAGGGTTTGGTTTAGGTTGAGGGTAAGGGTTAGGGTTAGGTTTAGGGTGAGGGTGACGGTTAGGGCTAGGGTTAGGTTTAGGGTTAGGATGAGGGTTAGTGTGAGGTGTAGGGTTCGGTTAGGGTGAGTATGAGGGTGAGTGTGATGTTTAGTGTTATGTTTAGGATTAGTGTACGTGTTAGGGTTAGGGTTAGTGTTAGGATGAGGTTTAGGTTGAGGGGTAGGTTTAGGTTTAGGTTGAGGGTGAGTGTGATGGTGAGGTTTAGGGTTAGGGTGAGGGTTAGGTTTAGGGTTAGGGTGAGCTCGAGGGTTAGGGTTAGGTTTAGGATGAGGGTTAGTGTGAGGGTTAGGGTTAGGGTTAGTGTTAACGTTAGGGTTAGTGTGAGGGTTAGGGTTAGGGTTAGGGTTAGGGTAATGGTTAGGGTTAGGTTTACGGTTAGGCCGAGGGCTAGGGTGAGGGTGAGGGTTAGGGTTAGGGTGAGGGTGAGGGTGCGGGTTAGGTTGTCGGTGAGGTTTAGGGTAGGGTGAGAATTAGGGTGACAGTTAGTGTTAGATTGAGGGTGAGGGTAAGCATTCTGGTTGGGTTAGCGTCAGGGTGAGGATTAGGGTTACTGTTAGGGTTAGGATGAGGGTTAGGCTCAGGGGTAGTTTTATGATTGGGGTTAGGGTTATGGTGAGGGTAAGGGTTAGGGTGAGGGTGAGGGTTAGTTTTAGGGTTATGGTGAGGGTAATTGTTAGGGTGAGGGTTAGGATGAGGATGAGGGTTAGGGTTAGGTTTAGGGTTAGTATGATGTTTAAGGTTAAGGTTAGGGTTTGGATTAGGGTTAGGGTGAGGGTTAGGGTTAGAGTGAGGGTAAGGGTTAACTTGAGAGTGCGGATTAGGTTTAGGGTTAGGATTAGTGTGAGGGTTAGGCTTAGGGTTAGGGTGAGGGTTAGGTTTAGTGTGAGGGTTATGGTTAGGGATAGGGTTAGGGTGAGGGTAAGGGTTAGGATGAGGGTAAGGTGAGAGTTAGGTTTAGAGTTAGCATGAATGTTAGGGTGAGGTTTAAGTTTATGGTTAGAGTGAGGGTTAGGTTGAGGGTTAGGGTGAGGTTTAGAGTTAGGGAGAGGGTGAGGGTTAGGTTTAGGGTTAGGGTTAGCGTGAGAGTTATAGTTAGGTTTAGGGTTAGGTTGAGGGCTAGGGTGAGGGTGAGGCTTAGGGTGAGGTTGAGGGTGAGGGTGAGGATTAGGGTGTGGGTTTTGGGTTAGATTTAGGATCAGGGTTTCGGTTAGGGTAAGGGTTAGTGTTGGGGTTAGGGTGAGGTTGAGGCTGAGGCTGAGGTTTAAGGTGAGTGTGACGGTGAGTGTGAGGGTGAAGGTTAGGGTTCGGGATAGGATTAACTTGAGGGTGAGGGTGAGGGTTAGTATTTGGATTGGTGTTAGGTTTAGGGTTAGGCTGAGGGTGAGGGTGAGGGTGAGGTCGAGTGTTAGGTTTATTGTGAGGGTTAAGGTGAAGATGAAGGTAAGGGTTAGGTTGAGGGTTAGGGTGAGGGTGAGGGTTAGGATTAGGGTTAGGGTGAGGGTTAGTGTTAAGTTTAGGTTTAGGTTTAGGGTGAGGGTTAGGGTTAATGTTATGGTTAGTTTTAGGGTAAGGGTTAGGGTTAGGGTAATTTTTAGGGTGAGGGTTACGGTTAGGTTTACAGTGAGGGTTAGGGTTAGGGTGAGATTTAGGGTTAGGTTTAGGGTTAGGGTGGGGGTGAGAGTGAGGGTTAGGTTTGGGATTAGGGTTAGGGTGAGGGTGAGGGTGAGGATGAGGCTTAGGGTTAGGATTAGGGTTTCGGTTAGGTTTAGGCTGCAGGTGAGGTTGAGCGTTAGCGTGAGTTTTAGGGTTAGGGTTAAGTTTAGTTTAAGGGGTAAGCTGAGGGTTAGGTTTAGGTTTAGTGTGAGGGTGAGTGTGAGGGTAAGGCCGAGGTTTAGGGTTAGGTTGAGGTTTAGGGTTAGGGTTAGTTTTAGGTTGAGGTTTATGGTGAGAGGTATGGTTAGGCCTAGTGTGAACCTTAGTGTTAGTTTGAGGTTAGGATTAGTGTTAGGGTTAGGGTTACTGTGAGGGAAAGTGTAAGGATGAGCGTTAGGATGAGGGTGAGAGTTAGGGATAGGTTTAGGGTGAGGGTGAGGGTTAGGGTGAGGATGAGGGTTAGGATTAGGTTTAGGGGTAGGTTTAGGGTTAGGGTTAGGGTTAGATTGAGGGTGAGGGTGAGGGTGAGGTTGAGGGTTTGGGATAGGGGGAGGGTTAGGTTTAGGGTTAGGTTTAGGGTGAGGTTGAGGGTGAGGGTTATGGTTAGGGTTATGGTTAGGATGAGGGGTAGGCTGAGGTGTAGGATTATGGTTAGTGTGAGGGTTAGGGTTAGTGTGAGGTTTGGTGTTAGGGTAAAGGTGTGGCTAAAGGTTACTGTGAGGGTTAGGGTGAGGGTGAGTGTAGGGTTAAGTTTAGGGTGTGAGTGAGGGTTAGGGTTAGGGTGAGTGTTAGTGTGACGGTGAGTTTGAGGGTTAGGTTTAGGGTAAGGGTTAGGGTGAGTGTTAGGGTGAGGGTGAGGTTTAGGGTTAGATTTAAGGTTAATGTGAGGTTTAGGTTTTGGGTGAAATTTAGGGTTAGGTTTAGGGTTAGGGTTAGAGTAGGGTGCGGGTAAGGTTTAGGGTTAGGGTTAGGGTTAGGCTGAGGGTTAGGGTGAGGGTGAGGCTTAGGGTTAGGTTTAGGGTTAGGCTGAGGTTTCAGGTGAGAGGTATAATTAGGGTTAGGGTTAGGGTTACAATTAGGGTGAGTGTGAGGGTGAGGTTTAGTTTTAGGATTAGGGTAAAGGTTAGGGTTAGTGTTAGGCTGAGGGTCAGGATGAGTGTTAGGGTTAGGGTTAGGCTTAGGGTGAATGTTAAGGTTAGGCTTAGGGTTAGGATGAGGGTTAAGGTGAGGGGTAGGTTTAGGGTTAGGTTGAGGGTTAGGGTTAGTGTGAGTGTTAGGGTTAGGGTATGGGTAGTGTTTAGGCTGAGGGCTAGTATGAGCGTGAGGGTTAGTCTTAGGGTGGGGGTTAGTTCTCGAGTTAGGATTACGGTGAGGGCTAGGGTGAGGGTGAGATTTAGGGTGAGGGTGAGAGTGAGGGTGGGATTACGTTGTGGGTTAGGTTTATGGTTAGGGTCTGGGTTACATTTAGGGTTCAGGTTCAGATTACGTTGAGGGTGAGGCTGAGGCTGAGGTTTAAGTTGAGGGTGAGGGTGAGTGTGAGGGTGAGGTTTAGGGTTAGGGTTAGGTTGAGGGTGAGGTTGAGGGTTCGTGTTTGGATTAGGTTTAGAGTTAGTGTTAGGCTGAGGGTGAGCGTGAGTGTGAGGGTGATGGTTAGTGTTAGGTTTAGGGTGAGGGATAGGTTTACTGTGAGGGTTAGGGTGAGGATGATGGTGTGGGTTAGGTTTAGTGTCAGGGTGAGGGATAGGGTTAGGGTTAGGGTTAGGGTGAGGGTTAGGGTTAAGTTAAGGGTTAGGTTTAGGGTGAGAGTTAGGGTTAATGTTAGAGTTAGGTTTAGGGTAAAGGTTAGGGTGAGGGTGAGGGTTAGAGTTAGGGTGAGGTTTAGGGTTAGGGTGAGGATTCAGGTTAGGATTAGGGTTGGGTTTAGGGCTAGGGTGAGGGTGAAGGTTAGGATTAGGCTTAGGTTTAGGTTGAGGTTTACGGTTAGGATTAGGTTTAGGGTTAGTGTGAGGGGTAGGGTTAGGGTGAGGGTGAGGGTTAGGTTTAGTGTGAGTATTATGGTTAGGGATAGGGTTAGGGTTAGGGTGAGGGTGAGGGTTAGGGTTAGCGTTAGGGTTAGGGTGAGTGTTAGGTTTAGCCTTAGGGTTAGGATGAGTGTTAAGGAGAGGGGTAGGGTTACGGTTAGGGTGAGGGCTAGGGTTAGTGTAAGAGTAAGGGTTAGGTTGAGGGTTAGGATGAGGGTGAGGGTTAGGGTGAGCATTAGAGTTAGGGTGAGGGTTAGCGTTAGGTTAAGGACCAAGGTCAGGGTGAGTGTTAGGGTTAGAGTTAGGGTTAGGTTGAGGGTTAGGTTGAGGTTTAGAGTTAGCGTGAGTTTTCGGGTTAGGTTGAGGTTTAGAGTTAGCGTGAGGTTTCAGGTTAGGTTTCAGGTTAGGTTGAGGCTGAGGCTGAGGTTTAACGTGAGGGTGAGGGTGAGGTTGAGGGTCAAGGTTAGGTTTCAGGTTAGGGTTAGCTTGATGGTGAGGTTGAGCTTTAGTGTTTGGATTACTGTTAGGGTTAGGGTTGGGCAAAAGGTGAGCGTGAGGGTGAGGGTGAGGTTTAGTGTTAGGATTAGTGTGAGGGTTAGGTTTTTTGTGAGTGTTAGGTTAAGGATGAGGGTAAGGGTTAGGTTGAGGTTTAGGGTGAGGGGGAGAGTTAGGGTTAGGGTTAGGGTTAGGGTGAGGTTTAGGGTGAGAATTAGGGTTAAGTTTAGGTTTAGGTTTAGGGTGAGGGTTAGGGTTAATTTTCAGGTTAGGTTTAGGGTAAGGTTTGGGTTAGGGTTAGGGTGAGGGTGATTGTTAATGTTAGGTTTAGGGTTAGGGTGAGGGTTTGGGTGAGGGTTAGGGTTAGGTTTAAGGTTAGGGTGAGAGTTAGCGTGAGGGTTAGTGTTACAGTTAAGTTTAGGGTTAGGGTTAGGGTGAGGGTGAAGGTTAGGATTAGGCTTAGGGTTAGGGTGAGGTTTAGGGCTAGGGTTAGGTTTAGGGTCAGAGTGAGGGGTAGGGTTAGGTTTAGGGTGAGGGTTAGGTTTACTGTGAGTGTTATGTTTAGGGATAGGTTGAGGGTGAGGGTAAGGGTTAGGATGAGGGTAGGGTGAGAGTGAGGTTTAGGGTTAGCTTGAGTGTTAAGGTGAGGGTTACTGTGAGGGTTAGGTTCAGGGTTAGGTTGAGGGTGAGAGTGAGGGTGAAGGTTAGGGTTATGGTTAGGTTTAGGGATAGGGTGAGGGTTTGGGTGAGGGTGAAGTTTGGGTTTGGGTGATGGTTAAGGTAAAGGTGAAGGTTAGGTTGGCAGGGAGGTTTAGAGTGAGGGCGAGTGTTAAGGTTAGGGTTAGGTTGAAGGTTAGGGTTCGTATTAATATTAGGATGAGGGTTAGTGTGAAGGGTATAGTTAGGGTTGAGGTGAGGGTTAGGATTAGTGTGAGGGTGATGGTTAGGGTTAGTGTTACAGTGAGGGTAAGGGTTAGGGTGAGGTTTAGTGTGAGGTTTATGGTTAGGCGTAAAGTTAGTTTTAGGTTGATGGTTAGGGTGAGGTTTAGATTTAAGGTGAGGGTGACGGTTAGGGTTAGGGTTAGGGTGAGGGTTAGGGTTAGGGTGAGAGTTAGAGTTAGGGTTAGGGTGAGTGTTAGAGTGACGGTGAGTTTGAGTGTTAGGTTTAGGGTAAGTGTTAGGGTGAGTGTTAGGTTGAGGGTGATGGTTAGGGTTAGATTTAATGTTAGTATTACGATTAGGGTTTGGGTGAGTTTTAGGGTTAGGGTTAGGCCTAGTGTAGGGTGAAGATAAGATTTAGGGTGAGGGTTAGGCTTAGGCTGAGGGTGAGGGTGAGGGTTAGGTTTAGGGTTAGGGTGAGGGTTAGGGTGAGGGGTATAGCTAGTGTTATGGTTAGGGTTAGAATTAGGGTGAGTGTGAGGGTGAGGAATAGGGTTAGGTTTAGGGTGAGGGTTAGGTTTAGGCTGAGGGTCAAAATGAGTGTAAGTGTTATGGTTAGGTTTAGGGTGCGTGTTAGGGTTAGGCTTAGGGTTAGGATGAGGGTTAAGTTGAGGGGTAGGTTTAGGGTTAGGGTGAGTGTTAGGGTTAGTGTGAAGTTTAGGGTTAGGGTGAGGGTAAGGTTTAGGGTGAGGGTTAAGATGAGGGTGAGGGTTAGGGTGAAGATTAGGGTTAGGGTGAGGGTTAGGGTTAGAGTTAGCATTAGGGTGAGAGCTAGAGTGAGTTTCAGGGTTAATGTGAGGTTGAGGGTGAGGGTGAGGGTTAGGTTGTAGTTTAGGGTTAGGGTCAGGGTTACGGGTAGTGTGCGTGTTATAGTTAAGTTTAGGGTTAAGTTAAGGGTGACGCTAAGGCTGAGGTTTAAGGTGAGGGTGAGTGTGAGTGTGAGCGGAGGTTTAGGTTTTAGGTTAGGGTTAGGTTGAGAATGAGTGTGAGGGTTAGTGTTTGGATTAGGGTTAGGGTTAGGGTTAGGCTGAGGGTGATGGTGAATGTGAGGGTGATGGTTAGTGTTAGGGTTAGGGTGAGGGAGAGGTTTATGGTGAGGGTTAGGGTGAGGATGAGTGTAAGGGTTAGGTTTAGGGTTAGGGTGAGGGGCAGGGTTAGGGTTAGGGTTAGGGTTAGGGTGAGGGTTAGGGTGAGGGTTAGGGTTAAGTTAAGGGTTAGGTTTAGGGTGAGAGTTAGGGTTAATATTAGGGTTAGGTTTAGGGTAAGGGTTAGGGTGAGGGTGAGGGTTAGGATTAGGGTCAGGTTTAGGGTTAGGGTGAGGGTTAGGGTTAGGATTAGGGTTAGAGTGAGGGGTAGGGTCAGTGTTTGGTTAAGTGTGAGTGTTATGGTTAGGGATAGGGTTAGGGTGAGGGTAAGGGTAAGGATGAGGGTAGGGTGAGAGTGAGGTTTAGGGTTAGCATGAGTGTTAGGGTGAGGGTTATTTTGAGGTTTAGGTTTAGGGTTATGTTGAGGGTGAGGTTGAGGGTGAGGGTTAGGGTTAGGCTTAGGGTTAGGTATAGGGTGAGGGTTTGGGTGACGGGGAGGTTTGGATTGTGCGTGAAGGTTAGGGTAAATGTGAGGGTTAGGTTGACAGGGAGGGTTAGAGTGAGAGCGAGGTTTAAGGTTAGGGTTAGTGTGAAGGCTAGGGTTCGAATTAATGTTAGGGCGAGTGTTAGGGTGAGGGTTAGGGTGAGGGTTATAGTTAGGGTTGAAGTGAGGGGTAGGATTAGTGTGAGGGTTAGGATTGGGTTAGGGTTAGAGTGAGGGTAAGGGTTAGGGTGAGGTTTAGAATTAGGGTTAGAGTTAGGATTACGTTGAGGGTTAGGGTGAGGTTTAGATTTAGGGTGAGGGTGACGGTTAAGGTTAGGGTTAGTGTGAGGATTAGGGTTAGGGTGAGAGTTAGAGTTAGGGTTAGATTGAGGGTGAGGTTTAGGGTTAGCTTTAGGGTTAGAATTAGGGTGAGAGTGAGGGTCAGTTATAGGTTTATTATTAGAGTTAAGGTTAGGTTTAGGCTGAGGTTGAGGGAGAGTGTTAGGGTTAGGTTAGGGTTAGGGTGAGTGTTAGGGTTAGGATTAGGTTTCGGATAAGGGTTAAGGGGAGGGCTAGGTTTAGGATTTGGGTGAGGGTGAGGGTGTGGGTTATGGTTAGTGTTAGGGTCAGGGTTACGGTTAGGGTGAGGGTAGGGTTAAGTTTAGAGTTTGGGTGAGGGTGAGGTTTAGGCTTAGGTTAAGTGTTAGGGTGAGGGGAAGGGTTATGGTTAATTTTAGGCTGAAGCTGAGCTTTAATTTGAGTGTGAGGGTGAGTGTGAGGGTCAGGATTAGGGTTCGGTTTAGGGTTAGCTTGAGGGTGAGGGTGAGGGTTAGTGTTAGGATTAGTTTTAGGTTTAGGGTTAGGCTGAGGGTGAGCATCAGGGTGAGGGTGAGGTTTAGTGTGAGGGTTAGGGTGAGGGTTAGGTTTCTTGTGAGGGTTAGGTTGAGGATAAGGGTAAGGGTTAGGATGAGGTTTAGGGTGAGAGTTAGGGTTAAGTTTAGGTTTAGGTTTAGGGTGAGGATTAGGGTTAATGTTAGGGTTAGGTTTAGGGTAAGGGTTAGGGTTAGGGTTAGGGTGAGAGTTACGGTTAGGTTTAGGGTGAGGGTGAAGTTTAGGGCTAGGTTTAGGGTTAGGTTGAGGGTGAGGGTGAGGTTTAGGTTTGGGGTTAAGGTTAGGGTGAGGGTGAGGTTGAGGGTGAGGCTGAGGTTTAGGATTAGGGTTTGGGTTAGGTTTAGGCTGAGGGTGAGGATGAGGGTAGCGTGAGGGTTAGGTTTAGGGTTAGGTTTAGGTTGAGGGTTAGGGTGAGGGGTAGGTTTAGGGTTAGTGTGAGCCTTAGTGTTAGTGTGAGGGTTAGGATTGGGGTTAGGTTTAGGGTTACAGTGAGGGCAAGGGTAAGGTTTAGGCTTAGGATGAGGGTGAGGGTTAGGGATAGGTTTACGGTGAGGGTGTGTGTTAGGGTGAGGATTAGGGTTAGGGTTAGGGTTAGGGTGAGGGTTAGGGTTACGGTGAGGGTGAGGGTTAGTTTTAGGGTTAGGGTGAGGTTGAGGATTAGGGGTAGGTTAAGGGTTAGGGTGAGGAGTAGGGTGAGATTTAGGGTTAGGTTTTTGTTTAGGGTTAGGGTGAAGGTGAGGGTTAGGTTTAGGGTTAGTTTTAAGGGTTAGTGTGAGGGTTAGGGTTAGGGTGAGGGTTAGGTTTAGGGTTTGGTTTAGGTTGAGGATTAGGGTGACTGTGAGGGTGAGGGTTAGGGTTAGGATTACAGTTAGGGTTAGGGTTAGACTGAGGGTGAAGGAGAGTGTGAGGATGAGGGTTTGGGGTAGGTTGAGGGTTAGGGTTAGGTTTAGGGTTAGGGTGACGTTTAGGGTTAGGGTTAGGGTTAGGTTTAGGGTTTGGTTTAAGTTGAGGGTTAGGTTGACTGTGAGGGTGAGGGTTAGGGTTCGGATTACAGTTAGGTTTAGGGTTAGACTGAGGGTGAGGGTGAGGTTGAGGGTGAAGGTTTGGTTTAGGTTGAGGGTTAGGGTTAGGTTTAGGGTGAGGGTGATGGTTAGGATTAGGGTTAAAATGAGGCTTAGGGTGAGGGGTAGGTTTAGGTTAGGGTGAGGGTTAGAGTTAATAAGAAGTTTAATGTTAGGGTTATGGTTAGGATGAGGGTTAGGGTGAGGGGTAGGGTTAGGTTAGGGTGAGGGTTAAGGTTAATGTGAAGTTTAATGTTAGGGTTAGGGTGAAGGTAAGTGTTAGTGTGAGTTTTAGGATGAGGGTGAGGGTTAGGGTTAGGGTTAGGGTGAGGGTTAGGGTTTGGTTTAGGGTTAGGATGGGGGTTAGAGTGAGGGTTAGGTTTAGGATTAGGTTTAGGGTGAGGGTGAAAGTGAAGGTAAGGCTAAGGATGAGGGTTAGGGTGAGGATGAATGTTAGGTTTAGGGTAAGGTTTAGGGTGAGGGTTAGGTTTAGGGTGAGTTTGAGGTTTAGGGTTAGGGTGCAGGTTAGGGTTAGGGTGATGTTTAGTGTGAGAGTGAGGGTTAGGTTGAGGGTTCGGGTTTGGGTTCGGGTTATGGTTAGGGTGAGTGTTAGAGTGACGGTGTGTTTGAGTGTTATGTTTAGGGTCAGGATTAGCTTTAGTGTTAGGGTGAGTGTGAGGGTTAGGGTTAGGTTTAGGGTTAGTGTTAGGATTAGTGTTTGGGTGAGTGTTAGTGTTTGGGTTAGGTTTAGGGTTAGGGTAGGGTGAGGGTAAGCATTAGGGTGAGGGTGAGGGTGAGGGTTAGGCTTAGGGTGCGGGTTAGGTTTAGGTTGATGTTTAGTGTGAGGGTGAGGGTTCGATTGAGCGTTTGGGTTCGGGTGAGGGTGAGGGTTAGGATTAGGGTGAGTGTCAGAGGGACGGTGAGATGAGTGTTACGTTTAGGGTGTGTGTTAGGGTGAGGGTTAGGGTTAGGTTTAGGGTTAGTGTTAGGATTAGGGTTTGGGTGAGTGTTAGGGTTAGGGTGAGGGTTAGGGTTAGGATGAGGGTGAGGGTGAGGGTGAGGGTTAGGGTTAGGTTTAGATTTAGTGTGAGGTTTATGGTGAGGGGTATAGTTAGGCTTAGGTTTAGGGTTAGCATTAGGGTGAATGTGAGGGTGAGGAATATAGTTAGCATTAGGGTAGGGTTAGGGTTATGCTGAGGGTCAGAATGAGTGTTAGGGTTAGGGTTAGGGTTAGGGTGAGTGTTAAGGTTAGCATGATTTTTAATGTGAGGGGTAGGGTTAGGGTTAGGGTGAGGGTTAGGGTTAGTGTGTAGGTGAGGCTGAGGATGAGATTTAAAGTGAGGGTAAGGGTGAGTGTGAGGGTGTGGCTCAGGGTTATGTTTATTGTGAGGGGTAGGGTGAGGATGAGAGTAAGGGTTAGGTTGAGGGTTAGGGTGAGGGGGAGGGTTAGGGTTAGGGTTAAGCTTAGGGTTAGGTTTAGCTTGAGGGTTAGGGTTAATGTTAGGGTTAGGTTTAGAGTAAGTGTTAGGGTTAGGGTTAGGGCTAGGATTAGGGTGAGGGTAATGGTTAGGTTATTGTGAGGTTAGGGTTAGGTTTATGGTTAGGGTTACGGGGAGGGGGAGGTTAATGGTTGAGGTTAGGGTTAGGGTGAGGGTGAGGGTGAGGCTTAGGGTTAGGATTAGGGTTTGGGTTAAGGTTAGGCTGATGGTGAGCTTGAGGGTTAGGGTTAGCCTGAGGGTTAGTTTCAGGGTTAGGTTTAGGTTGAGAGTTAGGGTGAGGGGTAGGTTTAGGGTTAGGGTAAGGGTGAGAGTGAATGGGAGGTTGAGGGTTAGGGTGAGGGTTAAGGTTAGGATCAGGGTAAGGGTTAGAGTTAGGTTTAAGTTGAGGGTTAGGGTGAGGGGTATTGTTAGGGTTAGTGTAAAGCTTATTGTTAGTGTGAGGGTTAGGGTTAGGGTTAGGATTAGGGTTAACGTGAGGGCAAGGGTAAGGGTGAGGGTTAGGATGAGGGTGAGGCTTAGGGATAGGGTTAGGGTGAGGCTGATTGTTAAGGTGAGGATGAAGTTTAGGTTTAGGGTTGGGGTGAGGGTTAGGGTTAGGGTGAAATTTACGGTTAGGTTTAGATTTAGGGTGAGGTTGAGGTTTAGGGTTAGGTTAAGTGTTAGGGTGAGGGGAAGGTTGAGGGTTAGGGTTAGGGTTTTTTTAGGGTTATCGTGAGGGTGAGGGTTAGTGTTAGATTTAGGGTGAGTGTGTCGGTGAGTTTTAGTTATAGGTTTAGGTTTAGTGTGAGTGTGAGTATTATGTTTAGTATTAGTGTTAGGATTTGGGTTAAGCATAGAATTAGGGTGAGGTTGAGGGTTAGGGTTTGGGTTAGGGTGAGGATGAGGTTTAGGGTTAGGTTTAGGGTGCGGGTTAGGGTTAGGGTGATATTTAGTGTGAGGGTGAGGTTTAGGGTGAGGGTGAGTGTTTGGTTGAGGGTTAGGGTGTGGGTGAGTGTTAGGGTTAGGGTGAATGTTAGGGTGACAGTGAGTTTGAGGGTTAAGTTTAGGGTAAGGTTTAGGGTTAGTGTTAGGGTGAGGGTGAGTGTTAGTGTTTGGTTTAAGATTAGTGTTATCCTGCCCATGTAATTGTAACTCCTCTGTACAGTATGTTCACAGATAAAATTAAATTAAATTTAAAAAAAGGTTAGTGTTAGTGTTAGGGTTTTGGTGAGTGTTAGGGTTAGGGTTAGTGTTAGGGTAGAGTGAGGGTAAGGCTTAGGGTTAGACTGAGGGTGAGTGTTAGTGTGAGGGTTAGAGTTAGTGTGAGGGTTAGGTTTAGCGTTAGGGTTAGGGTGAACGAGAGGGTAAGGGTAAGGGGGAGGGTTAGGATGAGGATGAGGGTTAGGGTTAGGGTTAGGTTTAGGGTGAGGCTTAGGGTTAGGGTTAGGGTTATGGTGAGCGTGAGGGTGAGGGTTAGGTTTGGGGTAAGGTTTAGTGTGAGGGTTAGGTTTAGGGATAGGTTTAGGTTGAGGGTAAGGGTTATTGTGAGGGTTAGGATAAAGCTGAGAGTTTGGGTGAGGGTTAGGATTATGGTGAGTGTTAGGGTTATGGTTAGGGTTAGGCTGATGGCTACTGTGAGGGTGAGGGTTAGGGTGAGGGTGAGGGTGAGGGTTAGGGTGTCGGTGAGGATTAGGGTAAGGTGAGGGTTAGAGTGTTAGGTTGAGGATGAGGGTTAGATTTAGGGTAAGGTTTAGTGTCAGGGTGAGAATTACTGTTAAATGTTGGGTTAGCATGAGGGTTAGGGTGAGGGGTTGGGCTAGGGTTAGGTTTAGAGTGAGGATAAGTGTTAGGTGAGCGTGAGGGTTAGGGTTACGGTTAGGGTTAATGTTAGGGTAATTGTTAGGCTGAGGGTTATTATGAGGGTGAGGATTAGGCTTAGGGTAATGTTTAAGTTTAGGGGTAGCATTAGTGTTAGGCTTAGGCTTAGCGTGAGGGTTAGGGTGAGGATAAGGGTTAGGGTGAGGGTTAGGTTGAATTTGAGGGTTAGAAGGAGGGTGAGGGTTAGGTAGAGTGTTAGAGGTTAGATTAGGGTGAGGGTAAGGGTTAGTGTGAGTGTAAGTGTTAGGGTGAGGGTTAGGATGAGGGTGAGTTTTAGGGTTAGGGTGAGGGTGAGGGTTAGGGTGATGTTTAGGGTAAGGGTTATGGTTAGGGTTACTGTGAAGGTTTGAGTTAGGGTTAGAGTTAGGGTTAGTGTGAGGGTTAGGGTGAGGGTAAAGGTTAGGGTGAAGGTTAGGTTGAGGGTGAGGTTTAGGGTTTGGATTAGGGTTAGGGTGAGGTGTAGACTTAGGGTGATGGTTTGGGATAGGGTCAGGTTTAGGGTGAGCGTTAGGGTTATGGTGAGAGTTAGAGTTAGTGTTAGGTTGATGGTGAGGGTTAGGTTTAGGGTTAGAGTTAGGTAGAGGTTAAGGCTTAGGTTGAGGGTTAGGATGAGGTGAGTGTTAGGGTTAGGGTGATGTTTAAGGTTGGATTAGGGTTAGGGTGAGGGTTATGGTGAGGGTTAGGTTTAGTGTTAGGGATAGGTTTAGGATGAGGGTTAGGGTGAAGGTTAGGGTGAGGGTGATGGTTAGAGTTAGGGTTAGGGTAAGGTGTAGGGTGAGGGTTAGATTTACAGTTAGGGTTCGGGTAAGCTTTAGGGTGAGGTTTAGGTTTAGGGTGAGGATTAGAGTTAGGGTTAGGGTTAGGTTGAGGGTGAGGGTTAGGTTTAGGGTGAGGGTTAGGGTTAGGGTGAGGGTCAGGGTCAGGGTAAAGTTTAGGGTTAGGATTAGTTTTAGGGTTAGGAATTGTTTCAGGGTGAGGGTGAGTGTGAGTATGAGGGTTAGGGTTAGGGTAAGGGTTAGGCTGAGGGCTACAGTGAGGGTGAGGTTTATGGTGAGAGTGAGGGTGACTGTGAGAGTTTGGGTTAGTTAAGTGTTAGGGTTATGTTTAGGTTGAGGATTAGGGTGAGTTTGTGGGTTAGAGGGTGGGTTAGCCTTAGGGATAGGGTTAGGGTTAGGCTTAGGGTGAGGGATAGGTTTAGGGTGATGTTTTGGTTGAGGGTGAGGTTTTCCGTGAGGTGAGGGTTCGAGTGTGTGTGAGGGTTAGGGTGAGGTTTAGGGTAAGGGTTAGGGTGAGGGTTAGGGTTAGGGTGATGTTTTGGCTGAGGGTGAGTGTTACCCTGAGTTGCGGGTTCAGGTGAGGCTGAGGGTAAGGGTTTTAAGGCTTAGGGTGAGGGTGAGGGCTAGGTTTAGGGTGAGGGTGACCGTGAGGGTGTGGATGGGGGTGAGGGTTAGGGTTAGCGTGAGGGTTAGGGTTAGGGTATGGGTTAGGGTTAGGGTTCGGGTGAGGGTTAGGGTGAGGGTGAGGGTTTCGGTTAAGTAAGGTTTAGGGTTAGGGTTATGGTGAGGACTAGGTTAAGGGTGAGATTTTGGGTGAGAGTGAGGGTCAGGTTGAGGGTTAGGGTGTGGGTGAGGATTAGGGTTGGGGTGAGGGTTGGAGTGACGCTGAGTGTTATGGTGAGGCTGAGGGTTAGGTCTAGGGTGAGTATTAGGGTCAGGATGAGGGTTAGGGTGAGGGTTAGTGTTAGGGTTAGGGTTAGGCTGAGGGTAATGTTTAGGGTGAAGTTTAGGATGAGGGTGAGTGTTAGGGTTAGGGTTAGGATGAGGGTTAGGGTGAGTGGTAGGGTTAGGGTTAGTTGGAGGGTTAGGGTTAGGGTTAGCGTTAAGATGAGGATGAGGGTGAGGGTTAGGGTAATGGTTAGGGTTAGGTTTAGGGTCAGGGTGAGAGTTAGGGTTAGGATTAGGGTTAGGGTTTTTGTTAAGCTGAGGGTGAGGGTGAGGGTGAGGATTAGGGATAGGGTAATATTTAGGGTTAGGGTTAGTGTGAGGATTAGAGTGTGGGTGAAATTTAGGGTGAGGGTTAGCATTAGGGTGAGGGTTAGGTTTAGGATTAGGGTGAGGGTTAGAATTAGGGTTATGTTTAGGGTGAGGCTGAGGGTAAGGGTAAGGGTGAGGGTTAGGTTAATGGTTAGGGTTAGGGTTAGGCTAGGGTGAGGGTAAGGTTTAGGGTGAGGTTCAGGGTGTGTGCTAGGTTTAGGGTGAGTGTTAGAGTTAGGTTGAGGGTTAGGTTTAGGATTAAGGTTAGGGTGAGAGCTAGGGTGAATGTGAGGGTTAGTGTGAGGATTAGGGATAGGTTGAGGATTAGGGTGAGTGTTAGGGTTAGGGTGAGGTTTAGGCTGAGGTGTAGGGTTAGGATTAGTTTTAGGGTGAGGTTGAGAATGAGGATTAGGTTTAGGATAGGGTTAGGTTTACGGTTAGGGTTATTGTTAGGGTTAGGTTGAGGGGGAGGGGGAGGGGGATGTTTACGCTTAGAGTTAGGTTTAGGGTGAGGTTGAGAGTGAGGGTTAGTGTTAGGATTAGTATTAGGGTTAGTGTTAGGCTTAGGGTGAGGGGAAGGGGGAGGGTTAGCGTGACGTTGAGGGCTAAGTTGAGAGTGAGGGTTAGGGTTAATGTTAGGGTTAGTGTAAGTCTTTGGGTTAGGGTTATAGTTAGGGTTAGGGTGAGGTTTAGGTTTAGGTTTAGTGTTAGGGTTAGGGTTAGAGTTAGGGTTAGTATTAGCGTTAGGGTTAGGGTTAGGGTGAGGGTAAGGGTTAGAGAGAGGTTTAGGGTGAGCGTGAGGTTTAGGGTTAACGTTAGGGTTAGGGTGAGTGTTAGGGTAAGGGTTAGGTTTAGGGTTACGGTTAGGGTAAGTGGGAAGTTTAGGATTAGGGTTCTGGTGAGGGTTAGGGTGATCGTTAGCGTTAGGGTTAGGGTTAGGGTTGGGTTGAGGGTGAGGGTGAATATTAGGGTTGGTTTAAATTTAGAGTTAGGGTGAGGATTATGGTTGGGTTATGTTTAGAGTTAGGTTGAGGTGAGGGTGAGGGTTAGGGTTAAGATTAGGTTTAGGTTTAGGGTTAGACTTAGGGTGAGGGTGAGGGTGAGGGTGTGGGTTTGGGTTAGGGTGAGGGTTAGGGTTAGAGTTAGGGTTAGGGTGAATATGACGAGAGGGTTAGGTTTGGGTGAGGGTTAGATTTAGGGTGAGAGTTAGGGTTTGGTACGGGTTAGAGTTAGGGTGAGGGTGAGGGTGAGGGTTAGGGTTAGGGTTAGGGTTAGACTGAGGGTGAGGATGAGGGTGAGGGTGAGGGTTGGGGTTAGGGTTAGGGTGAGGGTGAGGGTGAGGGTTAGGTTTAGGTTTAGAATTAGGGTGAGGATGAGAATGAGGTTTAGGGTTAGGATTAGGGTTATGGTTAGGTTTAGGCTGAGGGTGAGGGTGAGGGTTAGGGTTAGTGTTCCGGTTAGTTTTCCTGTGAGGATTAGATTTAGGGTTAGGTTGAGGGTTATGGTGAGGGTTATGTGTAGGGTTAGGGTTATGTTGACGGTAAGGGTGAGGGTAAGTGTTAACGTGAGGTTTAGGTTGAGTGTGAGGGTTATGGTTAGGTTTAGCGTGACGCGTAGTGTGAGGGTTAGGGTTAGGGTGAGGGTGAGCATTATGTTGAGGGTTAGGGTTAGGGTTAGGGTGATGGTTAGGTTCAGGATGAGCGTTAGGGTTAGGGTGAGGGTTAGGGTTAGGTGAGGGTTAGGTTTAGGGTTACGGTTAGGGTGAGGGCTAGGGTGAGAGTGAGGTTTATGGTTAGGGTTACTATTAGGGATAGGGTGAGGATTAGGTTTAGGGTTATGGTTAGGATGAGAGTTAGGCTGAGAGGTAGGTTTAGGGTTAGGGTGAGGGTTAGGTTTATTGTGAGAGTTAGGGTTAAGGTTAGGGTTAGTGTTAGGGTGAGGGGTAGGGTTAGGGTGAGGGTTAGGGTTAGGGTTAGGGTGAATGTGAGTGAGAGGGTGAGAGTGAGGGTGAGGGTGAGGTTTAGTGTGAGGTTTAGTGTGAGGGTGAGACTGAGGATTAGGGTTAGGATTAGTATTAGGTTGAGGGTTAGGCTGAGGATGAGAGTGAGGTTCAGCGGGAGTGTTAGGTTTAATGTGAGGGTTACTTTAAGGGTTATTTTTAGTGTTAGGGTGAGGGGGATGGGGAGGGGTAGGGGGAGAGGGAGGTGGAGGTTTAGGTTTAGGGTAAAGTTTAGGGTGAGAGTGAAAGTGAGGGTTAGGTTTAGGATTAGGATTAGGGTTAGGGTTAGGCTGAGGGGGAGGGGGGGTTAGGGTTAGATTTAGTGTTCGGGTGAGGTTGATGGTTAGTGTTAGTGTTAGGTTTAGGGTTCGACTTAGGTTTAGGGTGAGGGAAAAGTTTAGGGGGAGGTTTAGGGTGAGTGTGAATGTTAGGCTTAGGGTTAGGATTAGGATTATTGTGTGGGTGAGTGTGAGGTTTATATTTAGGGTGAGCTTTATATTTAGGATTAAGTTTAGGGTTAGGGTTGGTCTGAGGGTGAGGGTGAGGTTGAGGGTTAGGGTTAGGTTTAAGATTATTGTGAGGGCTAGGGTGAGCATGAGGGTTAGGGTGAGGTTCAGGGTGAGTGTGAGGTTTAGGGATAGGGTGAGGGATAGGGTTAGGGTTTCGTCTAGGGTAAGGGTTAGGGTGAGGGTTAGGGTTAGTGTGAGGGTTACGGTGAGGGTTAGGTTTGGGGTGAGGGTAAGGGTTAGGGTGTGGGTTAGGGTGAGGGTGAGGGTTAGGCTTAGGGTTAGGGTTAGGAATAGTGTTTGGGTGAAGGTGAGGGTTGGGGTTCCGGTGAGGCTTAGGGTTTGCCTGAGGCTTAGGTTAAGGGTTAGAGTTAGGGTGAGGGTGTGGTTGAGGGTGAGGGTTAATGTTAGGGTGAGGGTGAGGGTGAGGGTTAGGGTTATGATTAGGGTTATGTTTAAGTTTAGGCTGACTGTGAAGCTGATGGTTGGGTGAGGGTGAGGGTGAGGGTGAGGGTTTTGGTTAGGTTAGGGTTAGCTTTAGGGTTAGTGTGAGATTAGGATGTGGGTGAGGATTAGGGTGAGGGTTAGGGTTAGGGTGAGGTTTAGGGATAGAGTTAGGGCGAAATCTGGGTCAGGGTGATGTTTAGGATCAGGGTGAGTTTAAGGTGAAGGTAAGGGTTCGGGTGAGGGTTAGGGTTAGGGTTAGAGTTAGGGTGAGTGCTAGGGAGAGGGTAAGGTTTAGGGTAAGTGTTAGGGATAGGGTGAGAATGAGAGTTATATTTAGGGTTAAGCTGAGGATAATGATTAGGGTGAGGTTGAGTGTTATGGTTAGCATTACCGTTAGGGTGATGTTTAGGGTGAGAGTTAGTGTTAGTGTTAGGCTTAGGGTGAGGGTGAGTTTGAAGTTCAGGGTTAGGGTTAGGTTGAGGGTTAGGGTTAGGGTTGAGGGTAGGCTTAGGGTTAGGGTTGGGGTGAGGGTGAGGCTGAGGGTGAGGCTGAGGGTTAGGGTGAGTTTTAGGGTGAGGCAGTGGATTAGGGTTAGGGTTCAGGTGAGGGTGAGGGTGAGGGTTATGGTTAGGATTATGGTTAGGGTTAGGTTTAGTTTGAGGGTGAGCCTGAGGGTGTGGGTGAGGGTTAGGGTTAGGGTGAGGGTAGGGAGAGGGTAAGGTTTAGGGTAAGGGTTAGGGATAGGGTGAGAATGAGGGTTATATTTAGGGTTAAGATGAGGATAATGATTAGGGTGAGGTTTAGGGTGAGGTTGAGTGTTAGGGATAGCATTAAGGTTAGGGTGCTGTTTAGGGTGAGAGTTAGTGTTAGTGTTAGGGTTAGGGTGAGGGTGAGTTTGAAGTTTAGGTTTAGGGTTAGGTTGAGTGTTAGGGTTAGGGTTGAGGGTAGTCTTAGGATTACAGTTGGGGTGAGGGTGAGGCTGAGGGTGAGGCTGATGTTTAGGGTGAGTTTTAGGGTGAGGCAGTGGATTAGGGTTAGGGTTCAGGTGAGGGTGAGGGTGAGGGTTAAGGTTAGGATTATAATTAGGGTTAGGTTTAGGCTGAGGGTGAGCGTGAGGGTGTGGGTGAGGGTTAGGGTTAGGGTGAGGGTTAGGGAGAGGGTAAGGTTTAGGGTAAGGGTTAAGGATAGGGTGAGAATGAGGTTTATATTTAGGGTTAAGATGAGGATAATGATTAGGGTGAGGTTTAGGGTGAGGTTGAGTGTTAGGGATAGCATTAGGGTTAGGGTGCTGTTTAGGGTGAGAGTGTTAGTGTTAGGGTTAGGGTGAGGGTGAGTTTGAAGTTTAGGGTTAGGGTTAGGTTGAGGGTTAGGGTTAGGGTTGAGGGTAGTCTTAGGATTACAGTTGGGGTGAGGGTGAGGCTGAGGGTGAGGCTGAGGGTTAGGGTGAGTTTTAGGGTGAGGCAGTGGATTAGGGTTAGGGCTAGGGTGAGGGTGAGGGTTTGGGTTATGGTTAGGATTATGGTTAGGGTTAGGTTTAGGCTGAGGGTGAGCGTGAGGGTGTGGGTGAGGGTTAGGGTTAGGGTGAGGGTTAGGGTTATGTTGAGGGATAGGTTGAGGGTTAGGCTGAGGGGTAGGTTTAGGGTTAGGTTGAGGCTTAGGTTTAGTGTGAGAGTTAGGGTTAGGTTTAATGTTAGTTTTAGGGTCAGGTTTAGTGTTAGGGTTAGGGTTATTCCTATTGTTAGGGTTAGGTTGTGGGTGAAGGTGAGGGTGAGTGAGGGTTAGGGTGAGGTTTAGGGTTACGGTTAGGTTTAGGGTTAGGGTAGTGAGGGTGATAGGGAGGGTTAGGGTTAGGGTTAGGATTAGGGTTGGGGTTAGGATGAGGGTTAGGGTTCGCGTTATATTTAGTGTTAGGGTGTGGTGGAGGGGGATGGGGAGCGGGAGAGGGAGAGGCAGGTTTAGGGTTAGGGTTAGGTTTAGTTTGAGGGTGAGAGTGATTGTTAGGTTTAGGATTGGGATTAGGGTTAAGGTTAGGCTGATGTTGAGGGGGAGGGGGAGGGGGGGTTAGGTTTAGGGTTAGGGTTAGGGTGAGGGTGTGGGTTCGTGTTAGTGTGAGTGTTAGATTTAGGTTTAGGTTGAGGGAAAAGTTTAAGGTGAGTGTTATGGTGAGGGTGTGGGTTAGGGTGAGTGTAAGTGTTAGGATTAGGGTTAGGATGAGGGTGAGGGTGAGTGTTAGGGTTAGGGTTAGGGTTAGGGTGAGTGTTATTGTTAGGCTTAGGGTTAGGATGAGGGTTAAGGTGAGGCATAGGGTTAGGGTTAGGTTGAAGGTTAAGGTTAGGCTGAGGGTTAGGGTTAGGGTGAGGGTAAGGGTTAGGGTTAGTGTTAAGATGAGGCTGAGGATTAGGTCGAAGGTTAGATTTAGGGTGAGGGTTAGGGTTATGGTGAGGGTTAGGGTAAGGGTTAATGTGAGGGTGAGGCTTTGGGTGAGGATGAGGGTGAGGGTGAAAGTTAGGGTGTGAGTTAGGGTTAGGGTTAGGGTCAGGGTTACAGTAGGGTGAGGCTTATGGTTAGGTTTAGAGTGAGGTTGAGGCTGAGGCTGAGGTTTAAGTTGAGGGTGAGGGTGAGTGTGAGGGTGAGGTTTAGGGTTCGGATTAGTGTTAGTTTGAGTGTGAGGGTGAGGGTTAGTGTTTGGTTTAGGGTAGGCTGAGGTTGAGCATGAGGGTGAGGGTGAGGGTTAGGTTTATTGTGAGGGTTTGGTTGAGCATGAGGGTAAGGTGTAGGTTGAGGGTTAGGGTGAGGGGGAGGGTTAGGGTTAGGATGAGGGTTAGGGTGAGGTTTAGCGTTAAGTTTAGGGTTAGTTTTAGTGTGAGGTTTAGGGTTAATGTTAGGGTTAGGTTTAGTGTAAGGTTTAAGGTTAGGGTTAGGGTTAGGATGAGGGTTACGGTTAGGTTTAGGGTGAGCATTAGGGTGATGGGTAGGTTTAGGGTTAGGTTGAGAGTGAGGGTGAGGCTTAGGTTTAGGATTAGGTTTTGGGTTAGGGTTAGGCTGAGGGTGAGTTGAGGGTTAAGGTTAGCGTGAGGCTTAGTGTTAGGTTTAGGTTTAGGTTGAGGGTTAGGGTGAGGGGTAGGTTTATGGTTAGGGTGAGGGTGAGGATGAGGGTCAGGGTGAGGGTGAGGTTAAGGGTTAGGGTGAGGGTTAGTTTTAGGGTTAGGTTTAGGTTTTTGGTTAGGGTGAGTGGTAGCATTAGGGTTAGTGTGAGCCTAAGTGTTAGTGTGAGGGTTAGGGTTACGTTTAGGGTTACCGTGAGGGTAAGGGTAACGGTGAGGGTTAGGATGAGGGTGAGGGTTAGGGATAATGTTTGGGTGAGGGTGAGTGTTAGGGTGAGGATGAGGGTTAGGGTTAGGGTGAGGGTGAGGGTTTTGATTAGGGTGTGGATTAGGGTTAGATTTAGAGTTAGGTTGAGGTTGAGGTTTTGGCTTAGGTTAAGGGTTAAGATGAGGACTAGGGTGAGGTTTAGGGTTGAGTTTTGTTTAGGGTTAGGGTGAGGGTGAGGGTTAGGGTTAGGGTTAGTGTGAGTGTGAGGGTGAGGTTTACTGATAGGTTTAGGTTTAGGGTGAGGGTTAGGGTTAGGGTTAGAATTAGGATTAGGGTGAGGGCTAGGGTGCGGGTGAGAGTTAGTGTGAGGGTCAGGGTGAGGCTGAGGTTTAGGGTGTGTGTTAGGGTCAGGGTTAGGGTCAAGGTTTCGGATAGGGTGAGGGTTAAGTTTAGGATTAGGGTTAGGGTGAGGTTCAGGCTGAGGCTGAGTTTTAAGGTGAGGGTGAGTGTGAGGGTGAGGGTTAGGGTTTGGGTTATGGTTAGGTTGAGGGTGAGGGTGAGGGTTAGTGTTAGGCTGAGGGATAGGTTTCAGGTGAAGGTTAGGTTGAGGATGAGGGTAAGGGTTAGGTTGAGGAATAGGGTGAGGGGGAGGGTTAGGTTTGTGGTTAGGGTTAGGGTTAGGGATAGGGTTACGGTTAATGTAAGGGTTAGGTTTAGGCTGAGAGTTACGGTTAATGTTAGGTTTATGTTTAGGGTAAGGGTTAGGGTGAGGGTGAGGGTTAGGTTTTGGGTGAGATTTAGGGTTAGGGTGAGGGTTAGGGTTAGGATTAGGGTGAGTGTTAGCCTTAGGATCAGGGTTAGGGTGAGGGTGAGGATGAGTGTTAGGGTTAGGTTTAGGTTCTGGGTTAGGGTTAGGTTGTGGGTTATGGTTATGGTTAGGGTGAGGTTGAGTGTCAGGTTAAGGGTTAGGGTTAGGGTTAGGGTGAGGGTGAGGGTGAGGTTTAGGGTTAGGTTCACGGTCTGGGTTAGGGTTAAGGTGAGGGTTATTGTTATGGTTAGGGTGAGGGTGAGGTTGAGGGTGAGGCTAAGGGTTAGGGTTTGGGTTAGGGATAGGGTTAGGGTTTGGGTGAGGGTGAGTGTTGGGTTGTGGTTGAGGGTTAGGTTGTAGGTGAGGGTTAGTTTGACGGGGAAGGTTGGAATGAGGGCGAGGATTAAGGTAAAGTTTACATTGATGGTTAGGGTTCATATTAGTGTTAGGTTGAGTGTGAGGGGTATAGTTAGCGTTAGGGTGAGGGTTAGAATTAGTGTGAGGGATAGGGTTAGGGTTAGGTTTAGAGTGAGGGTAAGGATTAGGGTGAGGTTTAAGGTAAGGTTTAGGGTTAGGGTTAGAGTTAGGGTTAGGTTGAGGGTTAGGGTGAGGTTTAGAATTAGGCTGAGGGTGAGGGTTAGGATTAGGGTTAGGGTGAGGGTTAGGCTTAGCGTGAGAGTTAGAGTTCGGGTTAGGTTGAGAGTAGGGGTTAGTGTTAGGGTTAGGGTGAGGGTTAGGGTGAGGATGAGGGTAAGGTTTAGGTTGAGCTTTAGTGTGAGGGGGAGGTTTAGGGTTAAGGTTAAGGTTAGATTGGGGGTTATTGTGAGGGTTAGGGTTAGTCTGAGGGTTAGCGTGAAGGTGAGGGTGAGGGTTAGTGTTAGGGTTAGGGTGAGGGTTAGGTATATTGTGAGGGTTAGGGTGAGGATGACCGTAAGTATTACGTTCAGGGTTAGGATGAGTGGGGAGGTTAGGGTTAGGGTGAGGGTTAGGTTTAGGGTTAAATTTAGGGTTAGCTATAGGGTGAGAGTTAGGGTTAATGTTAGGGTTAGGTTTAGGGTAATTGTTAGTGTTAGGTTTCGGTTTAAGGTTAGTGTGATGGTAGGGTTAGGATTAGTGTGAGTGTTAATGTTAGTGTGAGTGTTATGGTTAGGTTTAGGGTTACCGTGAGGGTAAGAATAAGGGTGATGGTTAGGATGAGGTTGAGGGTTAGGGATTTCGTTAGGGTGAGGGTGAGTGTTAGGGTGAGGATGAGGGTTAGGGTTAGGGTTAGGGTGAGTGTTAGTGTTAGGGTGAGGTTTAGGGTTAGGTTTAGTGTTATGGTGAGTGTGAAAGTTTTGGTTTTAGGTTAAGTGTTAGCATGAGGGGTAGGGTGAGGGTTAGGGTTAGGGTTTTGGTTAGGGTAGGGTGATGGTGAGGGTTATTTTAGGGTTAGGGTGAGTGTGAGGGTGTTTTAGGGATAGGTTTAGGGTGAGGGTGAGTGTCAGGTTTAGGATTGGTGTTAGGGTTAGGCTTAGGCTTAGGGTTAGCATGAATGTGAGGATTAGGGTTAGCGTGAGGGTTAGGGTTAGGGTTAGGGTGATGTTTAGTGTGAGGGTGAGTTTTAGCGTGAGGCAAGTGTTCGGGTTCGGGTTCGGGTTAGGGTGTGGGTGAGGGCTAGGGTTAGGGTGAGTGTTAGGTTAAGGGAGAGGTTTAGGGTTAGGTTTAGGGTTTTTGTTAGGGTTAGGGTTTGGGTGAGTGTTAGGGTTAGGGTTAGGGTTAGGGTAGGGTGAGGGTAAAGTTTAGGGTGAGTGTTAGGGTTAGGCTGAGAATGAGGCTGAGGATGAGGGTTAGGGTTAGGTTTAGGGTTAGGGTGAGTGTAAGGGTGAGTTTTAGGTTTAGTATGAGGGTTAGGGTGAGGTGTAGGATTAGGTTTAGCGTGAGTGTGAGGGTGAGGTTTAGGGTTAGTGTGAGGATTAGGCTTAGGGTTAGGGTGAGTGGTAGGGATAGTGTTAGGTTTAGGATGAAGGTTAGGGCGAGGGGTAGGGTTAGGGTAATTGTTAAGGGCAGGGTTAGTGTGAGGGTTAGGGTTAGGGTTAGGGTTAACATGAGGGTAAGTGTAATTGTGAGGGTTAGGATGAGGGTGAGGGTTAAGGTTAGGATTAGGTTTAGGGTAGGGTGAGGGTTAGGGTTAGGCTTAAGTTTAGTGTTAGGGTGAGGGTTAGGGTTACTTTTAGGGTTATGGTTTGGGTGAGTGTTAGGGTGAGGGTTTGGGTTAGGGTTAGGGTTAGGGGGAGGTTGAGGGTTAGCTTGAGGGTTAGGGTTAGAGTTAGGTTTAGGGTATGGGTTAGGCTGAGGGCTAGGCTGAGGGTGAGGGTTAGGGTGAGGGTGAGGGTGAGGGTGAGGGTGATGATGAGGGTTAGGTTGTCGTTGAGGGTTAGGGTAGGGTGAGGGTTAGGGTGAGGGTTAGTTTTACGCTCAGGGTGAGGGTGAGGGTGAGGTTTAGTGTTAGGTTTAAAATTAGTGTGAGTGTAAGGTTAGGGTTATGGTTAGGATGAGGTTTAGTGTGAGGGGTAGGATTAGGTTTAGGTTGAGGGTGAGGGTAAGTGTGAGATTTAGGGTTAGGTTGCGGGTTAGGGTTAGGGTGAGGGTGAGGCGAAGGGTTAGTGTGAGGTTTCGGGAGAGGTTTAGGGTTAGGGATAGAGTTAGGGTTAGGTTGAGGTTTCGAGTGAGGTTTAGAGTTAGGGTGAGGGTCAGGGTTAGGGTTAGGGTTAGGGTGAGGGTTAGGGTTAAGGTTAGATTAGAGTTAGGGATAGGGTGAGGGTGAGGGTTAATGTTAGGGCTTGGGTGAGGGTTAGGGTGAAGATGAGGTTAAGGCTTAGGTTGAGGGTTAGGGTGAGGGGGAGGTTTAGGGAGAGGGTGAGGGTTAGGGTGAGGATTAGCGTGAGGGTGAGCGTTAGGGTGAGTGTTAGGGTTAGGCTGAGGGTTAGCATTAGGGTTAGGTTTAGGTTGAGGATTAGGGTGAGGGGTAGGGTTAGGGTTAGTGTGAGCCTTAGTGTTAGTGTGAGGCTTAGAGTTAGGATTAGGGTTAGGATTACCGTGAGCTTAAGTATAAGGGTGAGGGTTAGGATGAGTGTGAGTGTTAGGGATAGGGTTAGGGTGAGGGTGAGTGTTAGGTTGAGGATGAGGTTTAGGGTTAGGTTTAGGGTGAGGGTTAGGGTTAGGCTGAGGGTTAGGGTTAAGTTTAGGGTTAGGTTGAGGGTCACGGTTAGGGTTAGGTAAAGGGTAAGGATGAAGGGTAGGGTGAGGGTTAGGGTTTTGGTTAGGGTAGGGTGAGGCTGAGGGTTAGGGTCAGGGTTAGGGTGAGTGTGAGGGTGGTTTAGGGATAAGTTTAGGGTTAGGGTGAAGTTAAGTGATAGGGTGAGGGTTAGGATGAGTGTGAGGGTTATTGTTAGGGTGATGTTTAAGGTTAAGATTAGGGTTAGGGTGAGGGTTAGGATTAGTGTGAGGGTTAGGGTTAGGGTTAGGGTTGGAGTGAGATTAAGGCTTAGGGTGAAGTTTATGTTGAGGTTTAGGGTTAGGGTTAGAGTTAGGGTTAGGTTGAGTGTTAGGGTGAGGTTTAGAGTTAGGATGAGGGTGAGGGTTAGGGATAGGGTTAGGGTGAGGGTTAGGGTTAGGGTGAGAGTTGGAGTTAGGGTTAGGCTGTGGATGAGGGTTAGGGTTAGGGTTAGGGTGAGGGTTAGGGTGAGGATAAGTGTAAGGTTTAGGTTGAGCGTTAGGATGAGGGTGAGGTTTAGGTTGAGGGTTAGGGTTAGGTTTAGGGTTAGGGTTAGGGTGAGGTTTAGGGTTAGGCTGAGGGTGAGCCTGAGGATGAGGGTGAGGGTTAGTGTTAGGGTTAGGGTGAGGGATAGGTTTATTGTGAGGTTTAGGTTGAGGATGAGGGAAAGGATTAGGTTGAGGTTTAGGTTGAGGGGGAGGTTTATTGTTAGGGTTAGGGTTAGGGTGAGGGTTAGGGTTAATGTTAGGGTTAGGTTTAGCATAAGTGTTAGGGTTAGGGTGAGTGTTGGGGATAGTGTTAGGTTTAGGATGAGGGTTAGGGGGAGGGGGAGGGTTAGGGTTAGTGTGAGGAGTAGGGTTAGTTTGAGGGTTAGGGTTAGGGTTAGGGTTACCATGAGGGTAAGTGTAATTGTGAGGGTCAAGATGAGGGTGAGGGTTAGGGTTAGGTTTAGGGTTAGGGTAGGTTGAGTTTTAGGGTTAGGCTTAAGTTTAGTGTTAGGGTGAGGATTAGGGTTAGTGTTAGGGTTAGGGTTTGGTTGAGTGTTAGGGTGAGGGTTTGGGTTAGGGTTAGAGTTAGGGTGACGTTGAGGATTAGCTTGAGGTTTAGGGTTAGAGTTAGGTTTAGGGTATGGGTTAGGCTGAGGGCTAGGGTGAGGATGAGGGTTAGGGTGAGGGTGAGGGTGAGGTTGAGGGTGATGATGAAGGTTAGGGTGTCAGTGAAGGTTAGTGTAGGGTGAGGGTTAGGGTGAAGGTTAGTGTTGGCTGAGGGTGAGGGTGAGGGTGAGGTTTAGGGTTAGGTTTAAAATTAGTGTGAGTGTTAGGGTTAGGGTTAAGGTTAGGATGAGGTTTAGGGTGAGGGGTAGGATTAGGGTTAGGTTGAGGGTGAGGGTGAGTGTTAGATTTAGGGTTAGGGTGCGGGTTAGGGTTAGGGTTAGGGGTAGGTTGAGGGGAAGGGTTAGGGTGAGGTTTAGGGAGAGATTTAGGGTTAGTGTTAGAGTTAGGGTTAGGTTGAGGTTTCGGGTGAGGTTTAGAGTTAGGGTGAGGGTGAGGGTTAGGGTTAGGGTTAGGGTGAGGGTGAGGGTTAGGTTGAGAGTTAGAGTTAGGCATAGGGTGAGGGTGAGGGTTAGTGTTAGTGTTTGGGTGAGGGTTAGATTGAGGATGAGGTTAAGGTTTAGATTGAGGGTTAGGGTGATGGGGAGGTTTAGGGTTAGGGTTAGGGTTAGGGTGAGGGTTAGGGTGAGGGTGAGGGTGAGGGTTAGGGTGAGTGTTAGGGTTAGGCTGAGGTTTAGAATTAAGGTTAGGTTTAGGTTGAGGAGTAGGGTGAGGAGTAGGGTTAGAGTTAGTGTGAGCCTTAGTGTTAGTGTGAGGCTTAGTGTTAGGATTAGGTTTAGGATTACTGTGAGGGTAAGTGTAAGTGTGAGGGTTAGGATGAGTGTAATTTTTAGGGATAGGGTTAGGGTGAGGGTGAGTGGTAGGGTGAGGATGAGGTTTAGGGTTAGGTTTAGGGTGAGGGTTAGGGTTAATTTTAGGGTTGGGTTGAGGTTGAGGGTTAGGGTTAGGTTAAGGGTTAGGGTGAGGTTTAGGGTTAGGGTTTTGTTTAGGGTAGGCTGAGGGTGAGGGGTAAAGTCAGGGTTAGGGTGTGTGTGAGGGTGGTTTAGGGAGGTGTTTAGGGTTAGGGTGAGGGTAAGGGTTAGGGTGAAGTTGAGGGGTAGGGTTACGGTTAGGGTTAGGGTGAGGGTAATAGTTATTGTGTGGGTGATGATGAGTGTGAGGATTAGGGTTATGGTGATGTTTAAGGTTAAGATTAGGATTAGGGTGAGGGTTAGGATTAGTATGAGGGTTAGGGTTAGGGTTAGCGTTGGAGTGAGGTGAAGGGTTAGGATGAGGTTTATGTTGAGATTTAGGGTTAGGGTTAGAGTTAGGGGTAGGTTGAGTGTTAGGGTGAGGTTTAGAGTTAGGGTGAGTGTGAGGGTTAGGGATAGGGTTAGGGTGAGGGTTAGGGTTAGGGTGAGAGTTAGAGTTAGGGATAGGCTGAGGGTGAGGTTAGGGTTAGGGTTAGGGTGAGGGTTAGTTGAGGATGATCGTAAGGTTTAGATTGAGGGTTAGGATGGGGGGATGTTTAGGTTTAGGGTTAGGTTTAGGGTTAGTGTTAGGATGAGGTTTAGGGTTAGGCTGAGGGTGAGCCTGAGGGTAAGTGTGAGGGTTAGTGTTAGGGTTAGGGTGAGGGATAGGTTTATTGTGAGGTTTAGGTTGAGGATGAGGGAAAGGATTAGGTTGAGGATTAGGGTGAGGGGGAGGTTTAGTGTTAGGTTTAGGGTTAGGGTGTGGGTTAGGGTTAATGTTAGGATTAGGTTTAGGGAAAGGGTTAGGGTGAGGGTGAAGGTTAGGGTTAATGTTAGAGTTAGGTTTAGTGTAAGGGTTAGGGTTAGGGTGAATGTTACTCTTAGGTTTAGGATATGGGTTAGGTTTTGGGTAAGGTTTAGGGTTAGGTTTGGGGTTAGGGTTTGGGTGAGGGTGAGGCTTATGGTTAGGATTAGGGTTTTAGTTAGGGTTAGGCTGAGAGTGAGGGTGAGCCTTAGGGTTAGCATTAGGGTTAGGGTTAGGGTTAGTTTTAGGTTGAGGTTTAGGGTGGGGGCTAGGTTTAGTGATAGGGTGAGGGTGAGGGTGAGGGTGAGGATTAGGGTGAGGGTTAGGGTTAGGGTGAGGGTTAGGGTTAGGGTTAGGTTTAGGTTGAGGTTTTCGGTGAGGGGTAAGGTTAGGGTTAGTGTGAGCCTTCGTGTTAGAGTGAGGGTTAGGGCTAGGGTTAGGGATAGGTTTTCCATGAGGGTAAGGGTAAGCGTGAGGGTTAGGATGAGGGTGAGGGTTAGGGATAGGGTTAGGGTGAGGGTGAGTGTTAGCGAGAGGCTGAGATTTATGGTTAGGGTTAGGGTGAGGTTTAAGGTTAGTGTGAGGGTTAGGGTTAGGTTTAGGGTTAGGGTGAGTGTGAGGGTTAGGGTTAGGTTAAGTGTTATGGTGAGTGGTAGGGTGAGGCTTACGGTTAGGGTTTTGATTAGGGTAGGGTGAGGGTGAGGGTTAGGGTTAGGGTGAGTGTGAGGTTGTTTTAGGGATAGGGTTAGGGTTAGGGTGAGGGTTAGTGTTATGGTTAGGTTTAGGCTGAGGGCTAGGGTGAGGGTGAGGGTTAGGGTGACTGTGAGGGTGAAGGTGATGGTTAGGGTGTTGGTGAGGGTTAGGGTTGTGTGAGGTTAAGGGCGACGGTGAGGTTTAGGGTGAGGGTGAGGGTTAGGGTTATGGTTACAATTAGGGTTAGAGTCAGGTTGAGGATTAGGGTTATGGTTAGGGTTAGGATGAGGGTTAGGGTTAGGGGTAGGTTTAGGGTTAGGGTTAGGGTGAAGGTGAGGGTTAGGGTTACGGTTAGCGTTAAGGTGAGGGTTAGGATGAGGGTGAGGTTTAGGGTTAGGGTGATGTTTATGACGGTGAGGGTTAGGGTGAGGGTAAGGGTTAAGTTGAGTGTGCAGATTAGGGTTACAATTAGGGTCAGTGTGAGCGGTAGGGTTAGGCTTAGGCTGAGGGTTAGGTTTAGTTTGTGGGTTATGGTTAGCGATTGGGTAGGGTGAGGGTAAGGGTTTGGATGCGGGTAGGGTGAGAGTCAGGTTTAGGGTTAGCATGAGTGTTAGGTTGAGGGATAGGGTTAGGTTTAGGGATAGGTTGAGGGTTGGATGAGGGAGAGGGTTGGGTTGTGGGTGACGGTTAGGGTAAAGGTGAGGGTTTGGTTGAAGGGGAGGGTTAGAGTGAGGGCGAGGGTTAAGGTATGTGTTAGGGTGATGGTTAGGGTACGTATTAGTGTTAGTGTGAGGGTGAGGGTGAGTGGTATCGTTAGGGTTAGTGTGAGGGTTAGGATTAGTGTGAGGGTTAGGGTTAGGGTTAGAGTGAGGGTAAGGGTTAGGGTGAGGTTTAGGGTGAGGTTTAGGTTTAGGGTGAGGGTGAGGGTTAGGGTTACGGTGAGGGTGAGTGTTAGGGTTAGGGTGAGAGTTAGATTTAGGGATAGTGTGAGGGTGAGGGTTAGTGTTAGGGTTAGGGTAAGGGTTAGGTTGAGGATGAGGGTAAGGTTTAGGTTGACGTTAGGGTGAGGGTGAGGGTTAGGGTTAGGGTAAGGCTTAGGGTTAGGTTTATTGTGAGGATTAGGGTTTTGATGAGGGTAAGGATTAGGCCAGGGTTAGGGTTAAGTTTAGGGTTAGAATCAGGGTGAGGGTTAGGGTTAATATTAGTGTTAGTTTTAGGATAAGGTTTAGGTTTAGTGTAAGGGTTAGTGTTAGGGTGAGTGTTGGGTTTAGGGTGAGGGCTAGATTTAGGTTTGGGGTTAGGGTGAGGGTGAGGGTGAGGCTAGGGTCAGGATTAGCGTTTGAGTTAAGGTGTGGGTGAGGGTGAGGCTTAGAGTTAGGATTAGGGTTTGAGTTAGGGTTAGGCTGAGGGTGAGGGTGAGGTTTAGGGTTAGCGTGAGGGTTAGGTTGATGGTTAGGGTGAGGGCTAGGTTTAGGGATAGGGTGAGGGTGAGCGTGAGTGTTAGGGTGAGGGTTAGGTTTAGGGTGAGGGTTAGGGTTAGGGTTAGGTTTAGGTTGAGGGTTAGGGTGAGGGGTAGGGTTAGGTTTACCATGAGGCTAAGGATAAGGATGAGGGTTAGGATGAGGGTGAGTTTTAGGGTTAGGATGAGGGTTAGGATTAGTGTTAGGGTGAGGGTTAGGGTTAGGGTGTGTGTTAGGGTTAGGTTTAGGGTTATGGTGAGTGTGAGGGTTAGGGTGAGTGTGAGGGTGTTTTAGGGATAGGCTTAAGGTTAGGGTGAGGGTTAGGGTTAGGGTTAAGGTGCGGGTTAGGTTTACGGTGATGTTTAGTGTTAGGGTGAGGTTTAGGGTGAGGGTGAGGGTGAGGGTTAAGGTGTGTGTGAGGGTGAGGGTTAGGGTGAGTGTTAGGGTGAGCAGGAGGGTTATGGTTATGTTTAGGTTTCGTGTTAGGTTTAGGGTTTGTGTGAGTGTTAGGGTTATGGTTAGGGTTATGGTAGGGTGAGGGTAAAGTTTAGGATTAGGGTTAGGTTTAGGCTGAAGGTGAGGGTGAGGGTGAGGGTTAGGGTTATGTTTAGGGTTAGGTTGAGTGTAAGGGTTAGGGTGAGTTTTAGGATGAGGGTTAGGGTGAGGTGTAGGATTAGGTTTAGGGTAAGGGTGAGGGTGAGGGTGGGGGTGAGGTTTAGGGTTAGTTATAGGATTAGTGTGAGTGTTAGGGTTAGGTTTAGGGTTAGGATGAGGTTTAGGGTGAGGGGTAGGTTTAGGTTTAATGTGAGGGTGAGGGTTAGGGTCAGGTTTAGGATGAGGGTTAGGGTGAGGGTTAGGGTTAGGTTTAGTGTGAGGGTTATGGTTATTGTGAGGGTTAGAGTTAGGATTAGGCTTACGGTGAGGTTTAGGGTTAGAGTTAGTGATAGGCTGAGGGTAGGGTGAGGGTGAGGGTAGGGTGAGGATGAGGGTGAGGGTGAGGGTTAGTGTGTCGTTGAGGGTTATGTTACAGTAAGGGTTAGGGTTAGCTTGAGAGTTAGGTTTAGGGTTAGGGTGAGGGTTAGGTTTAGGATTAGTGTTAGGGATAGGGTTAGGCTTAGGGTTAGGGTGAGCGGAAGGGTGAGGGTTTGGGTTAGGGTTAGGGTTAGTGTGAGGTTGAGGGTTAGGGTGAGGGTTAGGGTTAGGGTGTTGGGTAGGGTGAGGTTTAGTGTTAGTTTTATTATTAGGATAGGGTGAAGGTTAGGGTGAGGTTTAAGGTTAGTGTTAGGGTTAGGGTTAGGTTGAGTGTTAGGGTTAGTGTGACGTTAAGGATTAGGTTTAGGTTTAGGGTTAGTGTTAGGGTGAGGTTAAGGTTTAGGGTGAGGGTTTAAGTTAGTGTGAGGGTTAGGGTAAGGTTTAGTTTTAGGATTAGGGTCAGGGTAAGGGTGAGGGTTAGGGGTAGTGTGAGGGTTAGTCTGAAGGGTAGGGTTAGGGTTAGGTGAGGGTGAGGGTGAGAGTTTGAGTTATGTAAGGGTTAGGTTTAGGGTTTGGGAGAGGATTATGGTTTGCGTGTGGGTTAGGGTGAGGGTAAATGTTAGGGTTTGGTTGAGGGTTAGGGTTAGGGTGAAGCTAAGGGTGAGGGTTTTCCTTAGGTAAGGGTTAGGTTTAGGGTTAGGGTTATGGTTAGGTTTAGGGATAGGATGAGGGTTAGCGTGAGGGGTAGGTTTAGGGTTAGGGTGAGGGTTTGGGTTAGTGTGAGGGTTACCCTGAAAATGATGGTTAGGATTAGGGTGAGGGTTAGGGTTAGTGTTAGGGTTAGGGTGAGGATTACTTTTAGGGTTAAGATTAGGATTAGGGTTAGGTTGAGTGGTATGGTTAAGGTTAGGGTGGGGGTTAGGTTTAGGGTTAGAATTAGGGTGAGGGTAAGGGTTAGGGTGAGGGTTTGGATGAGGGTGAGGGTTAGGATGAGGGTGAGGGTTAGGGTTAGGGTGAGGGTTAGGGTGATGTTTAAGGTTAGGGTTAGACTTAGGGTGAGGGTTAGGTTTAGGGATAGGGTGAGGGTGAGCTTTAGTTTTAGGATTAGTGTTAGGGTTACGGTTAGGCTTAGGGTGAGGGTGAGGGGTAGGGTGAGGGTTTGGGTTAGGGTTAGGGTTAGGGATAGGGTGAGGGTTAGGGTTAGTGTTAGGGTTAGGGTTTTGGTGAGTGTTAAGGTGAGGGTAAGGGTTAGGGTTAGGAAGGATGAGGGTAAGGGTTAGGGTGAGGGTTAGTGTTACGATGAGTGTGAGGTTGAGGGTGAGGATTAGGGTTAGGTTTAGGATTAATGTGAATGTTACGGTTTCTGTTAGGGTTAGGATAAGGGTTAAGGTGAGAGGTAGGCTTAGGGTTAGGTTGATGGTGAGGGTGAGGGCAAGGTTTAGGGTTAGGGTGAGGGTTATTGTTAGGGTTAGGGTGAGGGTGAGGATTAGTGTTAGGTATAGGATGTGGGTTATGGTGAGCGGTAGGGTTAGGTTTAGTGTGAGGTTTATTGTTAGTGTAAGGCTTAGGGTTAGGGTTAGGGTGAGGGTTTGGTTTAGGGTTAGGGTTCGGCTGAGTGTTATTGTGAGGGTGAGGATTAGGGTGATTTTGAGGGTAAGGTTGAAGTTTAGGGTGTCGGTGAGTGTTAGGGTAGGGTGAGGGTAAGGTCGACAGTGAGGGTTAGGGTGAGGGTGAGGTTTAGGGGTAAGTTTAGGTTTAGGGTTAGGGTTAGGTTGAGGGTAAATGTTAGGGTGAAAGTGAGCGTTAGGGTTACGGTTAGGGTTAGGGTGAGGGTAATTTTTAGGGTGAGGGTTAGGATGAGAGTGAGGGTTGGTGTTAGGGTGATGTTTAAGGTTTAGGTTAGGGTTAGGGTGAGGGTGAGGGTTAGGGTGAGGGTATGGGTTAGTTTGAAGTTGCGGATTAGGGTTACGGTTAGGGTGAGTGTGAGGGGTAGGGTTAGGGTTAGGGTAAGGGTTAGGTTTACTGTGAGGGTTATGGTTAGGGATAGGGTTAGGGTGAGGGTAAGTGTTTGGATGAGGGTAGGGTGAGATTAAGTTTTAGGGTTATCATGTGTGTTAGGGTGAGTGTTAGGGTTAGGTTTAGGGATAGCGTGAGGTTTGGGTTAGGGTTAGTGTTGGGTAGTTGGTGAGTGTTAGGGTAAAGGTGAGGTTTAGGTTGACGGGGAGGGTTAGAGTGAGGGTGAGGGTTAAGGTAAGGTTTAGGGTGATGGTTAGGGTTCGTATTAGTGTTAGGGTGAGGGTGAGGGTGAGTGGTATAGTTAGGGTTAGGGTGAGGGTTAGGATTATTGTGAGTGTTAGGTTTAGGGTTAGGGTTAGATAGAGGGTAAGGTTTAGGGTTAGGTTTATGGTGAGGTTTAGGGTTATGGTTAGAGTTAGGATTAGGCTGAGGGTTAGGTTGAGGTTTAGAATTAGGGTGAGGGTGAGGGTTAGGGTTAGGTTTAGGGTGAGGGTTACGTTGAGGATGAGGGTAAGGATTAGGTTGAGGATTAGGGTGAGGGTAAGGGTTAAGTTTAGGGTTAGGTTTAGGGTGAGTGTTAGGGTGACGGTTACGGTTAGGCTGAGGATGAGCATGAGGGTGAGGCTGAGGGTTAGTGTTAGGGTTAGGGTGAGGGTTAGGTTTATTGTGAGGGTTAGCGTGAGGATGAAGGTAAGGATTAGGTTGAGGGTTAGGGTGAGGGAGAGGTTTAAGGTTGGGTTAGGTTTATGGTGAGGTTTAGGTTGAGGGTTAGTGTTAAGTTTAGGGTTAGGTTAATTGTGAGTGTTAGGGTTAATGTTAGGTTTAGGTTAAGGGTTAGGATTAGGGTAAGTGTTAGGATTAGGGTGAGGGTTATGGTTAGGTTTAGGGGGAGGGTTAGGTTTAGGGTGAGGGTTATGTTTTGGGTGAGGTTTAGGGTTAGGGTGAGGGTGAGGGTTAGGCTTAGGTTTAGAATCAGGGTTTGGGTTAGGGTGAGGTTGAGGGTGAACCTTAGGTTAGGAGTAGTGTTTGAGTTAGGTTTAGGCTGAGGGTGAGGGTGAGCATTAGAGTTAGAATGAGGGTTATGCTCAGGGTTAGGTTTAGGTTGAGGGTTAGGGTGAGGGCTAATTTTAGGTTGAGGGTGAGGGTGAGGGTGAGGGTTATGGTGAGGGTTATGTTTACGGTGAGGGTTAGGGTTAGGGTTAGCTTTAGGTTGAGGGTTAAGGTGAGGGCTAGGGTTAGGGTTAGGGAAGGGTGAGGGCAAGGCTTAGGATGAGGGTTAGAGTTATGTTGAGGGTGAGGGTGAGGGTGAGGTTTATGGTTAGGTTTAGGTTTAGTGTGAGTGTTAGGGTTAGGGTTAGGGTTATGATGAGGGTTAGAGTGAGGGGTAGGTTTAGGGTTAGGTTGAGGGTGAGGGTGAGGTTGAGGTTGGGGTAAGTGTGAGGGTTAGCTTTTGGGTTAGGGTGAGGGTGAAGGTTAGGGTTAGGTTTAGGATGAGGGTTAGAGTGAGGGGTAGGGTTAGGGATAGTGTGAGGGTTAGGGTTAGTGTGAGGGTTAGGGTTAGGGTTAGGTTTAGGGGTACTGTGAGGTTAAGGTTAAGGGTGAGTGTAAGGATGAGGGTGAGGTTTAGGGTAACAGTGAGGGTTAGGTTTAGGGTGAGGGTTAGGGTGAGGGTTAGGGTTAGGGTGAGCGTGAGGTATAGGGTGAGGGTAAGGGTTAGTGTGTGGGTTAGGTTTAGGATTAGGGTTAGGGTTAAGGTAAGGGTTAGGGTTAGGTTTAGGGTTATGATTAGGTTTAGGTTTAGGGTTAGGGTTAGGATTAGGGTTAGCGTGTGGGTTAGGGTTAGGGTTAGGGTGAGGGTTAGGGTTAGTCTGAGGGTTAGGTTTAGGGATAGGATTAGTTATACGGTGAGGGTAAGGGTTAGGGTAAGGGTTAGGATGAGGGTGAGGTTTACGGTTAGCGTTATGTTTAGGGTGTCGTTTAGGGTGAGGGTAAGGTTTAGGTTTAGGTTGAGGGTGAGTGTGACGGTTAGGTTTAGTGTGAGGGTGAGTGTTAAGTTTATGGTTAGGGTGAGGGTGAGGGTTAGGTTAAGGAGTAGTGTTAGGGTTAGGCTTAGGGTGAGGGTGAGGATTTGGGTTAGGGTAAGGATTAGGTTTAGGGTGAGGTTGAGGGTTAGGGTTAGTGTTAGGGTTGGGGTTTGGTTGAGTGTTAGGGTGAGGGTGAGGGTTAGGGTTAGGGTTAGGGAAGTTTGAGGGTAAGGGTTAGGTTGAGGGTTAGTGTTAGGCTCAGGGTGAGGGTGAGGGTGAGATTTAGTGTTAGCGGTAGGGTGAGAGTTATGGTGAGGTTTATGGTTAGTTTCAGGGTGAGGGTGAAGGTTAGGCTGAGGTTAAGGGTTAGTGTGATGGTTAATTTTAGGATTATGTTTACGTTGAGGGTAAGGGTTAGGGTGAGGTTAGGATGAGGGTGAGGGTTAGGGTGAGGGTTAGAGTTAAGGTGTGGGATCGGTTTAGGTTTTGGGTTAGGCTGATGGCTTGGCTGAGGGTGAGGGTGAGGGTGAGGGTGAGGTTGAGGGTGAGGGTTGGAGTGTCGGAGAGGGTTAGGGTTGAGTGAGGGTTACGGTGATGTTTAAGGTTAGGGTTTGGGTGAGGGTGAAGGTGAGGGTTATGGTTAGGGTGAGGGTGAGAATTAGGTTCAGGGATAGGATGAGGGTGAGCGTTAGATATACGATTAGTTATAGGGTTAGGGTTAGGGTTAGGGTTAAGGAAGTGTGAGGGTAAGGGTTATGGTGAGGGTTAGTGTTAGGCAGAGGGTCCGGGTGAGGGTGAGGTTTAGGGTTAGATTTAGGATTAGTGTGAGTGTTAGGGTTAGAGTTAGGGTTAGGATGAGGTTTAGGGTGGGGGGTAGGGTTAGGATTAGGTAGAGGATGAGGGTGAAGGTTAGGTTTAGTGTGAGGGTTAGGGTAGGTTTAGGGTTAGGGTGAGCCTTAGGGTTAGGGTTAGGGTTAGGCTTAGGGCTAGGGTGACGGTGAGGGTTAGGGTGAGGCTGAGGGTTAGGGTTATGGTTAAGGTTAGGTTTAGGGTCAGGTTGAGGATTAGGGTTACTTTTAGGGTTAGATTGAGGGTTAGGGTGAGGGGTAGGTTTAGGGTTTGGTTTAGGATTAACGTTAGGGTAAGGGTTAGGGTGAGGGTCAGGGTTAGATTTAGGGTGAGGGTAAGGGTAATTGTTAGGGTGAGGGTTAGGATGAGGGTGAGGGTTAGGGTTAGAGTGATGTTTAAGGTGAAGTTTAGGGTTAGGGTTGGGTTAGTGTGAGGGTAAGGGTTAGGTTGAGGGTGCAGATTAGGGTTATGGTTAGGGTTAGTGTTAGGGGTAGGGTTAGGTTTAGGGTGAGGGTTAGGTTTAGTGTGAGGGTTATCGTTAAGGATAGGGTTTGGGCGAGGGTAAGGGTTAGGATTAGGGTAGGGTGAGAGTAAGGTTTAGGGTTAGCATGAGTGTTAGGGGTGAGGTTAGGGTTAAGTTAAGGGATAAGGTGTTGGTTGTGTGAGGGTGAGTGTTGGGTTGTGGGTGAGGGTTAGGGTAAAAGTGAGAGTTAGGTTGGCGGGGAGGGTTAAAGTGAGTTTGAGGGTTAAGGTTAGGGTTAGGGTGATGGTTAAGTTTTGTATTAATGTTAGGGTGAGGGTTAGGGTGAGGGTTATATTTAGGGTTAGTGTGACGTGTAGGATTAGTGTGAGGGTTAGGGTTAGGGTTAGAGTGAGGGTAAGGGTTAGGGTGAGGTTTAGGGTGAGGTTTGGCATGAGGATTAGAATTAGGGTGAGGTTTAGAGTTAGGGTGAGTGTGAAGGTTAGGGTTAGGTTTAGGGTGAGGGTTAGGGTTAGGGTGAGAGATAGAGTTAGGGTTAGGGTGAGGGTGAGGTTAGGGTTAGGTTAGGGTTAGAATGAGGATGAGGGTGCGGGTGAGGAATAGGGTTAGGATTAGGGTTAGGGTTAGGGTTAGGGTTAGGCTGAGGGTGAGGGTGAGTGTTAAGGTTAGGGTTAGGGTTAGTGTTAGTGTTACATTTAGGCTTAGGTTTAGGATGAGGGTTAAGGTGAGGGGTAGGGTTAGGGTTAGGGTGAGGGTTAGGGTTAGGGTAAGGGTTAGGCTTAGGGTGAGGGTAAGGGCTAGGGTGAG